>NC_135720.1:91925121-92604084 GCF_964656455.1 Halichoerus grypus | reverse complement strand
GCACATGATGTTAGCAAACTATGTGGTGAGTGTTTGCACTGGTTCCTGCAGTTGTCCAGGTATGTAAGCTGGAGTTGGGGGGTGGTGGTGGGAGGAGGAGAAATGGCACCCACCAGTTCCTTTTTTCTTGGAGAAGTCTCCTAAATATCCCTGCCCCTCCAGCACCATTCTGAGATTAATAAATAAATCTTCACATTTACTCCAGGGCTTTTCAGACTGCTGCTTCTATGCTGTATCTAGGCATGTTGTTATGCTATCTCCTTAAGTGGAGGTACTCAGTTTCCTACACCCTCTGGCTCTCCCAGAGCTGAGTCCACTGATTTTTATTTTTTAAAGCCCTGCTGGTTGTAAAAACATATGAAGTTAAGCCCTACCGATTTTCAAAGCCAGACGTTATGGGGAATCATCTTCCCAGTGCAGGTCCCTTGTGCCTGGAGTGCCTGGGGTGGGGTCTGTTCTTCTCCTTTCTCTGAGCTTGTGGTGTCCCCCCTATTTGTGCTTAGTCTCACTGGGAGTTTGGTTCCCAATTGGGTCTCCACCTTTCCTACCATTTTTGATATTGCTTCCTCTGCATGATTAACTGTGAAGAGTCTGATCTGCCAGTCTTCAGGTCATTTTCTGGGTTTGTTGCAGTGATGTGACTGTTACCTAGATCCACGGGTTGAAGTGAGCTTGAGATTCTCTTACTCTAGCATCTTCCTAGGCAGGTATCTTGTTTCTTGCTGCATTTAAGCTTTTACATTTTTCTTTAATTTCCAACAGTTTGATTATGGTATACATAGAGTGGTTTTCTTTTGTAATTCTGTTGCAGGTGTGTGGAACTTCTGGAATATGAAATGCTGTCTTCAGTTTTAGAAAATTTTTAGCCATTGTCTCTTCAAATATTTCTTCAACCCATTTTCTCTCTACTTCTGAGATTATCTTTTTTACTCTTTGTTTTTTAGTGTGGATTTTTTTTTAGGGAACAATTCTCTATGACATTAATACAGGTTTGTAAGATCTATCTTTTCAAGGATATTTGTATAAGAAATAGCCTGGGAAGATAGAATTATGACCTCCAGTTCTCTATTAAGATTTTCCATCTAATTATCAATTTAGAAATTAACTTTTATAATTATTTTAAAGCTCCTATTTAAGGGCGCCTGGGTGGCTCAGTTGGTTAAGCGACTGCCTTCGGCTCAGGTCATGATCCTGGAGTCCCGGGATCGAGTCCCGCATCGGGCTCCCTGCTCAGCAGGGAGTCTGCTTCTCCCTCTGACCCTCCCCCCTCTCATGCTCTCTCTCTATCTCATTCTCTCTCTCAAATAAATAAATAAAATCTTTAAAAAAAAAAAAAAAAAAAAAGCTCCTATTTAATTACAATATCTGTATTGCCTGTGGTCTATATCTGTTGTTTGATTTTTCCTTAGTTTTTGATGGTCTTCAAACACAAGTTTACATCATAATTTTTGATCCAATGTCAGAATAGTACAGGAAGAATTGCAGAGATAATTTGTCTTCCTTCAGAAATGATTTACATTTGCTTCTGTCAGGTAGCTCAGCAGGAGTATATCCAGTATATCGCAATCCAATCCAGGGACTGAGGTGACTGAAGACATAGTTTTGGCCTTTGCAACAGCTATTCTACTTTTTACTTTACACATCCTCCTAAGGTATAGCCTTTCAGGAGTCCCAGTTGAAATCCTTGAGTGTTTACCAAGAACATTACTTTTAGGAATGCTCTGAACTCTAATTTTTGTCTCCCAAGCCCCTTGCATCTACTATAAGCTGTGCTTGGCTTTTCAGGTTCTAGGTCACAGTTTAGGCTAGAAACAGATTACCACAGTGCAGATAGGAATGGGTATTGTTCAAGGCTAGGGTTCAAGGTCCTATAGACATACTGAATCTATAGCTGCACTATTTTAGGGCAAACTATTTACTCTGAAGGAAATCTGGAAACTAGCTAAGTGACTTCTACACATTGGACAAACAAGAAAAAACCCACATTGACAGGTAGGAAATGATGAGACACACTTTTGCCATAAACACTACCCCTGGCACAGCAACATACAACGTGGAGGGAACTCAACTTCCAGCATCTCCCTGAGGTGGAAAATGTTTGGATTCAACATCTAGCACCCCAGCTTTTAAGACTTCCACTTGAGGGGCAAGCCCTCAAAATATCTAGTTCTAAAAGTCAATGGGACTAGGTCCACAAGACCCACAAGACCATAGCAAACAAACAAATAATCAAGACAGTACTTAACGAGATCATAGGGACTCTGCAGGGCTTTTCCACCATGACTCAGTATAGAAGCAGCAACCAGAAATGCCCATTTACCAGTCTTTCCCTGGAAAGAGGTCTATTTGCATATCTTCAAGGTTTCAGCCAGAGGGTAAGGCTTCTCTGATTTAACACAATTTTATGGGCTCACTGTGATTCTCTTCTGAGACTGAGAAGTCAGCTTATGTCATCTTTGTGCTCTACCTCCACCCCACTCCAGGTGGCTGGTGTCCCCCTGAAAGGAAACTGTGCACATCTTTGGCACCCTCGCTTTTGTGTCTGTTGCCCAGAGGATGTACCTCTTGATAGTGTGGGTCTGGTAATCAGTGGTTCTGGGGTTCAACAGGTCTACAGCAAACAAAAAAACAGCTCTTAACCAGCTTGCTCACCAAGGTTCAACTAGGAGGCAGCAGATAAAAAAACACTCAACTCACATTCTTTTCCTGAAAGAAGCCTATTTGCATATCTTAAAAGTTTCATTCTGAAAGTTAGACTTCTAATTTAGTACATATCTAGGGATGACTGCTATCCTAACCAGAGACCAAGGAGGCCTGTGGCCTGTGGCCAGATCCAGGTCACCAGTGTTTTCCTGAAAGGAGCTTATGCACATGCCTGGGGCCCCAATTTTTGTGTCTGCTGCTTAGGAGACACAACCTTTGATTGCCTGGCTCTGGTGGCCAGCAGGGCTTGCATTCACAGGTCCCATAGGACTTTAAAAGAATAGTTTCTTAACCAGCAATCCTTCCAGGGCACAGCACAGAGGAAGCAGACAAAAAGGACCATCTCTTAGTCTTTCCCTGAAAGAGGTCTATTTGCATACTTTAAAGGGGTTCTGGTTTCCAATCAGCCTACACATAGATGCTGACTAAAATCCTCCTCTTTGGAACATTGACAGGTCTTGGCACAGCCTCAACTCCTGGGAGCCACTAAAGATAAAATAGGCTGCTCAGACAATCACAAAAGTTTGAGAGACAATCAAGAGCTGGGGCTGGGATGAACAATAAGGTTATTCTTCTACAAGTGATCCCTCCATTAAGCCTGAGAGAGGTGGATGTTTAATCTGATTCATAGAAATAAACACAGAGAATCAAGAAAACTGGACAAGTGGAGGAATATATTCCAAATAAAAGGCCAAGATAATATTCCAGAAACAGACTTCAGTGAAATGAAGATATCTACCTGATAAATAGTTCAAAATAATGCTCATAGAGATGTTCACCAAGGTCTGGAGAACAACGTGAGAACAAAATGAGAATTTCTACAATGAGATGGAAATATAAGAAAATATCAAACAGAAATCACAGAACTGAAAAATACAATAACTGCACTGAAAAATTCAATAGGGGGGTTCAACAACAGACTTGACCAAGTATAAGAAAGGATCAGTGAACCTGTTGGGGCAGTGGAAGTCAGCTAATCAGAGAAAGAAAATGTAAAAAGATAAAAAAGAGTGGGGCTAAGAATCCAGCTCAAGATGGGGACAGAGGGGGATCCTGAACTCTTCTTTTCCCATGGACACACGACTCTACAGCTACATATGGAACAATATGCTCTGAAAAAAACCCAAATTTTAGCTGAAGAGTTTGAATCTCATGTCTGGTGCTCAAACTTTTAAGACCTGAACCTAAGATACCAGTCCCCCAAATATCTAGTTTTGAAAGCCAATGAAGCTTGTGTCAATGAGACCTATAACAAACAGAGCAAAAGTTCTTAAAGAATTCCCATGGACTCACTCACTCCAGGGCCCAGTGCAGGTGCAGCCAATTGAAAAGTTCCCAGACATTCTGTGAAAGAGGCTTATTTGCTTATCTTAAAGCATAAGCCTAGGGACAATTTAACACCCATCTAGGGACCTATTAAAATATTCTCCAAAGACAAGGATGACGGGTGCCATCATTGCACTCCCCTCTGTTTGCTCCAGCTTGCCAGTATCTCTTAAAAAGGAGATTGTGCACCTGTCTTATGCCCTGATTTTTGTGACTGCCACCCAGACGGTTGCCAGCAGGGTTTACCCTCTGTGATCCCCAGGGCTGTGATTAACAGAGAAAGGTTCCTAACTGGATACCTCTCACAGGGCACAGCAAAGAGGAAAATGATGGAGGTGTCTGGTCTTTCTGTGAAAAAGGTCTTTTAGGTCATCTCCATAGCTGCAGCCTGAGGGGCAGGTTTCTAATTAAGCAGACCTCTAAGGGCCAACTGTAATTCCCTCCAGAGACCTTGGACCATGGGTGCTATTCTTGCACTGTTGATAGCAGACAGAAACATACCTTTAGTTTTTCTGTGATAGGACTTTTCCTTGTTCTGGAGCCTTGGCCTGAGGGGCAGGCTTCTTGACTGGCACACATCTAGGGACCGACCAAGGTGCTCTCCAGGGCCAGAGGCTGGTGGAGTCATCTTTACACTCTCCCTCTGCCTCACTCCAGGCCACCAGTGTCTGTGACAGAGACCCATCAGCTTATCTTTATAGCTATTGTCTGAGAGCCATTCTTTCAATTAAAAACACAATTAGGGGCTGACTGTAATTCTCTCCAGAAGTTGGAGAGGGCAGCAGGCATCATCTTTGCACTCTCCCTCTGTCCCTCCCAAGTCACTGGTGTCTCCTGCAAAGCAACTTGTGTACACATCTGGTGTCCTGCCTTTTGCATCCGGTACCCAAAGAGTACTTTCTTCATAGCCTAGTTCTGATGGCCAGTGCGGCTTGTGTTCACAGTTTCAATGGGATGGTAGCAAACAAACAATTCTTTTTTTTTCTACATTAATGTTATTTTTTAAATTAACATATAATATGTTATTTGTTTCAGGGGTACAGGTCTGTGATTCATCAATCTTACACAGTTCACAGCACTCACCATAGTACTTACCCTCCCCAATGTCCATCACCCAGCCACCCCATCCCTCCCACCCCCCTCTACTCCACAAACCCTCAGTTTGTTTCCTGAGATTAAGAGTCTCTTATGGTTTGTCTCCCTCTCCGATTTCATCTGCAAACAAACAATTCTTAACTAGCTAGCCCTTCAGGTTTCAGCATAAAAGGAGCAGTCAGAAATGCCCATCTCCCAGTGTTCACCAAAAGAGGTATATTTTTGCACCAAAAAGCTGCTGCCTAAGGGTCTGGTTTTCAATCAGCCTGACTATAGGTACTGACTGAGATCCTCTCCTTTGGGACACTGACAGGTCTTGGCACACCCTCAACTACTAGGAGCCACTAAAACTAAAATAGGCTGCTTGGATAATCGCAAAGGTTTGAGAGACATCCAAGAGCTAGGGCAGGGTTGAATGATAAGATTAATCACCCACAAAAGGCCACTTCTTCAGGACTGAGAGAGTGGCTATTTCATCTAATGCATAGAAATCAACACAGAGAGTGAAGGAAAATGAAGATACAGAATACGTTCTAAACAAAAGAACAAGATAAAACCTCAGAAAAAGACCTTAATGAACAGAAATGGAGATCAGTCATTTACCTGGTAAAGAGTTCAAAATTACAGTCACAAGGATGCTCACCAAACTCAGGAAAAGAATTGATGATCAAGGTTAGGATATAAAAAAACAGAAAATATAAGAAAGTACCAAATATAAATTACAGTGCTGAATATATAAAACTGAACTGAAAAATACACTAGAGGGATTTAACAGCAGACTAGAAAAAGCAGAAGAATGGAAAAGTAAACTCAAAGACAGGACAGTAGGACTCACAAAAAAGAAAAATGAATGAAAAAAAGTGAAGCTAGCTTAAGGGCTTATGGGGTATCATCAAGCAGACCAACATTCACATCATAAGGGTCCCAGAAGGAGGAGAGCAAAGGGGCAGAAAAGTTATCTGAAGGAATAATTGCTAAATGTTCCTAACCTGAGGAAGAAAACAGACATCCAGATCCAAGAACCAGAGAGCACCAAACAAGATGAACTTAAGGAGGTCCACACCAAGACACATTAAAATTACAATATCAAAAGTTAAATACATGGAGAAGATCATAAAAGCAGCAAGAGAAAAACAACTTGTTACATAGAAAGGAACTCCCAAAAGACTATCAGGAGACTTTTTAGTAGAAACTTTGTAAGCCAGAAATGTGTGGCACGACATATTCAATGTGCTGAAAGAAAATAACTTCCAATCAAGAATACTTTACCTGAAAAAGTTGTAATTCAGATTTGAAGAAGAGATCATGAGTCTTCCAGACAAGCAAAGTTAAAGGATTTCATCACCACTAGACTGCCCTTACAAGAAATGTTAAAGGGACACCTTTAAGCTGTAAGGAAAGGGCACTAATTAATAACTGACAAACATATGAAAGTATAAATCTCACAGGTAAAAGTATATGTATACAAAAATTCAGAATAATCTAATGTTGTAAAGGTGGTGGATTAATCACTTATAAAGCTAGTATAAAGATTAAAAGGCAAAAATGGTAAAAATAACTACAACTATAATTTGTCAAAGGATATACAATATAAAAAGAGGTTTGTGACATAGGAAGCCCAAAACTTGGGAGGAGGAGTAAAAATGTAAAGCTTTAGAATGCATTCAAACTTAAGCTGTTATCAACTTAAAATAGACTGGTATAAATATAAGTTGTTTTATCTAAGCCTCATGATAAACACAAAATGAAGCCCTATCAAGATACACAAGAGATAAAAGGGATCTAGACATACCACTACAGAAAATTATCAAATCACAAAGGATGAGAGCAAGAGAAGGAAGGAACAGAGGAATTACATAACAATCAGAAAAAAATAACAAAATGACAACAAGTCCATATTTATCAATAAGTTCTTTAAATGTAAAAGCAATAAATTCTACACTTAGGGTGCCTGAATGGATGAAAATATAAGACCTATCTATATGCTGCCTAAAAGAGACTCACTTCAGCTTTAAGGATACACACAGACTGAAAGTGAAGGGATTAAAAATAAGATATCCTTGTGAATGGAAACCAAAACAAAGCTCAGGTTGCTCTACTTAGAGAAAATAGACTTTGAGACAAAGACCATAGAAAGAGACAAAGAAGGTGATTATCAGAACACAGTCTATCCAAAAAAAGGGTGTAAAACTTTTAAATATTTTTGTACCCAACACAGAAGTACCTAAATGTATAAAGCAAATATTAACAGACCTAAAAGGAAGAATAGAGAGCAATGCAATTACAATAGATGACTTTAATACCCACTTTCATCAATGGATAGATAATCTAGATGGAAAATAAATAAGGAAACATTGGCCTTACATGATGTTAGACCAGATGGACTTAACATAGAACATTCCATCCTGAACAACAAAGTACAGTTCTTCTCAAGCACACATGGAACATTTTCCAGGATAGATCATATGTTAGGCCATGAAGCAAGTCTAAATAAATTTAGAAGCTTGAAATCATATTGAGCATCTTTTCTGATCACAATGGCATGGAACTAGAGATCAATTACAATAAGATAACTGGAAAATTCACAAATGTATGGTGATTAAACAACATGTTACCAAACAGCCAATGGGTTAAAGAAGAAATCATGAAATTAAAAAAAAAAAATCCTGAGATAAATGAAACAGAAATACAACATACCAAAATTTGTGACATGCAGTAAAAGCAGTTCTAAGAGGGAAGATCACAGAGATAAATGCCACACCAAAAAACCAGGAAGAACTCAAATGAACACCTGCATTTTTACCTCAAGGAACTAGGAAAAGAACAAAAGAAGCCCAAGTAAGTAGAAGGAAGGAAATAACAAATATCAGAGCAAAAATAAATGAAATAGAAACTAAAATGGCAGTAGAAATGATCAAATAAACTAAGAGCTGGTTTTTGAAATGGAACAAAATCAACAAACCTTAGACTCACCAAGAAAAACAAGAGGGGTCTCAAATAAATAAAATCAGGAAAAAAAGGAGGGATGCCTGGGTGGCTCAGTTGGTTAAGCGGCCAATTCTTGGTTTCAGTTCAGGCTGTGATCTCGCAGTTGTGGGATCAAGCCCTGTGTCAGGCTTTACACTCAGTGTGGAGTCTGCTTTGGATTCTTTCTCCTTCTCCCTTCAGCTCTCTCTTAAATAAATAAGTAAGTAAATAAATAAAATCTTTTAAAAGAAAAAAAAGGAGATGTTACAACTGATACAAGAGAAATACCAGGGATCATGAGAGACTTCCATGAACAACTATTCACCAAAACATTGAACAACTTAGAAGAAATGGATAAATTCATTGAAACTTGTAACCTATCTAGACTGGATCAGGAAGAAACAGAAAATCTAAATAGACCAATTAATAGTAAGGAAATTGAATCAGTAATCAAAAACCTCCCAATGAACAAAAATCCAGTAACAGATGGCTTCACTGGGAATTTCACCAAATATTTAAAGAAGAATTACTATCATTTTTCTCAAATATTCTAAAAATAAAAGAGAACACTTTCAAACTAATTTTATAAAGTGAGCATTACCCTGATATCAAACCAGACAAGGATGTCAAGATAGGCCAATATCCGTGATGAACATAGATGCAAAAATCCTCAAGAAAATATTATCAAACCCAATTCAACAATGTATTAAAAGGATCATGCATCATGATCAAGGGATTTATTCCAGGGAAGGAAAGATGGTTCAACGTCTGCTAATCAATCAGTCAGCAAAAGCAGATGACAAAATTCAATACCCATTCATGATAAAGACTCTCAACAAAGTGGGTATAGAAGGGACATACTTCAACATAATAAAGGCCATATATGACAACCCTACATGTAACATATTTAATGGTAAAAAGTTAAAAGCTTTTCTTTTAAAAATAAGGAAGTAGACAGAGATGTCCACTCTCACCACTTTTATTCAACTTAGCACTAGAAGTCCTAGCCGAAACAATTAGGCAAGAAAAAATATAAAAGACATTCAAACCAGAAAAAAAGCAATAAAACTGTATTTCGAGATAATACGATATTATAGAAAACCCTAAAGACTACCAAAAAACTGTTAGAACTAACAAATTCAGTAAAGTTGCAGGATTCAAAATCAATACACAAAACCTGCTGTGCTTCTATTCACTAATAATAAACTATCAGAAAGAAAAATTACACTAATAATGAACTATCAGAAAGAAATATTGAAAAAACAAATCCACTTCCAATTGCATCAAAAAGAACAAAATACCTAGGAATCAATTTAACTAAGGAGGTGAAAATCCTGTATACTGAAAACAATAAGACACTGATGAGAGGAACTGAAGAAGACTCAAATAAATGGAAAGATATTCTGTGCTCATGGATTAGAAGAATCAATATTGTTAAAGTGTCCATACTACCCGAAGTGATCTACACATTCGATGCAATCTCTATCAAAATTGCAATGACATTCTCACAGAACTAGAATAATCCCCAAATTTGTATGGAACCACCAAGACCCCCAAATAGTTCTGAGAAAGCAGAACAAAGCTGATGGTATGATGCTCCTGGATTGACTTTTATGGGTCTTTGGAACTGGCTCAAATGTAGTCCACAGTGGTTGAGATGTGCCAGCTGGCCAGTTTGGCCAGAGACCCCCAAATTGGTAGTTTGTTAAGACCTCCAAGATATTGAGGGCACATTTTATTAGAGATGCCTTAGAGGAGCCCCTGAACTTGTTGCCACAGTCAGAGTGCTCTGGAATATATGGAGCCACCAAGACAGGAGACACAGACAAAATAAAAGAGGGGATGGACTCTGAGGAAGAGACCCCCCACAAACCTCCAAAGCTCACAGGGATAAGAAGGAAGAAGTTCTGCTGCCTCTCCTGCCTTGGTTTTTATGGCTTGGCACCAGACCCATCCATCCATTATGGTTAGTACAGGTAAGGCTCACTGCGAGTGGAAAATCCTAAATGAAGCATTTTTCCTCCCACATAAAATTGAGATGGTTTGATGGCTATATCATTTTGTTGACTTCCCTGCTCCCACAGACCCCCTGACCATTTCTAACTTAGATTCTGCCCTTGGGGCCAGAATCTAAGGAATTCTATCTATCTATCTATCTATCTATCTATCTATCTATCTATCTATCTATCTATTTATTTAAAGATTTATTTATTTATTTGACAGAGAGAGAGAGACAGTGAGAGAGGGAACACAAGCAGAGGGAGCGGGAGAGGGAGAAGCAGGCTTCCCGCGGAGCAGGGAGCCCGATGTGGGCCTCGATCCCAGGACCCTGGGATCATGACCTGAGCTGAAGGCAGATGCTTAACGACTGAGCCACCCAGGCACCGCCTAAGGAGTTCTTTTTAATGGGCACTCTCCCTAATTATAAGGCCATTGTAATTCATAGGAATGTCAGATATAGTACAACAGGCATTAGATTACATCAGTGCTGTAGTTAAGATATGAAAAAGAGGATTTTTCCCATAGCCCAAATCTTGTTTGCCAGTAAAGGCAAATGAGCCCTGCTGTCCCTCAGCCAGGAACCAATGGAGGGACCCTGGGGCATATGGGAGCTCTCAGACCCCTCATCGGTCCCCACCAAGGGGTGGCACCTTGATCTAGCCCCTGAGATGATGATGATCAATAGGCTTCCCTATACTGGCAGCTCTGGAGATCAGGGGTTTCTAATGACTTCACTTCTGAAAGTCCACATAAAAGTTACAAACCTTTGCTCAGGCACCCCAAGGTCTTCAAGAGACCTCCTGCCCCACTCTGCAGGCAAATGCCATCATCTCTTGAAGGCCTCAGTCCCAGCAGTGGGATCCAGGATCCCATACCCTGATCTTTGAGAGTGGCAGCCACCAAGGCCCTTGCCCTCAGGACCAGCAGTTCCCCAGAGTATGTCCCTCCTGCAGGGGATTATTGCCCATACACTTCTTTAGTTACCTATTGGGACACACAGAACAAACATTTTACAGCTCTCATTGACATGGAAACCCAAATTACAGTGTTTCCTGGGAGCCCTCCAAACATAAGTTGAGTGGCACCCTTGAAATTACAAGGCATAACAGGTAGGGTAATAGAAAGCATTCAACTTTCACTGCATGAACATTTCATTTGAACAATCTTCAGTGGCGGGACTCCTGAATGGCTCAGTTGGTTGGGCTTCTGCCTTTGGCTCAGGTCATGCCAGCCCCGCATGGGGCTCCCTGCTCAGCAGGGAGTCTGCTTCTCCCGCTGCCCCCCTCATCCTGCTTGTGCCCCCCCATTCTCTCTCTCAAATAAATAGATAAAATATATAAGAAAACTCTTTCAGTGGCAGTGGCCCCTTTGGCCCTACCCTTTCCTCTTATTGGTATAGATGCCTTGACTCACAGCCATGCCATTTAGAACAAATCCAAATTCCTGACCTTCCTGGTGGGAGCTGCACATTAGGAGACCATTAGAATGCCACCTCTGATTAAGATGGTAAATCCTGCCCAATATCACTTACATTAGGGGATTGAGAGACTGTCACCCCAAATTTAAGATTTATTAAATGAAGGAGTCATTAAATACATCATTTCTTCTTTCAGTTCCCCCATTTGGCTGGTATTAAAGCCCGTGACTACTGAGTGGCGATTTACAGTTCACTATGGAAATTTAAATGCTCAGGTGCCCCCTATTCAGGCTCCCATTCCCAACACTGTCCAGTTAATTAAGGACATCCAAAGGGCTTCAGGGGGACTATTTTTCTGTGGTGGGTCTAGCTAATACATTCTTTTCAGTATCAGTCACCAGTGGGTCCCAGCCACAGTTTGCTTTCACTTTTGGAGGCATTGCATATACCTTTACCTGGCTGCTTCTGGGCTATCGTAACAGCTTGGCTCTTGCTCACAGTCTTTGCTGGTAAGACCTGGCTGCCCTTACAGTGTCCCTTTGCACTCTATGGCACTCTATTGATGACATTCTAATCCACGGTCCCTTGGAGGATATGGTGTGTGAGGCTCTAATACAGCTGGTGACCCATCTGCAACATAGAGGTTGGGCTATTGCCCCCATAAAATTCAAGGGTCAGCCACAACTGTTAACTTTCTGGGTATTAATTGCTCCTCTAGAGGATGAGAAATTATGCTTGCAGTTAAACATTAATTATTAACCATTCAGCTTCCTACCATGCTACTGCAAGTTCAACATGTCTGAAGCCTCTTCACATTTTGGCAGCAACACATACCATACTTATCCATCATTCCTAAACCCATTTATGCAGTCATGCACAAATTCTCCACATTTTATTGGGGAGAAGTTCAACAACAAGCTTTGCAGTTGGCATGAAGGTCAATTAAGCAAGTCCTCCTCCTGGTTTTCCTGGCTCTTCCTTCTGGGTAGAGGCACTGGCCACCATGGACAGTTTGGGAACCTATGCACTACAGATGGCTTCTGTTGGTTGTTTATGGGCATCTGGGCCAGATAGTTTCCCTCCACAGCCACCTAAAATGTCAAATTCTGGCCATTTATTGGGCTTTGTAAGAAACAGAAATCCCCACGGAATGGCGCTTGTTCTCCTGTGTACCCATATTCCCATTATGTCATGTCCTGGATAAGGAATGCCTCCTAACAGCAGTTTGGCATAGCCATGACCACCTCCTTGCTAACATGGAAATGGTACCTTCAGGAAGGGGCTAAAACTGACGTGGCAGGTTTTTACAAATTATAGGAAGACATGGCCTCCATACTCCTCAGGCCCCTACCCACAGGTCTCAAGGAATTGCCCAAGCCTCTAGCGACCTGGGGTAGCCCTTGGAAAGGGCTGATGGAGTGAGGAAAGGAGTCTGTGTACTTCACGGATGGCAGCACTACCCCTTGGGGGATTGATAGTGAACCATTCTGCCAGCAGCAGTGCCAGGCTTATCAAAGACAGCAAGTCAGGATAACCTCAGTTTGCTGATTTTGGGGTGGCACAAATGATTGTACACACCACTGTCCATGACAAGCCTCTTATCCATATTTTTATGATTCATGAGTGGTTGCTACCAGGCTAGAAGTTTGGTTGGGCCAATGGCAGCAGGACAACTTTCACATTCAAGGCCATCTCATTTGGAGTGCCTCACTTTGGAGACGCACTGCCCAGGCACCAGTCACAACTAAGGTTATCCATGTTTCACCACATCAAAATGCTGCCTACACCAGAGTCTGTCTTTAGCTGCAAGGTGGATGTCCTTACCCAAATCCAGGTCATCACCCATTTGGGACTCTCAACCACCAATTCCATCAGCTCCATCCCATATCACAAAACCACAGCTTCTCCCCTCTCAGTCAATCCTTGAGTCCACCATTCTGGTCTTTCTTACTCACCACTTCTAAAACCTTATTCCCTGGCCAAATACTTCCTTTTCTCTTAGGGTTATGGGAAAGCTGCTAGCACACTGGCCTGGCCCTGCCACAGGGACATGCTCTTATGCAGCTCTTGCAAAATGCATGGTTTTAAATTGCAAATTATGCTCCCAAACCAAACATTGGAAATTGTCACATCATGCCTCACTTCTGTGAGGGGACCACCCTTACCCTTTTAGATGCTGATAAGTTAACTTCATATGGCCACTTCACCCTTCTGTGGGCACTGCCTGCTTTGCTATTACATATGTGGATATTTTTGCTGGCCTACTGCTTGCTATACCCAAAGTAACACCTCTGTGGAGCAGGTAATCTCTTTCTTTTCTAAGGGCCCCCATTTGGCCCTCTTGACATCGACTCAGATCAAGGATTTCATTTTACTGCCAATATAACACAGCACCAGGCTCTCCTCCAGGAATTCAATGGGACTTTTATCTCCCATACCAGACACAGGTCTCTGACATTATTAAAAGCCACAGTTGTCTAAAATTCTTGTTCCTTAAGTTAGAGTGGTAAATGGACTCCTAAATGGACTTCCTTGCTGACACAGGCACTTGCCACTTTAAACTCTAGATTATATGGCTACCACTACCACTCACGAATCATGCTGCCTATGATTGTTATCATGAGGGAATCTGATGCCTTCATCTAATGGGACAATATTATTTACATTTTCCCCAACAATTTTGAGTCCCCTTACAGACTGGAAATGTCAATCATCTTGCCTTTCAATATTCATTGGCAACTTGATTAGGGACTTGTGGTTAAGTATGACCCTCTTGCTCACAGATAGTCCTGGCCCACTAGAGAAATACAGACCTACTATGCTGCTGGTGAATCATGCTTACCCACTTGATATGAAAATTCCAGCTGAAATTCTAACGTATAGTGGCCTTAGTGGATGGCTCATTTACCCTAACTATATTTCCCCATAGGAAGTGGAAATAATTGCACCCAGACCCACCAAGGGAACAGTGTGGATCTCTAAAAGGTGGGAAGAAGCACCTAGGTTTGTTGACACCTGAAACATTAGAAAATGACATCATGGAAATAAGATTACAACACTTGACCCTACCCCACGTTGGAGGAGGCCACCACTGAGCTGCTGAGTCACGGTGGCCCTATAATAAATATTCACACAGGACAGTCTACGGGCAGATGCAAAACTACAAAATGCAAATGGTTTCCACTCTTGGTTTTACTCTGTAATTTTTGTGCCATCTGGGTCATGGGCCCTCGTCTCCACCCTGGAAAGGCAACACTAGAAAGTTGTTGGAGCCACATAGCACTCACCCACAATTATACCCCAGAATGGGGGAATAGTATATGTTAAAAGTCAGCCTTAGGAAGGTTGAGCCTGAAATGCCACCAGGTGTGGATACTAGCTGGGTAATTCAAGCCCTCTAAGCTGACTAAGACCCTAAGTGGCTGACAGGCTGACAGGCTTATGCAGTTCAGACCCATTTTTGGTAATCTAAACATTAGATTGTCAGGAGCATACAACTAAATTCTTTTAAGCAAGGCTACACATGTGCCTCTAGCCTTTTCTATTTATGGACTGAGACCATCTAGGCCTTGGAGGAAAGCATTGTCCAATCATTTGTGAGGTGCACCTCTGAGGACCTCCCAAATTTACTGAGAATTTGTGATATCAGTACATATTCCAACAGCGCAAGCAAACCTTAATCAGGGCATCCCAAATCTATGCGACCCTGGTGGACATCTTGGCCCCTCAGTTCCCCCTCCTCCAGGTGGCCACCTGGGAAAGCCAACAAGCTCCTCTGGGATGACCCCTTCACCTGCAACAACACCAGGGATGACTGTGCCTCAGATTGCGATGGTGCAGGACATGACAATTCAAGAGATGACAACACCAACAGTGTGGGACACAATTTGAGATGATGATGCCTCAGTTCATAACACCATGGGATACAACTTTATTCTGAATGCTGCCTCCACAGCCTTCCACTATATCAAGAGATAACTCCCAGGAAAACATGATGGCTGATGATGGTGAGCACTCCCTGGGACTTAGCTACTGAACCGAACACCTGTTCATCTAAATGCCCTGCTGTTGACCCCTTGAATGGCATTTTGCAGAATTAAGTTTGTGTTTACCCCAAGGCACCCTTGCTTCCTGCAATGCTTACTGCTTGAGAGTAAGGCAGTACAATGACTGCCAGTGTGCTCTCTGCCAGGCTTTTGGACTTTGGAAGGCCAAGATATGTGTTGAGTCTCATATTCTTACAGAGGCCCCTTCAAACACTTTATTCAGTTGCTTGCCTTCACCACACCCACTAGATTGCTCCATACAGTGCACCCTACTGGGGGTTAGTGAATTTAATTTCTGTTAGAAGGACCCCTCTGTGGTGGTGGATGCTGCCAGCACCACAGCAGGGTCACTACCCTACACCTCAGAGGGTCCTGTTCAGTGATTTGGAAGGGTAGTCCCAGGGAAAAGGGGACCCTTTCCCACCATCACCACTCAGGGCTCTACAATCCTCCTATTCAAACCCTCTAATAGTCTTAATATTTTTATATAATGGGCAGAAACTGGAGCTCATTTTTTGGGCCATTGTAATTGCTGGACATATTAGTGGGCTCAACGAAGACTTTTTCCCAAGTTAGTGGCCTTCCTGGATGATTTATTTACCCTACCCCTATTCTTCCAACAGAAGGCACTCACATGTCCTGCAGCTTGCCTGGCTGCTCTCTGTGGTACTCAACTGCTCTCACACAGGAAACTTTGCAGTAAAGGTGCCTGGCAGGAGCCCCCTTCCCCCTCCCATGTTCTTTATAATCATCCATATCTGCACAGGCACCAACACCACATGGATGAATATGAGCCATACCTCATCCCAAGGAGCACGATCCCCATGATCTTGGGCCTTGAGGCCCAGGCACCCGGAAGAACCCCAACTTACTTTGAATTCCCTGATCAAAGAGTTGGTGTCCACTGTGGGTCTAGTGTCCTGGGGCCTTCACACCTATGTGGGTCTCCATATGTGTACTTCTTCCTTCAATCTCCAATGCATTTTCCCTGGGACTACCCTTCCAAATCACTGAACAGGACCCCCTATCCATCTCTCTTTTTCCCCCCACCTGTCAAAAGTGTGCGGTATTCATCCTCATTATGTTGGCAGTAGGTCTGCAACTATTCCTCATGGGAACTGGGTTAGGTGCCCCCACAGTGCACAGGCAACAAAAAATTATTAAGGTGGTAAGTACTGAGTAATGTATAGAATTGTCCAGTCACTCTGTTGTACACCTGAAACTAATATAACACTGTACGTTAACTATATTTCAGTTAAAAAGAAGAAACCAGGGGCGCCTGGCTGGCTCAGTTGGTAGACCATGTGACTCTTGATCTCAGGGTTATGAGTTAAAGCCCCACACTGGGTATAGAGCCTACTTAAAAAAAAAAAAGAAAGAAAAGAAAAGAAAAAGAAAGAAAGATTAAGGCAAACACCAACTTGTCAGCCATCCTGGCGGAATATTGGGCTGTTACACCAAAGCCTAGCCTTAATGAAACAATAACATAATTTTTCCACAGAGATCATTTTGTATAATTATCTTTAGATTACTTATTGGCCAAGGAAGGAGGTGTATATCCTGTAAAGGGCACCACCTGCTGCACTTATATTAATAATTCTGGAAAAATTCAGACAAACTTATGAAAGATGGCTAATGGGTACAAGAATTCCATAATCTCACCCAAGTTTTTGATCAAATACCTATTTTAACCTTATTCAAGGGCTTTAAATTTATTTTCTTGGCTGGATATTAACAAATGGGGGAGATAGTTACAGACAGGATTTCAGACTATCATTTGCCTATTGCTATTATTTTAATATATATGTATTTTTTAGAGAGCGTGCATGCATGTGTGTGCATGTGAGGTGGGGGGAGGGGCAAAAGGAGAGGGAAAGAGAGAATCTTAAGCAGGCTCCATACCCAGGATGCAGCCCAATGCAGGGCTTGATCTCATGATCCTGGGATCATGAACTGAGCCAAAATCGAGAGTTGGACACTTAACCAACTGAACCAGCCAGGCACACCCCTATTGCTATTATTGACCGGCATTTTTGTTTTGCTCAAACGTCTCATGTGCTGGGTGACTAAAACTCTGCCACTGGCTTTTAATATATCCACCATCCAGACAGTACTCAGATTTTCCCAAAGACTAATACCTGGACGTTATGGGATCAGTTGTGATGAGAAAACAACTATTTTGAGTTGCTACTTAGGCACTGACAGTGTGAAAGCCCTGTTCATACCCAGTGTCTGGGCATTTAGATAAGAACCCAAGCTTAGGATTCCTACCACAGGTCCCTGCTTTGCTTTTCCTAGGGTACCTTTTAAAATAACCACCTAGATTTGAACCCACAAAAAATTAGTGACTACCACCCCACCATGTTATAAGTATCAGGTGCTTGCTATTTTGCTCTCTAGCTCTTGCTTGCTCATGGCCTGGGGTAGAGGACTGCCCTTCTCCCAGCTCATTACACCTTCTACCCCATTTCTGGAATTTGTAGGTAATAAGTCTTGTGACTTTACTTCCTTTGTGAGAGTGTATTAAAACTGTACCTTAAAAAAAAAAAAAGATTTTATTTATTTATTTATTTACTTACTTACTTATTTATTTAGAGAGCAAGCAGAGGGAGAGGCAGAGGGAGAGAGAGAAGGCAGCTGAAGCAAACTTTGCACTGAGTGTGGAGCCTCATGTGGGGTTTGACCCCACAACCCCAAGATCATGACATGAGCTGAAATCAGGAGTTGGATGCTCAAGTGACTGAGCCACCCAGGCACCCTGAAACTGTACCTTTAATCAAAATAGCCCTGGGGTTTTCACTTCTTTAAAGTGGGAGCTAAGAGCAGTTTTAGAAGATGGTGATGGAGTAGGACCCTAGGCGTATCTCCTCCCATGAACACAACTAGATAACTATCAAATCATCCTAAATACTCCAGAAATCAGCCTGAGGACTGACAGAACAAACTCCACAACTAGAGGGAGAGAAGTGGCCACACTGAGGAAGGTAGGAAGTGTGGAGACATGGTTTAGGGGAGAAATTGATTGCGGGTGCTGCAGAGGAGAGGGAGCTGTGGGCAAGGAGAAGGGTGAGAGAGAGAGGAGCACACAGAGGAGTGCAAAGGAGATGGTTACCCCAAAGCCAATAGCTCGGGAAATAAGAGGGCCTGAATATCATGAGTTCTTGGAACGAGCAGGGCTTAAAGCCTGAAGTGTTAAAGGTCAGTGGGCTTGGCTGGGAGAGAGCCTGGAGGGCACTGCCCTGCTCCTGGAGTGGAGATAGGCAAACAACCTGGTGTCAGACAGCCTGGAAACAGTGATCTGAAGAATGCCTGGGGCACAAAGGGAGGAGATTATTTGCTTGCTCAGAGAGTGTCTCCGGGAGGCAGCATTCACAAAGACACCTCTCCAGGAATAGGGGAGCTGGTTGGTGCCATTTCCCTCCCCCACCCCTCACCATAAACCAGAGCCACTGGTGGGAGGCAGCGCAGCACTGACACAGGCTGCTCAAGTTACATATACTAAGCCCTACCATCCTGTGCTCTGGTGGGACTGCCCTTCTCAGTCAAATTTGCCTCAGTCCCAGCATGGTGGCCTCCTCCCTCAGAAGACCAGTGCAGGCGCCTGCCCACACCAGGTCTCTAAAACCTGTTTTAAAGGTCAACGGGCTTGGCTGGGGTAGAACCAGGAGGGCACTGCCCTGCTCCTGGAGAGAAGGCAGGCAAAAAACCCAGAGGCAGACTGCGTGGAAACAGCAATCTGAAAAATGCCTGGGACACACAATGGGGGAGATTATTCACTATTCTAGGAGCACTTCCCTGAGAGGCATCATTCAGGAGAAGCCTCTCCAGGAACAAAGGCGCTAGTTGGTGCCGTTTCCCTCCCCCACCCCTCAGATACATACAGAGCCACCTGTGGGAAGCAGTGTCCACAATGGCTGCCTAACTTGCTGACACCAAGTCCCACCCTCCCTGTGCTGGAGGAATGGCCTTTCTTAGTCAAGCTTGCCTCAGTACCAGCACAGTGGGCTCCTCCCTCAGAAAACCAGCACAAACCCCTGCCCACACCACATCTCATGACCACAGAGTTCTGGAAGTCCTTGGTTCTGGTAGAGTTTGTGTCAGGTCTCATTTCACAAGAAGACAAGAGCACACCTAGTTAATATCCATCACATTCAGGCCAGGGACCAAACACTGGCCACAGAAGGCAAAGGAGAACTTCTGTAGACAACTAGCCCGAAGGCTAGAGCAGCCAAAACAAAACAGCAGAGCACACAGTACACACTGGAGACACCCCCTGAAGCAGCAGGCCCTGAGTACTACATGACCTATTCTTCATAAGGCCATTACTTTCAGGAGCAGGACACATAACTGGCTTTTCTAACATACAGAAGGCAGAGACTTAGACAAAATACCAAGATGGAGGAATTATCCCAAATGAAAGAGGAAGATAATGCCATGGCCAGAGATCTAATGAAACAGATATAAGTGACATGGCTGATGGAGAATTTAAAACAACAGTCATAAGAAAACTCACTGGGCTTGAGAAAAGAATAGAAGACATCAGTGAGACCCTTACCACAGAGCTAACAGAGTTAAAAAAGAATCAATCAGAGATGAAGAATGCAATAAATGAGACTGGAAACACACTTGATGCAATCAACAGCAGGCTGGAAGAAGTAGAGGAATGAATTAGTGACCTAGAAGACAAAATAATGGAAAATAATGAAGCTGAACAAAAGAGGAAAAAAAAGTATGCAACACGAGAATAGACTTAGGGAACTCAGGGACTCCATCAAACATAACAACATTCCTATTATAGGAGTCCCAGAAGAAGAGAGAGAAAAGGGCACAGAAAATTTATTTACAATTGTACTCACAAATATAAGATACCTAGGAATAAACCTAACCAAAGAGGTGAAATAAAACTATAAAACTATGATGAAAGAAATTGAAGATGACACAAAGGAATGGAAAGACATTCCATGCTCATGGATTGGAAGAACAAATATTGTTAAAATGTCTATATTACTAAAAGCAATCTACACATTTAATGCAATCCCTATCAAAATTGCAAAAGCATTTTTCACAGAGCTAGAACAAACAATCCTAAATTTTGTATGGTCCACAAAAGATCATATAGCCAAAGCAAATCTTGAAAAAGAAAAGCAAAGAGGGAGATATCACAATTCTGGACTTCAAGTTAAATTACAAAGCTGTAGTGATTGAAACAGTATGGTACTGGCACAAAATAGGCACATAGATCAATGGAACAGAAAATCCAGAAATGAACCCACAGCTATATGGGTAATCTTCAACAAAACAGGAAAGAGTATGTGATGGGAAAAAGATGGTCTCTTCAACAATTACTATTGGGAAAACTAGACTGCCACATGCAAAAGAATGAAACTGGACCACTTTCTTACACCACACACAAAAATAAATTCAGAATGGATTAAAAACCTAAATGTGAGACCTGAAACCATAAAAATCCTAGAAGAGAACACAGACAGTAACTTCTTTGACATGAGCCGTAGCAACTTCTTTCTAGATATGTCTCCTGAGGCAAGGGAAATATAAGCAAAAATAAAGCACCGTGTTGTGATGAGCACTGGGTGTTACAAGCAACTAATGGATCATTGAACACTACATCAAAAACTTATGATGTACTACATATGCTGGCTAACTGAACATAATTTAAAAACAAAACAAAACAAAACAACAACAAAACCTTCCACACAGCAAAGGAAACAATTAACAAAACTACAAAGCAACCTACAGAATAGAAGTAGATATTTGCAAATGACATATCTGATAAAGGGTTAGTATCCAAAATATATAAGGAACTTATAAAACTCAACACCCCCAAAATAAATAATCCAATTAAAAAAATGGGCAGAAGACATGAATAGACATTTTTCCAGAGAAGACATACAGATGGCCGCAGACACATGAAAAGATCCTCAAAAATCACTGATCATCAGGGAAATGCAAATTAAAACTACAACAAAATATCATTTCACACCTGTCAGAATGGCTAAAATCAACAACACAAGAAATAACAGGTGTTGGTGAGGATGTGGAGAAAGGGGACCTTCTTGCAATGTTGGTGGGAATGCAAACTGGTGCAGCCACTCTGGAAAACAATATGGAGGTTCCTCAAACAGTTAAAAATAGAACTACCCTATGATCCAACAATGGCAATACTAGGTATTTATCCAAAGAATACAAAAATACTAATTCAAAGGGATACATGCACCCCAATGTTTATAGCAGCATTATCAATAGCCAAATTATGGAAACAGCCCAAGTGTCCACTGACTGATGAATGGATAAAGAAGAGGTGGTATATATATGCAATCCTATAGCCCTCCAGCTCTATCAGAGTTAAGTTCTGTTGATTTCAAAGACAGATACGATATGGGTTTGTTTCCGCAATACAGGTCCCCTGGGTGTGTGTGCCCACAATGGGTCTTGAACCTCTCACTCCTCATGGAGGATCTCTGTGTTTGTGATACTGCTCCCCCTTCTTGGTCCCTGTACTGGGGTTGTGGATCCTGAGGTCTTGTCTACTCCTTCCACATAACTTGATGTGGCTTTTTCTATCTTTAGTTGTGGAAGAGCTGTTCTGCTGGTCTTTAGGTCATTATCAGAGAGTGCTCTATATTTGGTTAGTTTTGGTGTGTTATGGGAAGAGATAAGCTCAGGGTTTTCCTACTCTGCCATCTCAGTCATCAGAGTTATGGTTGTTTTTATTCCTTCAATTTGTATCAGCAATAGGTATCAATTGTCATCCAAGCTATTCTATAATTTTAACCAGTTCTAGATTAACTGACGACATCACTGTGGCTTTATTTCCCATTGGCTTTTTCTCTAAATCTAATTACTGATTTGATGGTTCTCAGCATTGCTTCTGCTGAAAGCTTTTTTTATTTTCTTTTTTTCTCAGATACTGTGCCTGGCTCTACCAAAACCATTATACTATGTTGGTGACTTTTGCAAACCAAGAATGCTATTTGTAATGTTTACCAACGATTTTCTCTGAGGCAATTTATTCAAATTTCAGTACCGGAGTTCTTATTTGAAACAAATATTGAATTTTTTAAATGTCAAGTTTCCCAATATTTTAAAATAACTAGTACTGGGCAAAGTAAAAGAAAATGGACTGAGGAATTAAATAAACATTCTTACAAAGAAGACATTCAAATGACCAAAAGGTACATGAAAAGGTGCTCAACAACATTAATCATCAGAGAAATGCAAACAAAAACCACGATGAGATATCACTTCCCACATATTAGAATGGTTACTATCAAAAAGAAAAGACAATCAGTGTTGGCAAGGATGTGGAGAATAGGTAATCTTTGTGCAATGCTGGTGGGAATGTAAATTGGTGCAGTCACTATGAAAAAGTATGGAGTTTCCTCAGAAATAAAAATGGAACTACCATATGTCCAGCAATACAACTTTTATCTATATCAAAGGAAATAAAAACAAGATATTGAAGAGATCTGTACTCCCATGTTCACTGCAGCATTACTCACAATAGCCAAAATATAGAAGCAACCTAAGTGTCCATCAACAGATGAATGGATAAAAAAGATGTGGTATACACATACAATGGCATATCATTAAACCCTGAGAGAGAAAGACATCCTGCCATTTGTGACAACATGGATGGACCTTGAAAGCATTATGCTAAATAAAACAGAGAAAGACAAATAGTGCATGGTATCACCTATATGTAGAATTATAAAGAGAAAAAAGTCATCGAAATAGTAGAAAAGTGGTTGCCTGGGGCTGGGGTTGGGGGAAATGGGAAGAGGTTGGTTAAAGCATATACTTTCAGCTATAAGGTGAATAAGGTCTAAGGATGTAATGTAAAACATCATGACTATAGTTGGTAACACTATTATATAAATGAAATTTGTTAAGAAAGTGGAACTTAATTGTTCTCACATTCACACATACACACGTGTGTGTGTGTGTGTGTGTGTGTAGTAATGGATGTATTAATTAACTAGATGGGGGAATATAAACATATATCAAATTACCATGGTATGCACTTTAAATATATCACACTTTGCCAATTATACTTCAATAAATTTGAAAAAATATACAGTAACATGTAAGAGAAACTAGGGCAAAAAAAGGCTAGATTTAAGTCTTTGTGAGGAATGGCCTTTTCCTGGATTATTTTACTCAAAGGTATAGCTTTTAAGGACTCTAAAATGAAAGTACTGGGTGTTTAACAGGGCCTTTTTATCTTGCTGGGTCTTGAAAGGGCGACTAACTTCTTCTAGTCTGGAGCAATTATCTGGAACTCTCCCAGTTTTAGCACTAGATGTCTTGTATCCTGGGAAATCCCTCAGTCCCAGGAAAACTGGGACAGTGGTCACTCTAGTTTTGAGCTCCACTTTCTATATTATGATAGCTGAAGGATCTGTCTAGCCTCTCTTTTTACTGGTTATTGTGAATCAGCAAATGCCTAAGGGTTAAAAGGATGCTCAGTGTCCCCATATACATCAAGATCAATTCCACAGTCAGATTTTTGAATTTGCTCTTCTTTTGCCTGCCATACTCTTCCACTCAACCTTTCTACAGCTAATATCATTTAGGGCTCAGCTCAAATATCATCTCCAAAAATGACCTATGTACAATGGTCCTATTTTTAGGGCATTATCTCTTCCACTGCTCTATGATCTGCTCTTCATAGCACTTATCACTATCTCAAACGATTCCTTTGTTTGATTACATGTTTATTGTCTGGCTAACCTCATCTAAGATATTCAGGGATATGAGTTTTTTAATAGCAGGAACTTAGTCCATTTGTTTATTTCCATGTACACAGAATCTAGAACATTTCCTGCAATTAATAGGTCCTGAAGAAATTCTCGTTGAATGAATAAATAAATGAATGTCTCCTACTGAGTTGCATTTTTAAAGTTTCCCAAGACCTTAAGGATACCTCACTGTAAGTTACACCACAGTAAATAACTCCCTATCTGACTATTTGGGCTCCCTTCTCCAGTAGACTGAAACCAAGTTATTTAACCAGGCTCACTTGTCCACCTGGTTTTTCATAGTTAAACCAAAGTCACAATACAAGACTCTAAAGTTTAATTTGGAATAATTTAAATTCTTTATGAAATTTACAGCTCAACTATCCATGAACATCTTCATATGTTCTTAAGAAAGTTATGCAGGTGTCGGTTTATGTTAATGATCAATCTGTCAAAGCAAATGATTATGAGTCACTTTGTCAAGTGAATGTACTAGTGCCATGGACTGTTGATGAGCTCAAAGGAAGAGGTTGTGCACCAGAGAACTCAAATGGTGGAAAAGATTCTCATCAGTGCTGTATCTCTGAGAGCTCTTAACAGCCAATGAAGCTCTAAAGGAAAAATAAAGAAAATCTGAACTGGAAGCTGGTTTTGGGAGAATGATTATGCTGCTATTGTAATGTCCCTTATGAAGTACATCCTTGACAATAAATAATATAAGATCCCTAAAATACAATTTCCTTGGAATAATTTTTTTTGGTAAGTTGGGGAGTATCTTATATATAGACCATATTTTTAATTTTGTGCTTACAGAAGCCAGGTTAAGAAAATAAGATAATATACTATAATTATATAAACATAATAATAGCTGCCATTTATTGAGTGAACCAAAATCCTTGGGGCCATATTTAACTCCTTTTCTTTTGCTCACACACTACATCCAATCATTCTGCAAATCCTGTTGCCTCTATCATCAAATATATTCCAAATGTGACTGTTTCCCACCACCTCTATTGTTCCTATCCAGTTCCAAGGTCTTATAAAGTCTTGCCTGAATTATTGCAATAACCTTTAACTGGTGTAACTTATTTCTAAATTTGTTAAACATTTAATGACAGCTTGAGAAAAGACAGATATTTTTATTTGTTTATGAACAAGAAGTTGAACAAAATTTATATAGCTGTTTTTCTAAGCTTTTGCATGGTGTGGGGATGGGGAGAAGCAGACTATGGCCAGCCAGCCAAATTCTTGCTGCATATTTTTAAAAATAAAGTTTTATTGGAAAACAGCCATGCCCATTCACTTGCATGTTGTATATGGCTGCTCACACTACAATGGCAGGGTTGAGTAGTCTAAACAGAGACCATACGATCTGCAAGCTTTAAAATATTTACTATTTGAAAAACACCCCCACCAAACTCATAGAAAAAGAGATCATATTTGTAGTTACCAGAGGCAAGGAGTGTAGGGAAGGGGAACTGGAGGAAAGTGGTCAAAAGGTACTAGGTCAAATGTATTACATTCGGAATGTAATACATAACATGGCTATAGGTAATACTACTGTGTGATATACAGGAAAGTTGCTAAGAGAGTAGATCCTAAGAGCTCTCGTCACAAGGAGACATTTTTTTTCTTGTCTTTTTATTGTATTTATATGGTGGATGTTAATTAAACCTATGGTGGTAATCATTTCACAATATATGAAAATTAAATCATCATCCTTTACACCTTAAACTTATACAGTGATTATGTCAATTACTTTCCAATAAAACTGGAAAAAATACTTACTATTTGGCCTTTCATGAAAAATCTTGCTGATCCCTGAGCTACAGGATAATATTTCAAGTTCTTGTAAAATCATTGTAAAAGAGCATGCTATGTTTGCTTTCCTTAAGTCTAGCCAGTAAATTTCTAGATGGATTATTCCAAACTTTCAGAATACTTACGTAAAGAAATTCTGTCAAAAGTCTAACCCAGATAAAGTTGCCTTCTCTATACAACCCTGGTATTTTCAAGATACATAAGCTCAGTTCCAGTGATCTGGAAACCAAAATCCTGTCAACTGAAGTAATTAAAGTCCTCAGGCCACCACAATTTAAAATTAATCCTCTGGCCAAACTGCAACAAATGTTTTATGTGGCTCCATTTACAAGTTGAATTAGATTATTTTTTTCACTAAAAGGGACCAATTTTTGGAAGAACATCATTCTACTCTGGAAACTTCCTGTAAGGCATATGTTTATTGCATGACATTGGATGCTCTTATTAACGGACTATCTACATCATTACAATGGTTGTATCATTTAGTCCCAGTGCTCTAAATACCATAGATAAACTATATATTCTTGTGGAATTCAACTTACACTACTCATTTCAGCTCAATTAACAGTCCCCAGCTAGTTATGGCAACAGCATCCTTCTAGTCACTCAGGATAAACAACTTGGACTCGTCCTTGGGCTTCTCTTTCTCACATTTTATATCCAAACTAACAGACAATCTTATCAGCTTCAAAATATAACCAGAATCTTGGTTGTCACTTCTTGGCATCTCTATGGCTACACCCTAGTACCATCATTTCTTATGTAGATTACTGCAATAGCCTTCCAGCTGGTCTCCCTGCTTCTGCTCTTGCCTATTTTCCACAGTGGGAGCACCAGTTTGCATTCCCACCAACGGTGCAAGGGGTTTCTTTTTCTCCACATCCTCACCAACACCTGTTGTTTCTTGTGTTTTTTATTTTAGCCATTCTGGCAGGTGTCAGGTAATATCTCATTGTGGTTTTGATTTGAATTTCCCTGATGAGTGATGTTGAGCATCTTTTCATGTATCTGTTAACAATCTGTATGTCTTCTTTGCAGAAATGTCTGTTCATGCCTTCTCACCATTTTTTAATTGGATTATTTGTGGGTTTTTTTGGTGTTGAGTTGCATAAGTACATAGAAGATTTTTAATACATGTTTTGAATGATGGAATGGGCACTTAATGTTCCAGATGATGTGTTAAATACTTTACATACATCATCTTACTGAATTCTCATAGAAAAAAATGAGTCCATGTTCGTTGGTGAAAATCATCAAAAAGATGTACGTAGCCACCCATTGATCTATGAGCTGGATCCAGGCACTCAGAGGCTTATCATGCCCTCTCCTATTCCTGGAATATGGGTCCCCCTTGCCTTTTCCCCTCCCAGAGGCTGCTCCAAGGACAAAGCCTTGAGATAATAATTTGGTGTTGTTAACATCTGCACGTTATGTGTGACTAATCCCAGTTAAGGCCTTTTCATAAAATTTAAGATTTTGTGGGTGGGTGCAAGGATTCATTTGTCTTGCTGCTGCCCAAGACAAGCCTTTTATATAAATTCTCTTTGCTATTATTAAAATTGCCACCTACCAACCTGGAGTGGCCTACCTTTTTTTTTCAGTCTCTCCTTGCCCTCAACATATGGGAGCCAGTTTCAAATTATACATGGGAAGCTCCTGAGAGGGTTACACATCGGCAATATTGCTATAACATTTTAATACTAAGGAGTGACTTTCCCAAAGTCACACAGACAATAAGCACATTAAGATGTACTGGCTTCAAATCACTAAGCCTTATCACCACTTCTACAGCTTCTTATGAGAAACTTATAAAAAGATCACTATGTTAGGAGATATTAAAATGGAACCACAAATATTTCTTGGACTCAGAATAGATTTTTATTAGCAATGAGAAGAGCTATATTTCCATCTCAGGTGTGCCTGAGGATCTAAGAGAATAGGTACTAACTACTTCTTCATTACAAACTCTGCAGCACCTGAAAATCTGATGTACAAAGAACTAGTTTCCTGACTGTTAGCTATTCTTTTATAGTGAAGAAGTAAGAAGGTTGAGGTTCAATTTGGCCAAGGGGTTAGAGATAGAGGAGGGGTTTCTTTTTGAATTTTTTAAAGTATATTTGACATACAATATTTATTAGTTTACAAAATTATTGCAAAATAATCACAACCATAGGACTAGTTATCAAAGTTATTATTGACTATATTCCTATACTGTACTTTGCATCCTTTTATTTATTTTATAGAATACAGTAGAATATAGTAGAATTTTATATCGCTTAATCCCCTTCATTGATTTCACCCATCCTTCATTGTCCTCCCCCCTGGCAACCATCAGTTTGTTCTCTGTATTTTTGAGACTGTTTGTTTTGTTTATTAGATTACATATATGAGTGAAATCATATGGTATCCATTTTTTTGGTCTGATTTATTTCACTTAGCATAATACTCTCTGGGTCCATCCATGTTGTCACAAATGGCAAGACCTCAATTTTTTGGGGGGGCTGAGTAATTTTCCATTGAATATATATACCACATCTTCTTTCTCTATTCATCTGTCAATGGACAATTAGGTTGTTTCCATATCTTGGCTATTGTAAATAATGCTGCAGTAAACATAAGGGTGCATACATCTTTTCTTTCTTTTTTTTAAAGAATTTAATTATTTTGAGAGAGAGAGCGAGAGTGTGAGCACACATGTGAAGGGAGGGACAGAGGGAGAGAGAGTCTTAAGCAGACTCCATGCTGAGCACAGATCCTGACACAGGGCTCAATTTCCTGATGCTGAGATCATGACCTGAGCCAAAACCATAGTCATAACTGACTATGCCACCCAGGCACCCCATCTGTCTTTTCAAATTAGCATTTTGTTTACCACTGATAAATACCCAGAAGTGCAATTGCTAGATTGTATGGCAGTTCTAATTTTTATTTTAAGTTTTTAATTCCAGTATGGATAACAGTGTTCTATTAGTTTCAGGTGCACAATACAGTGATTCAACAATTCCATTCATCACCTGGTGCTTATCATGACAAGTGCACTCCTTAATCCCCATCACCTATTTAACCCATCCCCCACCCATCTCCCCTCTGGTAACCATCAGCTTGTTCTTTCTAGTTAAGAGTCTGTTTCTTGGTTTGTCGCTCTCTTTTTTTCCTTAGCTCATTTGTTTTGTTTATACCAAATATCATATGGTATTTGTCTTTCTCTGACTGACTTATTTTACTTAGCATTATACTCTGTAGCTCCAACCATGTTGTTGCAAATGGCAAGGTTTTATTCTTTTTTATGGCTGAATATTATTATTATATACATATACACCATGTCTTTATCCATTCATCTATTGATGGACACTTGGGCTGCTTCCATATCTTAGGATATGGAAGGTAGAATAGTTCTATTTTTAAAATATTTTGCTTATTTATTTGACAGCGAGAGAGAGAGAGAGAGAGCACAGTAGGGACAGCGCAGGCAGAGGGAGAGGGACAGGGAGGGAGAAGCAGGCTCGGTGAGCAGGGAGCCCGCTTCGGGGCTCCATCCCAGGACCCTGGGATCATGACCTGAGCCAAAGGCAGATATTTAACAGCTGAGCCACCCAGGCACCCCAGGGTAGTTCTATTTTTAACTTTTTGAGGAACCTCCATACTGTTTTCCACAGTGGGTGCACCAGTTTGCACCCCCCCCCCAACAGTGCAAGAGGGTCCCTTTTTCTCCACATCCTCACTAACACGTGTTGTTTCTTGTGTTTTTGATTTTAGCCATTCTGACAGGTGTGAGGTGATATCTCATTGTGGTTTTTATTTCTATTTCCCTGATGATGAGTGATGATGAGCATCTTTTCATGAGTCTGTTAGCCTTCTGGATGTCTTCTTTGGAGAAATGTCTGTTTATGTGTTCTACTCATTTTTTAATTGAAATATTTGTTTTTTGGGTGTTGAGTTTTATATGTTCTTTATGTATTTTGGACACCCAACATAGGAACACCTAAATATATAAGGTAATATTAACAGACATAAAGGTGAATGGAAGATATCCAGCACAGCAGAAAATGATGGACCCTGGGTTTTCCAAATATCTAAATAGATTCAAATTGCAGTGCTGTGTAAGACTTTGTGGTAGACACTCTTGCTACAAGCACCTGTGACTCTCTTGAGGCACTTCTCTGGCCTCAGGAGGAAGCTTGGGAACTTACCGAGCAGGCTGAAAGTGCCAGGAGTCACCTCAACCAATGATGGACATGAGTTGGCAGATAGCTTTTCCAGCTTCCTTCTTCCTGAGTAGGACAACTCTGTAGCATTCTCGGACATCTTTTAGAGGTCTTTAGCAGGATTGAGTCCTAGTGGCCTCCAGTAGTAACTTGCTTATCAACACATCTTCTACTGGGTTTTTTTCCTTTCCTGTCTCACTCACTCTCCTACTGGTCTTTCTTGGGATCATCTCCCAAATAAATTGCCTATCCTCAAGTCCTAGTTTCAGGATCTACTTCTGGGGAACCTAACCTAAAGGATACCTTGACAAAAATATGTGATACACTGGAGTTCAGGAATAGTTGACATTGGTGTCCAAACATATTTGTACAACTAGGCCACTGGCATAATTATGAAAGCTATGAAGATAGGGAAAATTTTCCTGCTGACCTGCTCATCTGCCTTCTGTACTGTGAGAAAGAATGTGCAGGGAGAAAGGTGGTACAAAATGAATTGCAAACCACAGGCTTTGTATCCCTATATTCTTTGAGTAGCTTTGGGAACAGGAGTATAGGGAAGGAACAATTACTAAACCTGGGTTTACCAAGTGCCAGTATCAGCTGGGCAGCTGACTTTTAGAAGGTCTGGCCTCACTGTTGTCTGGGAGGAGTAACAGACAGGGTCCTCCCAGGCCATCTGTGTTCTCACTCATTGGGCTGAGGGTGGGACCCGAGAAGTGAAAAATTCCAACTATGTTTAGGCAGAGTTCATTCATTCAATGAATACTGATTGACCATGATGAAATGTCAGGTACAATGCTAATTAAGATGCAAGTTACACTCAGTGACACCACCTTAGAAAATAAACTCACAAGAATTAAGTTCAAATATGTAAGACTAGAAAATTACCAAACTCAACCATTTATTTTCTAGTATTCTTCTGTAGGACATTTATTATTCAGAAGAACTTTAGTCTGCTAAGGTCATTCTACACATGGTAATGAAAACAATTTTATTGTTACTAAGAGATGGTGTAAATGTATATATATTCAAGAAGCTAGATTTTCTCTTTATTCAAAATCTATCAGTCCATGAAACTATTTTGTAAAGACCAGAAATATATGTATATCTATATAAGACAATTTTAATTAAACTTTGTCAAATCTCTATTGAACCCTATAATAATGTGTTATTTATCTTCCCACTTTAACTTCTGGTATAAAAAAACCTTGTAGCTAAGCAATAAAGTTCTAAACCATCTTTCTTTCTCAACTATGGCATATATGGTTTAGTACTATCATATTGTACTTATCCTAGTACATCAATTTTATGTACAGACGACTACTTCTTAAACATATTTTACCATCTCTTCTTAGATTTCCAGTTGTAAGATGTTTGCCTAATTTGAAGAAATTAGCTTTCCTCTCCAAAATGTGTTTATTACCTGAAAAACCTATCATTGTTCAATATGACATTTCTTTTATTCTAGAAATATAAATTAAAGCACAGATTTCATAATTATAGAATTAAAATAATCTTTAAAAATATATATTTTTTCTCATAGAAAGTCCAACACCATAGCATTAAATCTTTTCTATATCACATATCATGAGGTGCATTATTGGATTCCATGCTAGATTTTCAGTGGGCTGATACATGGCCATCATATTTTGTGTCTTAAACTTGTTTTATATATATAAAAACATAAATATGTACTTATATAACATACCATATTGTATATTTATGTATAAATATATAACATATAAAATATGTAAATAAAGAACATGCTATACAAAATATGTATGTCATAAACAATACATGTTACACATATTTGTGTTTCATATACATATTACACATAACATGTATCATATATGTTTATATATTATGTCATATATATGATATATGTTTTGAAGACACATAGATTTATTTTCAGTTCTTTTACTTTCTCTTTCTAGTGTTCATTCTTTAAAAGTCCTCTCCTTCCTCACCTCACCTATGTCTCTGGGGTAGGCATGGCTTATTTATGGGTTTGACTCTTTCAGTTACCATTTGCAGGGCTGATGTGATCTGGAATGTGTTATATCAGTCTGTTTAGGTAGTAATCAGATTGCATCCTTCTGGGGAAGGTCAATTGGTGCTCAGTGGAGAAGATACAGGTAATGTGCAAGAGCTAGCAGTAGGCCACGTTCTTATTTCTATTCTGAAATGCAATTTATTCCGGCTATAGGTAAGTTACTTCAGCTTTACTTGAAAGTGCATAGTTGCTTGATAATAGTTGAGATCCCATAACTGAGTTGTTTCTAGTTTTGCCACTAAGAATTGACCTTGGGCAGGAACCTGAAAGACATCTCTCTATTTTGTCTTGTCTGTGTGAGAAATGAGAATAATAATGCTTCCCACTTTACAAGGGAAGCCTTAATGAATTTTACTTTTGTAAAGCATTGCGAGATCCTGAGGCAAGGGGTGCTAGGAGTTTGGGCAGTTGTAGAAATATAAAAGTTCCCTTACTTTTGGTATTTCAAAGGCATTCTCTCAGAGTAACAGCAGTCACACTATCAGGCTTTAAATTATTGTTAAGACTAAGAAGTGGAATCTAGTAGGAAGAAATGGGAAATCTTGAGATATTTTTCATATTTACTCAAGATGTGAGTTTTCTGTATACCTATGTGATTCTATGAAATTATCTTGGTTTTTCCTTGTAAAACAAAAACAAAACAAAGCCTGTAAATATCTGTGCCATTTCTATCAAGGTGAATATCAGCACCCAGATGTCCACAGTTCAGACAAGGCCAACAGTAGAGGAAAGAGAATGGTGATGGTGAAATGGACATCCATTCTGGAAGACTTCCTTAAGGATGTGGATTATAACAGGGATAGTAGCATACTATGAATTTCTGTAATAAAGTGTGTACTAAGATTTATATAATACATTTGTGTAGTAAATTGTATAATAAGAAATATGATGGTCTTATTTATGTAATAAGACTGTCACTAGTTTTGGGAAAGATGGCAGAGTAGGAGGATCCTAAACTCACCTTTTCCCATGGATACACCTAGATAACATCCATATTAGTGTAAATAACTCAGAAAATGACCCAGAACAGACTGTCCAAGATAAATGTACAGAAGAGGCCACATTGAAGAGGGTTAAGAAGGGCAGAGATGCAGTTAGGAACCAAGCTGACCTATGTGACTATCCACAGGAGGGAGGGCCACTGCAAGCATGAAGAAGGGAGGGGAGCAGACCCCACACTGGGCACCCCCAGCAAGAGGGCCCTGCACTGGGAAGACAAATCGCCAAAATATTAAGAGGGGCTTAATTTTGCAACTTTTTATAATCAGTGGGGCTTAACACTTGGAACTTTAAAAAGCAGCTTGGATGTGGAAAAGCCAGAGTGTGATAGGAAACTGAGTTCCTGCCCTTAAAGAGACAGCACAACAAACAGCATAGAAGCAGCAGTTTGAAAAATGCCTGAGGTATATGGGAAGATTTATTTACTAATCTCAGAATGTATGCTAAGGGGCAAGGATTTTTAGGAGATTTCTCCAAGAACAAAACACCTGGTGGGTGCCATTTCCCTCCCCTGCCCCCCAGAGCCTAGATACACTGACAACTGTGTAAATCAATGCAGTGTGAACACTCTCAACCTAGCTTGCTAAAAGCATGCCCCACACCTGTGGTCTTCTGTGATCCAGCCCCTCCAACCTGCCCTAAGCAGAAGTCCATCCGAAGCTGTGCCACAAGCATGACATTGTGCAAGTAACACCCTCATGGGCAAGCACCACTCCAAAGTGACTCCTGAACATGGAGAGGGGAATATAACCACAAACATCAGTTCAACTGAGGCCTCAGCAGTGGGCTAGGGCAGACATCTGGTCTGACTACAGGCCCCACCCACAAATGAAAGCCTCTCAGGGACAATGCAGGAAAGTGCCCTGCATTTCAGTGTGACTGCAGCTCTAGAAAACATCTGGTCTGACCCAATTTAACCAAAGTGTCCCCAGACTGGACCATTAACAACATGGGGCCCAAACCCTGCCTGAAAGAGGCAAAGAGAGCCTTTGTAGACAGCTGGACTGAAGGCAAACATGGTTCAGTCACAACAGTAGGGTGCTTGCAAACCTGGAGAACAGAGTAATGGAAAGCAATCAAGCTGAACGGAGAAAGACAAAATAATAATAATAAATGAAGATAGACATAGAGAACCAGTGACACCATCAGGCATAGTATCATTCACATTATAGGGATCCCAGAAGGTGAAGAGAGAAAAAAAGGCGGCAGAAAATATATTTGAAGAAATAATAGCTGAAAACTTCCTGAATCTGGGGAAGGAAACAGACATCCAGATCCAGGAGGCACAGAGAGCCCCCAACAAAATCAATCCAAGGAGGGATGTCCGGGCAGCTCGGTTGGTTAAACATCTGCCTTTGGCTCAGGTCATGATCCCAGGGTCCTGGGATTGAGTCCTGCATCAGGCTCCTTGCTCAGTGGGGAGCCTGCTTCTCCCTCTGCCTGCAGCTCTCCCTGCTTGTGCTCGCCGCCCCCCCCCTTCTGACAAATAAATAAATAAAATCTTAAAAAAAAAAAAAAATCAACCTGGGGTGCCTGAGTGGCTCAGTCATTAAGCGTCTGCCTTCGGCTCAGGTCACGGTCCCAGGGTCCTGGGATCAAGCCCAGTTGGGCTCCCTGCTCAGCGGGAAGCCTGCTTCTCCCTCTCACACTCCCCCTGCTTGTGTTCCCTCTCTCGCTGTCTCTCTCTCTGTCAAATAAATAAATAAAATCTTAAAAAAAAACCAAACAACCCAAGAAGTTCTACACCAAGACACATAGTAAGTGGCAAAAAAGTAGTGATAAAGAGAATTTTAAAAGCAACAACAGAGAGGAATGACAGTTCTATACAAAGGAAACCCCATAAGGCTATCAGCCAATTTTTTAGCACAAACTTTATAGGCCAGAAGAGGGTGGCATGATTTATTCCAAGTGCTGAAAGAAAAAAACCTGCAACCAAGAATAATCTATCCAGCAAGGCTATCATTCAGAATAGAGGGAAAGATAAAGAGTTCCCCAGACAAACAAAAGTTAAAGGAATTCATCACCACTAAATAAGCCTTATAAGAAATGTTAAAGGGGATTCTCTGAGTAGAAAGAAAACACCATAAGCAGGAGTAAGAAAAGTAGAAAGCACAAAAGCAGTAAAATAAAGTATATCTATAAAAATCAGTCAAGAGATTTACAAAATAAAAAGATGTAAACTATGCTATTATATACCTAAAACCTGGGGAGGAGGGAGGAGTAATTTTAGTGCTTTTAGAATGGGTTCAAACAAAGTGACCATCAACTTCGTATAGACTGTTTTATATATATATAATGTTATATATAAAAGTAATGGTAAACACAAATAAAAAACTAGTAACAAATATACAAAAAATAAAGGAATCTAAGTATAACACTAAAGAAAGCTGGCAAACCGTGAGAGAAGAGAGCAAGAGAAGAAAGGAACAATGAGGAACTACAAAAGCAACCATAAAACAAGTAACAAAATGGCAATAAGTACATACCTGTCAATAATTACTTCGAATATAAATGGACTAAATGCTCCAATCAAAAAACATAGGGTGACTGAATGGATAAAAAAAGCAAGACCAATGCATATGCTGCTTACAAGAGACTCATTTTGGACCTAAGACAACTGCAGATTGAAAGTGAAGGGAAGGAAAAACAATTATCATACAAAGGGAAGTGAAAAGAAAGCTGGAGTAACAATACCTATATTAGACAAAACAGATTTAAAACAAAGACTGTAATGAGAGACAAAGAAGGACATGAAATAATCATAGAGGGAAGAATCCAACAAGAAGATATAACAATGATAAGTATTTCTTCACCCAACATGGGAGCACCCAAATACATAAAGCAGCTATTAACAAACATAAAGGAAGTAATTGATACTGACACAATAATAATAGGGAACTTTAACACACCACTTACATCAATGGACAGATCATTCAAACAGAAAACCAACAAGGACATAATGGCTTTGAATGACACATCGGACTAGATGGATCTAACCGATATCTTCAGAACATCCCATCTTAAAACAAAAGAATACATATTTCTTTCAAGTGTACATGGAACATTCTCCATGATAGATCATGTTAGGCCACAAAACAAGTCTCAACAAATTAAAAAAGATTGAAGTCGCACCACGCATCTTTTCTGACCACAATGCTATGAAGCTAGAAATCATTCACAAGAAAAAAATCTGGAAAGAGCACAAATATATGGAAGTTAAAAAACATGTTACTAAACTATGAATGGGCCAACCAAGAAATCAGAGGAAATAAAAAAAAAAATACAGGGAGACAAATGAAAACAAAAACACAATAGTCCAGAATCTTTGGGATACAGCAAAAGCTATTCTAAGATGGAAGTTTGTAGCAATACAGGGCTACTCAAGAAGAAAAATCTTAAATAAACAATCTAACTTTACACCTAAAGGAGCTAGAAAAACAAGAGCTAACAAAATGCAAAACCAGTAGAAGAAAGGAAATAAGATCAGAGCAGAAATAAATAATATAGAAACTGAAATAACAATAGAACACATCAATGAAACCATGAGATGATTCTTTGAAAAGATCAACAAACTTGATAAACTTTTAGCTAGATCATCAAAAACAAAGAGAGAGGACTCAAATAAACAAAATTGGAAATGAAAGAGAGAAATAACAACCACCACCACCAAAATAGAAAACATTATAAGAGAATGTTATGAAAAATTATATGCCAACAAATTGGACAACCTAGAAAAAAATGGATAAATTCCTAGAAACATATAGCCACCCAAAACTGAATCAGAAAAAAAATAGAAAATTTGAACAGACTGATTATCAGCAATGAAATTGAATCAGTAAGCAAGAAACTCCCAACAAATAAGAGTCCAGGACCAGATGGATTCAAAGGCGAATTCTACCAAACATTTAAGGAAGAGTTCATACTTACTGTTTTCAAACTAGTCCAGAAAATAGAAGAGGAAGGAATGCTTTCAAATTTACTCTATGAGGCCAGCCTTAACCTGATACCAAAACCAGATAAAGACAATACAAAAAAGAGAACTACAGGCCAATATCTCTGATGAACATAGATGCAAATATCCTCAACAAAATATTAGCAAACTGAATACATTAAAAAAATCATTCACTATAATCAAGTGGGATTTATTCCTGAGATGCAAGGGTGATTCAATATTTGCAAGTCAATCAATGGATTACATCACATAAATGAGAGAAAGGATAAAAACCATATGATCATTTCAATAGATGCAGAAAAAGCATTTGACAAAGTACATCAACCACTCACAACAAAAACTCTCAACAAGGTAGGTAGAGGGAACAGACCTGAAAATGATAAAGGCACATATGAAAAACCCACAGCTAACATCATACCCAATGATAAAAAACGAGAGCTTTTCCCCTTAAGATCAGGAGCAAGACAAAGATGTCCACTCTCACCAATTTTATTCAACATAGTACTGGAAGTCCTAGCCACAGCCATCAGACAACAAAAAGAAATAAAGTAAGAAAGTAAAACTCTCACTGTTTGAAGATGACATGATACTACATATAGAAAACCCTAAAGACAACACCAAAAAACTACTAGAACTGGTAAATTCAGTAAAATATCAGGATACCCAATCAATATAAAGAAATCTGTTGCATTTCTATACACTAATAATGAAGTAACAGAAAGAGAAAGTAAGAAAACAATGCCATTTACAACTGCACCAAAAATTATAAAATACCTAGGAATAAACTTAACCAAAGAGGTGAAAGACCTGTACTCTGGAAAGTATTGCTGAAAGAAATAAAATATGACACAAAGGGAAAGATACTCCATGTTGATGGAATGGGAGAACAAATATTGTTATAATGTCCATACTACACAAAGCAATCTACAGATTTAATACCATCCCTATCAAAATACCAACTTTTTTTTCTTTACAGAACTAGAACAAATAATCCTACAATTTGTATGGAAATTGTGTAGATTCTGAATAGGCCAAGCAATCTTGAAAAAGAACAAAACTGGAGGTATCATAATCCCAGATTTCAAGATGTATTATAAAGCCATATTAATCAAAACAGTATGGGACTGGCACAAAAACAGACACATAGATCAAAAGAACAGAATACAGAGCCCAGAAATAAACCCACACCCATATGGTCAATTAAAATATAACAAAGGAGGCAAGAATATGCAATGGGGAAAAGAATCTCTTCAATGAGTCATGTTGGGAAAACTGGTCCGCTACATGCTAAAGAATGAAATCAGACCACTTTCTTACACCATACACAAAATCAACTCAAAATGGATTAAAGTCATAAATGTGAGACCTGAAACCATAAAAATCCTAAAAGAGAGCATAGGCAGTAATTTCTTTGACATCAGCTGAAGCAACATTTTTCTAGATATGTCTGCTAAGGCAAGGGAAACAAAAACCAAAATAAACTTTTGGGGCTATATCAAAATAAAAAGCTTCTGTACAGCAAAGGAAAAAAAAATCAATGAAACAAAGAGACAACCTACTGAATGGGAGAAGATATTTGCAAATGATATATATCCAATAAAGGGTTAGTATCCAAAATAGATGAAGAACTTATACAGTTCAACACCAAAAAACCAAATAATCCAATGAGAAAACGGTCAGAAGGCATGAACAGATATTTCTCCAAAGAAGACATATAGATTGTTAACAGACACATGAAAAGATGTTCAACATCACTCATCATCAGGGAAATTCACATCAAAATCACAATGAGCTATCACCTCATACCCGTCAGAATAGCTAAAATCAAAAACACAAGAAACAACAGGTGTTGGTGAGGATGTGGAGAAAAAAGGACCTTCTTGCACTGTTGGTGGGAATGCAAACTGGTGCAGCCACTGTGGAAAAGAATATGGAGGTTCCTCAAAAAATTAAAAATAGAACTAACATACGATCCAGTAATTCCACTACTGGGTATTCACCCAAAGAAAATGAAAACATTAAATGAAAAAGATATATGCACCCATATGTTTATTGCACCATTATTTACAATATTGAAAATATTGAAACAACCTCATTATCCATCAACAGATGAATGGATATGGAAGATATGGTGTATATATAAATAATGGAATATTACTCAGCCATAAAAAGGAATGAAATCTTGCCATTTGCAACAATATGGACAGACCTAGAGGATATAATGCTCAGTGAAGTCAGTCAGAGAAAGACAAATACCATATGATTTCACTCATATGTGGAATTTAATAAGCACAACAAAGAAAGAGAAAAAAACACTTAAAAAGATTATTTGAGAGAGAGAGAGAGAGAGACGAGAGCATGAATGGGGGGATGGAGAGGGAGAGAGATAATCCCAAGCAGACTCCCTGCTGAGTGTGGAGCTGGGCGTGGGGCTTGATCCTATGACTCTGGGAAAATGACCTGAGCAGAAATCAAGAGTCGGATGCCCAATCGACTGAGCCACCTAGGTGCCTCAACTCTTAAATATAGAGAACTGGTGATTACCAGAGGGGAGGTGGGTGGGTGGATGGGTGAAATAGGTGAAGGGGATTAAGAGTGTACTTATTGTGATGAGCACTGAGTTTTGTCTAGAATTGTTAAATCACCATATTGTGCACCTGAAACTAATATAACACTATATGTTAGTTATACTGGAATTTTTAGAAATTAATTTTTAAAAAGACTGTCACTGTTTATTTACAGATCTGTGTTATTCCCATTATGATTCCTGGAAAGCTTTTCTGCACCTCTGTTTATACTCCTGATCAGACAAGAACGGGTGTGCTAATATAATTCAGACTCCATCCTGCAAATGGCAAATGGTGTGAGTCAGGATGAGCTGGTTATCTGCTCTGCAGTACCCCCTTCTCTGGTTTCCATTCCACCAGTCTTTCCTCAGTCTCTTTGATCCGTCTTGCTGCTATCAGCACATTTTCCTCCTAGGCACAAATCTGTGTCTAGCTCATGCTTGCAAACCTCTCAATTCCCAGCAGTTGCCCATAGGAGTTAATTCCAGATTCCTTTGTCAGGCATATAAGAACATTTACAATTTGGTCTCGACCTTGTTCACCTCTTTTCCTCCCGGCCACTGTTGTCCTATGCCCATACATTTCAGCTTCAGTACATTTTTAAGCATTTCTTGAAACAGCAATGGCCTTCACTCTGCCTTTATCCAAACTGTTCCTTCAGCCTAAAAACGTTCTTTGCCCATTACTATCTCACAAATGCTCATGCTTCTGTAACCTTCTCAAAGACTGTGTAGCCTTCTCTGGAACATCTCCCACAAATGCTCACAATGCTCCTGTAGCCTTCCCTGCATCATCCCTCCCTTCTTGCAATGGGTTCATCATTCCATCTGGCATTCTCAGCCCTCTATGCACATTGCCTCTCCACTACTCACAGAATAAAAGTTATCTCTGGATTCCTGAGGGAAAGGGCTGTTTTTTTATCTTCCTATTCAAAGCTCCAACCCTAGAGCCTGGCATTTTACTTAATGAGTGAATGAATTTATTTCGGGTTTGCAATTTATAGGCATGCTGTGGGAAGTGCAATGTCTAAAACTGAGCTTGTGTGAACCTTGTTTTAGGTGATGGCTTTATAAAAGATACTGGGCTCTTATGAGGTCCTTCTACCACACTCAGATAGGGGCTCATTAGAATTAGGTTTCAGAGACTCCCATGTTTATGGGAGTTTATGTTAAGGCAAAGCTCTGGTCACGAGATGCTCAACACCTATAATCATAGGATGTTAGAACGGGAAGGGATCTTACAGAAGTCACCACTCTAATGTCACCTAATCAAATGGGGGAAATTGAGGTTAGGAAAGGTTGAGCAATGCTCCAGGTAACACAACAAGCTAGTATCAGAACTAATATTTGAATCTGAAATCTCCTCCCATTTCCCAATACCAGGCTATTCACTGCTCTTTATATCCAGCCCTAGCTCCTCTGTGGCACTTTTTTTGCTGCTCAGCAAGCACAGGGGTGGCAGAAAAAGAGGATGGACATGTTCCAATTGTCTTACTTCAAATGAAGGTAATTGGACATTGAAGGAAAATTGACTATGACATTTTTTCCAAATTGAGGGTCTTAATTACAGCAGCCTGACTCCTTTCCTACTTCTCTACTTTGTGACCCATTCTGATTGTCTACTTAGTTCAAGTGAGTGCCTGGGAAGAACCTAAGCCTTTCTCCTTTACCTCCTTTAGCCTTCTGATTCTCACATGCGTCTTCTATGGTTTTGCCTTTTCTCCATTCCAAACTACTCCTTGTTCCCTTAGCATTTAGGCATCACAAAATCAAGTATTTAACGTGCTTTTTCTAATGTTTACTCAGGAAAGTTCACTGCATTAAAGCTTTAAGGAGGAAAGATGCAAGGGAAATCACATAATCTATAGTAAGTGAATCCTGTGTAACTTTCACTTGGGTATTCATGCACAAATGTTTATATGTAAAGATATTTTTAAAAAGAATTGTCTGTGCCAGCAAATGGGTAAATGAAGTATGAAATAAAACTAGGGAGGGGTAGTGTTGAATTAGATGATCGCTAAAGATATTTCCAGGGGGAAATTCTGTGATTCTTTCAAGTGATGGAATCCAGTGAGAAAAAACTTGTTTTCACTATAGCTGTTTCATTGTTTCTCCTAAGTAAGTGGGAAATAAAAACTAAGCAAACCACATTTAATTTTTATTTTGAGTGCATGGGCTTTGGATGCCCACCAGTTTGTGCATGACAGTGACAGGCTCTCTCACACATCTCTTATAAATACACCCAGTGGGTTATTTGTTAGCATTTTATAAAGGTCTTCAGTGAGAAGCTTGTTCTTTGGTCTCTGCCATAGGGAAATCTGCACAGCACTCCTGACACAATGAAAACATACATAACACTCACTGTTACCCTAGTTTTTCTGCCTTGGGCCTTATCAGAACCCAACATTATAAGCAAATGAACACATTTCTAGAATGTAGATCCCAGTGTCCAAAGCAGTGTCATAACTGAATTTACATTTATGATAAGATAAATGGTACAAAATATATAATAATTATGATTAAATATACCTAATATGTCCAAACTGGCTAAGTCTTTAAAGTTTTCAGAAGAAAAATAGGAAAAAAGTCAACTATAAGGATATAAAATAGTTCAATAATTTACACAAGATTACAAATTTGATAAACATTTATAGAAGTTAGAAATATCATATTGAAATGTCCTTTAAAGGTTTAATAATATTGACATGTCCTTTAAAGGTTTAATAATAGTCCTATAAAAGAACATACATGGGAATGGTTAAAAAATTTAAAATTCCAGAGATCAGGAGAGGTTGGTTCAAGATAGTGACATCCTAAACTTACCTCCTTCCAGAATGGAAGCAACATATGGAATAATTCCCTCTGAAAGAAATCCAGAAACTAGCTGAGTGACTCCAACACATTAGGCAAATGAAAAAAAATCCATATTGAAATAGGTAAGAGGGGCTGGGACACAATCTCAGTTTAAAGCCATCCCATGATGTGACAACACACAATGGGTAGGGAACTCAGGACTCCCAGCTTCTCCCTGAGTAGTGAAGTGTTTGGACCTACAGCTGTGCCCAAACTTTTAAGACTTCCATCTGAGAGGTAGGCTCTAAAACATCTAGCTCTGAAAGCCAATGGGGCCTATGTTCATGAGATCCACAAGATTATCACAAACTAAAATACAGTTCTTAACAGCCTTGTGAGGACTCACTGTGACTATATTAACTCAGGGCTTAGTGAAGAGGCAGCAGACTGAAACTCCCAGTGTTTCCACAAAAGAGGCCTATCTGCTTATCTTAAAAGTTATTAAAGTTAATTTAACACATATGCAGGGTTGACTGACATAATCTCCAGAGACTGGGGGGGGGAGGGGGGACACTGGGTGCCATCTTTGTACTCTCCTTCTGCCTGCTCCAGATGGCTGGTATCTTTTAGAAAGGTACTTGTGCACCTGTCTGGCTCCCTGGCTTTTGTGGCTGCCACTCAGGGGACACATTCCTTGATCACCTGGCTCTGGTGGCCAAAGGTTTACATTCATGAGTTCCACAGGACTGTAACAGAGCAACAGTTCTTAAACAGCTATCCTGCCAGGACACAACAGATGCAGCAGACTGAAACTCCCAGTCCTTCCATGACTTTCCATATTTGCAGATCTTAAAACCTGTGGCCTGAGGAACATGCTTCTAATTTAACACGTATCTAGGGTCTGACTGCAATCCCTCCCTGGGAAGAGGCCGGCCAGTGGGCACTATCTTCATATCTCTTTCTGCCTGTTCTCCCACTCCCCACCAGGTCCCCAATGTCTCTGTGAAAGGAGTTTTGCCTACATCTGATGCCCAGGATTTTATGGCTGCTGCCCAGAGAATACATCTCCTGATAGCCTGGCTCTGGTGGCAAGAAGTCCTCATGATCATGGGTTCAGTGAGATAGTAGCAAACAAGTAAGTAGTTCTTAACTTCTATCAAGCCAAGGGTAAATGAAGAAGGAACAGACAGAAACACCCATCACCGTGTCATCCCTGAAAGAGGCATATTTGCATACTTTAAAGCTGCTGCTTTCATTGAGATACAGAAAATCATCAAATCACAAAGGAACAGCAAAAGAAGAACTACTAAACAGCCAGAAAACAATGAACAATATGGCAATAAGCCCATACCTATCAATACATACTTCAAATGGAATAAATTACCCAATCAAAAGATATAGAGTGACTAAATTTATGGGGGGGAAAAGCCCCATCTATATGCTACCTGCAAGAGACTGACTTCAGATATAAGGAAATACCCAGGTTGTAAGTGAAGAGATGGAAAAAGACATTCCATGCATATAGAAACCAAATGAAAGCTGAGGTAGCTATATTTATATTAGACAAATTAGATTTTAAGTTAAAGACTAATAAGAGACAAAGAAGGACATTACATAATGACATGGTCAATTCAGCAAGAAAATACTTGTAAATATTTATGCACTCCAAATAGGAGCACCTAAATATATAAATATTAACAGACCTGATTAATATTAATAGACAGCAATATACTAATAGTAGGGGGCTTACAGACCCCACTTTCAAAAATGGACAGATCATGTAGACAGAAAATCTGTAAGAAAACATTGGCCTTATATGATACATTAGATAAGATGGACTTAACAGACATAAATAGAACATTCCATTCAAGAGCAGAATATACATTCTTCTCAAGCACACATGGAATGTTTTCCAGGATAGAGCATATATTAGATCACACAATAAGACAATATAAATAAAAAATAAAAGGCATCCAAATTGGAACAGAAAAAGTAAAACTGTATTTCAGATGATATTGATATTATATATAGAAAACCCAAAACACTCCACCAAAAAACTATTAGACAAATTTATAGTTGCATGATATAAAATCAGTATACAAAAATCAGTTGCATTTCTATATGCTGAAAATGGGCTATCAGAAAGAGAAATTAAAAAAACAATTCCATTTATAACTGAATCAAAAAGAACAAAATAGCTAGGAATAAAATTAATCAAGGAGGTGAATGAACTTTATACTGAGAACTACAGGATATGGATGAAAAAATTGAAGAATACATACATAAATGGAAAGATATATAATGGTCATGCATTGGAAGAAATCATATTGTTAAAATGTCCATAGTATCAAAAGCAATGTATAGGTTCAATGTAATCCCTATCAAAATTTCAATGGCATTATCAAAATTTCAATGGCATTTTTCATAGAAATAAAACAAACAATCCTAAAATTTGTATGGAACCACATAATAGCCAAAGTAATCCTGAGAAAGAAAAAACTGGAAGCATCACACTTCCTGATTTCAAACTACGTTACATAGCTATAATAATCAAAATGGTGTGGTTGTTTTCGGAAAAAATACCCAGTGTTCCTCTCCTATGTGTTTCCTTTACTTCTCACACTACTACCATACTCATAACACTTCTGGTCACCAAATGTGTGTGGGGTTTTCCCACATGAAGCATTTCTGCGACACCAGCTGGGTGTCCTACAATTTAGCTCAATTCTGACAGTATTTACTTGTGATAGCATCAGATCCCACAGGTTAAAAGGCTCAGTTCCACAAGACAACTCGCCCCCAACTTCAAATGCCAATTGCCATGTCCAGATTGTCACTTATGCTTGACTGACTGGCTGTGACTTGGATATGACATCAAAAGCAAGGGCAACAAAAGTACAAATAAACAAGCAGGACTACATCAAACTAAAAAGCTTCTGATATCTTATAAGGGGTTAATATCCAAATATATAAAGAATGCATACAACTCGATAGAATAAAACAAGCAAGTTTTGGGAAGATGGCAGAGTAGGATGATCCTGAGCTCACCTTGTCCCATGGACATACCAAGATAGCTACATCTATGCAACTAACTCTGACAATGATCTGGAGACTGGCTGAATACATTTACAACAGCTAATCATGGAGAGAAAGTCACCAAAAAGGGTAGGAGGAGTGGATACATGGTTGGGAACCAAACCCCTGGATATCACAAGCACAGAGAAGCTAGAGGATCAGACCCTGCACAAGGCACCCCTGGCCCTGGGCAACTGCACTGGGAAGCTGAGTCCCAATAACATCTGGCTTTGAGAACCAGCTGGACTTAACCCTAGGAGCTTTTAAAAATCAGTGGAGTTTAACTCTGGGAGAGGTGGAAGGCAATGGGAAGCTAAGTCCCCACCTTAAAGAGCCAGCAAAATTACTTGGCCCAGGACACAGCACAGAAACAAGTTTGAAAAGCACCTAGGGGTATACATGAAGGGGATATATTGACTAATCTTACAGCATGTGCTGGAGTGGCAGGGATTTGCAGAATTCTCTGGGAATAAAACTGCTGGTGGGCACCATTTCTCTTCCCCTCTCCCACCCTAGATAGATGGATGCTTGTGAGAGCCAGTGCTAACATTCTCTATCTATCTTGCTGGCACCATGTGCCCTGCTCTGGCATTCCCCTATGAATCTGACCCATCCAACCTGATGTCACTCCAAAACAGCTCCTGACCCACCCAAACTGGCTGGCAACCCCTGCGGGAACTGATGCCACTCCTAAGTGGCTCCTGCCCTGTGTGGGGGGAAGGGGGATTAAGTGCACACACCAGCATGCCTGTAGTTCTGGCAGGCATACCTCTTAGCTGACTATACAGGGAACAAATTCTGCACTTTGGTATGCCTATGACAGAGGCCAATTGCAGACAGCTAGCCTGACTGTTGGCCTCACCCTTCAATGAACCCATGACAGCTACAGACAGGCCTCTCAACAGTGATGGGAACAAACCCTCACTAGATGCCCACAGCAAGTCAAGCAGGTCACTACAGCTTGCTGGGCTGAAAGCAATCTAGTTCAGCCACAATAGGAGGGTGCTTGCAGCCCACACAGGGGACACCCCCAGAGTACTTGTTTCTGGTGACCAGGGGGGATTGCACTATAGGGCACCACAGTACTTCTACACAAGCCACTACTTTCAAGACCAGGAGATATAGCTGACCTGTATAATACAAACACAGAGAGTTTGACAAAGTGAGGGGACAGAGGAGTATATCCCAAATTAAAGAACAGGACAATCACAGTAAAAGAGCTAAATGAAACAAAGATAAATGACTGATTTGATAATTCAAAGTAATGGTCATAAAGATACTCACTGGACTTGAGGAAAGAGTGGATGAACTCAGTGAGAATAACATAAAGATAGAAGATATAAAAAAGAACCACTCAAAGCAGAATAATTCAATAACTGAAATAAAAAAAAAAACAGTAGAGGATATCAACAGCAGCAGATTAGAGGATGCAGAAGAATGGATGAGTGATCTGGAAGAAAGAGTAATGGAAAGCACTGAAGCTGATTAGCAAAAAGAAAAAAGAATAAAAAAGGAAAATAGGCTAAGGAAACTCTGATATCATTAAGCATAATAACATTCACATTATAGGGATCCCAATAAGAGAAGAGAGAGAGAAGGGGGCACAAAACTTATTTAAGAACTAATAACTGAAAACCTTCATAATCTGGGGAAGAAAATAGGCAGCCAGGTCCAGGAATCAGAGAGAGCCTGTAACAAGATAAAATCAAGGAGGATCACACCAAGGCACATATTAATTAAAATGAGAAAAAGTAATAATAAGGAAATAATTTTAACAGGGACAAGAGAAAGCAGTTACATACAAGGGAAACTACATAAGGCTATCAGCTGATTTTTCAGTAGAAACTTTGCAGGACAGAAGGGAGCAACATGATAAATTCAAAGTGATGAAAGGAAAAACAACAACAACAACAACAACACTACAATCAAGAATACTTTACCCAGCAATGTTATCACTCAGAAAAGGAGATATTAAAGAGTTTCCCAACAAAGGTTAAAGGAGTTTATTACCACTAAACCACCCTTACAAGAAATGTTAAAGAGAATTCTTTAAGTGGAGGGGCGCCTGGGTGGCTCAGTTGGTTAAGCATCCAACTCTTGATTTCGGCTCAGGTTATGATCCCAGAGTTGTGAGATCGAGCCCCATGTTGGACTTGGACTCTGTACACAGTGTGAAGTCTGTTTGAGATTCTCTCTCTCCCTCTCCTCTCCCCCTACTTGCTCTCTGTCTCTCTCTCAAATAAATAAATCTTAAAAAAAAAAAAAAAAAAAAGAATTAAGTGGAAAGAAAAGGCCATAACCAGAAATAAGAAAATTATGAAAAAAAATTTCATAGGTAAAGCAAACATATAATAAGCGTAGTAAATTAATCACTTATAAAGCCAGTATGGAGGTTAAAACACAAAAGTCGTAAAATGAGTAATATCTACAAAAATTAGCCAAGGAATACACAATATAAAAAGATGTAAAATGTGACCTTATATATATAAAAATTGGAGGGAGGAGTAAAAATTTAGAATGTGTTCAAACTTAAGTGATCATCAATTCAACATAGACCACTATACATATAAGATGTTATATATGAACCCAATCATAATGACAAATCAAAAAACCTATAATACATACACAAAAAATAAAGAGGAAGGAATTCAAGCATAACCCTGAATAAAGCCATCACCAAAAGGAAAAGGGGAAGAGAAGGAACAGAGAAGAACTACAAAACCAACCAGAAAACAATGAACAAAATGGTAATAAGTACATACCTATTAATAATTATTTTAAATGTAAATGGACTAAATGCTTCAATCAAAATACATATGGTGGGGGTGCCTGGGTGGCTCAGTCTGTTAAATTACCACTGTTGATTTTGGCTCAGGTAATGATATCAAGGTTATGAGATGGAGCCCTGCATCAGGCTCCACAATGAGCGTGAAGCCTGCTTAAGATTCTCTCTCTCTTTCCCTCTCTCTCTGCCCCTCCCTACACCACTCCCTTAAAAAAATACACATGGTGGATGAATGGATAAAAAAAATCAGACCCATCTATATGCTGTTTACCAGAGACTCACTTCAGACTTAAAAACACATAGAGACAAAGTGAAGGGATGGAAAAACATTCCATAGAAGCTAAAAAAAAATAAGCCAAGGAAGCAATAGTTATATGAGACAAAATATATTTTAAAACCAAGCCTGTAGCAAGAGACAAAGAAGGTCACTACCTAATGAAAACAGGAATCAAATATCTATGCACCCAACATGGGAGCACCTAAATATACAAAGCAAATATTAATAGATAAAAATGAAATTTACAGTAAAACAGTAATAATATAGGACTTTAACACCCTGCTTACTTCAATGGATAGATCACTGAGACAGAAAAGCAATAAGAAAACAGTGGCTTTGAACAATAATTATACCAGATGGATCTAAGAGATATACAGAGAACATTCCATTCAAAAACAGAATATACATTTTTTTTCAAGTGCACATAGAATGTTTTCTGGGATAGATCACATGTTAGGCCATAGAACAAGTCTCAATAAATTTAAGAAGACTGAAATCATGTCAAGCATCTTTTCCGACCACAACAATATGAAATCAGAAATCAATTACAAGAAAAAAACTGGAAAAAACACAAGCACGTGGAGGCTAAACAACATGCTACTAATAAACCAATGGTTCATCAAAGAAATCAAAGAGGAAATTTAAAAATACATGAAGACAAATGAAAATGAAAACACAATGGTCCAAAATCTTTGAGATGCAGCAAAAGTGGTTCAATGAGAGAAGCTTGTAGGGATATTGGCCTATCTCAAGATACAGGAAAACTCTCAAATAAACAACTTTCCACTAAAAGGATATAGATAAAGAACAAAAAGGCCCAGGGTGCCTGGGTGGCTCAGTCAATTAAGTGTCTGCCTTCAGCTCAGGTCATGATCCCAAGGTCCCGGGATTGAGCCCCCACATCAGGCTCCCTACTCAGCAGGGAGCTTGCTTCTCCCTCTCCCTTTGCTCCCCACTCATGCTGTCTCTCTCTCTCTCACTCTCTATCTCAAATAAATAAATATTTAAAAAAAAAAAGAATAAAAAGGCCCAAAGCAAATAGAAGAAATAAAAAGGATTAGAGCAAAAATAAATAGAGACTAAAGAAAAAAAAAAAGATCAATGAAACGAAGAGCAAGCTGGTTCTTTGGGTGAGAAAAATTGATAAACCTTCAGCCAGACATCAAGGGGCATGGGGGGAAAGACAGGACTAAAAGAAATAAAATCAGAAACAAAGGAGGAGGCTAGAGAAATACAAAGAATTATGAGAATATTGTGAAAAATTATATGCCCACAAATCAGATAATGTAGAAGAAATGAATAAATTCCTAAAAGCAGACAGTCTTCCAAAGTTGAATCAGGAAAAAATAGAAAATTTGAACAGACTGATTACTAGTAATGAAATTGAATTGGTAATCAAAAAACTCCCACCAAAAAAAACTCAGGACTGGATGGCTCACAGGTAATTTTTACCAAACATTTAAAGAAGTATACCTATTCTTCTCAAACTATTCCAAAAGTAGAAGAGGAAGAAAAACTTCCAAATTTATTCTATGAGGTCAGCATTACTCTGAACCCAAAACCAGACAAAGATGATACAAAGAAAGAAAACTACAGGCTCATATCTCTGATGAATATAGATGTAGAAATTTTCAATGATATTTTAGCAAACCATATTGAAAAATACATTTAAAAATCTATCACTATGATCAAGTGGGACTTATTCAAGGGATGCAAAGGTGGTTCAATATTTGCACATCAATCAATGTGAAACATCACATTAAGAGAAGAAAGGATCAAAACCTATAATAATCTCAATAGATGCAAAAAAAGAGTTTGAAAAAATAGAGCCTTCATTCATGATAAAAACCCTCAAAAAAGTGGGGTTAGAAGGAACATATCTTAACATAATAAAGGTTATATACAAAAAACCTACAAAAAACAAACATCATTCTCAATGGTGGAGTTTTCCTCTAAGATTGGGAGCAAGAAAAGGACATTCACTCTCACTACTTTATTCAACATATTACTGGAAGTCCTAGCAACAACAATCAGACAAGGGAGTGCGTGGTTGGCTCAGCTGGTAAAGTGTGCGACTCTTGATCTCTGGGCTATCAGTTCAAGCCCCACTTTGGGCATGGAGTCTACTTAAAATAAAACAACAAAAACAAAAGAAATAAAAGGCATCCAAATTGGCAATGAAGAAGTAAAACCCACTATTTGCAGATGACATGATACTATATATAGGAAACCCTAAAGACTCCACCAAAAATAACTAGAACTAAAAAAGGAATTCAATAAAGTCACAGGATAAGAAAGTAATATACAGAAATCTGTTGCATTTCTATACACTAACAAAAAGTATCAGAAAAATAAAAATAATTTTATTGTTATTAAAAATTTTATTATTAAATATAATAAAAATTTTAATATTATTTAAAATAATAACAATCCTATTTATAATTCTACCTATAAGGATAAAATACCTAGGAATAAATTTACCCAAGAAGGTGAAAGATCTATACTCTAAAAACTATAAGACGTTGACAGATGACACAAAGAAAGGGAAGATAGACCATACTCATGGATTGGAGGAATTAATATTTTTTTTTTTTTTAAAGATTTTATTTATTTATTTGAGACAGAGAGAATGAGAGAGAGAGAGCACATGAGATGGGGGAGGGTCAGAGGGAGAAGCAGGCTCCCTGCCGAGCAGGGAGCCCGATGCGGGACTCGATCCAGGGACTCCAGGATCATGACCTGAGCCGAAGGCAGTCACTTAACCAACTGAGCCACCCAGGCGCCCGGAATTAATATTTTTTTAATGTCCATACTACCCAAAGCAATATACAGATTCGGTGAAATCCCTATTAAAATACCAATAGCATTTAAAAAAATATTTATTTATTTGAGAGAGAGTGAGATAACAAGCAGGAGGGAGTGGGGAGACAGAGAAGCAGACTCCCCACTGAGCAGGGAGACCAACGCGGGCCCGATCCCAGGACCCCAGATCATGCTCTGAGCTGAAGGCAGACACTTAACTGACTGAGCCACCCAGGCACCCCATCAATAGCATTTTTTTTCATAGAACTAGAACAAATAATCCTACAATTTCTGTGGAACCACAAAAGACCTCAAATAACCAAAGCAATCTTGAGAAAGATGCTGGAGGTGTCCCAGTCCCAGATTTCAAGATGTACTACAAAGCTATAATAATCAAACAGTATGGTACTGGCACAAAAATAGACACATAGGACAACAGAACAGAATAGAGAGGCCAGAAATAAACCCATACCTATATGTTCAATTAATCTACAACAAAGGAAGCGAGAATATACAGTGAGGAAAAGACAACAGTTTCTTCAACAAATGGCGCTGGGAAAACTGGATAGCTACATACAAAAGAATGAAGCTGGGCCATTTTTTTTTCACCATGTACAAAAATAAATTCAAAATGGATTAAAGACCTAAATATGAGACCTGAAACCATAAGACTCCTAAAAGAAAACATAGGCAGTAATCTCTTGGACATCACTTTTAGGAACATATCTATGGATGTCTCCTGAGGCAAGGAAAACAAAAGTAAAAGTAAAATATTGGGATAGTTTATAGATAATAAAAAGCTTTTGCATAGCAAAGGAAACCATCAACAAAATGAAAAGGCAACCTAGTTAATGGGAGAAGATATTTGTAAATGATATATCTGATAAGGGTTTAATATCTAAAATATATGAAAAATTTATACAACTCAACACCAGGGAAACAATCCAGTCAAAATGGGCAGAGGACCTGAACAGACATTTTTCCAAAGAAGAAATACAGATGGTCAAGAGACACATGAAAAGATGCTTAGCATCACTCATCATCAGGGAAATGCAAATCAAAACCACAATCATTTGTCAGAATAGCTAGTATCGAAAAGATAAGAAATAACAAATGCTGGAATGATGTGGAGAAAAAGGAACAGTTGTGCACTGTTGGTGGGAATGTAAATTGGTGCAACAACTATGAAAACAGTGTAGAGATTTCTCAAAAAATTAAAAATAGAAATACCATATGATCCAGTAATTCTACTCCTGGATATTTACCCCCCACCCCAAACAAAAACACTACCTGGGAAAGATATATTCACTGCTATGTTTATTACAGCATTATTTATAATAGCCAAGATACAGAAGCAACTCATGTGTCCATCAATAGATGAGTGGATAAAGATGTCACACACACACACACACACACACTGGAATCTTAGCCATATAAAGAATGAGAGCTTGCCATTTGGAACTACATGGATGGACCTAGAGGGTATTATGCTAATTCAAATAAGTCAGACAGAGAAAGATAAATACCTGTGATTTTACTTATATGTGGAAAATAAAAAACAAAACACGCAAATAAAAAAACAGACTCAAATACAGAGAACAAACTGGCAATTGTGAGATGGTAGGTGGGTGGGGGGATGGGCAAAATAGATAAAGAGGATTAAGAAATACAAACTTCCAGTTATAAAATACATAAGTTGGAGATGAAAAGTACAGCATAGGGAATATGGTCAATAATATTATAATAACATTGTATGGTGACAGATGGTGACTACATTTATCATGGTGAGCACTGAATAATGTATATTATTCATATACATATTCCCTATGCTGTACTTTTCATCTCCAACTTATGTATTTTATAACTGGAAGTTTGTACATCTGAAACTAATATAACCTTGTATGTCAATTGTATTTCAATACAAAAAAAAAACAACACAACAAACAATGGGCGGAGGATCTGAGTTGACCTTTTTTCAGAGAAGACATAAAAATGGACAACAGGTACATAAAAAGGTGATCAACATCATTAATCATCAGGGAAATGCAAATCAAAACCACAATGAGATGCTAAGTTAAATAAGTCAGACAGAGAAAGGCAAATACCATAAGATCTCACTTATATACCGAATCTAACCCTCTACCACCCTGCAAAACCCCAAACTCATAGATATAGAGAACAGATTGGTGGTTGCCAGATGGGGGTGGGGAATGGGCAAAATGGGTAAAGATGGCCAAAGGTACAAACTTCCAGTTATAAAATAAATAAGTTATGGGAATACAATGTACAGCATGGTGACAATAGTCAGTAATACTGTATTGTATATTTGAATGTTGCCAAGAGAGTAAATCTTAAAAGTTCTCAACACAAGAAAGAAAATTTTTAACTATGTGTGGTGATAGATATTAACTAGACTTATTGTGGTGATCATTTTGCAATATATACAAATATTGAATCATTATGTTGTATAGCTGAAAATGTAACGTTGTTGGTCAATTATACCTCAATAAAAAAACCACAATGAAATATCTCCTCATATCAGAATGTAGCTATTATAAAAAAGACAAGAAATAACAATTGTTGGTGAGGATGTGGACAAAAGGAACACCCATGCACTGTTGGTGGGAATGTAAGTTGGTATAGAGCCACTGTGGAAGACAGTATAGAGGTTCCTCAAAAAATTAAAAATAGAAACACCATACCAACAATTCCACTTCTGGGTATTTATTTGAAGAAATGAAATCACTATCTTAAAAAGATATTGCACTCTTCTTTAGAATAGCCAAGACATGGAAACAACCTACATGTCCAACAACAGACGAAGGGAGAAAGATGTGGTGTATATCTACAATGGAATATTATTTGGCTATAAGAGGGAAATTTTGACATTTGCAACAACACTGATGGAACTTGAGGGTGTTATGCTAAATGAAATAAGTCAGACAGAGAAAGACAAATACTGTATGATCTCACTTATATGTGGAATCTCAAAATACTGAACTAATAGATACAGAGAACAGATGGATTGTTGCCAGAGGGGAGGTGTAGGAGGTGAGTAAAATGGGTGAAAGTTGTCAGAAGGAACAAGCTTCCAGTTATAAGATAAATTAAGTCCTAGGTATGTAAAGTACAGCATAGTGACTATAGTTAACAATATTGTATCCTAGATATGAAAGTGGCTAAGGGAGCAAATCTTAAAAGATGTCATCATTAGAAAAATATTTTAACTATGTGAGGTAATGGATGTTAACCTATTGCGGTAATTATCTCACAAATATACATATATCAAATCATGTTTTGATTGTAATGATCAAATTATTTTCAGCAAAAATTAAAAGAGAGCATGTGAAAAATTGTAAAGATATTCAAAAGAGGTCGGAATTTTCAGCAATGTTTATTTGATTTGAACATCAGGTGGATGGGCTTTAAGGAGGACAGGCTTGACTTAGCATTGCTGGAAAATACATTCAAGCATACAGACTGGAAACTACAAATGGATCATTACTGATCTCCATTTGACAATCCTTTTACTTGTTTGTGGTTTGCGCCTTTCCTATTTCCCTTAAAGGATGACACCAGGAAACCTTCACCAGCCTCTGTATGTTCTACCTACTGGTATTTATCTGCACTCCAAGGAAATGCCTTTTCCACTTCACTGAGAAATGTATCAGGTATGAATTCCAATTCCTTTACTTCCAAACTACAAGATAAATTATTCTCCTACCCATCCATTCTTTTCCCTCTCCAATCTCAGAAAATGAGATGCCTTCCTGTTCAAGATTAAGTAAGAATTAAACAGGGAGGCAAGGAGTGTGGGAAACGTATGCCTGGCAGGGGTAACATGTAAGATGGTCTGGATAGGAGAAGCAATATGACAAGTTCAAGGAAGTGAAAAAAGCTTAGCATGTTTGGAGTGAGAGATCAGGCTAGGGTCTTGATCCTAAAGGCAGTGGGGAGCCATTGAAGTGTTTTAATCAGGAAAATGACATGGTGTTATTCGTTTTCTAGAAAAATCATTCTAGCTGCAGTGGGGGGTCCAGAATGGAGAAAATTGGAAGCAGGAACACCAGTAATCCAAGCAAGAAATAATGGTGATTTAAACTTGGAAAGTGGCTGTGTGGATGATTCAAGACACATTGAGGAGGCAGAACTGACAGAACTTGATGATGATTCATGAGGGTGGAGAGCCTGACAACTAGGGTTTTGTCTTGTTCAAACAGGGGATTTGTGTGGCATTTACTGAGATAGAGAATACAAGAGTTAAAGTAGGTTGACATGTAGTAGCAAATGATAAATTCAGATTTCAGTATGTTAAAATTGAGGTGCCCATAGATCATATAGAGAATTTTAATCAATAGTAGAATATGTGGATCTGAAACTCAGGAGACAGGTCTGACTGGAGATATGAATTTGGGAGCAATTTGCCCATAGTTGGTAATCAAGCTATGGGACTGCCTAGAGAGTGTGCAGAATTATGACAGGGTTTAGGATAGAACCCTAACAAACAGCAAGGTGTACGACTAGGCACAAGGAGAGGATCTCACAAAGGAGACTGGGAACATCTAACAGAAAGATAGAAAGAAAGCTAGGACTGTGGGGCCACAAAGACCAAGGGAATCAAGAGTTTCAGGATGGAGAATCTGGTCAACATTGTGTCACATGCTGTCATGTGGCCTTTGGATTTAATGACAAAGTCCACTGTTTGCCACGAGGAGAAGAGCATTTTCATGGATGAAAGCCAGGTTGTGGTTTGAGGGTCACAAGTAGAGAAAATGAATGAGAAAACAAAAGCGGTTTCAAGATGTTTAGCTGTGAAGGAGGGGGGTGGGGAGAGAAAAGGAGTGGTATCTAGGGAGTTCAATGTGGGGAGTTTAAACTGGAGAGAAGTCTTTGTTTAAATTATTTGTATTTATTCATTTCTGTCCAACAACGTGGGCACAGGGTGAATAAGATAGGTGTGTTCTTTACTCTTCAGGAAAAAACAAATAGAAAGGAATTGATAATATAAAGAGAGAAAGAGAGTAACTGATAGTATGTGGTACCAGAAAATGAAGAAATGATGGGAATTTGAACAGTGGTTGTGGTAGGCAGAACAATGACTCCACAAAAATGTCCATGTCCTAATCCTCGACTTTAAGAATGTCTTAGGTTATGTTATGGTAAAAGCAAATTTAGGTTGCAGTTGAGTTTAGAGTTGCTAATCTGCTGACTTTGAGATGGGAAGACTATGTTTGATTAGGTGGGCCCAGTGTAATCACAAGGGTCCTTGTACATGGAAGAGAGAGGTAGAACGGAGAAAGAGAGATGGTGCTGGGAGAGGGATGTGGTCTGACATTGCTGGCTTTGAAGATGGAGGAACAGGGTCATGAGGTAAGGAATTTGGGTGGCTATAGAAGCTAGAAAAAACTAGGAACGGATTCTCTCCTAGATTCCCTGTTGAAGGAATACAGCTCTGCCAACACTTTGCTTTAATCCCAGACCCATATCAGACTTCTGACCTACAGAACTGTATGAGAATAAATGTGTATTAAGTCACCAAGTTTGTGATTGGTTACAGTAGCAAAAGGACACTAATAGAGTGGTCTTCAAATTTTTTTGCCCACATAAAAATTGTTTCTCCTACACATCCGATTAAATGTTCAACATATTATAAAATGCTAACTTACCTTCATGTATGTTCCTTTTACTTGAAGCTGCAACACTGAGTGGTGGAGGCACTTTTCCACTTCCTCCCTTAGATCCTGAAAACATACATTTGAGCCCTAGATCAAGACAAAGCTGAAGTGAGTTCTCACCAAATGCTTTTTATTCAGAAGAAATGCAGAGAAGGTGTGCCTCATAGCCAGCTGGATTTTCAGGAGTGCCTTCCACATATCTCAAATATTCTAATTCTAGGACAGAGAGCTAATCCATAGAGCCTTGCCTTGAGTTTCCACCTGGGTAAAATAAGACACTGATGCCTTTAGTATTTTTCCTGTTCTCTCTACTTTCTCTCTTAACACTCTCCCTAAGGTGATGTATCTTTTGGCACTAGTCCAGGAATGGAAGACGGGAAGTTGTTAAATGAAATTGTCATCACTCCTTCTACCCCATACTACAAAATATCTGAATTCAGGAATCCCAATTCCCTTAGCATAGGTTTCCCCAAAAGCAGAGCCTGAGACAAAGGCTTACCATACAGGAAGCAGCAAGACAGGAAAGTAAAGGAAGAAGACGAGCGCCAATAAAGGAAGCTTTATCTGATTGGCCACTGCTATACAAGACTGGCTTCTAGATACCACAGATCACCTGGGGAGCCTAATAAAATGTGTCTCAGGACCATCTCTCTGAATAAAGGGGGAAGCCTTTACCTACCTGCATCGGCTCCAGCATTGCCCTGTAGAGAGTTAACTTCCTCAAGATTCGAGATTGCACCTGTGTGAGATCCCACTTTCCCACAGCACCAGAGAGCTTGAGGCCAGGAGCTTCTAGGTTGTACCTGAAAGAAGCTGGTCAAAGTCAGTGCAGAACTGAACATGAGAATAAGAGGGAAGATGGAGAGGATTGGAAGAAGTCACAAAGGCAGCTCCAGAGCCCAGGATTCTGGAGCCATGCTGAGCGCTTAACAGAAAAATTATAAGATAGGGAAACACAGAAGGCCCATAATGTGTTTCAGGTGCTTAATTATTCAAGAAGTTTCACTGAGACTAAAATCCTATGTTGTTTCTTTGGCCCTTTGGAGATTTTTATACCCTAGCAAAATGTATCCAATTACAATTAAGAATGGGTGAGGAGAATGCCTTTCTTTTGTGAAGGGAAAGAAAGTGATTTTTTTTTTTAAGAGAGAGTGTGTGCATGCGCGCACTAATAGGTGGGGGTGGGGTGGTGTGGGGGAGGGGCAGAAGGAGAAGGAGAGAGATAATCCTAAACAGGTTCTATGCCCAGTGGGGAGCCTGACACGTGGCTTGATCTCAAGACCCTGAGATCATGACCTTTGCCAAAATGAAGAGCTGGAAGCTTAAATGACTAAGCCACCCAGGTGCCTCAAGAAAGTGATTGTTAAAGGGAAGGTAGGAAAGAATTTTTCTAATGCCTGGACTCAAAGTGTATTCTCAGTCCATAGTTTGGCTATTGTGGATATTGCTGCTATAAAAATTGGGGTGCACGTACCCCTTCGGATCCCAACATTTGTATCTTTGGGGTAATATGCTGAGTGAAATAAGTCAATCAGAGAAAGACATGTATTATATGACCTCACCGATATGAGGAATTCTTAATCTCAGGAAACAAACTGAGGGTTGCTGGAGTGTTGGGAGGTGGGAGGGATGGCGTGGCTGGGTGATAGACATTGGGGAGGGTATGTGCTATGGTGAGCGCTGTGAATTGTGTAAGACTGTTGAATCACAGACCTGTACTTCTGAAACAAATAATAAATTTTATGTTAAAAAAAGAGAAGATAGTAGGAAGGGAAAAATGAAGGGGGGGAATCGAAGGGGGAGACAAACCATGAGAGACTATGGACTCTGAAAAACAAACTGAGGGTTCTAGAGGGGAGGGGGTGGGAGGATGGGTTAGCCTGGTGATAGGTATTAAAGAGGGCACCGTACTGTATGGAGCACTGGGTGTTATACGCAAACAATGAATCATGGAACACTACATCAAAAACTAATGATGTAATGTATGATGATTAACATAACATAATTAAAAAAAAGTGTATTCTCAGGTAGGTCAGTTTTAGGAGGGGTCATATGAAATTTGAGGATCTGGAAATTGATCCGCTTATGATTTTTCTTGACAATATATCCAACATCCTTCATGGGTTTACATATCCAATTTTGAAGTCACCCAAAGCCCAGGTGGAGAAATTAACCTTTAGGAGGAGGAGGCAATTCTGAATCATTTCAATGCAGGGGAGGGCACAGGGTTTGTGCTGACCAATTCTCAGGTTTAATGGCCTGAAGTTGCCGTCCATGATCTCTGGATTCTTCCTTAATATCTCCACCCACTTCTTTTTTTAAAAATTTTTTAATTGTTATGTTAATCACCATACATTACATCATTAGTTTTTAATGTAGTGTTCCATGATTCATTGTTTGTGTATAACACCCAGTGCTCCATTCAATAAGTGCCCTCTTTAATACCCATCACCAGGCTAACCCATCCTCCCACCCCCCTCCCCTCTAGAACCCTCAGTTTGTTTTTCAGAGTCCATTATCTCTCGTGGTTCGTCTCCCCCTCCGATTCCCCCGCTTCATTCTTCCCCTCCTGCTATCTTCTTTTTTTTTTTTCTTAACATATATTGCAATATTTGTTTCAGAGGTACAGATCTGAGATTCAACAGTCTTGCACAATTCACAGTGCTTACCAGAGCACATACCCTCCCCAGTGTCTATCACCCTGTCACCCCATCCCTCCCACCCCACCCCCCACTCCAGCAACCCTCAGTTTGTTTCCTGAGATTAAGAATTCCTCATATCAGTGAGGTCATATGATACATGTCTTTCTCTGTTTGACTTATTTCGCTCAGCATAATACCCTCCAGTTCCATCCACGTCATTGCAAATGGCAAGATCTCATTCCTTTTGATGGCTGCATAATATTCATTGTATATATATACCACATCTTCTTTATCCATTCATCTGTCGATGGACAGCTTGGCTCTTTCCACAGTTTGGCTATTGTGGACATTGCTGCTATAAACATCGGGGTGCACGTAGCCCTTTGGATCCCTACATTTGTATCTTTGGGGTAAATACCCAGTAATGCAATTGCTGGATCATATGGTAGCTCTATTTTCTACTTTTTGAGGAACGTCCATACTGTTTTCCAGAGTGGCTGCACCAGCTTGCATTCCCACCAACAGTGTAGGAGTGTTCCCCTTTCTCCGCATCCCCGCCAGCTTCTGTCGTTTCCCGACTTGTTAATTTTAGCCATTCTGACTGGTGTGAGGTGGTATCTCATTGAGGTTTTGATTTGGATTTCCCTGATGCCGAGCGATGTTGAGCACTTTTTCATGTGTCTGTTGGCCATGTGGATGTCTTCTTTGGAAAAATGTCTGTTCATGTCTTCTGCCCATTTCTTGATTGGATTCTTTGTTCTTTGGGGGTTGAGTTTGATAAGTTCTTTATAGATTTTGGATACTAGCCCTTTATCTGATATGTCATTTGCACATATCTTCTCCCATTCTGTTGGTTGTCTTTTGGTTTTGTTGACTGTTTCCTTTGCTGTGCAAAAGCTTTTTATCTTGATGAAGTCCCAATAGTTCATTTTTGCCCTTGCTTCCCTTGCCTTTGGTGATGTTTCTAGGAAGAAGTTGCTGCGGCTGAGGTCGAAGAGGTTGCTGCCTGTGTTCTCCTTTAGGATTTTGATGGACTCCTGTCTCACATTGAGGTCTTTCAACCATTTGGAGTCTATTTTTGTGTGTGGTGTAAGGAAATGGTCCAGTTTCATTCTTCTGCATGTGGCTGTCCAATTTTCCCAACACCATTTGTTGAAGAGACTGTGTTTTTTCCATTGGACATTCTTTCCTGCTTTGTCAAAGATTAGTTGACCATAGAGTTGAGGGTCCATTTCTGGGCTCTCTATTCTGTTTCATTGATCTATGTGTCTGTGTCTGTTTTTGTGCCAGTACCATACTGTCTTGATGATGACAGCTTTGTCATAGAGCTGGAAGTCCGGAATTGTGATGCCGCCAGCTTTGCTTTTCTTTTTCAACATTCCTCTGGCTATTCGGGGTCTTTTCTGGTTCCATATAAATTTTAGGATGATTTGTTCCATTTCTTTGAAAAAAGTGGATGGTATTTTGATGGGGATTGCTTTGAATGTGTAGATTGCTCTAGGTAGCATTGACATCTTCACAATATTTGCTCTTCCAATCCATGAGCATGGAACGTTTTTCCATTTTTGTGTCTTCCTCAATTTCTTTCATGAGTATTTTATAGTTTTCTGAGTACAGATCCTTTGCCTCTTTGGTTAGATTTATTCCTAGGTATCTTATGGTTTTGGGTGCAATTGTAAATGGGATCGACTCCTTAATTTCTCTTTCTTCTGTCTTGTTGTTGATGTATAGGAATGCCACTGATTTCTGTGCATTGATTTTATATCGTGCCACTTGACTGAATTCCTGTATGAGTTCTAGCAGTTTTGAGGTGGAGTCTTTTGGGTTTTCCACATAAAGTATCATATCATCTGCAAAGAGTGAGAGTTTGACTTCTTCTTTGCTGATTTGGATGCCTTTGATTTCTTTTTGTTGTCTGATTGCTGTGGCTAGGACTTCTAATACTATGTTGAATAGCAGTGGTGATAGTGGACATCCCAGCTGCGTTCCTGACGTTAGGGGGAAAGCTCTCAGTTTTTCCCCATTGAGAGTGATATTCGCTGTAGGTTTTTCATAGATGGCTTTTATGATATTGAGGTATGTACCCTCTATGCCTATACTCTGAAGAGTTTTGATCAAGAAAGGATGCTGTACTTTGTCAAATGCTTTTTCTGCATCTATTGAGAGGATCATATGATTCTTGTTCTTTCTTTTGTTAATGTATTGTATCACGTTGATTGATTTGTGGATGTTGAACCAACCTTGCAGCCCAGGGATAAATCCCAGTTGGTCGTGGTGAATGATCCTTTTAATGTACTGTTGGATCCCATTGGCTAGTATTTTGGTGAGAATTTTTGCATCCATGTTCATCAGGGATATTGGTCTGTAATTCTCCTTTTTGATGGGGTGTTTGTCTGGTTTTGGGATCAAGGTAATGGTGGCCTCATAAAATGAGTTTGGAAGTTTTCCTTCCGTTTCTATTTTTTGGAACAGTTTCAGAAGAATAGGTATTAATTCTTCTTTAAATGTTTGGTAGAATTCCCCTGGGAAGCCATCTAGCCCTGGGCTTTTGTTTGTTGGGAGATTTTTGATGACTGCTTCAATTCCCTTAGTGGTTATAGGTCTGTGCAGGTTTTCTCTTTCTTCCTGGTTCAGTTTTGGTAGTTGATACATCTCTAGGAATGCATCCATTTCTTCCAGGTTATCTAATTTGCTGGCATAGAGTTGCTCATAGTATGTTCTTATAATTGTTTGTATTTCTTTGGTGTTGGTTGTGATCTCTCCTCTTTCATTCATGATTTTGTTGATTTGGGTCATTTCTCTTTTCTTTTTGATAAGTCTGGCCAGGGGTTTATCAATCTTGTTAATTCTTTCAAAGAACCAGCTCCTAGTTTCGTTGATGTGTTCTACTGTTCTTTTAGTTTCTATTTCATTGATTTCTGCTCTGATCTTTATGATTTCTCTTCTGCTGCTGGGTTTAGGCTTTATTTGCTGTTCTTTCTCCAGCTCCTTTAGGTGTAGGGTTAGGTTGTGTACTTGAGACCTTTCTTGTTTCTTGAGAAAGGCTTGTATTGCTATATACTTTCCTCTTAGGACTGCCTTTGCTGCATCCCAAAGATTTTGAATAGTTGTGTTTTCATTTTCATTGGTTTCCATGATTTTTTTAATTCTTCTTTAATTTCCTGGTTGACCCATTCATTCTTTAGTAGGATGCTCTTTAGCCTCCATGTATTTGAGTTCTTTCCGACTTTCCTCTTGTGACTGAGTTCTAGTTTCAAAGCACTGTGGTCTGAAAATAGGCAGGGGATGATCCCAATCTTTTGGTACCGGTTGAGACCTGATTTATGACCTAGGATGTGATCGATTCTGGAGAATGTTCCATGGGCACTAGAGAAGAATGTGTATTCCGTTGCTTTGGGATGGAATGTTCTGAATATGTCTGTGAAGTCCATTTGGTCCAGTGTGTCATTTAAAGTCTTTATTTCCTTGTTGATCTTTTGCTTAGATGATCTGTCCATTTCAGTGAGGGGGGTGTTAAAGTCCCCCACTATTATTGTATTGTTGTCAATGTGTTTCTTTGCTTTTGTTATTAATTGGCTTATATAATTGGCTGCTCCCATGTTAGGGGCATAGATTTTTACAATTGTTAGATCTTCTTGTTGGATAGACCCTTTAAGTAGGATATAGTGTCCTTCCTCATCTCTTATTACAGTCTTTGGTTTAAAATCTAATTTGTCTGATATAAGGATTGCCACCCCAGCTTTCTTCTGGTGTCCATTAGCATGGTAAATGGTTTTCCACCCCCTCACTTTCAATCTAGGGGTGTCTTTGGGTCTAAAATGAGTCTCTTGCAGACAGCATATTGATGGGTCTTGTTTTTTAATCCAATCTGATAGCCTGTGTCTTTTCATTGGGGCATTTAGCTCATTTACATTCAGGGTAACTATTGAAAGATAGGAATTTAGTGCCATTGTATTGCCTGTAAGGTGACTGTTACTGTATATTGTCTGTGTTCCTTTCTGGTCTATGTTGCTTTTAGGCTCTCTCTTTGCTTAGAGGACCCCTTTCAATATTTCTTGTAGGGCTGGTTTCGTGTTTACAAATTCCTTTAGTTTTTGTTTGTCCTGGAAGCTTTTTATCTCTCCTTCTATTTTCAATGACAGCCTAGGTGGATATAGTATTCTTGGCTCCATATTTTTCTCATTTAGTGCTCTGAATATATCCTGCCAGTCCTTTCTGGCCTGCCAGGTCTCTGTAGATAGGTCTGTTGCCAATCTAATGTTTCTACCATTGTAGGTTACATATCTCTTCTCCCGAGCTGCTTTCAGGATTTTCTCTTTGTCTCTGAGACTCGTAAGTTTTACTATTAGATGTCAGGGTGTTGACCTATTATTATTGATTTTGAGAGGGGTTCTCTTGCTTCCTGGATTTTGATGCCTGTTTCCTTCCCCAAATTAGGGAAGTTCTCTGCTATAATTTGCTCCAATATACCTTCTGCCCCTCTCTCTCTTTCTTCTTCTTCTGGGATCCCAATTATTCTAATGTTGTTTCATCTTATGGTATCGCTTATCTCTCGAATTCTGCCCTGGTGATCCAGTAGTTGTTTATCTCTCTTTTTCTCAGCTTCTTTATTTTCCATCATTTGGTCTTCTATATCACTAATTCTTTCTTCTGCCTCATTTATCCTAGCAGTTAGTGCCCCCATATTTGATTGCACCTCATTAATAGCCTTTTTGATTTCGGCTTGGTTAGATTTTAGTTCTTTTACTTCTCCAGAAAGGGTTTCTCTAATAACTTCCATGCTTTTTTCAAGCCCAGCTAGTATCTTTAAAGTGATGATTGTGGGGCACCTGGGTGGCTGATTCAGTTAAACGTCTGCCTTCAGCTCAGGTCATGATCCAGGGTCCTGGTATCGAGTCCCACGTTGGGTTCCCTGCTTGGTGGGGAGCCTGCTTCTCACTCTCCCTCTGCCTCTTCCCCTGCTTGTGCTCTCTCTCTCTCTGTCAAATAAATAAATAAAATCTTAAAAAAAAAAAAAGTGATGATTCTGAACTCTAGATCCGACATCGTACTAATGTCTGTATTGAGTAGGTCCTAGGCAGTCAAAAGAACAAGTACCTCTTGTTCTTTTTGCTGAGGTGATTTTTTCCGTCTTGTCATTTTGTCCAGAGGAGAATAGATTAATGAGAGAACAAAATGTTAACAGGGTAACAACGTCCCCAGAAAATATACTCTAAACAAATCAGAAAAGACCTGAAGTAGGGGGAAGAGAAAGGGAAAGAGAGAAAAAAGAAAAAGAAAAAAAAAAGAAAAATTAAAAGATAAAGATAAACAAAAACAGAACAAAATAAAAAAAAAACAGAATATGATCACATATGATTAGGCTGGTACATAGACCGGTGCCACACGCTAGATTTTGGGTGTATTTTGGTCTGTTAGAAGAAAGTGCCTCCCAAAATTTTAAAGAAAGAAAACTTATATATGTACAAAAATAAGGGTTGATATGATGAAGGGATGGAATATGACTGTAAAGATGAAAATTATAAAAAATTTTATAAAAGGAATTGATAAGAAGTTGTTTGAAACAAGAAAGAAGAGAATTTAAAAAAAAAAGAGAGAGAAAAGGGAGAGAATGTGATCAGGCAGGGGAGTAGGAAAAAAACATACACTAGAGATTTAGTGTATATTTTGATCTGTTAGAAGAAACTATCTCAAAATTTTAAAGAGAGAACAATATATATATATGCCAAAAATATGGGTAACTACTATGAAGGGATAGAATATGACTCTAGAAATGAAAAATAAAAATGTTTTTTAAAAAAGGGATTGATAAGATGTTGGTTGAAAAAGGGAAAAAGAAAAATTCAAAAAAAAAAAAGTTAAAAAAAAAAGTTAACTTTGAAAGACTGAAGAATCATGGTAAAAAAGCCATGGATTCTATGTGCAGTATTCCCCTAGCGCTGGAGTTCTGCCGTTCTCATTGATCGGTAAACTTGGTCTTGGCTGGCTGTTCTTGCTGATCTGGGGGAGGGGCCTGTTGCCGTGGTTCCCAAATGTCTTGGCCGGAGGCGGAATTGCCCCGCCCTTGCCCAGTCCGGGCTAAGTAATCTGTTCGGGTTTGCTCTCGGGAGCTTTTGTTCCCTGCAAGCTTTCCGTACAGCTTTGGAGGCCGAGAGTGAAAATGGCGGCCTCCCAATCTCTGCCCTGGAGGAGCCGAGAACCTGGGGCCCCACTCCTCAGTAAGCCCCCAGGGAAAAGCCGTCAGTCACTCCCGTCTCCCCGGTCTCTGGCCTCACTCCGTGCTCACCCGGCCTGTGACCGAGTGTTTCTATCTCTGGCACCCAACCCCGTGTGGAGTCTCCAAACCCAGCAGATACCTGCGGTGTGCTCCTGCGCCTCTCCTCCCAGGGGAAGAAGGTGAGTCTCCCCGGATCTGCCGCTTGTTGGGTCCCTGCTGGAGGAGCAGTGGCCCGACTGTGCCGCGGATCACGGTTTATGGCAACCCTGAGCTGAGAGCCTACTCCTTGGCTCCGTCTCTGCAGCCGGCTTCCCCGCTCCGATACCTGGGAGCTCTGCCGCACTCAGACACCTCCGGTCTTCCTGTGACCCCGAGGGTCCTGAGACCACACTGTCCCGGGAAGGTTCCACCCCCCCCTTAGCCACCGGAGCGACATCCCTCAGTGGAGCCGACTTCTAAAAGTTCTGGTTTTGTGCTCTGTGGCTCTATCACTTGCCAGAAGCGGCCGACGGAGGCCCCCTCCCCCGCCGTCTATCCTCCCGAATATCGCCTCGGATTCACTTCTCCGCACGTCCTACCTTCCAGAAAGTGGTCGCTTTTCTGTTCAGAGAGTTGTTGCTATTCTTTTCTTCGATCTCCTGTTGAGTTTGTAGGTGTTCAGAATGGTTTGATCCCTATCCAGCTGAATTCCTGAGACCAGACGAAATCCAGGTCTCCTACTCCTCCGCCATCTTGCTCCGCCCCCTCTCCACCCACTTCTGTTCAGCCTTCTTCATGGGATCCTCTCTGGTGTCTCCCATTAAATGTGGTGATCCCAGAGTTCCGTCCTTGGTTCTCTTCTCTCTTAACCTCCAGTCTCCATACTCTCCAGGCAGATCTTACTCACTTCCACGATTTTAATTGCCAACTATACGTGAACAATAAATATTTATCTTTAGCTTGAAATTTTCTCCCAGAGCTACAGACCTATTAAGCCACCTGCTTCCTGCATACCCTCTCACAGATGGCTGGAATCAAAATATATTAACTCTTTGTCTCCCCTATCACTTCCAAATCTGCACTTCCCCCTAATTTCATATGCTAGTGTAACAATCATTATCCACTCATTTCAACAAGCTAGAAAGTTGAAAGACACCTTGGATTTTCTTCTGCACTTTGCACATGAGTCCTGTTGATTTTAGGGATGCCCAGGTGACGCAGTTGGTTAAGCATTGGACGCTTGGTTTCGGCTCAGTTCATGATCTAAGGGTTGTGACATCAAGCCCCACATCATGCTCTGTGCTCAGCATGGAGTCTGCTTAAGACTCTTGCTCCTTCTCCCTCTGTCCCTCCCCTACTGCTTGAGCACACATGTGCACACTCTCTCTCAAAAAAATAAATAAATCTTTTTTTTAAAGATTTTATTTATTTGTCAGAGAGAGAGAGAGAGAGAGAGAACACAAGCAGAGAGAGCTGCAGGCAGTGGGAGAAGCAGGCTCCCTGCTGAGCAAGGAGCCAGATGCGGGAATCAATCCCAGGACCCTGGGATCATGACCTGAGCCGAAGGCAGATGCTTAACTGACTGAGCCACCCAAGCATCCCAATAAATAAATATTTTTTAAAAAGTCCTATTGATTTTATGTCCCAAATACTTTTACTTTCATCTGCTTTTCTCCATCCCCATACCACTAACTTAGTCCAGGACTTCATTATCTTTTGCCTGGATCATTATAAATGCCTCCAAACTGGTCTTCCATTCACTTCAGTCCTCCATTGTACTCTCCAAATTGCTCCCCAAGAGTGATCTCACTAAAATGTAAATCAAATCATCTTACTCCCTTGATTAAAATTCATTGACCTTCTATTGCCAACAGGATAAAATTTCAACTGCTCACCATGACTTTTAAAGTTCTTCATGATCTAACCCTACTAGTGTTACTCAAAATAAGCAATTATGCAAATACAGTTTTTTCCACCTGGCATGCTCTTATAAATATAATCAAGCTTCATTAATACCGCACTGTATTAAGGGGGCTGGTTATCTTGTTTCCCCACTTTGAGGAACAGAATCTTTTCTATTATGGGATATTTCAAACACATGGAGAAATACCAAAAAGCACCAGCAAGTTTTGTTAAATCTTAAAACTTTGATATATTTCCTTCAGATATATTTTCTTTGTTAAAAAAAATGTTATGACTGATACAGTTAAGACCCTCATCATCCCCACCTTTCCATCCCTCCCTATCCAGAGGCAGTCATCCTGCTGAATTTGGCATCTATCATTTTATACTTTTACTATGTTTCATATGTCTTCATAAATTCTTTATAGTATTGTGTTGCATACTTTTCAGCTTTATGTAAGTGGTATTATATGGTATGTATCCTGCAACTTGCTTATTTGCTCAACAATGCCTTTGAAATTTATCCCAGTTGTTACACAAGGCTCTAATTCTTAAGGGCTACTTAGTATTCCACTTTAAGAACATACCACAGCTTATTTATCCATTCTTTTATTGATGGATATTTAGATTGTTTCTAATTTCCTATACAAGTGAAGAGTAAATACAAAGGCTTTGAAGTGGGAGGCTGCTCTGCATGTTTGAGGACTAGAAAGGAGGCCAGTGTGGCTGAAACTAAACAAGACTAAGGGAGTGGGCAAAAATGATAGGTGGTGAGGTAGGGGTAGTAGTGGTAGGAGGGAACTATTGGTTTTATTCTGCCTTTGGTGGGAGTTATTAGATGAATCTGAGAAGAGAAATACCATGGTCTGATTTAAGTTTTTGAACAATCATTCTGATTATAAGAACAGAAGTGGGGAGACCCACTGTGGAGGCTATTACAATATTCTCAGTGAAGGGTGGTATGGTGGACCAGGATTTTGACAGTAGAAATGCTGAGAAGGGGTGAGATTCTGGATAGACTCTGAAAGAGATTTAGCGTTGGATTGAATGTGGGATATAAGACAAAGAGAAAAGTCATGGGCGACACCAAGATTTCTGCCACAAACAATGGAAAAATGGAGATACTATATACTGAGATGGAAAGATTATAGTAGGAACAAGTTGGGGGGAGGAGTAAGAAGTTTCCTTTGGGATGTGTTAAGGCTGAGATTCTTATAAGAATTTCAATGTAAATGTTTAGTTGGCAGTGAGATCTATAAACTTGGAGTTTATAATTGAGATCTAGGCCAGAGTTATAAATGTGGAAGTCACCAGCATATAGATGCTTTTTAAAAGTGTGGGACTGGGTGGGGTATCCCAGGAAGTTAGTCTGCATAGAGAAAGAAGAGGTCTGAGGGCTGAGTCTTGAGTTTCTCCAACAGTTACAGTGCAAAGACATGGGGAGGGAAACTGCAAAGGAGATAAAGTGGGGTCGGGGGGCAGTCCTCTGAGATAGAAGAAGAGCAAGAGACTCGTATCCTAGGAGCAAAGGAAGAAAGTATGTCCAGAAGGAGGATGTGGTACATTCTATTAAATGTTGGTAGATCAAATTTTTAAGGATTGAAAATTGACTTTGGATTCAGCAACATAAAGATTATTGGTGACCTTGGCAGAAGCTATTTTAGCAAAGTGGTAGAGTCAAATGCCTGTTTGGAGTAGGTTCAAGGGAAAATGTAGAGAGGAGAAATTGGAGAAAAAGAAAATCGACAACTCTTTCCAGGGAAGATCTTACTGGCATGTCTCTGTTAATGCTGAGGGTCTAAACTTAAAAGGGCACCCACAGTTGGACAGCAACTTGACTCCTGCTGTATAATGCCTTTCCATGTGCCTTGGCGAAAGCAGTTCTGTGCACTCCAGTTACTTCTTCTCTGCCTTATCTGTATGGCCAACTCATATTCACCGTCAACATCACACCTAGGTATCTCACATGTGTGAATTCTTCAGATGGAGTCAATCATTCCGCACATTATGTTTTTGGTATAATCATATTGTACTATTATCATTTATTCCCCACTAGGCAGTGACTTCATAAAAACAAGTGTTGTGACTTGCAGGGTCCCCAATGCTAAGAGCAGAGTCTGCCTAGTACTTAGTAACATTCCGTTAATATTGTTGAGTGAAACAGAATTATTTTAAAGAAATGGAGGATTCAGGCTTTCCCTTCTGTATACAAATGTGTGCTTTACATTTCTGTAGGGGAAGGAGCAACACTTTTCACCCTCTGGAGAGCCTAACACAGAATTCTTGTGGAGAGTTTGGCAAAGCCCTGTTATTTATTTATTTATTTATTTATTTATTTATTGTTCTTATCATAACTACTTCCATTTGAAGTTAGGGAGTTCTCCCTGCCACACACTATCAAGGGGCTTGCCTAGTGTCCTCAGTGTGTTCCATCATATTGATTTGTGGTGGCGCTGAAGTGAGTGACCTTGGGAGGTGCCTTTCCCCATGCACCATTAGGCCAAACTGAGGGCTCCGTTAGTTTTTCACTCAAGCAACGATATTTTCCTAATGTGCCTTCACTGAGCGCTGATGTCATTTCATCCCCAGAATCATTTCAATTAGATTCCAAACAGTCTTCTATTGCACTTCGGAAGTCTTTTGAGATGACAAATTATTTCTATATTCAATCTGCTGTTCTTTTCTGTTCTCTGCCTCTTCATGGCTGACAGCCCCTGTGTGATTTATTTTGTGTGTTATTTGGCCAAGAGGGAGCTGTCCAAGATACAGTTGGACAGCATTCCTAATGAATATTATCCTTTTGCATTTACTCTTTCTTCTTTGGTTTATACTATTAATTAGCAAATTCATTTCCCGATAACCACAATGAGGTTAGAGTAAATGTACCCAGCTAGGTATCCAGCAAAGCCCAATGTATTCAGAGTGGTAACAAGAGACCAATTCTATTCTGATAAACACCATTAAAAGGAAAAATCAATCAAATCTTATGGCCTTAGTCAGCAAGTTTTATTTAAAAAAAAAAAAAATCTAAGCCAAACTGCTGCTGTAATTTGGAGTCTTAGCTCAAAGTGACTGCTCTGTGTTTTTCTCAAGGGTCAGAAAATCAAATCTGTATTCTGCTGGTCAGGCACACGATAGAGTGCCACCTTCACCTGGGTTGTTTGGAAGGCCCATAAGTCTTGGTAACTTGGTGGATTTCGATGCACAGCCATGAGTTCCAGAGGGCGTTAATTCTGCTCCATTGCTTGTCCATTTGAAATAAAAAATGTCGGTGAATACATTATACTTGGGGACCTCTAAATCCCACTTTAGTTCGTTGTCATTCTTGAGGTCACTGATCTCCTTTGCTATCATTATTTCAGTATCCAGAGCACATTTGGAGTTTGCTGCTTTTGTGTCCTTTTTGCTTTATCTTTGACAACTGCATCATTAGCTCTTACTCTTGAGGAAATTAACATTGCCTTTTGTTCACAGAGCAAGATTATTTGGAAAGGTCAATGGATGTAGCACATCACTCTTGGTATATTTCTACAAAGAAACATGCCTGCTTATATTTCAGTGATGCTGTGGGATAAAGGTCTATCTAGCTTATTTATGGTGAATAGCCATGTAGAAATGATCCCTGTAAATTCATTGGTTACTAGAAAGAAACTAATTTCATTTCAAAGCTTTTATTAGTAGATCTATGAGAGGAAATATGACCAAACCATTGCCACAGAGTTGGCTCTGTGGGGACCGTGGAAACTATGCCTGTTTTTATTTAGTTGCCTTCAGGACGTCCTTCTTGAGTGAGAAAGTCACTGTTAGTTATTTTCAGCACACATAGGGAGTTGGCTATAGTATCCTTTTCACTTTTATTAGGTATTTCCATTTCAGTGATTTGGGCTAAACTGTGGTAAATCTATTGTGTTTTCTCTTACTTTCTCTAATAGTGGATATTATCTTATGCTATTGATACTACCAATGTTTAGGCCAGAATACAAATTGTGAAGGATGGAATTTTTAACCAGGAAAAGTGAAAAATGTGTGTCAGTAACTTCTGAGGGTAGATAGAGGTAGATAGAAATGAAGCTGGAGGTTGTAAGAAATCATGTTTTCAGCAAGAAGCGTCTGAATTATATCGGTAAGAGACCACCTAATCGGAAATTCATATGTGTCAGAGGTGCATGAATGTTTATTGAAAACAATGGTGGGTCAAGAGGTTTGGCATATGAATAATGAATACAAAGCAAGTATACAGGCATTGTTAATACCTACTCTTATTTTCATTTTGTCAGCAAGCCTTCCTAATACTCCAGTTACATGACATAATTTTAGGAGAATCAAACATAACAGTTTAAACTTATAGAATTAATTGCATTTAGCCTTAATTCCAATTACTGGAACTGTAAGAGTTTGGCTTTTTAACAGTTTGTGGTGCAACAGCATAGAGAGGGATGGTTAGGCCACCTGAATCTGCTAGTTCATGAATGTCAGCTAATGTGGATAAAATTCCTTCTGTGACACTCTGATGAAAACTGGTCTTCATTTGCTCTACAAACAAGGTTAACATAATGTATCATCCAAAATAGGAGAGTTTTGAGAGCAAACAAGGGTGCTATTAATGATTACATTAGGACATAGGTAATATATTGTCAGAGATTTTATTAGCGATGAAATAGCTTTAAAATATTCCTGTTTTTATGAAAAGCTCTTTCTTCTTGTATAGTGTGTAATAGAGAAATCAATTTACCTAACATAGGCTTGATCAAAAAGAAGTACTTTTATTATAGAAAAGACTGAAAAAGTTTAGTAAATATTGGGCTGTGGAAAAAAATGTTAGCTTTAGTTTTATCTTAATAGGCTTAAGCTTATTAGGCCAGATTGAATTTTTAGAAACTTTATGTATTAGAGGTATCAGGTCTGCTATGATATAAATTGTAAATATTTTTTCCTGTTTTATCACTGTCATTTGTCTTTTGATTTTACTTTACTGTTATGGTTTTTGCTGTACAAAGCTTGTTTATTTCAATTTTTCAAAATGTTCAAAATGACCTATTTTTGTTTTATTGTTTCTGGACATTGAGTCATGATGAGGAACTTCTTCCCCTCTCCCAGTAATAGAGAAGTTTTCTCACATCTTACTTCTGTCATTTTCTTCTCTCTCCTTTCCTCTGTCCCCCCACTCCCTCCTTCTTTCTTTCCTTCTTTCCCTTCCTTCCTTCCTTTTTTTCTATCATCTATCATCTATCTATCATCTATCTATCTATCTATCTATCTATCTATCTATCTATCTATTTATCTATCATCTGTCTGTTTATCTATCTATCATCTATCTATATCTTTCTATCATCTATCATCTATCTAACTGCATTTAGATATCTAATTCATTTGGAGTTTATACTGGTGTATGTTGTGAAGTATTATTTCAATGATATATTCTTCCAAATGACTTCAGTTTTGTCAATATCATTTCTTAATATTTTTGTCTTTTCCCCCCACTTTGATTTGAGATACCATCTTTATCACACAACACATTTAAAAATACACCATTTCTGGAGTCTCTTTTGTCTCATTGTTTTTCTGATACTATATGTTGTTTTTCTGGGTGCCACACAATTTTAAATATAGGTTTTATAACAACATTTTAATATCTATTTGAGTTAGGCTTCCTCATTTTTTTTCTTCTTTTTTAGATTTTCTTAGTGATTTTTCCTTGTTCAGATTTTTTGGAAATGCATATAGATTTATTGATAACTCGATATATTTATAGGGAAAGTTGGAGGTTACTTATGATCTATATTTATTGATCACTATGTGTCAGGCATTGGGCTAAGCACAGGAGTATCACACTTCAGGGAATATACTGAAGTTCAGTGGAATCAATATTTCTAGTTCACCAGATAGATATTTAAGAACAGAGGACTTATCTATAATGTTAGATAAGAATTCTTGAGAGGTGATCATTATGGAAGGGGTACTTAGGGGGAACTGATAGCTTTATGATGTTCAGTCTTCCTATCCTAAAATGTCTGTCTTTTCACTTGTTCAAGTGTACTGTTTTATATTTCAGAAATAATATAAAATTTTCCCCATATAAGTTTACATATCTCTTGTTAACCTCATAACCAAGTTTTTTTTTTTTTTTTTTACTGTCATTTGTGTAAATTGAGTCTTCTCTCTCATTATATCTTCTAACTGGTTATTGTTTATACATATGAAAGCCATTGATTTCTGTATATTAATATTAGAGTTTTATTGTTAAATTCTCCTAGTGTTTGTAATGGATTTTCCACTGATTCTTTTGGGTGTTTCAGGTATACAATTATGTCATCTACAAATAGAAATAGTTTTGTCCCTTTCTTTGGAAAGTTTTATGCCTTTAAATTGCTTCCTCTTGCCTATTGCATCATGTATTTAATTTTTTTTTTTCCATGCAGAACGTGCCCCCTTTAATACCCATCACCAGGCTAACCCATCCTCCCAACCCCCTCCCCTCTAGAACCCTCAGTTTGTTTTTCAGAGTCCATCGTCTCTCATGGTTCGTCTCCCCCTCCAATTTCTCCCCCTTCATTCTTCCCCTCCTGCTATCTTCTTCTTTTTTTTTTTCTTAACATATATTGTATTATTTGTTTCAGAGGTACAGATCTGAGATTCAACAGTCTTGCACAATTCACAGCGCTTACCAGAGCACATACCCTCCCCAGTGTCTATCACCCAGTCACCCCATCCCTCCCACCCCACCCCCCACTCCAGCAACCCTCAGTTTGTTTCCTGAGATTAAGAATTCCTCATATCAGTGAGGTCATATGATACATGTCTTTCTCTTTTTGACTTATTTCGCTCAGCATAATACCCTCCAGTTCCATCCACATTGTTGCAAATGGTAAGATCTCATTCCTTTTGATGGCAAATGGTAAGATCTCATTCCTTTTGTATATATATACCACATCTTCTTTATCCATTCATCTGTCGATGGACAGCTTGGCTCTTTCCACAGTTTGGCTATTGTGGACATTGCTGCTATAAACATTGGGGTGCATGTACCCCTTTGGATCCCTACATTTGTATCTTTGGGGTAAATACCCAGTAATGCAACTGCTGGATCATATGGTAGCTCTATTTTCTACTTTTTGAGGAATGTCCATACTGTTTTCCAGAGTGGCTGCACCAGCTTGCATTCCCACCAACAGTGTAGGAGTGTTCCCCTTTCTCTGCATCCCCGCCAACATCTGTCATTTCCCGACTTGTTAATTTTAGCCATTCTGACTGGTGTGAGGTGGTATCTCATTGAGGTTTTGATTTGGATTTCCCTGATGCCGAGCGATGTTGAGCACTTTTTCATGTGTCTGTTGGCCATGTGGATGTCTTCTTTGGAAAAATGTCTGTTCATGTCTTCTGCCCATTTCTTGATTGGATCGTTTGTTCTTTAGGTGTTGAGTTTGATAAGTTCTTTATAGATTTTGAATACTAGCCCTTTATCTGATATGTCATTTGCACATATCTTCTCCCATTCTGTCGGTTGTCTTTTGGTTTTGTTGACTGTTTCCTTTGCTGTGCAAAAGCTTTTTATCTTGATGAAGTCCCAATAGTTCATTTTTGCCCTTGCTTCCCTTGCCTTTGGTGATGTTTCTAGGAAGAAGTTGCTGCGGCTGAGGTCGAAGAGGTTGCTGCCTGTGTTCTCCTTTAGGATTTTGATGGACTCCTGTCTCACATTGAGGTCTTTCAACCATTTGGAGTCTATTTTTGTGTGTGGTGTAAGGAAATGGTCCAGTTTCATTCTTCTGCATGTGGCTGTCCAATTTTCCCAACACCATTTGTTGAAGAGACTGTGTTTTTTCCATTGGACATTCTTTCCTGCTTTGTCAAAGATTAGTTGACCATAGAGTTGAGGGTCCATTTCTGGGCTCTCTATTCTGTTCCATTGATCTATGTGTCTGTGTCTGTTTTTGTGCCAGTACCATACTGTCTTGATGATGACAGCTTTGTAATAGAGCTGGAAGTCCGGAATTGTGATGCTGCCAGCTTTGCTTTTCTTTTTCAACATTCCTCTGGCTATTCGGGGTCTTTTCTGGTTCCATATAAATTTTAGGATGATTTGTTCCATTTCTTTGAAAAAAGTGGATGATATTTTGATGGGGATTGCTTTGAATGTGTAGATTGCTCTAGGTAGCATTGACATCTTCACAATATTTGTTCTTCCAATCCATGAGCATGGAACGTTTTTCCATTTCTTTGTGTCTTCCTCAATTTCTTTCATGAGTATTTTATAGTTTTCTGAGTACAGATCCTTTGCCTCTTTGGTTAGATTTATTCCTAGGTATCTTATGGTTTTGGGTGCAATTGTAAATGGGATCGACTCCTTAATTTCTCTTTCTTCTGTCTTGCTGTTGGTGTATAGGAATGCCACTGATTTCTGTGCATTGATTTTATATCCTGCCACTTGACTGAATTCCTGTATGAGTTCTAGCAGTTTTGGGGTGGAGTCTTTTGGGTTTTCCACATAAAGTATCATATCATCTGCAAAGAGTGAGAGTTTGACTTCTTCTTTGCCAATTTGGATGCCTTTGATTTCTTTTTGTTGTCTGATTGCTGTGGCTAGGACTTCTAATACTATGTTGAATAGCAGTGGTGATAGTGGACATCCCAGCTGCGTTTCTGACGTTAGGGGGAAAGCTCTCAGTTTTTCCCCATTGAGAATGATATTCGCTGTAGGTTTTTCATAGATGGCTTTTATGATATTGAGGTATGTACCCTCTATGCCTATACTCTGAAGAGTTTTGATCAAAAAAGGATGCTGTACTTTGTCAAATGCTTTTTCTGCATCTATTGAGAGGATCATATGATTCTTGTTCTTTCTTTTGTTAATGTATTGTATCACATTGATTGATTTGCGGATGTTGAACCAAACTTGTAGCCCAGGGATAAATCCCAGTTGGTCGTGGTGAATAATCCTTTTAATGTACTGTTGGATCCTATTGGCTAGTATTTTGGTGAGAATTTTTGCATCCATGTTTATCAGGGATATTGGTCTGTAATTCTCCTTTTTGATGGGGTGTTTGTCTGGTTTTGGGATCAAGGTAATGGTGGCCTCATAAAATGAGTTTGGAAGTTTTCCTTCCGTTTCTATTTTTTGGAACAGTTTCAGAAGAATAGGTATTAATTCTTCTTTAAATGTTTGGTAGAATTCCCCTGGGAAGCCATCTGGCCCTGGGCTTTTGTTTGTTGGGAGATTTTTGATGACTGCTTCAATTCCCTTAGTGGTTATAGGTCTGTGCAGGTTTTCTCTTTCTTCCTGGTTCAGTTTTGGTAGTTGATACATCTCTAGGAATGCATCCATTTCTTCCAGGTTATCTAATTTGCTGGCATAGAGTTGCTCATAGTATGTTCTTATAATTGTTTGTATTTCTTTGGTGTTGGTTGTGATCTCTCCTCTTTCATTCATGATTTTGTTGATTTGGGTCATTTCTCTTTTCTTTTTGATAAGTCTGGCCAGGGGTTTATCAATCTTGTTAATTCTTTCAAAGAACCAGCTCCTAGTTTCGTTGATGTGTTCTACTGTTCTTTTAGTTTCTATTTCATTGATTTCTGCTCTGATCTTTATGATTTCTCTTCTCCTGCTGGGTTTAGGCTTTATTTGCTGTTCTTTCTCCAGCTCCTTTTGGTGTAGGTTTAGGTTGTATATTTGAGACCTTTCTTGTTTCTTGAGAAAGGCTTGTATTGCTATATACTTTCCTCTTAGGACTGCCTTTGCTGCATCCCAAAGATTTTGAATAGTTGTGTTTTCATTTTCATTGGTTTCCATGAATTTTTTTAATTCTTCTTTAATTTCCCGGTTGACCCATTCATTCTTTAGTAGGATGCTCTTTAGCCTCCATGTATTTGAGTTCTTTCCGACTTTCCTCTTGTGATTGAGTTCTAGTTTCAAAGCACTGTGGTCTGAAAATAGGCAGGGAATGATCCCAATCTTTTGGTACCGGTTGAGACCTGATTTATGACCTAGGATGTGATCGATTCTGGAGAATGTTCCATGGGCACTAGAGAAGAATGTGTATTCCGTTGCTTTGGGATGGAATGTTCTGAATATGTCTGTGAAGTCCATTTGGTCCAGTGTGTCATTTAAAGTCTTTATTTCCTTCTTGATCTTTTGCTTAGATGATCTGTCCATTTCGGTGAGGGGGGTGTTAAAGTCCCCCACTATTATTGTATTGTTGTCAATGTGTTTCTTTGCTTTTGTTATTAATTGGCTTATATAATTGGCTGCTCCCATGTTAGGGGCATAGATATTTACAATTGTTAGATCTTCTTGTTGGATAGACCTTTTAAGTAGGATATAGTGTCCTTCCTCATCTCTTATTACAGTCTTTGGTTTAAAATCTAATTTGTCTGATATAAGGATTGCCACCCCAGCTTTCTTGTGGTGTCCATTAGCATGGTAAATGGTTTTCCACCCCCTCACTTTCAATCTAGGGGTGACTTTGGGTCTAAAATGAGTCTCTTGCAGACAGCATATCGATGGGTCTTGTTTTTTAATCCAATCTGATAGCCTGTGTCTTTTGATTGGGGCATTTAGCCCATTTACATTCAGGGTAACTATTGAAAGATAGGAATTTAGTGCCATTGTATTGCCTGTAAGGTGACTGTTACTGTATATTGTCTGTGTTCCTTTCTGGTCTATGTTGGTTTTAGGCTTTCTCTTTGCGTAGAGGACCCCTTTCAATAGTTCTTGTAGGGCTGGTTTCGTGTTTGCAAATTCCTTTAGTTTTTGTTTGTCCTGGAAGCTTTTTATCTCTCCTTCTATTTTCAATGACAGCCTAGGTGGATATAGTATTCTTGGCTCCATATTTTTCTCATTTAGTGCTCTGAATATATCCTGCCAGTCCTTTCTGGCCTGCCAGGTCTCTGTGGATAGTTCTGTTGCCAATCTAATGTTTCTACCATTGTAGGTTACATATCTCTTCTCCCGAGCTGCTTTCAGGATTTTCTCTTTGTCTCTGAGACTCGTAAGTTTTACTATTACATGTCGGGGTGTTGACCTATTATTATTGATTTTGAGAGGGGTTCTCTGTGCTTCCTGGATTTTGATGCCTGTTTCCTTCCCCAAATTAGGGAAGTTCTCTGCTATAATTTGCTCCAATATACCTTCTGCCCCTCTCTCTCTTCTTCTTCTGGGATCCCAATTATTCTAATGTTGTTTCGTCTTATGGTATCGCTTATCTCTCAAATTCTGCCCTCGTGATCCAGTAGTTGTTTATCTCTCTTTTTCTCAGCTTCTTTATTTTCCATCATTTGGTCTTCTATATCACTAATTCTTTCTTCTGCCTCATTTATCCTAGCAGTTGGTGCCCCATATTTGATTGCACCTCATTAATAGCCTTTTTGATTTCGACTTGGTTAGATTTTAGTTCTTTTATTTCTCCAGAAAGCATTTCTCTAATAACTTCCATGCTTTTTTCAAGCCCAGCTAGTATCTTTAAAGTGATGATTCTGAACTCTAGATCCGACATCGTACTAATATCTGTATTGAGTAGGTCCCTGGCAGTCGGTACTACCTCTTGTTCTTTTTGTTGAGGTGATTTTTTCTGTCTTGTCATTTTGTCCAGAGGAGAATAGATTAATGAGAGAACAAAATGCTAACAGGGTAACAACGTCCCCAGAAAATACACTCTAAACAAATCAGAAAAGATCTGAAGCAGGGGGAAAAGAAAGGGAAAGAGAGAAAAAAGAAAAAGAAAAAAAGAAAAAGAAAAAGATAAAGATAAAAACAAACAAAAACAGAACAAAACAAAAAAAACCAGAATATGATCATATATGATCAGGCTGGTACATAGATCAGTGCCACACACTAGATTTTGGGTGTATTTTGGTCTGTTAGAAGAAAGTGCCTCCCAAAATTTTAAAGAAAGAAAATCTTATATATGTACAAAAATAAGGGTTGATATGATGAAGGGATGGAATATGACTGTAAAGATGAAAATTATAAAAAATTTAATAAAAGGAATTGATAAGAAGTTGTTTGAAAAAAGAAAGAAGAGGACTTAAAAAAAAAAAGAAAATAAAAGGGAGAGAATGTGATCAGGCAGGAGAGTAGAAAAAAACCATACACTAGAGATTTAGGGTATATTTTGATCTGTTAGAAGAAACTATCTCAAAATTTTAAAGAGAGAACAACTTATATATATATGCCAAAAATATGGGTAACTACTATGAAGGGATAGAATATGACTCTAGAAATGAAAAATAAAAAATTTTTTTTTAAAAAAGAGATTGATAAGATGTTGGTTGAAAAAGGGGAAAAGAAAAATTCAAAACAAAAAAGGACAGTTAAAAAAATTAACTTTGAAAGACTGAAGAATCATGGTAAAAAAGCCATGGATTCTATGTGCATTATTCCCCTAGTGCTGGAGTTCTGCTGTTCTCATTGATCGGTAAACTTGGTCTTGGCCGGCTGTTCTCGCTGATCTTCTGGGGGAGGGGCCTGTTTCCGTGGTTCCAAGTGTCTTTGCTGGAGTCGGAATTGCCCCGCCCTTGCCAGGTCCGGGCTAAGTAATCTGCTTGGGTTTGCTCTCGGGAGCTTTTGTTCCCTGTAAGCTTTCCGTACAGCTTTGGAGGCCGAGAGTGAAAATGGTGGCCTCCCAATCTCCGCCCCGGAGGAGCCAAGAACTCGTGGCCCCACTCCTCAGCGAGCCCCCAGAAAAAAGCTGTCAGTCACTCCTTTGTCCCCAGTCTCCGGCTGCACTCTGTGCTCACCCGGCCTGTGAACGAGCATTTCTCTCTCTGGCACATGACCCCGTGTGGAGTCTCCAAACCCAGCAGATCCCTGCGGTGCGCTCCCACACTGCTCCTCCCGGGGGAGGAAGGTGAGTCTCCCCGGATCTGCCGCTTGTTGGGTCCCTGCTGGAGGAGCAGTGGCCCGACTGTGCTGCGGATCACGGTTTATGGCAACCCCGAGCTGAGAGCCCGCTCCTCGGCTCCGTCTCTGCAGCTGGCTTCCCTGCTCCAGTACCTGGGAGCTCTGCCACACTCAGGCACCCCTGGTCTTTCTGTGACCCTGAGGGTCCTGAGACCACACTGTCCCGCAAGGGTTCCACCCCCCGCTTAGCCACCGGAGCAACGTCCCTCAGTGTAGCAGACTTCTAAAAGTTCCGATTTTGTGCTCCGCTGCTCTATCACTTGCCAGAAGTGGCCGGCGGAGGCCCCCTCCCCCGCCGTCTATCCTCCCGAATATCGCCTCGGATTCACTTCTCCGCACGTCCTACCTTCCAGAAGGTGGTCGCTTTTCTATTCAGAGAGTTGTTGCTATTCTTTTCTTCGATCTCCTGTTGAGTTTGTAGGTGTTCAGAATGGTTTGATCCCTATCCAGCTGAATTCCTGAGACCAGACGAAATCCAGGTCTCCTACTCCTCCGCCATCTTGCTCCCCTCATGTATTTAATTTTTGTCCAATATTGTAGGTCTATCTTATTTTAAAACTCTACAAATATTATTATTATTTTATACCATACCTTTAGTACAATGTTAAGTATGATGTATTATTTTATTTTAAAAAGCTATTTAGGATGAATTCTTAACTTTAGTGTGTTTTAAACATTCTTTTAAAAATATAAACATTTAAGTTTAGAAATTCCCCTAAGAACTATTTGAGCAGCATTTTCCAAGTTTAGATAGTAATTCTCCATATGATTTAGTTCTACTATTTTTTAATTTCTATTATCACACCTTGTTTGATTAACAAATTACATAAAAGTGGGTTTTAAAATGACCAAATATATGGTTTAAAAATATTTTTTGTTCTTTACTTCCAATTTAATTTTATTTTGATAAGAGCATATCATCTGTATGATAGCACATTTCTATTTGTTTTGTTGAGACTTGGTTAAGGCCTAGTAGATCATAAAATGTTATAAATATTCCACATGTACTTTCTTTGGGTAGTTGCTTTATTGAATATTACTGAGTATCAGGATCTAGGCATATCTGTAATTCAAATTTGCTAAGAATGTTACTTATCCCTACTGTTGCTCTACAGGATTTCTCTTTTATTGAGAAAAGTGTCAAAAAACTTATACTATGAATATTCTTCCAAATCTGTCAATTTTTGCTTTACTGCTATGTTGAAGTTGTATCATTATTTGCATGCTGATTTAGGATTTTTATTTCTTCCTGGTTAAAGATTTTTATTAGGATATGTTTACTAACATATGGTGAGTTTCTTCATCCCTAAAAATGCTTTCGCCTGAAAATAGAAGTTATTAATCCTGATTTTGCATCATAATTGCCTAGGAAAAATTTAAAACATTCATGTGCAGGCCCAACCTCTAGAAATTCTGAGTTAATTGGTGTAGGTAAGCTGAAATAGGGCATGACTAAAATTTATAAATTAAACAGTGGATAAGATAATGCATAGGAGATAACAAACTGTGAAGGAACACCATGGCATTCTTAAAACTTGAGTGAGGAAATTTAGGCAAATGAAAGAAGTATTTGTGGAATATGTGTGGCAGTTGGAAATGTAAATGAATTCAAGAATTATTTGAATGAATTCATCATTGGCAGAACTAAATACTAGAAAAAGAAGCTGGAAGATGGATATAAATATATAAATCCCCCCCCCCCCCAACATGTCGCTTAGAGCCATGGTTTGTAACAATACTAGATTGGATTGTCTAGCTTGATAATTTCCATTTTTTAATGTTGAAGTGAGAGAATGAAAATGTATCTTGGAATAGATATCAAAAAAAAGCCATTCTGTAATGGTGGGACAAGTTAATTTTTAAAGAATAACTGAGAGGAGGCTAGAGAGTGAAGGGGATAAGAAATTTGAAGACAAATGGCAGATAGTGGGGGGAAAGACAGGGAGAACAGCCAATTTGAATAATGGGTCTTTGTTACCACATACTTGTGGAACTAAAACCTTCCTGAGAACTGAGATAGTGTAGTGGTTATGAGGATAGGCTGTACACCAGTGCTGTGCAATAGAAATATAATGTGAGCCAATTAAAAAATTTATAATAGCCACATTGAAAAAGTAAAAAGAAACAGGTAAAATTAATCATAATAATATATTTTTATTGAACCCAGTACTGTAGACCTCCCTTATCCATGGTTTCACTTTCTGTGTTTCAGTTACCTGTGGTGAACCAATATTTGGAAGCAGATGATATTCCTTTTGATGTATCCTCAAAAGTCAGTAGCAGCCTAATGCTGTAACAATGTCTATATTATTCACCTCACTTCATCTCATCACATAGGAATTTTATCATTTCACATCATCAAAGAAGAAGGGTGAGTACAGTACAATATTTTGAGAAAGACCACATTCACATAATTTTTATTATAGTATATTGTTACAATTGTTCTATTATTAGTTATTGTTAATATATTACTGTGTCTAATTTATAAGTTAAGCTTTGTCATAATTATGTACATATAGGAAAAAAGAGTATATGCAGGACTTGGTACTCTCTGTGGTTTCAGGGATCTGTTAGGGGTCTTGGAACATATTCCCCATGGACAAGGGGGGACTTCTGTGTATCCAAAATATCATTTCAAAATGTAGTCAATATAAAAAAGTACCGAGGGGATATTTTACATTTTTTTTTCATACTAGGTCTTCAAAATCTGATATATATTTTACACTTATAGCACATATCAACTTGGAAGCTAAATTTTAATTAGAAATACTTGGCTATAGGGGTGCCTGGCTGGCTCATTTGGTGGAGCATGCAACTCTTGATCTCAGGGTTGTAAGTGTGAGCCCCATGTTGGGTGTAGAAATAACTTAAAAATAAAATCTAAAAAAAAAAAGAAATATTTGATCTATATTTAAGGTTCATGAAATTTATATCTGAACAATTATATTCACATATCCAATAACTGAGTTAAGTATTGGTCCTTAAAATTTAATTAACTTAATAAAGTAAAATAATATAAAATAAAATAAAAACTTTAGTTTCTTCATTGCATTAGCCAAATTTCAAATGCTCAATGGCCACAGGTGACTTTTGGACAGTGTAGCACTGATTGTGAAAAGCTGCCTACACCTACTACTTTCTGGTTATTTGGGCTTGTTACTTAGCATTCCTATTCTTAGCTTCCTTATTTATAAAATAGACTAATAATATGAATAGGAGTATTTTGAAGGTTAAGTCATAATCCCTGTAACACAATGTGGTGTTTTTACATAGTATGTGCTCATTGTTGGTTATTTTATTTTATTTTATTTTTTTGACAGTTAGGGATTTGGGGAGTGGAACCAGGCTGGGGTTGGAAAGAATAGCAAAATCTGTTTTGAGTGTCCTGATTTTGGGGTGAAGATGGGAGATGCCGTGGATTAGAAGAAATAGATTAGAACTCAGGAGAGGGACTAGTCCAGGGAAAGCACAGGGAATAAAAGAATAAAGTTTTGTGGATGTTCTGATGGCTACTATTGCAGTAATTGTCCTCTTTTCTCTCTTTTCTACCAGACTGTGAACTATTTGATGTCTCCTAGATATGGCTGGTGCAGTTTAGAAACTGAAATTTTAATTTTATTTGATTTTAAGTGCTTGGAATTGTGCCTGCATACAGTAGTGGTTGAAGAAATGTCTATTGAATAAATAAATTGAATTTACTAAAAGACTAACTCACACGAGAATAGAGAATTGAAAACTTAAATATTTTATTTTTTTTTTTTTTTTTTTTTTTTTTTTAAAGATTTTATTTATTTATTTGACAGAGAGACAGCGAGAGCAGGAACACAAGCAGGGGGAGTGGGAGAGGGAGAAGCAGGCTTCCCACTGAGCAGGGAGCCCGATGTGGGACTCGATCCCAGGACCCTGGGATCATGACCTGAGCTGAAGGCAGACGCTTAACGACTGAGCCACCCAGGCGCCCCTGAAAACTTAAATATTTTAGAAGACTTTGGCCAATTACTATCGGATTATAAGTAATGACATAGTTCAAATTAAAACTTTGGCATGCTTGATGCCGAGCGATGTTGAGCACTTTTTCATGTGTCTGTGGGCCATGTGGATGTCTTTGGAAAAATGTCTGTTCATGTCTTCTGCCCATTTCTTGATTGGATCATTTGTTCTTTGGGTGTTGAGTTTAGTAAGTTCTTTATAGATTTTGGATACTAGCCCTTTATCTGATATGTCATTTGCAAATATCTTCTCCCATTCTGTCAGTTGTCTTTTGGTTTTGTTGACTGTTTCTTTTGCTGTGCAGAAGCTTTTTATCTTGATGAAGTCTCAATAGTTCATTTTTGCCCTTGCTTCCCTTGCCTTTGGCGATGTTTCTAGGAAGAAGTTGCTGTGGCTGAGGTTGAAGAGGTTGCTGCCTGTGTTCTCCTTTAGGATTTTGTTGGACTCCTGTCTCACATTTAGGTCTTTCAACCATTTTGAGTCTATTTTTGTGTGTAGTGTAAGAAAATGGTCCAGTTTCATTCTTCTGCATGTGGGTATTAAAGAGGGCACGTTCTGCATGGAGCACTGGGTGTTATACGCAAACAGTGAATCATGGAACACTACATCAAAAACTAATGATGTAATGTATGGTGATTAATATAACATAATAATAATAATAATAATAATAAAACTTTGGCATGCTTTCAGATACACCTTTTGAAATGGACAAAAAGCATTAATTCTGTGTTAAAAGTTTGGCCTATCAGAGGTAGTCTGAGATGTTAAAAATGAAATCATTCTCAAAAAGGCACTGTGTTTTAATTCAAATTAATACAGTCTTTTTGGTTTTTTTTCACATTATTTTCATTCTTAAGGTATGCCTCTGAGAGTTTGAAGATTGTGAAAGTCATATGAAAGGTACAAAAAAATTACACAGCACTCCTCCTTCCTAGCAAATCTTTCTCTCTCAAGAGGTACATGTCAGGGAATTCTATTAGTGGACAACAAGGAGGCAGTCTAGTTAGTGTGACGTCGCTTCCCAATTTGGTGACATTTTTCTATAGCATTCTTCAGGCTATCTCACTGGAACAGATGCCAAGCCCTTTCCTGCTCTTTGTAAACAAGGTTGTCACTCACAGAGCATTCCCCTTACCCCGGGTAGGGAATGGAAGTTAATGACTTTGGAAATGGAAAACAGAACAAGCTTCAAAAGGACTTTTAATACCAGGAGAATTATTGGAGAATAATTGAATCAAATAAAATAAGAATATAAATAGACCACATTACAAGGCACATTTGTTAAATGGTTTCGTATCAGTTGAAGTTTTCTGTTACCTGGGAAGAGTAATAAAAAGAATAAAATAGATTGAAAATGGTTACCCTTGAGAAGCTATTTCTGACTTTTTGGCAGGGGTCCCCTGTGGCAGCTAATGCCCATATAGTGTGTCTCATTCTTACTTTCTTTTCAACTTCAATTCTGCTTTACAAATAAGACTTCTGATAGTTTTTCCCCCTTAGAATATCTTTGATTTATCATTTAGTTTAGTGGTTAAAGAAATGAGACAAGCCTCTGCATCTGGGGAAATGCTGACATTTTTAGGCTTCTGCTAGGTGGCCTTTTAAGGTCAAATATTCTAACAGGAATCGAGAGCATTTTTTGCGGGACAGATCCTGTTCAATCTGAATCAGAAGGTGCTGGAAATGGGAATTAGAAGAGTAGAGAAGGACTTTTAAGAAAGAAACACAACCTCATACAAACATACACAAATATGTGGCCGGTGGAGATGGGAATGTAGTAATTTTGCATTATTGTGTTTAACAAACTTCTTAAATGTAAGGCATACTGATAACATATATACTTTTGCAAAAGAATGGCCAGTTTACTAATAAAGGTCTTTTGATTTTATGGTTCTTAAACTGAATATTATTTTATTTATTTATTTTTAAAAGATTTTATTTATTTCTTTATTTGAGAGAGAGAGAGCACAAGCAAGGGGAGCCACAGAGGGAGAGGAAGAAGCAGGCTCCCCGCCAAGCAGGGAGCCCGATGCGGGGCTCCATCCCAGGACCTTGGGATCATGACCTGAACTGAAAGCAGACACTTAAATGACTGAGCTGCCCATGCGCCCCTATTCTTTGATTTTATGAATCTCATATAGCAATGTCATTATTATTCAACAAATACCAATGAGAGCTTAATATATTCAGAGTACTGTTCTAGACACTGGGTTTAGGATGAAGAATAAAAAGACATGGTTTGCTTATGGAGTTTTCAGTCTAGTAGGGGTAGAGATGCAATTGACAAGTAAAGACATTTATAACTATAACTTGTAAAGAACTTATAAAAAGAGAATAAGAGGGGATCTGGTCAGGATATTAGATGATATTTAATCTAAAATATATAAAATAATAAGAAACCAGTCAGTTAAAGAGCCTGGTAGATGGGACAAGGGTGAGGGCTCACTTTAGACAGAATGCAATTGGGGAAATTTGTTATGTAGCAATAGATAACTAATATACCATTGTGCTCTTTCCATTATACAAGCTGCCTCTTAAAAGACTGAAAAGAGGAGCTATTGCAGTATTCCAGGTGAAAGATAGTGGCAGCTGGTACTGCGTTGGTGGTAAACAACATAAAGTGCATAGGTTCAAGGCACATTTTGGAGGTAGTCTCTAGAAAACTTCCTGTTGGATTGAATATGGATGAAGCTCAAAGGAGAAGGAAAAATTATGTATAACACTCTACTTAGTTTCAGGCTTGAGTATGTGGGTGGATGAGGATGCTTGGGAGAATAATTCTTTTGAGAATGAAAAGTTCTACTTTAGACATGTTAAGTTTAATATGCATGAATGGCAAGTAGAGATCTCAAGTTGGCAGTTGGATATATGAATCTGGGGGCATAAATGTGGGATTCTTTGGCATTTATATGGACTTTCATGTGTTGGGAATAGATGAGCAACTTGCAGGAGAGAGAGGAGATGTCCTTGAACTGAGCCCTGAGAAATGGCAACATTTGGAAGGCAGGAAGAGGAGGAGGAGTCAGGAAAGAAGCCTGAGCGGAGGTAGCCAGAGAAATAGGAGGAAGAGTATGATATTGTGAAATCCTAAGAACCAAGGGAGGAGGGTATTTCAATAAGGAGAGAGTGATAACCAGATTGAATGTAAGATTGAGTAAAATGAGGATAGAAAAATGTCCACTGGAAGTGGCAAAACATGTGGTATTTAGTACCAATTGATAAAAGTAATATCAGTAGAATGATGGTGTCAAAACCCAACTAGAATGGATTAAGTAAAAAATGAAAGATGGCAAAACAGAGAAACCAAGAATCAAATCTGCTTTGAGAGATGTTGCCCAGGAAGATCAGAGAAATGGGATATCAGCCAAAGGGGGATATGAGATTAAGAGAGAATATTTTCAGAGAAGTGGGATTAAGGCATATTGATAAACTTCTGTGATTAATAGAAAGAGAGGTAGAAATTGGTAATCCAGGAAAGAGAGGTTAGAAAACACTGGAAGTAAAATCCTTGAGTATTTAAGAAGAGATGAAGTGCAAAGCACACGTGGAGATATTGATTATAGATAGGAGAGTGGGTGAGACTTCCATTGTTGATATAGATGCAAATTGGTTGGTAGTTTTGGTGGAAGAAGAGTGACTAAGTCTTGTCTGATTGCTTCTATTTTTCTAGTGAGGTCACTGAGAATGATGACATGACTAGAGAGGAGAAGGAGACTGAGAGCCAGGTGCTGGAGTTTTCATTAAATGAAGGGAAGAGGTCAGGGGAACAGTGGATGTCAGTCATAATGAACTTTACTGTGAATATGTTTCTATTCTTGTGTATTTTGCTTTCACAATATAAAGGATAAAATATGCTGATTTCTTCTCCATATTTTCCCATTTGACTCCTTGTTACATTGGGAGGGTCTTGGGAAATAAATCAGAGTTGATTTAGAAAGATGGGTGATACTGTGTACAGATAACACAGAGAGCAGGGGGTAGTGTCCACAGCACCAGTCTGATTTAATGAACTTTTGGATGTGATTGGATTTAATTACCCTGGTAACAAAAGCAGGAACAAGATACCTAAGAAGTTATCCTACTTTGAAATGCTATACCTTGCTCTCATTGAGTAGCAAGACCTCCTAATCAGATTGAAAATATTACACAAATATTGTGATATTTAATTTTCGTCTCCTTAAATGGAGAAATGTAAATCAAAGCCCTACCCAAACATAGAGATTAAGGTTTGAATTTTAATCCATGTAATCTGGAAAATCATTGTAAATATTAACAGTTCTCAAATAAATAATTTTTAGAGTGGAAAGAGCATAAAGGGTGTATTAGTCACTATAACTGCATAACAAACTTCACCCAAACCTGGTGGGTTAAAAAAATTTATCACACTATTTCTATGGAGCAGGGATTCAGGAATGGCATAGCTGAATGATTCTGGCTCATGTCTCTCATGAGGTTGCATCAAGCTGTTAACCTGGGCCGCACTCTCATCTGAAAGCCCAACTAGTGGAGGTTATGCTTCTAAGCTCACATATGTGATTGTTAGCAGGCCTTAGTTCCTCTTACATGGACCTCCCCATTAGTTGCTTGAATGTCATCAGGACATTCATCTAGTTTCTCCCAGAATAAGTGATGAGAGGGAGAGGGGGGTATTACATAAGGATGTAAATACCAGGAGGTGAGGATCAGTGGGAGTCATCATGAAGGCTGGCCATTACAGATGATGTATTAGGTTTCCACAGTACACCAATATCTTTATCATTTGGCTGTGTGACCTTGGAAAAGTTAGCTAACATTGTTAAGAAGCAATTTTCTCATCTGGTGGGTCTCTATTAACCTTTCTCTAAGAAATTATCAGCCTATTCCCTAAACCTTGTTTACACAGATGGTTAAAAATGAAATTGCAGTTCTCATCTACCTTAACTGCTGTTTTTCATTGTTGCCATCAACAACTTTGGCAAGATTATAGAAGATTTATAAGGAAATATGTACTACTCAATCAGCCATAGGAAAGGATTTCTAAATTTTGTGAAGATATTTTAAGTAAAAGATTCAAGTAGATATTTGAGAATAGTTAAACCACTGGAATCAGTCATATTTAGGTTTTTCATACCTTTTTAAAAATAACAACTTTATATCTCAATAATTCACATACCATGTAATTCACCTATTTAAAGTGTACAATTTCATGGTTTTTAACACATTCATAGATTTGTACAACCATCATCACTATCAATTTTAGAATATTTTCATCCTCCAAAAAGAAACCCATACCCATTAGCAGCCACTTCTTATGCACTACCCGCCCCCCCAGCCATAGGCAACCAGTAATATACTTTCTGTCTCTATAGATTTGCCTATTCTGGACATTTCTTATATACTGAATCATATAATAGGTGGTTTTTTATAACTATCTTCTTTTAGTTAGCATGTTTTCAAGGTTTATCTATGTACGTATTGATACTTCATTTTTTATTGCTGAATAATATCCCATTGCATAAATATACCACATTTTATTTATTCATTCAACAGTTGATGGACATGTGGGTTTTTTCTACTTTTTGGCTATTATGAATAATTCTGCTGTGAACATTCATATACAACTTTTTGTGTGGACATATGTTTTCATTTCTCCTAGGTATATATTTAGGAGTGAAATTGCTGGTTCATATGGTAACTCTATGTTTAACATTTCGAGGAACCGCCAAAACTATTTTTCAAAGCAGCTGCATCATTTTGCCTTCCTCACAGCAATGTAGGAGGGCTCCAATTTCTCTATATCCCTGCCAAATGTTTTTGTCTTTTTTTTATTATTATAGTCATCCTAGTAGGTATGAAGTGGTATCTCATTGCATTTTCCTAATAGTTAATAATGTTGAACATCTTTTCATGTGCTTATTGGTCATTTTTAAAACTCCTTTGAAGAAATGTCTATTGAAATCATTTATCCATTTCTAAATCGGCTTATTTGTACTTTTATTGTTCAGTTATAAGAGTTCTTCATATATCCTGGATATGAGTTCCTTCTAAGACTTGTCTTACGATGGTGTAAGACATGAAATTAAGGTTCAATAGGCAACTATGCTGCCTTAACATCTGGAAAAATTGGAAAGACTTTGAATAGCCTAACTTCTAGTTCCTCTTTCCATTCTGCTCCCATGTATAAGGTCCCTTAGCAAAACAACACTCCATACCAAACAGAACAAATGTGATTCTTGCTTATTCTTGAATAGCAGGTTTCAGTTCCCTGCCAACCCATGGATTTATTCAAACAAACCAATTACATCCTTTCTTGGGAACCAGGGGCATCCTACCTTCTTGATACTATGAAATTGTCCTCCACAGCTCCTAGTTGTACACTCTGTTCCTGAGTGCAACTCCCATGTGGCTCTACATGGCATGGCATCTTTCTCCCAATGGGCTGTGAGTGTCTGTGATTAATGAACTGCTGTCAGTGTCATCGGCTTTGTGAGATGGTGTTGTGTTTGGTCATCCCCATAACTATAGGGTAAGAGTCCCTCCCTCACCAACGAAGCAAAGAGGTAGCAATCAAAACATATTTATAATTTGCGTTATTTTTTTCTTTTCTGTATGTCTGTGTGTTACTTTCCACTTTCTTATTGGTATCATTTGAAGGACAAGTTTTTAATTTGATGAAGTCATGTTTTTTGCTTTGTTTTGTTTTGCCTACTTATGTTTTTGGTGTCATATCCAAGAAGGCTTTGTGTCACTCAAGGCCACAAAGATTTATTCCTCTGTTTTCGTCTAAACATTTTATAGTTTTAGCTCTTACATTTAAGCCCATGCTCCATTTGGAGCAAATTTTTGTGTGTGGTGTAAGGAATGGTTCCAACTCCATGCTTTTGCACGTGAATATCTAGTTGTTCAGCACCATTTGCTGAAAAGAATATTTTTCCCCCATTGGATTAACTTGGTACCCCTGTCAAAAATTGCCCATTACCTTTTGAATAGTTTTTCTGGACTTGGAGAAGTTTTCATTTTTGAGTCCCACATCCTCAGTAAAGAGTCAAACCATAAGTTAATAACCTCTCTTGCAGCTAAAATGTAGCATGTATACTAGGATTCAGCCATCAGCAATACTACGACAGACTGAGACAGAAGAGAGCAATATGAGCAAACAGGTCTCAGTGTAGCCTCCCACTTGCTGGTGCAGTGGTGACAGTGGCCACAGTGGTTCTCCCTAGTCTTTGGTGAGGCCATAGCCCTAGTAGTTCCTTAACAGGCCAGCTGCAACATGGTTTTTGACATTGTACCCAAGCTCATTCTTGACCTTTGTCTTGTAGGTCTCCCAACCAATATTTCTATGGATTATTATATATATATTTTTTGCTTAATCAGCCAGTGTCAAATTCTGTTGCTTACAACCAAGAGTCTGATCAATAAGCATGCTAAGGAGAGATAAAGTAGATTACAGGTAATAAATTGCACTTCAGTTTTGCATAGAACATGAATCTGATGATCCCTGGCTTTTGAGGTGGAGATGTAGAGGACATTCTTACAAAAAGTAATATCTGTTTTAAGCCAGTCACATGCAGCCCTGGGTATTCTGTCCACTGCTAAATTAAAGGAAAGTGGTGGATTCTCCAGTCTAAAATTGCAGAGATGCTTTATACTTTCATCTCTGACTAGCTGTGTTCCATTCTTTTTATGCTTATAATGCTTAGCTGTATCCCGTAGTTAGGCCTGTATGATGTTTTTGGAGCTGGTTGCATATACTCCCTGATTTGACTCTCATCTCCTTCTTGAGGAGTGGGACCCAGATGGAACTCTCTGATTCATCATATCTGAATTGGCTTGTTGGTTAGCCCCTGAAGACCTAATCCCTGGCTCCAGGTAGTTTGGTAGGTTGAAGGTTGGCCCTGCCTTGCCCAGCTCAATCCATTTTACTCCAGTTCTCTGGATTCAAGGGCATGCCAGTTGCCACATGGAGGAGAGATAAGTTGTATCTTGTGAAAACATGACTCAGAGGAGGTAAAACACCTACACTTGAGGGGAGATAGCAGCTCACATGAAAGGGGATGAGAGAGCAGCAGTAAGCACCTGGCACTTACAGATCCCCCTTCCTATATTCTCCTTTTGGGGGGGGGTGCAGATCTACTCCAGCTCATTTCTTCTGGAAAAAGCATTAGGTAAACTAGACAAATGGCTTTACTTCCTCATGGAAAAGCAAATCCTTAAGAAGTAGAGCCTGTCATTTGTTAATGGATTGAAAGGTTTGGTCCTTTTTAAGTCCTGTCTGTGAGGGGATTAAACTAAATATATGTCACTAGAATCCTCTATTCTCTAGAAATTCCCATATTCCATATTTTGTATTTCTCTTTACCATAAAATCCATACCAGAGGGCTCTAGAGCCACTTTGTGGCAAGCTTAATAGCTAGAAAGAATGGTCTGGGATGAATTGGGGTGGTGTTGGGGTAAAGGAGGAGATAGATTTCTCCAAGGATCTCATGAAGCTGCCAAGATTGTCCCCCTTTGCTGCTGTATCCTAAAGTGGAGATGTATTGCATATTCTCTATCTATCCCGGAGAACTGAATTCTACTGTCATTTTCTTTTTGCCTCATAGACGGTCAGCTTAAATATTTGCCTGTGTTGTTAAAAACTAGAATCAGTGTGAACAGTGTCATTGGGAAAAGTTAGACATTTTTGAGAGCATGAACCAAGAACAGTAGATTGGTAAAAGTAATGTGAAATGGTCTCTATCAAAGTCATTATGTTTGATAGGTTTTTCTAAGGCATTAACCTCAGAGGTGTCTCCGAGAGATGCTTTCAAGATACAGTGCTCTTATAAAAGAAGACAGGAGAGTCAGTGGGCTAAAAAATAGACTAGGACTGGAGGGACCCCATTTGAAATTCCATTTTCCCACTGAATCTCTGAGATACAGTTGGCAAAGTCACTTAGGCCATCACTGCTTCAGTTTTGCTATCTGTAAATGGGAACAATAGCTTCTTATATAGTTTAATAGCTTATAATTTTATATTAAAGAGCATTACACATTTCTTCAGGAAAAAAAGGCAGATGGGCAAGAATGCAAAATGCATCCTCAATCCTCTTTTCCCAGCCCAGAGGAAATAATTACTTCTCTTGGTTGCATATCCTTTGAGGTCTCCAGATTATCTTCTTTGCATTTCAAGTTTTGTCCTTTAGCAATGACTGATGAACATTGAAAAATCAACCAAATTTCACCACATTTCAATCTATCACCCTTCCTTTCTTCCTGAAGTAAGGTAAGTTCAATCATATCAAAGGTCAGCAAAATTGGTATAAGAAATAGACTTCATGTTACATCACAAAACTGTTAATTTGTACCATGTGAAGTGGGTAAAATTTCAAACATGAACATATGTACCTAGGACAACCATAATGGCAAACACTGATCTTGTGGAACCTTGTAGAATATTTATAAATGCTTCTCAATCAACAGTGTATGGGAGAATAACGCTTATGGGACAACACAAAGAGGAATAAGAGAAAGTTCCTTTGTTAATGGAAAAAGTCTCCTAAAAAGTTTAAGAATTGGGAAAGACCCTTATCTCTGTGTGATGCTGCTTAAGCCAGCCAGTGATGACCATGGTGACCCAGTGACCACACAAAGACTGATTAGTTCATTTAAGCCTTTGTTGCCTTTGTGGGATGGTGTACCTCCTAATCCACCCAGGAACTTAGAGGGCCTCTCTGGATTGGTTTGTTCATAAGGGTCTTTGTGGAGTTATTACCTCAGAATGGGGAGGGAGAGACTGAGGTCTGGATTTCTGAGATGGCTCCTCTCAGTTACACTGACTGCTCATGGGTTGGGAACTGGTTGCCTAGGAAAGATAGAGGCATGGTGGGGGTGGAGTGGGTGTGGGAGATCTTACACAGAATACCCTTCTTGTGTGTTTGAGTTTTAAACCATGTACAAAAATCTATTCCAAAAACAAATACAATTGAACATTGAAAAAAAAATTAAAATTACAAATGGCAGTAAAAAAATCTGGCATTTCAGGTGGAGGTTAAATTGCTATGTAGAATTTTAAAATCTTATATGTGGTTTAGTTCTCTTGGAAGCATCAAAGGATTATGACAAAATATTTACATGTGGAAAACGCTACTTCCTATAATATTCTAGATTAATGAAAAAATCTAGAGATGTTGCTTTTATAGCAGATTGTATTCCAGGGCACTTGGGTGGCTTAGTCGGATATGTGTCCGACTCTTGATTTCGGCTCAGGTCATGATCTCAGGGTTGTGAGATTGAGCCCCGCATGGGGCTCTGTGCTGGGCATGGAGCCTGCTTAAGATTCTCTCTCTCCCTCTCCTTCTGCCCCTCTCCCATCCCTCTCTTAAAAAAAAAAAAAAAAGATTGTATTTCAGTATAGGTGTTATGAACACAGGATTCAAATCACCCTAACTAAACCCACCAAGGAATACAGAAGGATACCCTCCAACTGAGCTAAGAACTAAGCCTTCCTCCATTGACTGAAATGTGTTCTATGTTATCTTCACAACAGAGAAGCTTTTCTAATCTTAAATATGTGTTTTTATTTTTAAACTTTATAATGAGTCTTTAGGCTAATGGGCAATTTTTGAGACTCTCTCGGAGATAGTGTTTGTCTCTTGGTTCATTAGGCTAGGCACAGTAGCATTTAGAATGTTATCTACTTCACAAATAGGTAATTTATTTAATCTGTAAGATTTGAATACATGCAACTAGTGGTACTAGATTGGAGTCTGTAGTTTTCCACATAGTAGATTGCATTGATATTTAGCAAGGCATTAATGTGACTGCACTGATAGTCTGCATTTATCCAATGACCTATATCTATTTTCCAAATATTTTGCACTTTGTTTTTAATTTAGGCAAGGAGTAAGCTTGCCTGCTAGAAAACACACTTAAAATAGACTGTATTCTGTTAACTTTTTTTGGATAAGAAATGTTTTTATAGTTCTGGGCAAGTAAACATTTTGAGTTTTCTACTTACCTATTAATTATTGAGATATCATGAGCATTATCCAGAAGTTAATAACTAAAGGAGTCTATCAAATGAAATTGTTCCCATGTTAATAATCCAGGCCCAGATGTAACCATACATTTATCATGTATTCTTCTTGTATCCACATGCCTTTGCAATACTAAAATTAACTTGCTTTTGTGTATTTCTGAAATCTTTTTTCATCTCTTCCTTTTCATTATCACCATGACCCTCTTGCTCAAGTATTCTGAATCTCTCTGTGTTCTTGCCTTTTGTTCTATTTTCCTCTGGGTCAACTAAATCAACCGGAGGCTTGTAAGCCCATATTTCTGGTTAAATCTCAGTACAGTTAGAGGAAACAGTTTTCAACATTCCTGATTTCTGCTTTTCTCTCCAAACTGTGTGATACTGATTAAATCATACACTTGATATCTATGTTCTTAAAACAGTAGCACATTTAATAGGATGCAGCCCATGTAAAGGGATGCAGCAATCAAAATTTCCCTCTTATTTTATTTTTTCCTAAGATGTTTTTATGATGAACGATGACAACCATATGGTAAAAATGCATAAAGCATAAATGTACAGCTTAATAAATTATTATAAGGTAAAACAGTATTTAACCATCACTCAGGTAAATAAACAACATTTCCGGCACCTCAGAATCCCATCGTGTGTTCCTTCCCAATCAATTCTCCCTCCCCTCCCACAAATTAACCACTCTCCTGACTTTCGTGGTAATTATTACCTTCGTTTTCTTTATAATTTCATCACCCATGTATACATTCCCTCAAATTGTAGTTTAGTTTTGTCTATTTTTTTAACTTTATATGAAGGTATTTTGTAAGTATTTTGGGTTGGGCTTTGTATTGGTCGGTTTCCTGGCAGGAAACAAACAACATCTTCAAAAGGAGGATATAAAAGAGTTTCATAAAGAATATTGACAAGGGATGTTGCAGTACTCCAGGACTAACTCTAGTGGGGAAGTGGGGAGCCTTTACTACCTATAGGCCTGCAGGGGCAAGCAATTAGGAACCCTGTGCTCCCTATTGCTGTAAGCAGCCAAGAGCTGCTTGACAGGAAATGTGGTCTTGGGTAGAAAAATATAGCCACCACTGATTATGCCTTGGCAGAGAGAGTCTACAGGGACAAATATCCTGACTTCCCTTCTCTTGCCCTCTCATCTGTCTCTTATTGGTGGGATCTGACCAAAATCCATAGAGCAGCAAGTAGCCAGCTTGAAGAAATCCATACTGCTTGGGCTCCTAGGCACAGGGATGAGCAGAGTTTGATGGAGAGTGGACCTGGAGGGGCAAATGGAGAATGTCCAGAACAAGCTTCTTTTTCCTGACTGTATTTTGAGAGAGTTATTCACATTGTTGTATGTAGCTGTATTTTGTTATTTTCACTGCTGAATAGTGCTCTATTATGAGACTATATTATTTGTCTATTTTATTGTTAATGGACATTTAGGTTGTATTTTGCCTTTGGCAATCACAACTAATGTCTGTCTCTTGAGGAACACAGGTATGGTTTCTAATGGGTATATACCAAGAAGCAGAATTATTGGAAAGTATATTCAGTTTAGTGCATAATGACAAAGTAATTTGTTGCACTGATTTATACTCCCACCAGCAGTTCATGAGGTTTCTGCTGTTCCATAGAGTTGTAAAGCATAGGTATTGTCAAAAATTTAATTTTAGCCATAGTGGTATGTGGTGTAGTGTTATTCAGTTTGCATTTCTTTGATCACTATGGAGGCCACCTGTTATATACTTTCATTGGCTATTTGGATAGGCTTTATGTTCTATTTTTTTGTCCATTTTTCTTTTTCTAATACTTTCTTCTGTAATTCTCTTCTTTTTGAAAATTAATACAAAGACATTTCTGCCTGAAAGTTTCCTAATATGAATATTATTACTTACTAGAATGGACTCCCACTCAGCATAACTTTTATAGATATATATTTCAAAAAATTTTTTCAGAGATTAGAAATATTGCAGTATGTTTCTTTCAAATTTTAGCAGTCTACTATTTGCTTTTAGGATGCTTTATGAGTTTTTGCTTTTACTTTTTTTTTTTTAAAGTAGGTTCCATCCCCAGCATGGAGGCCAACACAGGACTCAAACTCACAACCCTGAGATCATGACCTGATATAAGGTCAAGAGTTGGACGCTTAACTGACTGAGACATCCAGGTGCCCCTTTTTGCTTTTACTTTTGAACTTGTGCATTTTTCTATTGCATTGTCGGTCTTTTCCTCATTTATATGTAGGAAGATTTAAGAAATCTTCAATATACATATATACATATAGATAGATATACACACATATGTTTTATATGTTTATTTGCTTTATGATTTATTTTTCCCTTGTCTTAATAATGTATTTTTTTATGGCCAGAAGATTTTAAATTTATTATAGCCTTAATTTATCAACCTTTTTTTATAGTTAGTGCTTGTATGTTCTTTTTTTTTATTTTTAAATTTTATTATGTTATGTTAATCATCATACATTACATCATTAGTTTTTGATGTAGTGTTCCATGATTCAGTGTTTGCGTATAACAACAAGTGCTCCATGCAGTACGTGCCCTCCTTAATACCCATCACCAGGCTAACCCATCCCCCCACCCCCCTCCCCTCTAGAACCTTCAGTTTGTTTCTCAGAGTCCATAGTCTCTCATGGTTCGTCTCCCCCTCTGATTCCCCCCCTCATTTTACCCTTCCTACTATCTTCTTTTTTTTTTTAACATATAATGTATAATTTTTTCAGAGGTACAGGTCTGTGATTCAACAGTTTTACACAATTCACAGCACTCACCATAGCACATACCCTCCCCAATGTCTATCACCCAGCCACGCCATCCCTCCCACCCCCCAACACTCCAGCAACCCTCAGTTTGTTTCCTGAGATTAAGAATTCCTCATATCAGTGAGATCATATGATACATGTCTTTCTCTGATTGACTTATTTTGCTCAGCATAATACCCTCCAGTTCCATCCATGTCATTGCAAATGGCAAGATTTCATTCCTTTTGATGGCTGCATAATATTCCATTGTATATATACACCACATCTTCTTTATCCATTCATCCGTTGATTGACATCTTGGCTCTTTCCATAGCTTGGCTATTGTGGACATTGCTGCTATAAACATCGGGGTGCATGTACCCCTTCGGATCCCTACATTTGTATCTTTGGGGTAAATACCCAGTAGTGCAATTGCTGGGTCATATGGTAGCTCTATTTGCAACTTTTTGAGGAACCTCCACACTGTTTTCCAGAGTGGCTGCACCAGCTTGCATTCCCACCAACAGTGTAGGAGGGTTCCCCTTTCTCTGCATCCGCACCAACATCTGTCGTTTCCTGACTTGTTATTTTTAGCCATTCTGACTGGTGTGAGTGGTATCTCATTGAGGTTTTGATTTGGATTTCCCTGATGCCGAGTGATGTTGAGCACTTTTTCATGTGTCTGTGGGCCATGTGGATGTCTTCTTTGGAAAAATGTCTGTTCATGTCTTCTGCCCATTTCTTGATTGGATTCTTTGTTCTTTGGGTGTTGAGTTTGATAAGTTCTTTATAGATTTTGGATACCAGCCCTTTATCTGACATGTCATTTGCAAATATCTTCTCCCATTCTATTGGTTATCTTTTGGTTTTGTTGACTGTTTCTTCTGCTGTGCAAAAGCTTTTTATCTGATGAAGTCCCAATTGTTTATTTTTGCCCTTGCTTCCCTTGCCTTTGGTGATGTTTCTAGGAAGAAGTTGCTGTGGCTGAGGTCGAAGAGGTTGCTGCCTGTGTTCTTTAGGATTTTGATGGACTCCTGTCTCACATTGAGATCTTTCAACCATTTTGAGTCTATTTTTGTGTGTGGTGTAAGGAAATGGTCCAGTTTCATTCTTCTGCATGTGGCTGTCCAATTTTCCCAACACCATTTGTTGAAGAGACTGTCTTTTCCACTGGACATTCTTTCCTGCTTTGTCAAAGATGAGTTGACCACAGAGTTGAGGGTACATTTCTGGGCTCTCTAGTCTGTTCCATTGGTCTATGTGTCTGTTTTTGTGCCAGTACCATACTGTCTTGATGATGACAGCTTTGTAATAGAGCTTGAAGTCCAGAATTGTGAGCTTGACTTCTTTGCTGATTTGGATGCCTTTTATTTTTTTTGTTGTCTGATTGCTGTGGCTAGGACTTCTAATACTATGTTGAATAGCAGTGGTGATAGTGGACATCCTTGCCGTGTTCCTGACCTTAGGGAGAAACCTCTCAGTTTTTCCCCATTGAGAATGATATTTGCTGTGAGTTTTTCATAGATGGCTTTTATGATATTGAGGTATGTACCCTCTATCCCTATACTCTGAAGAGTTTTGATCAAGAAAGGATGCTGTACTTTGTCAAATGCTTTTTCTGCATCTATTGAGAGGATCCTATGGTTCTTGTTCTTTCTTTTATTAATGTATTGTATCACATTGATTGATTTGTGGATGTTGAACCAACCTTGCAGCCCAGGACTACATCCCACCTGGTCGTGGTGAATAATCCTTTTAATGTACTGTTGGATCCTATTGGCTAGTATTTTGGTGAGAATTTTTGCATCCATGTTCATCAGGGATATTGGTCTGTAATTCTCCTTCTTGATGGGGTCTTTGTCTGGTTTTGGGATCAAGGTAATGGTGGCCTCATAAAACGAGTTTGGAAGTTTTCCTTCTATTTCTATTTTTTGGGACAGTTTCAGAAGAATAGGTATCAATTCTTCTTTAAATGTTTGGTAGCATTCCCCTGGGAAGCCATCTGGCCCTGGGCTCTTGTTCGTTGGGAGATTTTTGATTGCTGCTTCAATTTCCTTAGTGGTTATAGGTCTGTGCAGGTTTTCTCTTTCTTCCTGGTTCAGTTTTGGTAGTTGATACATCTCTAGGAATGCATCCATTTCTTCCAGGTTATCTAATTTGCTGGCATAGAGTTGCTTGTAATATGTTCTTATAATTGTTTGTATTTCTTTGGTGTTGGTTGTGATCTCTCCTCTTTCATTCATGATTTTGTTGATTTGGGTCATTTCTCTTTTCTTTTTGATAAGTCTGGCCAGGGGTTTATCAATCTTGTTAATTCTTTCAAAGAACCAGCTCCTAGTTTCGTTGATGTGTTCTACTGTTCTTTTAGTTTCTATTTCATTGATTTCTGCTCTGATCTTTATGATTTCTCTTCTCCTGCTGGGTTTAGGCTTTATTTGCTGTTCTTTCTCCAGCTCCTTTTGGTGTAGGTTTAGGTTGTATATTTGAGACCTTTCTTGTTTCTTGAGAAAGGCTTGTATTGCTATATACTTTCCTCTTAGGACTGCCTTTGCTGCATCCCAAAGATTTTGAATAGTTATGTTTTCATTTTCATTGGTTTCCATGAATTTTTTTAATTCTTCTTTAATTTCCCGGTTGACCCATTCATTCTTTAGTAGGATGCTCTTTAGCCTCCATGTATTTGAGTTCTTTCCAACTTTCCTCTTGTGATGGAGTTCCAGTTTCAAAGCATTGTGGTCTGAAAATATGCAGAGAATGATCCCAATCTTTTGGTACCAGTTGAGACCTGATTTGTGACCTAAGATGTGATCTAATCTGGAGAATGTTCCATGGGCACTAGAGAAGAATGTGTATTCTGTTGCTTTGGGATGGAATGTTAGGAATATATCTGTGAAGTCCATTTGGCCCAGTGTGTCATTTAAAGTCTTTATTTCCTTCTTGATCTTTTGCTTAGATGATCTGTCCATTTCAGTGAGGGGGGGTGTTAAAGTCCCCTACTATTATTGTATTGTTGTCAATGTTCTTCTTTGCTTTTGTTATTAATTGGCTTATATAATTGGCTGCTCCCATGTTAGAGGCATAGATATTTACAATTGTTAGATCTTCTTGTTGGAGAGACCCTTTAAGTAGGATATAGTGTCCTTCCTCATCTCTTATTATAGTCTTTGGTTTAAAATCTAATTTGTCTGATATAAGGATTGCCACCCCAGCCTTCTTTTGGTGTCCATTAGCATGGTAAATGGTTTTCCACCCCCTCACTTTCAATCTGGAGGTGACTTTGGGTCTAAAATGAGTCTCTTGCAGACAGCATATTGATGGGTCTTGTTTTTTATCCAATCTGATAGCCTGTGTCTTTTGATTGGGGCATTTAGCCCATTTACATTCAGGGTAACTATTGAAAGATAGGAATTTAGTGCCATTATATTGCCTGTGTTCCTTTCTGGTCTATGTTACTTTTAGGCTCTTTCTTTGCTTAAAGGACCCCTTTCAATATTTCTTGTAGGGCTGGTTTCATGTTTGCAAATTCCTTTAGTTTTTGTTTGTCCTGGAAGCTTTTTATCTCTCCTTCTATTTTCAATGACAGCCTAGCTGGATATAGTATTCTTGGCTCCACATTTTTCTCATTTAATGCTCTGAATATATCCTGCCAGTCCTTTCTGGCCTGCCAGGTCTCTGTGGATAGGTCTGTTGCCAATCTAATGTTTCTACCATTGTAGGTTACATATCTCTTGTCCTGAGCTGCTTTCAGGATTTTCTCTTTGTCTCTGAAACTCGTAAGTTTTACTATTAGATGTCAGGGTGTTGACCTATTTTTATTGATTTTGAGGGGGGTTCTCTGTGCCTCCTGGATTTTGATGCCTGTTACCTTCCCCAAATAAGGGGTGTTCTCTGCTATAATTTGCTCCAATATACCTTCTGCCCCTCTCTCTCTTTCTCCTTCTTTTGGGATCCCAATTATTCTAATATTGTTTGGTCTTATGGTATCACTTATCTCTTGAATTCTGCCCTCGTGATCCAGTAGTTGTTTATCTCTCTTTTTCTCAGCTTCTTTATTTTCCATCATTTGATCTTCTATATCACTGATTCTCTCTTCTGCCTCATTTATCCTAGCAGTTAGAGCCTCCATTTTTTATTGCACCTCATTAATAGCCTTTTTAATTTTGACTTGCTTAGATTTTAGTTCTTTTATTTCTCCAGAATGGGTTTCTCTAGTATCTTCCATGCTTTTTTCAAGCCCAGCTAGTATCTTTAGAATCGTCATTCTGAACTCTAGTTCTGACATCTTACTAATGTCCATATTGATTAGGTCCCTGGCAGTCAGTACTGCCTCTTGTTCTTTTTTTTTTGAGGTTATTTTTTCCATCTTGTCATTTTGTCCAGATGAGAACAGATGAATGAGAGAACAAAATGCTAACAGGGTAACAATGACCCCAGAAAAATATACACTAAGCAAATCAGAAGAGACCTGAAACCGGGGGAAAGGAAAGGGAAAGAAAGAAAAAAGAAAAAAATAGAAAAAGAAAAAGGTAAAAAAAAAAAGAATATGATCAAATATGATCAGGCTGATGAATAGATCAGTGCCACACACTAGATTCTTGGTGTATTTTGGTCTGTTAGAAGAAAGTGCCTCCCAAAATTTTAAAGAAAGAAAAACTTATATATGTACAACAATAAGGGTAAATACGATGAAGGGATGGAATATGACTGTAAAGATGAAAATTATAAAAGGAATTGATAAGATAAGAAGTTGGTTGAAAAAAGAAATAAGAGAAATTTAAAAAAAAAAAGGGAGAGAATGATCAGGCAGGAGACTAGAATAAAGCCATACACTAGAGATTTAGGGTATATTTTGGCCTGTTAGAAGAAACTGTATCTCAAAATTTTAAAGAGAGAACAACTTATATACCAAAAATAAAGTTAACTACTATGAAGGGATAGAATATGACTCTAAAAATGAAAAATAAAGATTTTTTAAAAAAGGGATTGATAAGATGTTGGTTGAAAAAGGGAAAAAGAAAAATCTTACAAAAAAAAGAAAAAGAAAAAGAAAATTAAAAAGATTAACTTTGAAAGACTAAAGAATCGGGGGAAAAGCCATGAATTCTATGTGCAGTATTCCCCTAGTGCTGGAGTTCTGCCGTTCTCATTGATCAGTAAACTTGGTCTTGGCTGGCTGTTCTTGCTGATCTTCTGGGGGAGGGGCCTGTTGCCGTGGTTCCCAAATGTCTTTGCCAGAGGCGGAATTGCCCCGCCCTTGCCCGGTCTGGGCTAAGTAATCTGCTCGGGTTTGCTCTCGGGAGCTTTTGTTCCCTGCAAGCTTTCCCTACAGCTTTGGAGGTCGAGAGTGAAAATGGCGGCCTCCCAATCTCCACCCCAGAGGAGCCGAGAACTCGGGGCCCCGCTCCTCAGTACGCCCCCAGAGAAAAGCAGTCAGTCACTCCTGTCTCCCCAGTCTCCAGCCGCATTCCGTGCTCACCAGGCCTGTGACCGAGCATTTCTATCTCTGGCACATGACCCGGTGGTGGAGTCTCCAAACCCAGCAGATCCCTGCGGTGCGCTCCCACGCTGCTCCTCCCGGGGGAGGAAGGTGAGTCTCCCCGGATCTGCCGCTTGTTGGGTCCCTGCTGGAGGAGCAGTGGCCCGACTGTGCTGCGGATCATGGTTTATGGCAACCCCGAGCTGAGAGCCCGCGCCTCGGCTCCGTCTCTGCAGCCGGCTTCCCTGCTCCGATACCGGGGAGCTCTGCTGCACTCAGGCACCCCTGGTCTTTCTGTGACCCTGAGGCTCCTGAGACCACACTGTCCCAGAGAGGGTTCCACCCCCCGCTTAGCCACTGGAGCGACGTCCCTCAGCAGAGCCGACTTCTAAAAGTCCCAATTTTGTGCTCCGCTGCTCTATCACTTGCCAGAAGCGGCCGCCGGAGGCCCCCTCCCCCGCCGTCTATCCTCCCGAATATCGCCTCGGATTCACTTCTCCGCACATCCTACCTTCCAGAAAGTGGTCGCTTTTCTATTCAGAGAGTTGCTGCTATTCTTTTCTTCAATCTCCTGTTGAGTTCATAGGTGTTCAGAATGGTTTGATCCCTATCTAGCTGAATTCCTGGGACCAGATGAAATTTAGGTCTCCTACTCCTCTGCCATCTTGCTCCTCCTCAGTGCTTGTATGTTCTATATAAAAAATAATTCCTTTAGGGGTGCCTGGGTGGCTCAGTCAGTTAAGCATCTGCCTTTGGCTCAGGTCATGATCCTGGGGTCCTGGGATCGAGTCCTGCATCGGGCTCCTTGCTCAGTGGGGAGCCTGCTTCTCCTTCAGCTTAACTGCTCCCTCTGCTTGTGCTCTCTCTCTCTGACAAAGAAAATCTTTAAAAAAAATTCCTTTAAATTATTTCAATTTTTTCCCAATTTCTCTTAACAGTATTTTATAGTTTTTGTGTAGAGGACTTGCATATCTTTCAGTAGTTTTATCCCTAGGTACTTTATATTTTTGACACTATTACAGATAGTATTTTTTAAACTTCATTTTCCAATTGTTGTTATAGAGAAGAAAAATTAATTTTTGTGTATTGACTTTGTATATAGCAACTTGTTTTCCAATCAGGAAAACAGAAACTATTCCAAGTATTTATACAGATGGAACTTAATGCAAAGATTTATAACATGGATGATAGAGGAATTGAGAATTAAAAGAGGAGAGGTAATGGGGCAACCCAAATTATAAAATAATAGTAAGATGCTCCCACTTCTGGACTGGCTGAAAAAGAAAGGAGGTAGTTTTACTGAAACCCAGACACCAGCATCATTCAGCAGAAGTGGAACCACAGAGAGCCTATGCAACAGGAGCTAGAAAGACTAGTTGCTGGAAATGCCACAGAAAGTAGAGAAAGAGAGAGAGAGAGAGAAACCCCTGATTTTCCTGCCCCTTGGCCTGCTAATATTTAGCCAGTGCCTTCCATTGGCTGAATGTATGTAGAAGCCAGGGGGCAAGAGAGATTGCAAAACTTTGTTCCCTTCCCTATAGTATAGTACAGGAGGAAAATGGGACACATCTAAGATGAATAGGTAGCTGACCAGCTTATGGGTTACTGATAATTTCTCCCTTTCTATTTGAATATACACAATCCTATCTCTCACAAATAATGACATTTCTGTTACTTCCTTTTCAATCCTTATAACTTTTATTTATTTTCTTGCTTTGTTGCACTGGTAGATGTGGTAGATCATAGGTTCCAGACACCAACCAAGCTATCTGAGTTGCCCTGAAGTATTCCCGCATCTATTGGCAGGATCTTGGATAGCTCAAGCCTGTTTGATAAGTCTCATTCTGTCTACCTCATTTTTAGAATTATAGACTCATAGGATTTCAGAGCTTGAAGGGATAAAGAGGCCATCTAATCCAGGAGTTGGCAAACTATAGCCCTTGGGCCAAGTCCAGCCCAAGGGATTTGTTTTCTGTAAATAAATTTTTTTTTGTAAATAAACTTTTTTTGTTTTTGTAAATAAATTTTTATGGGAATGTAGCAACACTTCTTTGATTACATAATACCTGTGCCTGCTTTTATGTTGTATTGGCACAGTTGAGTAGTTGGACAAAGATCATGTGGCCGTCAAAGCCCCACATATCTATTATTTTGCTTTTTACAGAATAAGTTTGCCGCCTCCTAATCTAGTCCATCCTCTTCATTTGACAGGGAAATTGATCCCTACATGGTCACCCATGGTCACACAGCTGTGAATGGCAGAGTGTGGATTAGGTCACAGACCTCCAGACTCCTAGACTAGTGTTTTTTTACTGGCTATATACTTAAAAGCCTCTCTCTGATCCACATGAAAGTCTGTGTCATAGCTGGTGCTTATCCTGGACAGGATGAAGGTCCCAGAATGGAGACAGCCAGGGCCTGGCCAGTCAGATGGAAGGCCAGCCTAGATGTGGTGGGACAACCCTCCTGACTCTCATGGCCTTTCTCTCTTTCATGGATGAGACCCTGATGATAATAGCTTTCTTTTTCCCTTGAACAATAAAGAAAAGAAAAATACATAAAGAATGAGGCCCATCTCTCCTTGTTCACAGCCCTCTCCCCTACATGCAGTACCAGTTTAATGTTAGATTATGTTTACTGAAAGTACTAGACAATTTAAATTTGTTATTTTCAACTTGGAAGTATTGTGTTACTGTTTACTTGAAAGTTAAGATTTCCAAAGGACCTTGAATTATTATTTACTGTCCTTGTTGCCATTATTCACAGCTCCCTAGGCATAGAAAACATTTCAATTAAATTTTTAAGCCATGTTGTTTGGTGATGGATACAGGAAGAAGTTTCTATTGAAAAAAGAATGACCTCAAATTTACTTTTTTTCAATACTGAGGCCTCAGCTTTCTTCTCTTTGAAAAGGCATAAGCAATTATTAAAGAACATGTTAAATTATTTTACATTTTTTGTTTCTCACACTCCTTACTCTCCCACATTCTCACTGTTTCTAATAAAACACAGGCGTCTTCAGATGGAAAGACTCATTCCAGGCTTCAACTTTGTCCTTGTCCTCTTGTTGTTTACCATTGCATTGTTTTGGGATGTTAAGTGCTAATTATCATAAAAGAGTATTTACTTAATTAGATATTCTCTTAATTGAGGACCTTTTAGTAAGAGTGACAAAGAACTTAATTTGGTTTCTATTAACCTAAACCTGTCATTTTTTTACTGCTCTGTAGGACAATTCTCTCTCTCTCTTTTTAAAGATTTTATTGATTTATTTGAGAGAGAGAGACAGAGAGAGCATGAGTGGGGAGGAGAGGGAGAAGCAGGTTCCCCACTGAGCAGGGAACCCCATTTGGGCCTTGATCCCAGGACACCAGGATCATGACCTGAGCGGAAGGCAGATGCTTAACCAACTGAGCCACCCACGGACCCAAGATAATTCTCTTTTTTTTCAAATTCTTCCTGCTTTGATATCTTTGTAAAGCAGGAAAATTAAAAAACAAACATTGGATTTATTTTTAAATTTTTGTTTATTTACAGAATTAAGGGAATAGTTGTTTTCTTTCTCTCTATGAGTACTTTGTTTTAGCACTGATCTATCTTTCCCCCTAGACAAACCAGGAGATGTCTTAGTGATATGGAGGTAGATGGAGTGGGGGTACCTGCATGGTTTCACAGACCTCCCATAATATGTTCTGCTTGTCCTCTGAGCTATTTTCCTCAGTTATATCTCTCAAGGAAGAAGTGAGAAGAGACAATCTGGGTTGTTTGCTGTGTTATCTCCTAAACTGTGGAACTAGCAGTTCCACATTACATAAGACTTTTCATTATGTCATGGTTCCAAAAACTGGGCTGGATGATTTGCCTCAAAAAGAGGGGGAATTGAGTTGAGCATAAAATCTAATGTCCTTTTCCCCCTGTTTCACATGGGTCTTCCAGAGCCAACAATCTGTATATTTGATTCCCCATTGACTGTGGAACAGGAAAGTCACAGGTTTTGCCCACTTATTACTAAAACGAGGCCACAGTTATGGTAATGTCCAAATTTCAATCATTTAAGATGTTGACTCCTTGACCGAAGACAATTTAGTTGGTTGTTCCTCCCGATGGTTCCTCCTTGTTGATTTTTGAGAATCCTCAATGCCTTATATATCTCTACAACTCTTGGTTCTGGTCATTGCCCACAGCTGCTGTTGGCAGAGGTAGGATGTCACATTATCTCTCCTGCAGAACTTAAAGCTCTCCTTAGCCCGACAGCCCTGCCTCATTCAGTTTTCTCCTCCTCTCAGCACTGGTTCTGCAGGTGCCTCAACACTGCTGAAGCCAGGCATCCAAGAGCCTAGTGCCACTTTGCCACTCAGCTGGAGGACCAAAGATCTGTAAATGGACACGTGCAAATGGAAGAGGATGAGGTTCCTTTTATGCTGTACACCCACACCAGTTGTAATCTCTCCCGCAATATTACACTTTTCCCACTTGTCTTGATCGGGTAATTACCATTTGGGTAAGCAGCTCTGCTTAAGATCTTGCTGGCTTCATGGAGGATTTCAGCCAATTTGTCCATGCGATCATGACATTATGAGTGAAGGAAACATTCCTTCTATCTGAATGTCTTGTAGGATCCTGTAAGTGTCAAAGTACTCAGTGGTCTCTTTCAATTCATAAACTGCCATTCTCCCACCCCATCATTCCCATTGCCCCTCCCCCGTCCAGGGGGTTCACATGTATACAGAGCAGCTGGAACGAAACAAGTATAAGTATTCATTAATTAAGAGGCATCTAAGAGAAGCTTGGAGATGGACTGGGACAAAAGACAGGGTTAGGACTTTTGACTTGGAAGCAAGTGCTTAAAAAGGTGCCACCTTTGATTAACTTCTCTCTGTGTCTCAAAATTCTGTATTCCTATGGATTCTTTTCATACTTTTTCATCACAATCTTAAAAAAGGATTGCCTTACTATGTTACCTTAAAAAAGGTGTCATTTTTGGAGAATGTACTTAGAGGGCAACTGTGGCCCTTTCTCATCCCCCACCCCAGTTATCTTCTGGACTACTCTGCCATATGCAGAACAAACTCCTGTTTATCAAATTTGGTGCTGAAATCTTGACTTTTAGGCCAAATTCCTTACTCCTATATGACCAGAAGTTCTTAATTTTTTAGTGCCATGGACCTCTTTGGCAGTCTGAATCCTGTGGACCTTTTCCAGGATAATATATTTAAGTGCATAATATAAAATACAAAGGATTATAAAGGAGGCTAATTGTAATGAAATACAATAACTGTAATGAAATATAGTTAACCAAATATTTTTTTTGATTGTGCTTCTGTACACATTTAATAACAAGATCCAGTGGTGGCTCTAATAGCCAATTTTGGAATGGTGATAAAATGACATTTTGAATTAACAGCAACAGCTATGATATGGTATGAAAATATCTGTGTTTTCTAGTAGTGACAAAGTCAAAGATACTGCTAATGCTGCTTTGGTTTGTAATAGAAGGAAATGCTACGTTGCAGTTAAAAATTAGTGAAAATAAAGATGCAGTTTTTTTCCTATCCAAGTTCATGGACTCCTTAGATTTGGAGTTCATAGATCTCTGGTTAATATGTGAGCTCTGTGCAGGATTCCCATAGTCCTTTTTGTACTTTGCTCTTGGTCAAGTTCGCTGCAGTCCATTTGAAATGCTGTAATAGCTATGGCCCTTGAAGGGAATCAGAGTTTCTGGCCCCCTGATTCAAGTAGAATTTTTAGCCTCTTAGGAAACTAGAGGATATGAATGGATACATAGGGAGGGGGTGCTGCTTGGTTACACGGATGCGAAGAATCCAACCCTCAAGGACAAATGGGACCTGGAACAGCGGGGAGGAGGCTTGTCATCCTCTTTTCTCTATGGCAATATCTTAACCCGGCTAGGTCCCTTTTGGATTTTAAGGCCTCTTGATGCTTCTCTCCAGGCTATAGGGTAGCCAGAGACCTTACATAACCCCTATATCCCAACAAAACTGGATCTATTGATGCTTTCTCACCCATCCTTGTGCCTTCCCACCTCTGTACCTTGGTGTGTGCTGTCCCTTCTCCTGACATGGCCCCCTTTCCATCACTCTCTGTCAAAAGAGTTGGGATCTATTTCTTTTCCCTCATTAAATATTTTTTTTCTCTAGCAAAGCTACCAACAGCTTCTGTTCTAAGTATATACTCCTCTTATGATGGGAAAAATATGTAATATTTATTTTAGAACATTTACCAATCTTTTCAGGCCCCATTGAAATCCAACTACCTCCTTGAAGCCTCCCCTGATATTTTCAGTCCAAAAGGGACTGCCGTTCTGAATTCTCATTGCCTTCTCTGTGCTCATCACATTCTGTGTGGCAATAGTGTGGACATATTTATTGAATAAATTGCTTATCTTGTGTTTTTTTTCACATTGTAACTCCTTTGAAGAGAATGCTTACGTGTTTACTTATTGCCATATTCTCCCTAGCATTTAAGCCTAATGTCTTGCACATATCTTATTTTGTCATATTCCAATGAACTAATTTTTAATATGCCACATGGTAAGCACTTGAGAAAAAAACACTTATGGCGACATTTTGACTGTAAGTGATGATCAATAACATTCTGATTGAATCAATATCAATTTGTCTTTAAAAAAGCCATTATTCACTATAATTAGAGCTATTCTGGCAGACTGGCCTCAGCCCAGACCTCTGGCTGTATACAACCAAGGAAGAATTTTTTCTAATCAAATTGGTCAGGCCATTTGTTGGGCCATGTTAGGAAGGAAGGCATTTTCCCCCTGCCTACAGGTAGGGCTGTAATTCATCCCTACTCTGGGGACTCTACCATCTCAGATTGTGGTGGGAACACACGAGGCGTAGGTGGAGAAAACAGGAGCCTAAAGTCTTTTCCAATGTAGCTTTTACCAAAGACTCGTTGTACTGGGGGTACTGAATGTCTTCGCAGCTATAATTTAAGTTTTACTTTGACTCTCAGTCTTCTGTATATTTTACACATAATGCCCTCAGTCCGGTTTTTCTCAGAGAGGGTGAATGAACAAGGCAGGAGCAGGTCATTTCTAGGTCTCTGCCCATAATGTCATCAGAATTTTGTCAACATCTTACCTCTAACTTCAATGTCACAGAAGAGAACTATAATGGGAAGTTGGATTTTAGAAGATCATGAAAAATTACCCCATTTTATAATATTGATGGTAGGAAGTAATGTTTGCTGGCTCCAGACCATGGCAGGTTTGGGCTGGATTTTGAGATTTGTGCAGTAAAGGGAGATCCAAATGACATGAACTTTTCATGATGGCATCTCTCTTCCATGTTCAGTAATGAGGAGAGCAGATTGGGCTCACCAGGGTGGGCAGGCTATATCCTGATGAGGTGATAACAATCTTTGTTTAGAGCTGCAAGTTCTGTATCCAGCTCTGTAGTGGCTGGTGGTGGTATCATTGTGGCATTTCCAGGTGACTCTGCTCTTGGTGTGTACCTCTTTCAAATTCAATAAACCCTGTGTTATTTCTCAGTTTATATTTCCTTTTCCTGGTGCTGTGACCTGGTTTTACCATTTATCCCATCAAATGACATGAATAAAAATCCATTAACGTAACAGAAAACTGCAAGCACAGAGTATCCATGGCATGGTTTTGTAACATCTCAAATGTTTAGAATTTAAACTTTTTATACAATAAGCCATATTTTGGGCTCCCCCCTTTTGGGGGCATTGTCTTTTCAGCAGTAAGTAACATCATGGAAGTTAAGGATAGGTTAACCAGCTGGTAATATCTAGGGATTAACTCAGTTTTTTTGAGTGAAAGTTTCTTAGCCTTTTTTTTCTTGTCCAACAATGCATTGTAGGAAGCAGGTGAAATAGAAAGGAGATTGTGGTCGGTAGAAAATGAGACATTGATCACCAAGGACGTAATTTTCTTCACCTGCAATAATTTAAGCTCCAAGACTTTTATATAAGTTCATGGGCCTTAAGTACTCCCACAGAAAAAATATTTTGTTGAATTTCTGTTCTTGTCTTTTTTCCAAAATGAAGCTGTAAGTGATTTTCAGGATACTGGTAAAACTAGAGAACCAAATAGGGTGCTAGATATAAATACACTTGGCCCTATAAGCTATTGAGTGGTAAGAAAACATTATTTGCCCACATTGGAAATGGCTAAGTGGGAAAATAATGGGCTTTTTCCAGCTGGACTCTACAGAGAGTTAGCCAGAAAGCTCCAGATTTGTATACCCAGTTGTCTTCTTCATGTCTCCTGTTGGGTATTATTTTTCTTAAAAAAGAATTAAGAGCAGACTCTGCAAAAGCTGGAACTGTTCCTGGTTCCCCATGAAGAGCTTTTTCTTACTTTGGTGGGGGGTGGAGCCATTGTTTTTGCTATGTTTTCTCTAAGGTGAACCATGTGGCTCACATCCAAATCTTATCCCCTTCCTCCTCATGCAGCAGGCAGCTTTCATTTGGACTTTAATGATGCTTATATTTCACTACTTCTTCATCTGGGACTTCCTGGTGATGAGAAAAATTAGTCTTTTAAAAAAACATGCAAGCAATTCTTGAAAATATTTTTGTTGTTTAAATTTTGTCTGTAACACTTTTCAGCCTTCCCCACACCCAATTCTAGTTTTTAAAGATATCCACTGTTAACCATTTGTGTCTATCTTTCCAGACCGCTTTCCCTGCATTTGCATAGATGTACTCTTAAAACATTTTAAATTAAAATTGCATATTCTGTTAATAAACAATCATGTCATGTATATTGCTCTGCAAAATCTTTTATCTGAAACTGTGTCTGGGTTATCTTTCCAACCAGTACATATAGGTCTACATCATTCTTTTTAACTCTTAAGTAATTTTCATGGATCTTCTAATTAACCACCTACTAATTGATAATATTCAGGTTATTTCTCATTTTTACCATTACAGATATTACTGTATCAAACATCTATATAGATGGATTGGTTTTGGTACTTGTATAAAAATTTCTGTGAGGTAGATTTGTTGGATTTCACTTGATACTGCCCAGTTGTTCTCTTTAGGCCTGTACCAGTTATATTCTCACTAATAATGTATTTCTTTTTTTTTTTTAAGATTTTATTTATTTATCTGAGAGAGAGAATGAGATAGAGAGAGCATGAGAGGGGGGAGGGTCAGAGGGTGAGCAGACTCCCTGCTGAGCAGGGAGCTCGATGTGGGACTCGATCCCGGGACTCCAGGATCATGACCTGAGCCGAAGGCAGTCGCTTAACCTACTGAGCCACCCAGACACCCACTAATAATGTATTTCTATTGAATTTATCACCAGTAGTGGAATTGTAGGTTCCTACATAATGCATTTATATGTTTGAATTTAGATATTTCCAAAAGAGTATTCCAAAATGTTTGTACCAATTTACATTCCCATCAGCAATACGTGAGAGTTCCAGCTCTATAACTTTGCCAGTATTTGGTATTGTCACTTACTAAAATTTTTGTCATTATTGTAGCTGTGTTATGATATCTCACTTTTATTTTAATCAGCATTTTCCTGTTGACTAAAGAAGTTAATCACCTTTGGAGATGTCCATTGGCCATTGGGATACCCTTCTTTATAGAGTTTCTGTTTGTCTTTTGCCCATTTAAAAAACAAATTAAATTAACTGTCTTATTCTTATTGATATGTAGGGTATAAGTGATTTTAGAGTTTATGCATATACACACACACACACACATATATACACATATATATATATAGTATACTCTTTTGGTTGCCTTTTCATTGTTTTAAATAGGATATGTTGATGAACAGAAGTTTTAATTTTAATGTAATCCAATTTATCTGTCTCTTCCTTTGTGGTTAGTGCTTTTTGTGCCTCATTTAAGAAATATTTGCCTGCCCTCAAGGTGATGAGGGTATCTTCTACTTTATCTTCTAGATGTTTTGTCTTTCACACTGAGATCTACAATCCCCCTGGAGTTGTTTTTAGTGTATGGTATAAGCTAGGAGTCAAGATTTATTCTATTCTCTCTGAATATCCAATTGATGTAGCACCATTTATTAAAAAGACAAATTTTCACCCCCTGGCATATAGTGTTACATTTTTCATAAATCAGATGACCATGTAGGTCAACTCCCTAATCTATTCCATTAGTCTATATCTCTATCCCTGTGACATGATCATACTTTCTTAATTAATGAGCTATGTAATAAGTCTTGATATCTGGTAGTATATCCTCCAATTTTATTCTTCAGAATTATCTGATCTATACATGACACTTTGCACTTTTTATAGAAGTTTTGGAAACAACCTTTGATTTTCTAAAAAAAACTATTGGAATTTTGTAACAGCTTTATTGAGGTATAATTAACATATAATAAACTGCACATATTTAAAGTGTAATTTGTAAGTCCTGACATAATAAAACACCTGTGAAACCATTACCACAATCAAGATAATGAACATATTCATTACCCCCAAACTTTCCTTGTACCCCTTTACAGTCCCTCCATCCCATCCCCCTCAGAACGTCCATCTGCAGACATCCACTGATACTATAGATGATATAGATTTGTTTGCATTTTCTAGAATTTTATACAAAAAAATGGAATCACACAGTACATACTTTTTCTTGGTCTAACTTCTTTCACTCAGCATATTTATTTTAAGATTCATCCATTCTGTTGTTGTTTATCAATAGTTCATCCCTTTTTATTGATGAATAGAATTCCATTATATGGATTTATCTATTCACCTGTTGGTGGACATTTGAGTTGTTTCCAGTTTTTGGCTATTATAAATAAAGTTACTAAGAATGTTCATCGGCAAGTCTTTGCATGGACAAACGCTTTTATTTTTCTTGAGTAAATGCCTGAGAGTAGAATGGTTAGGTGATTAGTAGGTGTATGCTGAACTTTTTAGGAAACCGTGAAACTGTTTTCCGAAGTGGTTAGCCATTTTATATCTCCACCAACAATGTAGGAGAATTTCAACTGCTTGACATCCTCACCAGAACTTGGCATGGTCAGTATTTTTAATTTTAGGCATTCTAATATTGTGAAGTGATTTTAATTTGCATTTTCCTAATGATCAGTGATATTGAGTATCTTTTCATGTGCTTATCTGCCATCTATATATCTTATTTGGTAAAGTGTCTTTTCAAACAAATATTTTGCCTAGTTTTTATTGGTTTATTTTTGAGTTTTGAGAGTTCTTTATATATTGTGGTTCAAGGCCTTATCAGATATAGGCTTTGCAATTATTTTTCCTTAATTGTGGCCTATTATTCTCTTAACAATGTCTTTTCAAGAGCAAAACTTCTTAATTTTTGTGAAGTGCAATTTATCATTTTTTTTCTATTATCAATCATACTTTCAGTGCTGTATCTAAGAAATATTTCTCCAATGCAAAGTCACAAAGATTTTCTTCTATAACTTTTGTAGTTTCAGTTTAACATTTAGGTCTACTATTCGTTTGAGGTAATATTTGTGTATGGTGTGGGATATGGATCAAAACTGATTTTTTGTACCAGTGATTATACAATTTGTCTCTTGACATCATATCAGACTCTCTTGATTACTGTAGCTATTTTTTTTTTTAAAGATTTTTTATTTATTTTTTGTTAGAAAGAGAGAGTACAAGCAGTGGGAGCGGCAGGTAGAGGGAGAGGGAGAAGCAGGCTCCCTGCTTGGCAGGGAGCCCAACGTGGGGCTCGATCCCAGGACCCTGGCATCGTGACCTGGGCCGAAGGCAGACACAACCGACTGAGCCACCCAGGCGCCACTACTGTAGCTTTTTAGTAACTCCTGAGTCTACATTGTTTTTTTTTCCAAAGTGTTTTTTTTTTTTTTTTTTGCTGGAAATTAACAAGCTTACTCCAAAAACCATGTGGAAAAGGACCTAGAATAGCAAAAAAAAAAAAAACTTTCTAGAATCATAATGCAATTGTGATTATGTTGAATCTGTAGATCAATTTAGGGAGAATTGAATCTGAACAAAATGAGTCTTCTAATCCATAAACATGGTATATGTATCCATTTATTTATGTATCCCTGAGTGTATTTTAGCAATACTTTGTCATTTTCCATGTACAAGTCTTATACACCCTTTCACAGGTTTACCCCTAATTATTTTATATTTTCGATGTTACTGTAAGTGGTATTTTTGTTAATTATAATTTCAACTTGTTCATTTCTAGTATATTAGAAATATAATTCATTTTATATATTGCTCTTTTTTCCCTGTAATATTGCTAAACACTTATTAGTTCTGATAACTTTTCTGTATATTTCTTGGGATTTTCTACATAGATAAGCATGTAGTCTGCCATACAAAGAGTTTTACTTCTTCCTTTGCAATCCGGATGCCTTATATTTCTTTTTCTTGCCTCATTGCCCTGGCTAGATTCCCCACTACAGTTTTGAACAGAAGCAGTGAGGATGGACATCCTTTCTCTGTTCTTGATGTTAGGAGGAAAGCATTTAGTCTTTCACCATTAAGTAAGATGTTAGCTTTAAGTATTTTGTAGATGTCTTTTATCAGGTTGTGAAGATTCTCTTCTATTCCTAATTATCTGAGTTGTTTTTTTATTTTTAAATCGGGAATAGATGTTGGATTTTATTAATGAGATAATCATGTGGTCTTTCACTTTTAGTCTGTAGTAGGGTCAATTATATTGATTTATTTTTGCCTGCTGGGATTTTGATCAGGATTTTATTAAATCTTAAAAAAATAAGGAGGATTAATATCTTTACAATAATAAGTTCTCCAGTTTATGAAACTTGATAACATTTTGTAGTTTTCTGTGTAGAGGGCTTGCACATCTTTTTCTCTTCCTTCCCTTCTCTCTCTCTTTGTCTCTTTCTCTCCCTGTCTTTCTTTCTTTCAAATCTTTTAAGAGTAGTTTGCCTACATACATGTTTTAAAACATGTCCACATATTTTTGTTCTTCTTCCATCAAACAGTGAAGTATGCATCTTCTCCCCTCAAATCTGGGCTGGCCTTAGTGACTGGGTTGTAACCAATAGAACGTGGCAGAAGTGATGCTGTGTTATTTTGAGTGCTAGGTCAGAAAAGGCCAGATCTCCTCATGCATATTCTGTTTTAAAATTTTGACATTAAATTATCTTTCAGTGATTCAACCTTTACCATGGTGCCTAGCAGTAGACTCTATAAATATGTTTAAAATAATTTTTCAAGTAGTATCTTGCTATACCTCTAGGAACTTGATAAGGCTGGAAGTGTCAGGATGGGGATGGGACTAGGTGGAAGAGAAGGAGTGGAAGCAAACCTTGTAAAGGAAATATTTTTATTACAATTTTGCATATGGGAAAACTAATACCTGGAGAGGTAAATTACTTGCCTGTGTAAGAGGTAGAGCCAAAATTGAAGACACCAGCAATATTTGGCTCCAGCATCCTTCCTCACTATGATTCTTTTTTTAAAAAAATTTTTTATTATGTTAATCAGCATATATTACATCATTATTTTTTGATGTAGTGTTCCATGATTCATTGTTTGTGCATAACACCCAGTGCTCCATGCAGAACGTGCCCTCTTTAATACCCATCACCAGGCTAACCTATCCCCCCACCCCCCTCCCCTCTAGAACCCTCAGTTTGTTTTTCAGAGTCCATCGTCTCTCATGGTTCGTCTCCCCCTCCGATTCCCCCCCTTCATTCTTCCCCTCCTGCTGTCTTCTTTTTTTTTTTTCTTAACATATATTGCATTATTTGTTTCAGAGGTACAGATCTGTGATTCAACAGTCTTGCACAATTCACAGCACTCACCATAGCACATACCCACCCCAATGTCTATCACCCAGCCACCCCATCCCTCCCACCCCACCCCCCACTCCAGCAACCCTCAGTTTGTTTCCTGAGATTAAGAATTCCTCATATCAGCCTCACTATGATTCTTAAAGCCAGGCAGAGCACCTCACTAAAGAGTATATGATTAATATGTCATATTTTCTCAGAGGATATTTTATTCAAAGGTAATTAATTTAAATCTCAAAATATGCACTGTATATTATGGAGCAAATAATTTGCCATCATTGAAAAAGATAAAACAGGAGAATTCAAAGAAATATCATTCTTGCAGATAGTTGGTTTGGACTATAACTCCAAAGGCATCAAGTTACATCTTCTATTTTGGTAAGAATTTTCAAGATTCACTATTCTGTGCTTTGTTAACTTCTGATACAAGGAAACAATGAAGTGTTTTTGTGCCATGATTTGCAGGGCACTGATTATGCAATTCTAATACTTTTAGTATTAGTATCCTGGTATATATCCTGGTATATATATATATATATATATATATATATGTATATATATATATATATATATGTATATATTATATCCTGCCAAACACTGTGCTTATCACTTTTTCTCATTTATATTTAGCACATTCCTACAAAGTAGGCAATATTATTTTGATATTCTAGGTGAAGCACCTGAGTCTCAGAGAAGCTGTATAATTTGCCTCATTTTCCTAGGCAGAGCAGGGATTCAACGTCAGGTCTATTTGCTTCCAAGGACTGTTCTCTTAACCCCTAATATTGTATAAGCAATGGTTTCTTGAACTGAAACTTGCTGTATAATTCATCAGGGTGGGAATATTAGTTGTAGATATGGGCAATACTTGATTAGGCTCAAGGATAGCGTAATTCTGCATTCCAACATGGTTGAAAATAGGACCATCTTGTACAGGTTGGATCTCTGATGTCCCTGGATAGAATTCGTAATTGCTTCAGAGTGCAATTCTCAGGTCCTCTCTGATTGGCCAGTTTGTTTGCAGTGAGGTGTCATACCTGTGTGCACATCTGCTCAGCCATCTGTAGTGTGAAATGTTGTCAATCATTCTTACCTCAGGGAAACCATGAGGTTTTAGTTTTGGAAAATTACCATCCTGTGGAAGGATAAAACAGGATGCCAGTGGTAAAGATATTTTAACAATGTGTCTTACTTTAGATAGATTCCTAGATATAGAGATTGTATTCTTAGGATTTTAAGGTACACAAATAATCTCCCAGCCTGTAAAAGCAGTTCATTTTATGCTTACTGGATCACTAGGTCATAAGTTTTCCTTCCTAGGACAGACTGTATTACCAAGTCTGACAGTCAAGTTTCTCAGACCAAATGAAACTGAAGTGTCACTGGGATATAATAAATTGTTTAAACCAACTCTGTGAGATCTCTGTTTTTGGTAGTTTTGATTGTGGTACCAAATGGGGGCTGGTTGAAAAGGGGTATAATGAGCCATAACACTGCTGGTAATTCAGTAGTTTCTCAGAAAGGCCACCAGTTTAGTGAGGTGGTAAGGGTACTGGTTGGTGATTTATTGCTTCAAAAGAGCTAAAACTATTGCCCATACCATCCCCACACTACTTCTATTATTACCAAGCCAATACATTTTGAATAACTTTATTTTATTTTATTTTTTTAAAAGATTTTATTTATTTATTTGACAGAGAGAGACACAGCAAGAGAGGGAACACAAGCAGGGGGAGTGGGATAGGGAGAAGCAGGCTTCCCACGGAGCAGGGAGCCCGACCTGGGCCTCGATCCCAGGATGCTGGGATCACAACCTGAGCCGAAGGCAGACGCTTAATGACTGAGCCACGCAGGCGCCCTGCATTTTGAATAACTTTATGTCCCAATCTATCCAATCAACCCAGACTGACTTTTCACATTTATTTGAGCCCTATATCACAAATGTTGAGGGTCAGTGTCCATAGGGAGATTTTGTTCTAACTTATAGTGATGATTCTCAAAATTGAAGGAACTAGACAGGGTCAGGAGACCCAGGGCTACTTCTTGTTCCAGATTTGCAGTTTGGGCTCATTCAGATGTATTTTCATTATTTCCTGCTACCTTTGTAGACAGAATTCACAGCTTGTGGTTATATAAATGGAAACTACTCTGGTGACATGATGTAACCTTCCTTTTCAAACCTGGCCCTTTTCCCAGTCTCAATGAATGGGGCTGTCATCTACCCAGTGACTCATGCCAGAAACCTGGGAGCTATCCTGATACCTCCCCTATTCCCCACACTGTTTTCAATCCATCATGAGGTCCTTCTATTTAATTCTGAAATAGCTCCCTACATGGCCCCCCTTGCATGTTCTTGCTCCCCCCTCTAATCAGGATTCTCCATACTATAACCAAAGTGATATTCTCAAAAGTTATCTATTAATGATTAATTAATCTCATTAATATGTTTTTAGTGCCTACTGTGTGTGAGGGATGCAGTGTGGAAAAGGTAGATAAAGTTCTTTCCTCACAAAAATGCAAAACAATTTGTGTCAGGCTCCCAACACCCCCTCCCCAACACCCCACCACTTCGTGTTAAAACACATCAATAGATTAATAATTGTTCTGGGATTAAAAACCAAAATATTTCCAATGGCATTCGTAATTAGGTCCCTATTCTTCTAGCCACACTTTTTGTCAATATTCACTTCACTTTAACCACACAGCCCTGTTTCTAAATAATGCCATCTGCCGTGCCACTTCCACAGCCTTTGCATATGCTCTGCTTTTTGCCCAGAATACTTTCAGCCTCCACTACACATCAGCCATCCCTCATGTCTCAGTTCAGTGTTCTTTCTTTAGGGAATCCTTTTCATAGCCACCAGACGAACCCACATGGTACATGAAAATTTCTTTTGTGGCAGCCATCATGGTTATTCTTTAAGAGTAATTGATTAATGACTTAACCCCCACAAGTCCTTAAGCTCTGTGAGTTTTAGGTTCACCATTTGTAGCCCCAGAGATCAGCATATACTATGGGAAATAAGTGCTCAAAATGGTATTTTTAGAATAAATCATTGTTTAAGAAAATGCACAGACTGGGTCTTATAGTGTGGGCCTTCACTTGCTAATCCAGTCTTGGGCTGGCCACGTAACACTGATGATGTTTGAGAGCACAGGCTCTTACACTAAATATATCCAAGAAGTAATTCCATCTCCTCCCTTTGTTAGCAAATTATTCATTCTCTGAAGTCCTCAGTTTTGGCACCAGTTTCAAGGGGTTGTTGTAAGGATTAAATGGAACAATGACAAAAACCTCTTGGCATAAGTGACTGGTCTGTGGTAAGCACTCAGAAAGTGATAGTTAAAATAATAACAGTAAATCATTGTTGCTTAGCATGGCCTCTGTCTGTACCCATAAAGTAATAGTACTTGGCCTTTCCTGTCGTCAGTGAGCTCTATATAAAGGACGTGTGCCTTGGGGAGAAGAGTTCAGAATTCCAAAGTGTCATTTTTCTTAGTATTTTGGGCTCCACTTCCATTCAGGAGGATTAGCTATTGAGACAGAGACTGCTCTTTTCCCCCACTATTTATTCTCTCCTGTTGTAATAATAGAATGTTTAAGGACACACACTACCCAGAAGAAAGTCTACAGTTAACCGTCATCCTTGCACCTGGGTGTGTCCATTTGGACTAAGTTCTGGCCAATGGGATAATGCCTGTGGCAATTGTGGGAATGTCCTCCGAGAGACAGCTGTCATACGCCCCTGTCTTTTTTATTATCTTCCCTTTCCTTATACAGTTTGGTGGGAATGCTGGGATGATGGCTGAACTTGGAGATTCCACCTTGGATTATAAGGTAGCCATGGGAATGGAGGCCATGCAAGGCAGAGCTGCAAGATAGAGCCTAGATTTCCAAGGCCTTTTTAGGTAAAACTTTGCTCGGTGGAGCATAGCCACCACACGACTCTGGACTATCTCCCTCTCAGCTTTGACATCAGAGAGAAACAAACTTCTGTCTTGTTCAAACCACTGTCATAAGAAGTTTTATTCACAGCTTAAACTAAATCTTTGCCAACACAGGTCTGTACTATACAAGACTTGAAAGGAACAAGAATCTTCTTGTCTTCTTCCCAAGCCTTGTGAGGTACTGATTCTGACATCTGTTTACCTCTGAGACTTATGAGCATAGTGTAGTGTTCAGACTCCAGCTCTATAAAGGCCTAAAGAATCATTCTATGCTTTTCCAGGTCCACGTCAGAGTCCCAGTACGTTATTTGGCTTATTGAGCTAGTCATTCAAAATCAAGTATTTGTCCATTCACACTATGGAGCAGGCACTGTTTTGGGTTCCTCGGGGACATCAATAAGCTAAGCACCTGAACTGAGTTCCATTTGAATAGATTTCTCTTACTTTTGAGGACTTCCCTGTTCTCTGTAGGAGAGACAGTCATGTTTTTAGTTGCAATTTCAACCTCAATTACTTTTTTTTTTTTAGATTTTATTGATTTATTTGACACAGAGAGAGAGACAGCTAGAGAGGGAACACAAGCAGGGGGAGCGGGAGAAGCAGGCTCCCGGCTGAGCAGGGAGCCTGACGCAGGGCTCGATCCCAGGATCCTGGGATCATGACCTGAGCCGAAGGCAGACGCCCAACGACTGAGCCACCCAGGCGCCCCAACCTCAATCACTTTTTGGTTTTAGAGGGAATTCTATATTTTATGGAGAGACTTATAGTTAATATGGGCCTTTTCTTTAGCTTCTAATGTTTGTGAAGACAAATGAAAAATGGCTCTCATGATATTTTACAGTCAGAAATTTGGTCATCACAGCTTGAGAGGAAGCTTGTGTCATAGGTCATAGATAGATAATGCATGTCTCATCTGGACAGGCATTTCTTCCTCTGTCCTTGCCGTAATGTAGATCAGCCACTCTGGACTATAGAGATGGAGAAGCCCACGTGATTATAGCCAAGGTGACAGGCCACAGCTCCCAGGTGGCTCACCAAGGACACACAGGCCACATGGTTTTCCCTCCTTTGGGTTCAAGTCCTAGTCTGCTCTTAATGACTTTGGGCAGAAAGTCCACAAAAGAGGATCTCTGCTTCTTCTTGCTTAGCCTTTGCCATTCCACACCAGCCCAAAAGAGACCATGCTTATCTTAATATCTTGGTACCCAGGGTTAATCCAGTAACCTGATGTTCTTTTTCATTTTTAAAAAATATTTATTTATTTATTTGAGAGAGAGAACACAAGTGGAGGGAGAGAGAATCTCAAGCAGACTCTGCGCTGAGTGTGGAGCCCAACACAGGGCTCTATTCCATGACCCTGAGATCACGAACTGAGCTGAAACCAAGCCAACAGCACCATCCAGATGCCCTGTTCTTTTTCATTTTAAAGGAACCAAACTCCTCTCCTCTTGATGCCTTCAACTGTTGTTTATCCAGTAATGACAATTCAAGTGTGGTTGAATAACAGTCTCAAATATTTCGTTGTTTCCTTTTCTAATTCAAGCAGATAGTGCACCTTGTTTTTCTTTGCCTCAGAGAAAGAGGATTCCTATTCTGTTTTTTTTTTAAAGATTTTATTTATTTATTTGACAGAGAGAGAGATAGCGAGAGCAGGAACACAGCAGGGGGAGTGTGAGAGGGAGAAGCAGGCTTCCTGCCGAGCAGGGAGCCCGATGCGGGGCTTGATCCCAGGACCCTGGGATCATGACCTGAGCCGAAGGCAGACGCTTAACAACTGAGCCACCCAGGTGCCCCCCTGTTCTGTTTTTCAAAAGCATAAATTATTGAGTAGGATAGGATTGCCAGAGAGAGGAAGATTGTATGATTATTCTCTGCACTTTGATCATACCCAAGATATGGCAGGACTCAGAGAGGCTGCCTTATAGAATACCAGAGAACATGGCCCCATAGTTCCCCAGGAAGCTCCCTTGTCCTTGAGTGGCTCAGAAGCAGCAGACCAGGGAACCTGATAGACCACATAGGTAGGTGCAGGATGACTTAGAAGCAACCCCTGTGGAGGGATGACCAATGACAAGAGCCCCCATCAATGTTGGGCACCCACTATGATTTAGCACTGGCACAGTGTTATAGAGCATGCACAGGGGAAGCCCGAAGAATGAGCCTGGTTGGGGATGGGAGCTTGCAGTTGAAATTAGGGTAAACTATAGAAAATCAAAGCAGGTGTTATTTATTGCACACCTGTTTGTGTACTAACGTGTAGTGTATAGGAGTGTAGGCTCAGAACTGGCTCTACTGATTACTGGCTATGTGACTTTGGACACGTTAGTTAATAATGATGACTGTGTCTCAGTTGTCTCATCTCTACAATGGGGCAATCATAGCATGTACCTCACAACTTTGTTGTGAGAATCAAATTATTTAATCTATATAGTGCTTGGCAAATAGTAAGCATTCTATGTATCAGTAGTTGTTAAGATCAACTATTTATGGAAGATACGCTTCTGTCTGTTGGCTAAATTGTTGTTTATAGATTTTGCAATAACTGAGAAGAAAATACTTTGGAAAATAAATGTAAAGCTATAGTATTATGAAAGCGTTGATCATGGAAAAGCAATAAGAGGGGCGCCTGGGTGGCTCAGTCGTTAAGCGTCTGCCTTCAGCTCAGGTCATGATCCCAGGGTCCTGGGATCGAGCCCCACATCGGGCTCCCTGCTCGGCGGGAAGCCTGCTTCTCCCTCTCCCACTCCCCCTGCTTGTGTTCCCTCTCTCGCTGTCTCTCTCTGTCAAATAAATAAATAAAATCTTAAAAAAAAAAAAAAAGAAAAGCAATAAGAATCTAAAGTAATAATATTTGAAGTGATTTTTAAAAAACTTGAGAAATGGTATTAAGTTCACAGAAATTGACATTTTCTGAGAAACACTTTGGTTCAGTAAGGAGTACTTTTAGTAAATAATTCCATGTGTTGCAACATCCACTTTCATTTAATGAATGGCCAAACATTGCGGTAGCTGCTCCTTCTTTCCCTTGCAAACCAATTCAGGAAACACCCCCTCAAGACCCCATCTTCCATGGAAACCTCTGCCTTCTGGCCTTGAAACCAGTGCCTCTGCTTGAGTAGTATAGAATAAATACCAACAAATCCTTGTTTCTTGATTGATTATTCCTGAAACCTCTAATGTACTCAGGAGAACACATCAGTTATGTTCTGCATTTTGGTCCAAAGCTTATGAAATTTAGTTCATGATGGTAAACCCTTGTTTCCTATTTAGATCCTTAGCCTGATGCACTAAGGGCAAAGCATCTCAAACTTTAAAGTGCACGGGAACCATGTGAGGGTCTTGTGAGAATGCAGGTTCTGATTCAGTAGGACTGGGGTGGGCCCAAGATTCTGTATTTCTGATAAGTCCCCAGGTGATAGCCATACTGCTGATTGCTTTGCACAGCCCAGGTTCTGACAGGAGAAATATACCAACAGGGGTGTATGAGGGACTGGGACCGGAATAGAGATAGTATATTACACTTGTATAAACAAGTCTCAGCTAAATGCCTTGTTTTATTTTTTAGAAATACAAGTATTCAAGTAATTGTACAAATAATTCCTCTCCTCCTCCTGCCCCCTTCCAATTTCTCTTAATACCAAAAAATGAGAGACATACTTTAAGTGTTTCATTTAAGGTTAAAGTGCTATTATTTTTTTAAAAATGTGTTCCTTGCTTTCCATTTACAGAAATCACAGCAGTGGATGCTTTTAAACAATGAAATGAATTACAGGGATTTCAGTGGATTGCAAAACTGGAAAAAATTCATTAAAATCTCTCCCCCAATAAAAATCCATGTGTGTATTCACTGGAGAATTTAAGGGTAAAGAAAAAAACTTTGGGGGGAAGCCTATTGATTTTTGCTTAATAATACAAGAGAGGTGAGGGTAGATTATGTAAGGGAGGAAACCTTTTCCCTTCTTCCCTTCTAGGTTCTTTGACTGGTCTAATAATTAAATGGACATAAGACAGATTAACAGGAGAAAAAAGAAATTTTATTCTGTATGTACAGGAACCCCAAAGATATGATACTCCCTGACAGCCAGGCAATTGAGGCTTATAAGCCAGCCTGAGCAATGAAGAAGGGGGTAGAGGTGTGGGACTTCAAAGGGAAGGAAGAAAATTCACAGGAAAATAGGAGAAGCAAATGTTAGGTAAACAAACATGTGCCATGCTGTGCAGAGAAGTCTTTCTGAGGTAAAGAGCTATCTCCAGCAATAGCTCTCTTCCTGGTGTGGGCTTCCTATCCAAATACAGAATCTTGGGCCCACCCCAGTCCTACTGAATCAGAACCTGTTTTAGGCGTTTAAGGGAGAAGTAAAAAAATCCTCTTCCTCAATCAGTTAGGCCTTGATTGCCTTTAGCTCAAAATAATCCACATGCCAAAGTGGCATATTTGGGGTCATGTTTTCTGCTCTGCTCAGTTGCCAGGTACAGATTCCTCTGGCAATTAGGAAGGGAGTTTTAAGAAATCACACCAGCACAATATTGAAACATATTCAGTATACGGAAACATATATATTGATATATACATACAGAAACATATATATTGATATATACATGCAAACATATTAAAACTATCAGGAAATGTAATTATTCCCTGACAATTTTTTCCCCACACTTTTAAACAACAAACAAACAGCATTTCACTTAACTTGGAAAGCTTTTGTTTTAAAGGAGATTCTGGCCTTGCTATAGTAACTCTTGCTTTTCCGCAATTTTCTAGCTGGCTTATTGTTTTTAAAAACCTGAAAAATATATGATTTGTGCATTAGTCAGGCTTAGGCAGAAAGATATACAACAGACTTTTAGGGCCAAGTTTTTATTCTGACAAAAATTTAAGAGGTGAGGTGATGGTTGAAGGCTTTGTCATTGTTTTTCTATGCAACTGAGTTTTTATTTAAAGTGTTGTTATTTGATGGGGCACACAAGTTTTTTGGAAGTTGTGTAATCGAAAAAGAAAAATTGTATTGAGATACTTACCCAGAAATGCACATGCTGAACTGATCTAGAAAGTCAGTGGAGAACATAAGCAAACATGAGTCATACATACCTATCAGTCTGAAATAAAGGAAGATTAATGTTTTGTCCACGACAGTGCTGTCAATTTGATCTATTCAGTGTTTAAAAGAAGAAAAAAAGAAAGAAAGAAAGAAAACCTTGGCAATTCAATGCAAACAATAAGTTAATTTAGGTATTTGACCTGTTTTTAGATATAAACTGTTCAATTAAAATGGTCAATTTGGTTGCAATATGTAGACAAATTTTAAATAATTCTTTAAGTTTATGTAATGAGAAAACTAGGTTAAACATGCCTGTTTTTTCTTTTCATTACCTACATATCCCCTGTTGATTGTGTTGACTGCTAAGCTGACTTTTCTGTTATATACAAAAATATGATGAAACTTTAATTACATATTTGCTTCTCTTGAGTAAGTCACTTAGAGTTGATTAGATTAAAATCTACTGTTCAGTGTTTTCCTAATCCATACTTTCTTATTTGGAATTTAGATATTTTATTACCTAATTAGTCAAATAATGGATTTTCCCTTTTTTTCCTTATGTAGTAGACTCCTTAGTGTCAGTAGCTCAGACATTTAACCCAATTGGAGAGAACTCTGAGTTTAGGAAAAGTAATTTCTAAGCTAAGAAAGGGTGTTTCTTTCTGAGGGTGATACTCTCTGAAGACAGCAGTAAACATCTAGGTATTTTAGCTCCCTCCCACCCCCCCCCCCCTTTTTTTTAGTTAAGAAGGAAGTAAGGTCTATCTTTAATAGCAGCTGCAGAAATGATTAAGGTTTAGGAGGACAGTTGGACTCAAAGCCTTCCATAGAGATACTTAGTATGTTGTGAGGATATGGCTGATTATGCCTTAATCTCCTAAATGGATTCTATGCCTTATTTTTAAAAATCTGCTTTGTTATTAAGAAGCATATTTAAGATCTGGTTGCCATTGTCATGTTCTCACCCCGCATTTGGATAAACTCTGAAGTATGCTGTGAGAGGGAGAGAGAAGAAGATTGGGTGATGAAGCAAAGGGATGGTGCAGATGGTTGGGAGCCAAGATATAATTCAAATAGACAAGTCTTACTTTAAGAGACAAGGGAAAGTCTTCAAATGGACTCTTTCCATTTGAGATTTCAATAAAGCACTATATAATTGTGTAGTGGATGAAAGGATATTAACAGTAAGCAAAAGGGGAAAAAAAATCTCTGTTTACAAGGAGCCTACATTCTACTGATGAGTGAAAGACAATGAATAATATAATGTGTGTATTTGCGTGTGTGTGTATATATATATTCACACATAAATACATATAACATGTGTGTAGGTATTTATACACACATACGTTACACATACATATATGTATATTGCATATACGTATGTGTTTATGTATGTAAATGTATGCATATATGTATTTGTATATGTTACCTGGTATTAAGTATACTATGGAGAAAAATTTCCAGGAAGGTTAGCAAGATATGTTGGAGGATGATGCTTATAATTTTAAATATGCTGATCCGTGCCTCCCTTAGGAGGTGGCATTTCAGCAAAGATTTGAAACAGGGAAAAGTGTTAGCCATGTAGATGTTTGAAGATGATTCCAGGCAGGAGGGAAAGGAAGTGCAAATGCCCTGGATGACCTGGTCCTGGGAATAGCAAGGAGGTCAGTCTGGTTAGAGTAGTGAGTGTGAGAGGGCGAAACAAATCATAGGAAGATAACAGGGCAAACGGACTGAGTAGTGCCTTGACAGCCATCTTAATGCCTTTGGATTTTCATTTTGAGTGAAACGAGAATTCATTGAAAGGTTTCAAGCAGAGGAATGAGATGATATATCTTTTATTTTAACTATATCTCTTTGGCTGCTGTGTTGAGGACAGCCTGAAGAAGAGCAAAGGCAGAAGCAGGAGACGGCTAGGAGGCTGTTGTCATGATAAAGGGGAAAGAAAATGAGCGGGATCCAGATGATAGAGATGAAGGTGGTGAGAAGTGGTCTGGCTCTGGGAACTTCTTGTGAAGACAGAGCCAAAGGAATTTGCTGATGTTTGGGTTTGTAATGCAAAAGAACAAAATGTCAAGGATGACTTCAGGCTTTTGGTCCAAGCAGCTTCTTTTTCTCATTATGTTACGTCCCTTTGTATTCTAATAATTTGTTTTGCCTCAAAATCTGTTATAAATAAATTATTGCTGCTAAGTATTTGCCTTTTACTTTCAACCTTTCTTGGCCTCTTTTACCAGCTTATTGTTGGCTTTTTTGTTTTTTTTTAATCCAGACTCAGATTTTCTAAATTTTACTAGGTTAGTCTATTTACATTTATAATGATTAATGTTATTTTATTTCTGTCACCTTATTTTGTGCCTTCTCTAGGTCATGTTTTTCTTTTGCTTCTTTTTCCCCCCATTTCCTACTGTATTGATGACTTTTCTTTATTCCTTTATTTTCCTCTAGTGCTGTGGAAGTTATATATTTTATACTTATTTTTTTTAGTAATTATCCTTACATTTGTTCCAATTTTAGTATATGTGCTGCCGAAGCGAGCACAGTAATTATCCTTACATTTGTAACATACCTTATTTGACTTAACAAGGTCTATATAGGTAATCAGTATTCCTCTGCTATTCCTAAAACGTATCAGGACACAAAATGCTTATACTCCAATCCTCCCTTCTATTTTATATATTTATTTTCAGTATTTTGTCTTAAACTTTTCATAAGGAATTTTCCACATATTCAGAAAAGCATAGAGAAGAGTAGAGTAAATCTCATGTACTCTTCGCTCAGCTTTAATAATTATCAGTATATACCTCTCCTGTTTCATCTATACCTCTTCATTTCCATTTACCCCTTCCCCTTGTCATTGGATATTTTATTTTATTTTATTTTTGTCATTGGATATTTTAAAGCAAACCTCAGACATTATATTATTTTAGGTGTAAATAATTGTATATGTTTTCTTAAACATAAAGTGTCCACTATTTTAGTTCCATCAAGTTAGTTATTGTTACTGTTTTACAGAGCAATACCTGTTTAGATTTACCCACACATTCACCAATGTTATTGCTCATCTTTGCATCTTGCATCCCATTCATTCATTTCAGCTCCAGTTTCCTTCTTCCTAAACTACATGTTTTAGTAGCTTTTTCAGCAAAAGTGAATGGTGTAACTCTCTGAATTCTCCGAGTCTTTGTCTCAATTTTTGTGTGTGTGCTCCCTGTTGAATAATATTTATCTGGAAATAAAATACTTGGCTGACAGTTATTTTTCATAACATTTTGAAGTTATTTCCCCATTGCCTTCTAATGTCTATGGTTGCCTTTGTGAAATCAGTCATCAATCTAGTTGTTGTGTCTCTCATGTTCTATCAGTTCACTGCTATGTGTGTAGCCGTGGATTTTTTTACCTTGTTTATCTTGAACTTCTTGAAGCTAAGAATTCATAGATGTAATCAATTCTAAAAAATTCTCAGCTATTATCTCGTTAAATATTGCCTCTCTCCCATTCTTTCAATTCACTTCTCCTGGAAAGTCCTATTTAAAATATATTGGATTTTCTTAGTCAGTTTTCCATGATTTTTCATTTGTCTTTTATGACTTCCATATTGAGGATGCAGTAATTTTTTCAGATCTATCTTTCAGTTCTCTGATTTTCTTTTCAACTGTAGATTTCATTTCTCAAAGTTTTATTTGATTTCTTTCCAGAAAGTTACTGACTACCTATTTATTTTCCCGGTAAAATAGGTGATTGATTCCTTCTCTTATCACTTAAAAAATGCTGTTTTTACATTCTCTTTCAGATCATCTTTTAGTTATTTCATGGTCTTGCTGCTCTAACCTCTTGTTTGTATCTATTGACTCTTTCCCAATGGTGTTTATCCCTAAGTGATTGTGACTCAATTTAGGAGAGGCTTATTATATTGCTTCTGGTTTTTGATGGAAATCCCCACTTGAAGCCTACAGTGGGGAAGAATTCCTCCAGAGCAGTTTTGCATTTCTTTTGCAATATGATCCATGGGCACCACTGAGCCAAGATTGATTTTTATGGTAATTTCTTAGTTTAGAGGTTCCCAGACCACAAAGGTAGAAGCAATTAAGATTGTAAAACTGTAAGACTTACAAATCCAGGGGCACCCCGGTAGCTAGGTGGGTTAAGGGTCATCAGACTTTTGATTTTAGTTCAGGTCTTGATCTCAGGATCCTGGGATCAGCCCTATGTTGGCTCTGCGCTCAGCAGGGAGCCTGCTTGAGATTTCTTTTCTCCCTCTCCCTCTGCCTCTGCCCCTCCATCTGTTCATTCTCTCTCTCTAAAATAAATAAAATCTTTTTTTGTTTTTTAAATTGATTAGGGAATACTTTTCTTTCCTTTTTTAAAAATCTTGAGTCCAGAGTTAGGTAAGTTTCCCTGTTTTTTACTATCTAGATTGTCTCGACTAATATTTAGCTTCCAGTGGAGCAGTAAAAAACAGACATGACTGGGTCAGACTCTACTCAGGTGTAAAACAATCCCTTTGGAGTGAGTTGTGTCCTCCAGGAAGTTGTAATCCCTTCTTCAGTCAACCGGGACACCATTCGGGGCGTGGAGGCAGTAATCAACTAGTGTCCTGAAGGCGGTGCGAAGTGGATGTTACGGCAGCGTGGGATAGGATTTGAAATTGTCAGGCAAGATATCTTCATGACAAAATCACTTCACAGGGCTGGCCTTGGGCAATATTATGAAAGAGGCAAGGTTGGTCTTTGTTTCTTTCCCTCCACACCACTCAATGCCAAGCTCTATAGTCACCCCAGGGCAGAAGCCCTGCACCTTGTTCCTGGAGAATGTTATTCTTTACCAGCTGCCCCTGTAGAAACACCAGCTGATAAGAATTCTCTCTCCACATCAATCAACAGAGGTCCTTGAGGTAGGGGCATTTTAATAGGAGTCTTCTAAAGACTATAAAAAGGCTTTGGAACATGAAGGGATGGATTTTTAGGGGAAATTAAAGGTAATAGAGGAGATAGTAAGCGGGGGGGGGGGGGGGGGGACTTTTCCAGAGCTTCCATAATCATCTTTAAATAAACTGCTGCTTTCTCATAAGGATGATTAAGCTTTTGGGATTTATGTAGAAATTCTGAGCATCACTTAGAAGAACTGTAGTGTGCTTGCAGGTACTATATCCTTATTTTAAGTTATTGAGCATCTTTCATTTCTGAGATACTGGGCTTGTCACTCTGGCATACATTAGTGCTTCAGTGAAGGCTCATATTGATCCTCTGACATAAATAATCTCATTTACAGATGAGGTAAGGAGGTTGTATGAATGTATTGAACGAGTTGTGAAGGAACACATTTCGATACCATTCACATGGGAAGCATTACCAGGTGTTTCCTACTGACCATGAAAAATGCCAGTGTCATTTCTGGGGTAGATTTCTGTGGTGAACTAGGAAATGAGGACGTCTGTACCTCTGTGTTCGAGGTCCCAAGGGATTCTGGCAAGATAAACAACCTAGGGTGGGGAGGGGGAAGTTATTGTGGTTCATTTAATGTATTTCTTATCATCTCCATTGCTAGCTATTGCTAGTCTAATTCTGAAAAGAATGGGTTGTAATTCTATGTGTGTATGTGTGCATGCATATATGTGGCTATGTGTATGTATGGGCATGTGTGGATATCTATATATGAATTTTTGAGGTGCTGTTTGCAGAATCTTGGCCAATTGAATACAGTGGCTTTTAACCCGTCCCAAGTAGTTTTAAAAATGGTTAGCATTACCAAAGTATGCACAGCATCTGGTTGGTCTATCTTGTCAATCAGTTGTACCTCTGCAATTCCACTGCTTTCCCTTCCACTTTATAAAGTTCATTAGGGTTTGCAGGATTTATCTGATGGACTTGAAGAGACTTCTAGATAGATACTGTAGCACCCACGAGCTTCTTGTAACACACCGCCTCAGGCTTCTATACTGAGAAATAGCAAGAGCTTGGAGTCATAGAATGGAATTCTAATCTTGCAACATACTGACCATGTGACCTTTCAGAATTTCATCCGTAAACCAGGGACCATAATATCTACCTCTCAGTAATATTGGAGAATTGGAAATAATATGTTTTAAGCACCTAAAACAGTACCTGGCACATAGTAGGACTTTGAGAAAAGGCCTATAACTCTTTGTGTGTTCATGTTATGAATAAACTATTACATACTGAAGTCATTGAGCGTAGTGTCCTACATATAGTGTTCCACACTTATTTTTGTGGACAGATACAAAAATTTATTTTATTCATTTTCTGAATCTGGTATATATCCTTTCATGGCATTCAGTAGACAACTGTGGATACTGGTCCTTAAATATGAGAAATTCATGTGGTCCACCAAGAAAGGATCCTGCTTCTAGAACTTGTTCATAATGCAATGTCACAAAAGCCTCTCAATTAAAAATTCCTTTTTGTGTGTGTGAAATATTTGTGAGAAAAAAATGTTTATGTTGGTGTTCACAAATTGATATGCTTTAATATCTTAAAAATTGGAGCCATATTTTAGAGAAGAAACTTTCGAGTTTCATGAACATTACGTGCAATAATTTTCTTAATTTCTCTTAAGAGCATTTTGGAAATTTTGGGTAATGTTTCTAAAGTTGGATCAAAGATCACCACCAATAGAGGTGAAATACATTTTTCTTCTTTCCAGTTTAGGATGGAGTGTTTCCACATATTAAGTGAAACAAGATCTTGACTGATGCAGTCTGTTTCAAAAAAACAGGTCAAGGTTTTCTGACATTGCTCTGAGAAAGAGGAATCCGACTATCTTGAAAAAAAATTGAGATGTCTTCTCTCTTTTACATGAGAAGAATCCAGCAAGTGTATGTTTATTATCTCAAGGTCTGAAGACTCAGACAGTACAGGAGAAAGCTCTGCTTTAGATGCTCTTAATGTCCCCAACTCTTTCAGGAGGAACACAGAATTTTGAACTCAGATTGGACCGGTGTGTGACTAGGATGACATGCATTCTCGATTTCACAGGGTCACTTTCATAGCTCAGTGCCTGCAGGGCAGAATACAAAATAGGACCAGCATACCTTAGAACAGCTGTCCTTAAAATATCATTCTGAATGTTCCAAGGAAAAACTCTATTTATGATGGAAATAAGACCTCCAGCAATGCTTACAAATAAAGTGATTCAAATAGCACCAAATAAAATTTATCTTGCCAAATGTCTATGGAGCAGTGAGAACCAAGTGGATTTGTGATGCACAGGCTGGGTCATTAAGGGCCTTGGAAACACAAAATGGCAACCTGGAACTCTTGCCCTATTGTCAGTTCCTTCAGGGCAGAAGCTGTGTATTGTTCACCTTTGTATCACCCGGAGGAGCTCTAAGACTGTACTCTTCACGTGGTTGGCACTCATTAACCATCTGTTGATTGGATGAGTGGAAAAGCACATTGACTACATTGTCAAGGGACAGGCTTCAGACCACATTCATTAGGGCTATAAAATATGCCAGGTGGAGTTCTGGAGAGATCCAGTATCTGCATCTTGACTCCCTGGGGGAGCTAGGGCAGACGCATAGTATATCATATGCCCAAAAGCACTTAACAGTGACTGCTAATGGCTCTGGACTGAGTTTTTTTTTTTTAAGATTTTATTTGTCAGAGAGAGAGAGAGCACAAGCAGGGGGAGAGGCAGGCAGAGGGAGAAGCAGACTTCTCGCCGAGCAGGGAGCCTGATGCAGGACTCGATCCCAGGACCCTGGGATCACGACCTGAGCCAAAGGCAGACACTTAATGACTGAGCCACCCAGGCATCCCTGAACTAAGTGAGTTCTTAAAAGGAGTGTGACTACATGGTTTTTTGTTTGTTTAATTGCTTTTTTGTTTTGGGGGGGGTGGCAGGAAACTGAGTGTATTACAAACATGTAAATTAATAAAGTACCTACATTGTATTTATCTTGATGTTTCTTGACTATAACTCCTTTGAGAATCACATTTGTGCCTTACTCTGTTACATTGAGACATAGTGTTGCATAATGGATAAAAAAAATGGGACTCTGGGCCAAACTGCCTGGTTTAGAGTTCTAGTTCTGCCAATTACTGTGTGACCTGCGCAAGTTATATAACCTCTCAGTGCCTTGGTGTCCTTATCTGTACAAGGAGTTTGTGGATGAAAGAAAGTTAATGCACATGAAAACATCTAAAATAGTACCTGGCGTATAGTACATTCTCAGTAAAACAGCCATTTGACAGGACCTTTTACTTGTCAGTAGAATGGAAGCACAAAGACTTAAACTTAATGAGCATCTACTGTCTGCCTATTGCTTTACATAGCTTATTTGTTATGAAGCAAAGTTTTGTATAAAGCAGGTCTGTCTTGCCTCCTATACAAGGAGATCTAGTAACTGCAGGGCTAAAGTACCTGTATTAGTTTCCTAAGCCTGCTGTAACAAAGTATGACAAATTTAGTGGCTTAAAATAACAGAAATTTGTTCTTTCACTATCGCAGAGGTCAGAAGTCTGGAATCAGATTCACTGAGCCAAAATCAAGGTGTCAGGAGAACCGTGCGCCCTCTGGATGTTCTAAAGAATGCCCCATTTCTTTCTGCTCCCAGCTTCTGGTGGCTGCCAGCTTCCTTGGCTTGTGTGCTGCATCAGTCCCAGCACTATCTCCATAGTCACAATTGCCTTCTCCTCTTCTCTGTAAAATCTCCCTTTGCCTCCACTAATAAGGACGCTTGTGATTACATTAGGGCCCACCCATATAATCCAGGATGATTTCCCCATCTCAAGATCTTGAATTCTAATCACATCTGCAAAGACCAACTTTGGGCTATATGAGGTAACATTCACAGGTTCTAGGGATTAAGACATGGATATCTGTTGGTTTATAATTTCCTTGGAAGCTCTTCCCAGATGTAATCTGAAATTGGCCCCCATACACGGAGGATAGGATAGGCCCCCAAACCACAGGAAGAAGCAGACCACTCCAGATTGGTAGGCAGCAGGGAACTTACATATGAAGCTTGTCTTGGTGGCCACAAGACAAATAGATCTCTGCACCTACCTGCCAGATCTTAAAAGTTTATAGAGAGGCCTTAACTGGGTTCGGTCACATACACCATCCAGATGGTCTCAACACCACATTATACTATCTCAAGGCTATGTTCTTCCGGGAGCTTCTGGGAGCCAAGAAGGCAAGTGGAGCCCATATTACAAGGACAGAGGAAAGGGTTAGGAGCCTTCATTTGCCCAGATCTAGCTCACAGGTCAATCAGCAGTCACATTGATAACTCCCCAACCATATATTTTGGGATGTCATTTCTTAGCCTACCACAGCCCCTTATAAGGGGCTTTCTCAAACTATGAATTCTAAGATTATAATAAGACTCAGGACACTTATTAAAACATCCTCAAAATGGGTATTAAGTAGCCTAAATAATGGTATATTTCAGCATTGAGTATCACTAAATTCAAGTTAATCACTATTCCTTTTCATTATTTTTCTTTATCCTTATTTTAAGCTAATTAAAAAAATTTGAACATAATTAACATAACAAAAATTAGATTAATCTTATCATTTTATCATTTTATATTCCCAACAATTCTATTATATTGACACAACTGGTATTATCTTTATATTATAAAACAGAAAACTGACCTTTAGCAAAGGAGCACCTTACCCAAAATCAAAACTTTGAGCAGAGCAATGATAACAAAGTCTTTTGACATCTAAGCAAATAGTTTTTACATTTCATCATAGTGACAAATCGCTTTCCTAGAAAGAGATTGTTTTTCTTTTTAAGATTTTATTTTTATTTATTTATTTGAGAGAGACAGAGAGAGAGTGTGTGCAAGCAGGGGGGACAGGCAGAGGGAGAGGAAGAGAATCTCAAGCAGACTCCGAGATGAGTGCAGAGTTCAACACACGGCTGGATCTCAAGACCCTGAAATCCATGACCTGAGCTGAAACCAAGAGTTGGACGCTTAACCAACTAAGTCACCCAGGTGCCCCTTCTGTTTGTTTGTTTTAAATCTTTTTTAAAAAGTCTTTAGGAAAAAAAGAAAAAAGAGAAAAATCCTTAGAAAATGCTTTAGTGATGATTTTATTTATTTATTTATTTATTTATTTATTTATTTATTTATTGTATTTTAGATAGGATAAATATTGCTCTGTGTGGGGAAAAAGTAAAGAATAAGAAGGGAATATTGTAAGGATTCTTTTTCTTTTTTGCTCAACACGTATAGTTTTTAGAAAATACAGATTTGCTATAGCATACCTGCTATGGAGTTAACTTTGTAAAAATCAGGCTAATGTTGGTTTTTCGAGCTGTCCATGTACAACGTAAGCATGAAAACACTGACAAATGTTGGTTGGCAAGGTTGAAAGCCTGAAGTGAAATATTGGCAATCACAGAAGGATGGGTGGCAAGAAATAGCTGACAAAAAGAGATAGAGACTATTCGCTGAGTAGAAATTGGCAGTCAGGCTGAGAGAGGACCAGGTCATCATTACGTTAGTCAAAATTTTGTTTCCTTTATTTCACCTGTTCCCCCAATGTTTTGTAATATATGCTCAAGTGAGAATGAACACAGCCATTTTAGAATCAATTATTCCCAAAGTGTTTTTAAAAAATTCTCTCTTGGGCGCCTGGGTGGCTCAGTTGGTTAAGCGACTGCCTTCAGCTCAGGTCATGATCCTGGAGTCCCGGGATCGAGTCCCGCATCAGGCTCCCTGCTCGGCAGGGAGTCTGCTTCTCCCTCTGACCCTCCTCTCTCTCATGCTCTCTGTCTCTCATTCTCTCTCTCTCTCAAATAAATAATAAAATAAAATCTTTAAAAAAAAAAAATTCTCTCTTATCACAAAAATGTGCTCTAACCCTGAAAATTCCCTGTAGACTGCACTTTAGTAAATTCTCCATCCAAAAAAGGGGAGGAGGGAGAGATTAAGTAATGAAAGTCCTTATTCATGAATTTTAAAAATTATAATATAGATTGAAGACATAGACAAATCTAGTGGAATTGCAGTAAAAGAAAAATAAGCACATTGTGAGGTTCAGCCTATTTACCATTTATGTGAGGGAAGTGGCATTTTCTCTACCTATTTTGGAGAAATAACAGCAGATTGGCAAAGAACAATAAAATGAGCCAAAACAGGAAAAGAATTGTCCCAGATGTTCTCTGGATATCCCTACATCATGTATTGACTGGTAAGTGACTTTATATTTTAAAATCCATCTAAGGACCAAGAGAGAACTAGAATAACATCTGAGCTCTCTGGTGAGAAGGGGTTCTATAAATGCAAAGAATAAAAATTCATTAGATTTATAAGTGCTCTTTCAGATAGAAAACCTCTATGTCAGTTGAACATTTCCTCACAGGAATATCATAAACATATTAAATGTCAGCAAGTGTGGTTCCTAAAATGGTCAAGCAAAGTACATTATTCATAAAAATGAGGCAGACATGATTTGTATAGATGCTGTAGTTTTTCTTTTTTAAGATTTTATTTATTTATTTGACACAGAGAGAGAGAGAGCGCACACAAGTAGGCAGAGAGGCAGGCAGAGGGAGAAGGAGAAGCAGGCTCCCCGCTGAGCAGGGATCCTGAAGTAGGGCTCGATCCCAGGACCCTGGGATCATGACCTGGGCTGAAGGCAGAAGCTGAACCAACTGAGCCACCCAGGTGCCCCGATGTTGTAGTTTTTTTAAAACCACACACAAATAAGCATATACACAAAACCCACTACCACTTCACCTCCCACTTTACTATTGTGTCTCTATCATCTATCTATCATCTAACTATCTATCTATCTATCTATCTATCTATCTATCTATCTATCTATCATCTATCATCTATCTATCTATCATTTATCTTTTACTTATCTATCTAGCTAGCTGTATTTATTTTAAATTACCTCTGTGGCATTTAGATCTGAAAATAGTGGCCCAGAGCCTAAGGTACCTTAGTCTGTCAACCTACAATGAAAAATGCAGTTTCATAAAATGGCTGAAGGTAATGGGAAGCTTTTTTTTTTTTTAAAGATTTTTTAATTTTTATTTATTTGACAGAGAGACAGAGAGAGAAGGAACACAAGCAGAGGGAGAGGGAGAGGGAGAGGCAGGCTTCCCGCGGAGCAGGGAGCCCGATGTGGGGCTCCATCCCAGGACCCTGGGATCACGACCTGAGCCGAAGGCAGACGCTTAACGACTGAGCCACCCAGGCGCCCCGGTAATGGGAAGTTTTTGAGAGGTAAATCTCAATGGGTTAGACTGTTGGTCTAAAATACTGAGTCAATTAGATTTGCTGCATAAAAACCACTGGAATCTCAGTAGCTCAAAATGATATGGTTTATTCTTGATCTTGGCTACATGTTGTGGGGTCCATGGGCTACATGTTGTGGGGCTCCATGCATCTCTCATCTCCTAGTGGATCATACTCTTTTCAGGGTGATGATGGAAGCCCAAAAGAATATGCCCAACCATGTGAGCACATTTGAGATCTCTAATTGTGCCAAATATCTTAACAGCAAATCTGCTAACAATAAAAATTGGCCAAAGTGAGTCATATGACCAAGCTGAACATTAGTTAAGTGAAGACACACTTGCCTGAAAGTGGGAGGAAAGACACCGAATATTTCTGAATAATCCAAATTACTACAAATAGAAAAATTCACTTTTGCTTTGATCATAAACAGCATGGTGAAGAGCAGTTCCAGCCATAGTGTTACATGGTGCCTAATGTGATTTTCCAGATGGTGTTGGTTCTGGGGGAAGCCAGCGCACAGCAGCGGCCACTTCCCAGCTGTCTTTGCAACCTCCATTGCACCTGTCTGTGTGACCAGGGAAGGGAAACACCAGTGGTGTCTATGGGGTATAAAGGGAGAAAGTGTCCTGCAATAGAAAGAGCTTGGGCTATGCTATCAGAGAACCATGGGCTAAATTCCAGTTCTTCTTCTTCTTTTTTTTTAAAAGATTTATTTATTTATTTATTTATTTGACAGAGAGAGAGACAGCGAGAGAGGGAACACAAGCAGGGGAGTGGGAGAGGGAGAAGCAGGCTTCCTGCGGAGCAGGGAGCCCAATGCGGGACTCGATCCCAGGACCCTGGGATCATGACCTGAGCCGAAGGCAGACGCTTAACGACTGAGCCACCCAGGCGCCCCTAAATTCCAGTTCTGATACCACCTCTATGACCTTGGAAAGATGATTACTTGTAAGTCTCTTTTCCTAAACACAAGCCGTGAGAACAAAATTATCTCTTGAGTGATATGTCTAGCATGGTATCTAGCCCAGAGTACATGCTCAATAACCATGAGTTCTCTTCTCCCCTAAGGACTAAGGGGGGGGGCTTCAGAAGGAGTAAGTAGAATAAGTAACGTCAACTTCTGTTGAGACAACCATTTGTCTCTGTATTATTACCTTGCTTGGCACTTAACTCTGGTACTATGTTTTAAATTTAATGTGCTTCTGTCTCTGTAATTACATTAAAAGATTTTTTTTTTTTCAGGAAAGGGTCTTATTGAATGCTCTGTGTCTCACACAGTACCTAGCACAGTGTTACCCTTGTGAGGCAGTGCCAGGAGAGGGAGGAAACTTGCCTTTGAAATTAAGAGATGTCAATGCTAGTCTTGGACCTTCCACCTTGCGCTGGCACTTTCTTTCTCTGGCTCTCTGTTTCCCATCTCTAAAAGGGAAATTGGACTCCAGCCTCTAGAACTATGCCTGACAGATGCTCAATGGAAATGGATAAATGAATAATCCCTATTCATTCCAAGAGGTTCTAAAATTCTATAGTAAAGTTGACTTAAGGCAGAGGAATAAGTGGTTGAAATTTTTTAAATAAAATGAATTAAACATTATTTCCAGCGAGACATTATCAGATTTCATATCCTTCCTTCTCAGAAAAATAGTAATTTGAAACAAATGAAATCCTGGGAAAAAAAGCATTTGCTATGTGAAAAGATAGATGTCACTATGTTTTCCTTTTGAAGTAACTTATGATTTCTATTTAGCCATAAAAACAGAATCTATTCAGGCAACGTCTTTCTAAGTTCATCATGCTGACTAAAACCCTAACTGTAGTGTGCAGTTTGGCACATTTGGTCTGCCCTGATGCCTTACAGGTTTTACATGATAACTCGATGGACCTGTTGGATACTGAATAACTTTCATGGGTTCCCTATTGACTCTCAAGGTCAAAAATTCCTGTATCAACCAAAAATGCATTTACCACCTAAATATGTGAATGTTCTTTGATGGTTTTTCCCTCCAAACAAATTGTCTGTAAACCTAGTTTAGCTGTAAAAACTTGAAAGAAATATATCTAAACTTCTTGGTCTAATAAAGGAGCAGGAGGAATGTTTGAAACCAGACCATTGTTGTGCTTCCTTATGGAATTCCTGGAAGATAATTTATGGGGCGTTAGTCAGTGTTGCTGGTTTTATCATTCCCCTGACACCTGCTTACCCTGGGAGACATTTCTTTCACTACCCATAAGAAACCGTGAAGACTTTTGGTGAGATAAAGAAAATGGAGTCCTTGTGCTCTCACTCTCTCTCTCTCTCTGTCTCCTTGCTGTCTGGAGAAAACAGTCCAGCAATTTCTTTGAGACTTACGGGACATTTTTAGTTGTCCTAAGCTGGATGTTTTAGGCAGTTTTACATGATGATAGAGCCTGGGATCTGGAGTCAGAGGTGCTTGTGCTTAAATCCTGACTCCACCATTTGGGCAGCTTATTTAACCTTTTTGTGGCTCAATTTTCTCATCTGTAAAATGGATATTAGAATTACTCTTGTTGTGAAGATTAAATGAGTTATTTTATATAAAGGGTTTACAATGGTGTCTGGCACAAGTAAGCACTATGCAATTAATTGTTATCATTATTATGTCAATAGCATCTTTCCTGGTTTATTGTTCCATCCCGGTTGTTTGAGTCTGGTTATTACTATGGTTACAAGTTTGTCAATGTCTTTCCTTTTGCCTTCTCACCTTCCATTCATTTTTAGAAACAGCCATTCAAAATTGCGGGAAAAAAACCAATAAACTCTTTAATAAAAGCAGTTCATCAGGCAGGGGGAAATTTCTAAGCTATTTAGAACGGTTACTCTCTTTCTCCAGCGTTGGTGTATTTTATGTTTTCCTTTGGGCAGCAAACTCATTTTGAAATTGTAAAGAGTTATAAAGCTCTGGTCTTGCATCAGAATGATTTTTGATGCATCCAATTTGCATGTTGAAAGTCATCTTTCCAGAAACACAAAGCCATCAGTTGGGGAAAATAATCACTTCTCCAATTCAGTGTCAGTAAAGAATTTCCTGCAGCAGGAATGAAAGACAAGCTTAGAGGATGAATCTGATAAGAAACTAAAAATGATCAGATTTTATTTATAATGGAATTCACAACGAATTAGGCACCTTTGGGCATCATCGTGTTCTTTTCATTAGTTTCTCATATGTGTTCTGTTGTCCTTCATTAAGATGTCTCATCTCTTTCTTTCTGGAGAAGCAGAGCAGGAATTTAAGCTTCCAGGGCACAATAAAAGCCACCTATTGTACAGATTCTTTGTATTGTTGCAGTATGAGAACAGATTAGAAAAGAAGAGAGAGATGCAACATTTTAAAAAATTGGAATGTTGTAAATTGGGTCAAATATTTGCCTTTTAAAGTTAATGTCTTCGAGTGCAAATAACTTATTTGACAAGTGTCCTAGATGGCTTTTTAGAGTAGAGTACAGATTACCTGGATATTTTGCCAAAAACAAAACACACAAATGAACACACAAACACACACTTTGGAGACAATTAATGTTCCTAAAATATCTATTAAGAGGCAGCCTGTGACCTTTGGTATTATGTGGTGGAGACGCTTAATGTCTGTAAAAAAAAATTTCGGTTTGGCATCTGTGTTTGAAAACAAAGTCTAAATGGGGGTGGAAGGGGGGCTGTTGGAGATCAAGAGCAGATGGCCTACTTTTTAGGACACTCCAGTGTTTAAAGACTATTAAAATAAAGGAATCCAGTTTGAAAACAAAACAAAACACGAATATTGTCCCCATGAGTCTGATGGAATGCAAAAATGTTCCTGTCTTATATTCACTGATTCCTTTCCTTAAATTTAGAATGGAAACAGAAAAATGAGACACAGTCTTAACTGCTGTTGGGTCCAATTCATGCGACCTTTTCACATCTCTATGAATGTAAATGCAGAAGGTGAGAAGAGCAAGCATCTATTCTTGAGTAACATTTAAAAATATCTGCCTCTTTCCCTTCATTTTCACAGCCAGATCCTAATCAACTTTCCTCGGGGCTCTGGTAAAGCTCTTGTGTCAGCCTTCCTGCATGTCCTTTCTCTTGCAGCAGCAGAAATAATTCTTCTCTCTTAAGGGTCATTTTGACTATGTCATTCCTCTTTGTTTGAGTCCAAATTTGCCTCTCAATTGCTTTTTTTTTTTTTTTTTTTTGTCAGGGGAAAAACTTTCAGCCTTATTTTTAAAAACTTAAAAAATGTAATAAATCAATTGAAAGACAAAACAAGAGCACACTACAAACAAATTCCCCATAATCCCTAAACTGGCCCTAATATTGGTGTGTGTGTCTGTGTGGGTGTTCTACCTATTTCTGTGGAACAACAATAACAAAAACCTAAAACTTAGTGGCTTAACAAACAATTGCTTTGTCATATTTCACCACTTGGTGGGTCAGGAATTTGGGCAGATCTTGGCTGGGTGATTCTTCTGCTCCATGTAGTGTTGACTGAGGTCACTTGCTAGTACTTAACTAGGCTCGTCTGGAGTGTCCAAGACCATTGCACTCACATGGCTGGTGTTTTGACCATGATGGTTCCACTGGACTCTTCTCCCTTGCCAAATAGTCTAAGGCTCTCCGCATGGTCTGTCCAGCAGGTAACTGGAGTACTTACATGGTGGCTCAAGGGTCCAAGAGCAAATTCCCAGAGATAGGAAGTGGAAGCTGCCAGTCTTAGGGGGTGAGGAAACTGACACAATGTCACTTATGCTGTATTCTGTAAGGAGTCATAGAGTCTGCCCAGATTCTCAGGGAAGAGTGTCAAAGAATTTGTAGCCATCTTTAACGTGTTATAGTCTATCCTTTGGTCACAAATTATATATATTTCTCTCATCTGCAAAATACTTCCATCTAAGGTCACAAAATCTCATCCCATTCCATGAGGGCTTAGCAAACTATGGCCCACCACCCAGTTTCATAAATAAAGTTTTATTGGAACACAGCCATGCCCATTAATTTGTATTTTGCCTATGGCTGCTTTCATGTTACAATAGCAGCATTGAGTACTTGTGGCAGAGACATTATCACCTGTAAGCCTAAAATATTTATTATCTGGCCAATCCCTCCTATCAGCTTAAAGTCCAGGATTCTATCTTCTAAATTAGAGCAAGGTACAGATGAGGCTCCTTAAGTGCATTTCCTCAAGTACAGTGACTTCCTATCTGAAGACCCATGATTAACTTAAGAGATATGTTAGCACCCCCGTGGTGTATATTCCCAATACACAATGGTGGCGCAGAGATAGGGTAACCCCAATAGATGGTCCCGCTCAAGAAGGAATGAGAGGTACATAGCAGTCACTGTTCCATCACAATTTTAAAATCCAGCACCACATTTTCCCAGTTCCTAGATTATGGCCCAGTCTTGCTCTCTAGGAAGGCTTTTCCATGGCTCTTGGCTCTACCTGCGGGGTTTTTGGTTCTGCCAAAATTATTCTCCCTGTTCTCTGTAGCCCATGTTTGAAGCTGAGAAATTTTTTACGTGCTTCCTGCCTAAGGAGGTTGGAATCCAAAGGTGTTTTTCCATTTTTAACTGCTTCTGTTCTTTTCAGTCCAAGCTCATAAAATTCTTTTATAAACTTTTTGGATTTCTTAGGTATTAATTTATAATAAACTTCTTTAGACAGAAGCCACACCAATATTTCTTTCTTTTTTTTTTTTTTTTTTTAAAGATTTTATTTATTTATTTGAGAGAGAGAATGAGAGACAGAGAGCATGAGAGGGAGGAGGGTCAGAGGGAGAAGCAGACTCCCTGCCGAGCAGGGAGCCCGATGCGGGACTCGATCCCGGGACTCCAGGATCATGACCTGAGCCGAAGGCAGTCGCTTAACCAACTGAGCCACCCAGGCGCCCCCAATATTTCTTTCTTAGGCCCTTCTCTACCTTCAGCTCCCTGTGAGGTTGCTATGGATAATGCACTTAGGGTTCTAAAAAGCCCCAATCCTTAACTGAAAAGGTTTATGAAGCATACCCTTCAGATTCTTAGAAGTTCTCCTAGGCACACTCTTAAATATTTCTGAGGTCTTAAGAAATGATCTTGCAGCCATGCCTTGATTTACTGATGACACCCTCGGTTTTATCTCTGCCTTGAAGCTATTTCCTTGAGAAGGTTTTGCTGGGAGGGACTGAAACAATTTTTATTTTCAAACCAAGCAAGTTCTGGTTTCCTCATATTTTCTCTAACTTCTGCTTGAAAACATAAGAGTTCTTATAAAAGTTCACCTATCTTTTCTAGTATGTTGTCATAGGCATCTAGAAGCAAGATGGCATTTTCTACATTCTGTCCAGTAATCTCCCTGCCAGATCCATGAGTTCATTAGATACTCTTTCTGTTTCCCAGGTGACCATAGGTTCTAGCATTGCCAAACTTTCTACCATCACATATTGTCTTCCTCACTTCCTTTAAACCCTTACCAACAGTCTTCCTAGACTCTTTGAGCTTCTGTTTTTTGCCTAGTCCCAGAGCCAATGGCCCATATTTTACATTTGTGTTAGGCAGCATTCCATTTCCTGGTACTAAATTCTTATATGTCTTCTATATTTAATGCATAATCACTGACATCATTCCCTTATACTTATTTCCTCCCACAACTTGATAAACTCTCTCTACTGTACACATACACAATTTTAAAATGATTCTTTCTTATTTTCACTCCTTGGTCTTCTGCTACGATGACCATGTCTTTGGAATATTCTGTTGAGTTAAGATTTATGTGTTAAAGAATCCCTAAGTCAAATAAAATTGTTTACACCCAAATTATTTCCTAGGATTGCTTTCTTCAATCTCTTTTAATGCTGCAACTTGACAGGAAAAACTTGAAAGAGGAAAACAAAAGGAAATTAAATATAGTACCAGAGAAAGGTCACAAGCAGCTACTTCTTTATCTCTGGTCTAGTTTATGTAATATTTTAAAAAGTTCTTGGTACTTAAATATATCATTATAAATAAACATCACATGGACTCTCACCTTTTAAAATTTTATTTTTATTTTTTGGTTCTCCAGTCTCTACACATCTTCCAGCCTAATTGATAGACAAGACTGAGAGGTTAGCAGATAAATGTGGATTGTCAGTCCAAACAACCAGTTGTTTCTGGGTTGCAGATACTGTTTTATCTCAACAAGTTTTGTGTTAGCTCAATTCACTGCCACCATTTTTCTCAGGTTTATTAGGGTGGTGTTTCTTGGGGAGGGTTTAGGATAGAAATGGTAGGGAGAAAAGAAGTAGAAGGAATTAGAAGGAGGAGTATATATCAGAAACAATATCACCTAGAAAGGTTTTCCCAAAATATACATACCTAAACATCTTGAAAGGAGTCACTAGATTAGGGAGGTTGTTGTTTTATCAATGGCCCTTTATAGTTTGATAGACAGGGTAGCATCTTCTTCAATAATTAGGCTTTTAATTCTATATTACCAGACAATTCCACCTGCTTCAAAACTTTTTCAGTTCATTGTTGGGCACTGGATTTGTGGTCAGAAGAACTTTGAACAAGTTACTTCCACTTCTTTGGGGGGGCCTCATTTAGTACCCATCCTTCTTACCTTACAGAGCAATTTCAAATACCATAATGGATGTAAAGTACCTGAAAACTCTAAAGAGCCCTCAAAGGGCCTTTGAAAGGTTTTCCTATGGAAGAATTGTCCATGTTGTCTGTGTTCCTACAGGTAGCATAATTTCAAATGAAACTGTATCAATTTTACTGTCAGCTGCAGCCCCAAGTGTGAGTGGCCGGATACTCTTTATTTGAGAGTGAGATATTAAACCATCATGAAAGACTTCTAAGGAGGTGTTCAAAGTCCAGTCAGGCAACTGTTAGCTCCTTTTTCTTGTCAAGGGTATAGAAGGGTTGAGTTGGAGTGTTAAGATGATTTTTTTGGAGAGGACTTTTAGTGTTTAGTGTTGAGTCTCCCCTCCCTTAGTGACATGGGACAGGGGTAAAGAGGGCGCTTTTCTCTCTTCTCAAGTCTAGGAAGAGGCGCTTCAGTGGACCCCTATGAAGAACGAGCCATGCTTCTCTTGTCTGTTTATTCCTGAAAAATATCTACCAGTCTGAAGATTAGGGCCATCTGACTATGACTGTGGAGAGAAGAGAGGTAGCTACAGTGGCAGTAACCTGCTCAGAAATTGGGAATTTTAATGCTGTTTGACCAGACCATTGCACTTGCTCATCCAGTGTTTGTCTAGCTAAGGGCGCAGGAGTCTTTCTTCTGGACTGGCTGAGGTCACATATCAAGGAGTCAGAAGAAGGTTATATTGGGTCTTGCCCAAGAGAGTCATAAGAGAAGGATACTGGGTGTCCTTCAATTGCATACAGGCTGAGAGGACAGTAGAAGTTCACAGCTTTCACTGTGTCAAGGGAACGTCCAGTGATGGTGGAATGCAAAGGGGCTTCAAAGAATCTACAAGATGTGTTATGAGAGAAAAGCCCAGATTTAAACATCTGCCAAGCTCAACAGCACCAAAATTATACTACTATAACTTCGAGGAGGCAGAGGTAGCCTACTGAGTGGCTGGGAGAAGTGCCATGTGGGAAAAAAGAGAACATGATGACCATATCATCCCCCTTTGGCACTGCAGGCTGCCAGCCCAAGGCAGGACAAATTGTAGCAGGGGTTGGAGAGAGAGGAGGAATAAAGCTTTAACTCTAAATGAAGTTGTCAGTTTGTTCTTACTATATGAGTGTACATATACTCATATCAACACCCAACAAGAGGTTGTAAGGATTTACCAGATGTTTATAGAGGCAGGAAAAGGAAAGTAGCAGCCATTCAGAGTAGGCTTAAATGGGCAGTGGGAGGAAAGAATAGTTATTTCCTGTTGCACCTTAGAAGTCTTACTTGTTCAATATAATGACTGCACAGAGGATAGTATTGGGACCTGTGGATGAAAGCTGCAGGCTTATTACTAAGAAGACATCTGTAACGCTGAGAACTGTCCACAAAAGGCTTCTAAAAGAAAAGCTTTCTTTGACAATTATAAAATCTGATGATGACTACAGAATTAGGTCTAAAGAAAATGTTATATAATAAGTGGGTTCGCTATCAGTGCTTATCAGTTCTTTTTCCCCCACCTTATTTTGTAAGTGCCGTTGGCTGAGGCCAATGTAAAGTGCCACATTATTCCACACTATTTTGTGGTCCCACCTCCACAGATGACGTTGGCTTATCTACTAAAGTGTTTTTCTAGCTTTCACATATGTAGGCAAAAGTTGAAAGCTATATCTCATTTCAGAAAACCTACCAGCTCTTTTAGGGAGTGAAATCATCCATGGATAATGAGGGCAGAACCTTCTCCCATGTTATGGACTACATTTCAATTCCCAGCGATCATCTGATTAATCCTCAACTAATGCATGTGGACAGTGAACATGATAGTCTTCTCACATGGCGCAACTTTCCAGAGTAGGTCAAGGTAATGGTCTCACATTCATCAGGACAGAAACTAACGAATTCTGTAGGAAATATCTCTCAGAGACTATGAGAAGTCTCTTATTTTGAAAAGCTCTTCTCTGTTACTGCATACTGCAAAAGGTTTTCTAACTGGACTCAGCTGATTACTTGTTTAAAAAAAAAGTTCAGGAGTTGAAAAAGAGGTGTAGAATTATTTTTGGTTTTTTTTTGGATGATCCTGAGCTTTCTGGAAATGGTCTTGGGGCTTTCCCTTTAATTACATGCCAGCCTTCCTCAAATGAAGGAGAAGTTGTGCTGATGTTAAAAATCAATATGGACACCACACTTTCCTGTAGAGTCTCCTTAGGTTCCATGGCACATCTCGAGGTACTCATATTTTTGTTCTTTTTGCTCACTGGACTAACTGGGTTTCTATTATTTGCAACCAAAAACTGAAAATTTACTGAGATATCCAATTACAAAATAAAATTTTGACAGCTCAACAAATTATTTGGCTTCCATTGCCGGTAGATGGTTATTTAGAGATGTGCTTCAGGTGCCATCTTGGTAATCTCAAAGGATGTACTGTTTATATTCTCCAAATTTCCATTATTGTTTATACCTTTGTCTTCAAACCTCCGTAGAGAACACTCACTTATTCTAGGAAAAATGACCTTCTCAAAAATGTCATTGCCCAGTATTGATGTCTATCACTGGCACCAGGATTCCTCTAGACTGGGTCTTCTCCTGTCATCACCAAGATGTCAGAAAGGGGAAGGTTCAAATCCTACACCTTCTACTTACTACTGGGTGATCTGCGGTAAATTATTTAACCTAAGATTCAATTCCTGCATATGTAAGATAAAAGTGAGATATTAACATTGACTAGATTAATCAAGTTTGAGAAGAAAATCCCTCATCACAGTAAAAACCACTCTGGATTCTCTAGCAGCATGTCACTTGGTTTGTAGAGTGAGGCCAGGATTGCTGCTACCGATGTGCATTTTCCCTTTCCTCCTTTAAAATATAAGATCTTTGTATAAACACAGAGAACGAACTGATGGTTGCCAGGGTGTGGGGGTGGGATGCGCAAAATGGGTGAAATGAAAAGGGAACAGGCTTCCAGTTACGGAATGAATAAGTCATGAGGATAAAAGGTATAGCATAGGGAATACAGTCAATGATACTGTAATGGCGTTGTATGAGGACAGATGTGATGAGGACACTTGTGATGAGTACTGCATAATATATAGAGATTCGAGTCACTATATTGTACACTTGAAACTAACGTAACATTGTATGTCAACCATACTCAGATAAAGACAATTTAAAAAAAATATATAGGGTCTTTGTTGTTAGTGGGCCCATAGTCAGCCAGCTGAATAACACATTTCCCAGCCTCCCTTCTAATAACCACATTGCTCTTATATCGTCCATGCTGTATGCAGGCACCATTTCAAGGAGTTTACATGTATCACCTCAATTAATACTCATAACAACTCTACGAGATGGGTTAATCTTCATAACAATCCTGTGAGATAAGTACCATTGTTATTCTCATTTTACAGATGAAGAAACTCGAGGCCTCAGGCAGTCCAGGGATGAGGCCGAGCCAGCATTCAGAGCCAGGCACTGTGGTTCTAGAACCTGTGTCTTCATCCCTGAGTCATGCTGTCACTGCAGTAAGTTGATTGGGACTTCATAACCTCTGCCTTCCAATTAGACATAGAACAAAATCCAAGCCTGCAGCAGAGAGGAGGAAAAGAATCCCCTAGGTTACTTGAAGATAAGAAATTAAATTTCAAAGTTGTTTTTTTTTTAATTAAAAAAAATAATCCATACAATTAACCTCATTTGGTGGAAACCATTGTTTATTCTTAGGAATCTCCCTTCTGGTCTTTTCTCTACCTTATGTATAATATGTATACAACTATAAATATAAGGCTTTCATGTTTTCTGTGAGATGCAGCTATTCCCGAAAACCTCCCATAATTTAAAACTTGCATAATTCAAGACTGATACTGACAAAGGACTGCACATAGCACAACATGGCACATACATGTGGCAGTAATATAAATACGGTTTAAATTTGCTCTGAAATTATCTACTCCTTAACAAATTTTTAGTTTGAGAGAGTTTAATATTATTTCAAATTATGTGCATAAACTGATACTTTATTAAAAATTTTATGTGACAGTATTCCAAATCCACTTAATTTACCTTGGAGTAAACTTATGATCACATGGACATCTCGGAATACTATTTTTATGTTTTCTACTTCTTTAAGCTTGCATTTACTTTTAATCTTCCCCCTTTATTTTCATTCAATTTAACCATATTCTTCTATTGGTTTGAGTCAAATTCTTAGTATTTTTTTCCTCTTCTTTTCTTTCTTAAAATAATAAAAGCACTTACTACTAGGAGTTGTTCTCTAAACACAACTTTGGTAGTATCCCCAAATTTTGATTTCTAATATTCTGATTGTTTCACTTCATAAAGCATTTTGGCAGGGCACTTGGGTGGCTCAGTAGGTCAAGTGTCCAACTCTTGGTTTTGGCTCAGGTCATGGTCTCAGGATCGTGGGATGCAGCCCTGCATTTGGCTCCACACTCAGCATGGAGTCTGCTTGAGATTCTTTCCTCCTCTGTCTCCCTTCCCCTTTGCTCCTCCCCCTGCTCACATACTCTCTCTCTCTCTAAAATAAATAAATAAAATCTTAAAAAAATAATAAAGTATTTGGGGGGATGGGGGGAAGGTATCATTTTTCCAAAGTATGTTATTGCAGTTTGGGATAACACTATCCCCTAAGCTATTCCTTTGTGGTGTTCGACAGTGTTCAAATAGTTAACATTAACTGTTGGACTCAGGAGACAAGTGTTTAGAGACAAGCTCAGAATTTCCTACCTTTACTACATTTCTGTTTTTGCTATATACATGTTCATCCTTTCTGGTGTTTTAGCAAGCAAAACTGTATCTTCAAGTTAATTTTTTTACTCTGCTAGTCCCACCCTTAAATGTCAATAGTGGCCTCCAATACTGTGAGAAACAAAAACGTACTTCTCAGGGATTGTGCCACAGTTTTGAGAACCAACTGGAGTAGAGTATTATGACTAACTGAGAGTGATGTTCAAGGTGAGGTTGAAGAGATGGTCTGGGCTGGGGAATCCAGGAAGAATACAACCCAGTGGGATGGTCAAAGCGGTGCCAGATCTTTCCTTCAAGATCTGGTAGGTCTTTGCATTAACTTTTTAATCTTTAACTTTTTTGCCTTTTGGCTTTGTTTTGTTTTATGACTATTTCTTATAAATAGCATATTTTTTCTAAATAATTTTTAGACCTAATTTAAGAGACATTACCTACCACTTGGTCTCTTGATTATAAGACACTACTGTAAACCCACAAACCAGAACAGTGACAGCAAAAAGTAGTTGCTCAAAAGAATATCTAATAAGCGAATGACCTATTTCCTTTCCTTTAATCTTCTTTAATATTTTGGAAATTATATATCTTTCTTTTCATTTTATATGTGATTATTTTTAAGTTTTTCTGAAGTATTAACATTTTCCAAAATTGTAAGAATCAAGAATGAAATGGTGTATTTTGAAACCTTTGTGTAAGAAGACTTCTATTCTTCTGGGGTGCCTGGGTGGTTCAGTTGGTTAAGTGGCCAACTCTTGATTTTGGCTCAGGTCACGATCTCAGCTCAGGGTCCTGGGATTGAGCCCTGCCTCTGGCTCCTCATTCAGCGGGGAGTCTGCTTGAGGATTCTCTCTCTCCCTCTCCCTCGGCCCCTTCCCCCACTCTCTAAGATAAAAAAAGTAAATCTCAAAAAAAAGATTTCTAGTCTTTCCTCATTACCTCTCACTCTTTGTTAATAAGATCTTGAATTTATTTTTTAATTTTATTTTTTATTTATTTAAAGTAAGCTTCACTCCCAATGTGGGGTTTGAACTCATGACTCTGAGATCAAGACTCATATACTCTACTGACTGAGACAACAAGGTGTCCCTAAAATCTTGAATTTAGGTCTATATTATTACTAAGACTTTTTTCCACTAAGAAACCTTCTCTTTTTGACATTTGCCTCCAGTTTTGTAACCACATTTACAATTATTTAAATATCTCATTTTAATTGGTCTCTATGGTCACTGCCTGTTTGTTTATGTCGACTTTCCTGTTCTTGAGATGTTAGTTTCATTTTTTCTCCCTGTTGTCTTCAAATAATTTTTTCAAGAGGATACAAGTGTAGTATCTTTCTAGAGACTTTGTATTTGATCACCTTTAGTGAAAGACCATTCAGACAAGAAATCTGGGTTACAACACCTGAATAATTAGCTCCTGAATTACTGAGCATTGATTAAACACTATTCTGAGTATGTCTGTGAGGGTGTTTCTGGATAAGATGAACATTTACATTGATAGATTGAGTAGAACACATAGATTTCTCCAATGTGGATAAGCTTCATCCAATTTGTTGAAGTCCTGAACAGAACAAAAGGCAGAGTAGGATAGAATTTGCTCTCTCTGCCTGTCTTGTAGCTAGGACATTGGTGTTTTCCTGCCTTCAGACTTGAACTTTGTCTGGAACCATTGGCTCTCCTGATTCTTGGGCCTTGGGACTTGGACTGGAATTAAACCATTGGCTTTTCTAGGTCTCCAGCTTGTTCACTGCAAATCTTGGGACTCATCGTCTGCTATAATCATGCAGGACAATTCTTTATTATCTAACTATCTATCTATCTATCTATTTAGAAAAAGATGAGTTCAAGGATTTGAATTTGATAAAGATTAATGTCCCAGAAGCTGAGCAGTGGATTGTAATAATCTCATAACCTAGTACAAGAAGGAGTGTTTGTACTAGGTGTCAATGGGTCTGGTGAATAATTCGCAGGAAGTGTTTCAATGATGGGAAAAACAAAAACATGGGACCATATTGGAGTCTTTAAGGGTATGGACAAACTTAATTTATCTTTGAAAATCTCACAGGCCCTGGGCTTGGTACCTTTTTACTGGTGTGTACTCAATAAAGGCTAGTTCCATTGAGCCATATCCTTGATGGGGCATTTCTCTTCCTGCGAAGGTTTTTCAATAGCAATGGAATTGTCTAATAGATGATGAATGAGTGGTAAAGTGCAGTATTCTGGCAAACTAATAAGGTAAGTTTATTTATATCAATCTCCTTATCCCAGGATAAACACTTCCTTGAGTGGCAGTGTTTTTATTTTATAACTGGCTTGACTACTAGTAAGAAAGTCACAGCACATAAGTTGTACCTTGATGTTAACTTTAGGGAAGTACATGGCATCTTTGCTTCTATTTTTTTCTTCCTTCAGTTAAGTAGTATAATCATATTAACTAAAATCATCAGGCTGTTATGAAAAATATTTTAATAAAAATGTCCCCACACCAATGCAGCCCTTTGTATATTAAAAACTTGGCACAATGAGGTGGTAATCTTCAGCTCAGCAGGAGGGAGAGAACTGTAACAGGAAGTTCTGGGGTTCCTCAACCTCACCTGGGAACAATTAAAATAATAATTGTAATAACAAAATAGCAAAAAACCCAGTAATACTTAGCATTTATATGATACCAGAGCCAGACATTCTAGCTAGAAGGAGGGTGGCAATCTAGTTGAAAAGTGGTGAGGAAGCTAGGAGATTTGTCTTGAGTTTGCACTGGTATACCACTTCATCTAAGATTGAGAGAATGACAACTATCAAAAATCGGAATTGGGGGGCCTGGGTGGCTCAGTCGTTAAGCATCTGCCTTCGGCTCAGGTCATGGTCCCAGGGTCCTGGGATCGAGCCCCACATTGGGCTCCCTGCTCGGCAGGAAGCCTGCTTCTCCCTCTCCCACTCCCCCTGCTTGTGTTCCCTCTCTCACTGTGTCTCTCTCTGTCAAATAAATAAAGGAAATCTTAAAAAAAAAAAAATTGAGGGGTGCCTGGGTGGTTCAGTTGGTTAAGTGCCTGCCTTCAGCTTAGGTCATGATCTCAGGGTCGTGGGATCGAGCTCCACATTGGGCTCTCTGCTCAGCAGGGAGTCTGCTTCTCCCTCTCCTTCTGTGCTTTCTCTCTCAAATAAATAAATAAAATCTTTAAAAAAAATAGTTAAAAAAAACCCTCAAAATCAGAATTGGGTTGGGGCAGGTGCAGGCAGGAGGGATCGTGGGGGTGGGATGGTGTTGAGCTGTCTCACCCCCTCTATTCACTCCCGACAAGCTACTTCTTGCTGCTGGCTGATGGACCGAACTTTGCCTTTTCAAAACTCAAAGCAATTTATTCATATCAATATACATACAGTAAACAATCCCTGTGTAGTCTTTTTTCAAAGGAAGTGTTATTTGTTCTGTAATTTCTGTTTCATGTAATTCTCTCACAAGATGATGCTAACCTGTTTAAAACTGAAATGCCAAAGGAAGGTCTCCATGGAAGTTAATGAGATGCTTTCATGAGGTGCCCTTCACATATATGAAATTGTCTAGTATCAAGTAACAAATGTTTGGGTGACGAGGAGTTAATACTCTTCCATCTATATAAATGTTCAAAGCTTGAGTATTATACATTGGTAATCAGGGCAGGATGAAGAGGATCTTGATCTGGTCAAGATAAATGTGTTCTCCCTGCCCTAACCATTATGTCAACGATGGCTTTACTCTAGAACCTCCTAAGCTGGTTTAGAACATTCCCAGTCATCATTCCTAAAAATGAAATATTATCTACTATGTGCATGAGCTCTTGAGAGCTTTCATAGCTGTAATTAAACATGCATAAAAGTAACAATGCTTTCAACTCAAGTTGCATGCTGGTTTGTTCTATCAAGCATTCGAAAAGGTTCTGATTAGTGATTAAAAGTGGATTAACAATTTGAGTCTCTTTCTTCAGGACTACCACTCTTATTTCTTTAGCAGAGTCTCTGAGCCATGCCCTGGGGCACATGCTCCAAGTTGCTAGATCCAGTTTAAAACTCCAGATTGAGCATTACATATTAAATGTGCATGTTTGTTTTTGGATTCTTGAGCTTTGCCTGGGGCACCCTCTCTAATTAATGATCCCACAGGTTTCGAAAACCTCTGCCCAATCCTTTCTGATTTGTCAAAGGAAATAGAGAAGGTCTTACTCTGAAAAGGCATTTTGTGATAAGTGTCATATCGTGTGTAGATTTTAAGATTTAAATACATTTTCTTTTTTAATGTGGTAGCTTTACCACACTAGAAGGTTGGGATGTTTGCATATACCCACCATTCCTTCACATTTGGCAGACAGAAACCTTGCTAGAGTAAAGGGAACGATGGCTATTTAAGAATTCTTCTATTTTCCATTCAGATCACACACACTTTTACTGAAAGAGGCCTTACAGCACGGAGTCTGATATTACGGCAGTGTTTTCAGGAAGCAATAATTGAATACTCCTCATTAAACTGGTTCATAAAAGAATCCTATTAAAACCAATACAAATAATAAACCCTGAAAATGCTGCTTTAAATTCCAAGAGGGTGGTGAAGATATGCTACAGTAACAGTTTTCCTGTTCATAGAGTGATTTTGAGAATCTTGTGTGAGTTTTTCTGAGCCAAGCAGGCACCTCACTACCGAATAAAGGACGCAGGGAACATTTTAAATGTATTTAATCCCAGCCTGTGCCTTTTACAGTCAGTCTTCTCCAAGATTTTATCACTAATCCTAACAGGATACCCAAAGGAAAGGCTAATTATCTTTAACCACTTAATTAATAGGTAATTCTTACAAAGAGGCTAAACACCTGAACCCACCAAGTCCTCTTTGCATGGCAAATCCAGCTGGTTGGAGGTACTAATTCCGTTCCATGTGAATGTGGCCAAATTGTATACTGTTGCAAATAATGGTAAATGTATCCAATTCAAAAATAATAATGAAAAAGTTATTTTTTGCTCCCATTTTAATCAGAGTCAGCTGTGGAAAGCCCCAGAAGCTCAGGGCATATGGCTCACCTCACCACTGCAGATGGTGCTGCTGGCCCGGACTCCCCAGTGTCCACTCTGGTAGCCTTCACTCCTCCACTTGGCCGCCACCCCTTCTCCTTAGGCTTCTAGCTGCGCTGTTGCTTTGTGCTGGTCTCTCTCAACAGTCCACCCTAGTCTGTGTTTTCTCTTCTTGGGGTTTTTCTCAACTTTTTCACTCCATTCCCAGACCAATTTATAGTCTGACCTCTGAAGGAGATAAAAATTCATAAGGACAGGCATTTGGGTCTTAGCAAAGGGTTAATAAATGCATTTCTCAGGTGCAGATCTCAGAGAGCTGGGATGATACCTCTTAGATGTTTATCCGCTGTAGTTCAATGGCTTTTCAGGGTTTCTGATCTGAAAAGCATATGAGACCTATTTAGCTAAACCCTTTTTGTTTTACTTTTTATCCTCTGAGCCATGTCGAGATTGTTGTTATCACCAACACTATAGTCATTTAATAGAAAAACTGAAAAGTCTGCAGTATTTCTTGCTCCTTTCAATGAGTGTTGTTCTTTTCGGTCCCCCTGCCCCCTATGCTGGCCCCTGCCACAGTATTTTTTGTTATTTCTCATTACACCTTGTAACTAATTATTGTTATATAATATCTCTTTTTATTACTCTCAGTCTTTATTTTATTTTATTTTTTAGATTTTATTTATTTATCTGACAGAGAGAACGAGAGAGCACAAGCAGAGGAAACAGTAGAGGCAGAAGGAGAAGCAGGCTCCCCACCGAGCAGGGAGCCCGATGTGGGGCTTGATCCCAGGACACTGGGATCATGACCTGAGCCGAAGGCAGACACTTAACTATCTGAGCCACCCAGGCGCCCCTACTCTCAGTCCTTAGATTCTAGATCAGTGGTTCCCAAACTCCCTGCTTCAGAATAACTGGAGGGCTTTTATAGCTCAGATCGCTAGACGTCATCCCCCAAATTTCTGATTTAGTAGATCTGGGGTGGGGCCAGGGAATTTCCATTTCTAACAAGTTCCCAGGCATTCTGAGGCTGCTGGTCCAGGAAAGGCACTTTGGGAACCACTGCTTTAGAGATAAGAGAAACTAAAGGGGTGAAGTGTTCTAGTTTGAGAGTCAGTGATAATGCCTCATTCACCACCTTTCCAGTTGGAAGCCTCTCCCCTAAACTTCAGTTTCTTCTCTGTTAAAAATGAGTTTAACAAAACATTCCTAGCGGTGCTGTTAAAAGGAAGAAATGAGATCATGTTTATTAAGCATTTGAAAGAAAAGTGATTGTGATGGGTGCTTTTGTTGTTATTACTTTTGATTTCTTCCCTAGAACTCAATTTTCAGGACTTCTAGTTGAATCATAAAGGATCCTTTAAGCACTCAATTTGGTTAAGGAAAGTGTGTATCCATATAGAATATGAGAAAATAAAATCCCTTTGGGAAGACCTTGACAAGATAATGATTCCAAAAATCATCTGGACATGCACAGTAATAGCTAAGGGAGTTTTGAAAGGAGACTCCTCTTTTGATTGGGGTTTTACCCCACCAGATATGAAAACATATTGTAAAGTCACAATAGTCAACACAGCATGGTATTGGCCTAAGAAAAAGTGAATAGATTAAAGGGATAGAGTAAAACATTCTATCATACACAGACACACACATTTATGTATATATGATTTCAACAATTAAATGATGTTGGAACAATGAGCGATTGTTTTTTAAAAACTGGTATTTGCCTCAGACCACACAAAAATAATTTCTGAATGGGTTTCTAAAACCTAAAGACTACTGAAATTTCAGTGTGATATTTCTATAATCTTGGAAGAGTGAAAAAAATAAAGGTAAAAATGTCATCTTTGAATTGACATAAATTTGAAACTTCTGTTTGAAAAACGTATTTATTATGAATGAAGCTAAAGGGAAAAAACAGACTGGAAGAAAATATTTGAATCATATTACAGAAAAGGATTAATACTGAATGATAAAACCACATTTTCAAAGTAATAGGAAACAAAGCACATACAATGTAATGGAAAAAACAAAGTATATCAATAGCCAATTCAGAAGAGGAAAAAGAAATATAAATGCCTGATAAAGATTGATAAGATTTAATATTTTTAAGGCTATGGAAACCTAGTCATTGTCACCTAATGCTCATGGAAATGTAAATTTATGGGAATTTTTGGTGAGCAAACTGAAAATGCACATACCCATTGAAGCAGTGAGTCTACTTCTAGAAATTCACACTTTATACAACAGAAATACTTTCATATAGGCACAATAATATGTTCACAGGAATGTCTACTGAGGCATTGCTGTTAATATATACTGAAAAATTAAGAATTTGCTAGAAATCTCCATCTGATAGCAATGAGAGGTAAAAAAGATACTTGTTTGTCTCAAACTGGAATCTCGGAGAAAAAAAGAATTCCTTCACATTTATGTTAATCAGAAAAGGTCAAAACATTCCAACAGAAAAATGGGAAATAGACATGAGATTTGTGGAAGCGGAATCATAAATAGCTAATAAATATATGAAAAAATGCTAACTTCACTAGTGATTTGGAAATTACAATGTAAAATCAAAATGAAATATCTGTCAGATAGGCAAAAATTACAAGTCAAAAGATACCTATTGTCTTAGTCCATTTGGGCTGCTATCACAAAATACCACAGACTGGGTAGCTTATAAACACCCAAATTTATTGCTTACAGTTCTCAAGGCTGGGAAGTCCAAGATCAGGGTGCCAGCATGGTCAGGTGAGTGCCTTCTTCTAGGTGGAGGACTTATTGTGTCCTCACACAGTAGATGGGAGTAGGGATTCTTGGGAGCCTCTTTTATAAGGCGCTAATTTCATTCATGTGGACTCCACCCTCATGATTTAAGCACTTACCAAAGGCCCCACCTACTAATACCATCACATTTCAACATAAGAATTTTGGGGGAATACAAACATTCAGATCATACCACCTGTTATTAGAATACCAGGACCTATAATGGGAGAATAAAATGGAAATACGTTGGACAGTAATATGGCAATAACTAGACAACTTTAAGATACAATATTCTATGGATCAGTAATCCATTGATTGCTACATTCATATCTTAGAGTAGATGTATTTGCAAGAATGATAATATTTGATAATATTTGTAATAGTAAAAATTAGAAACAATTTAAATATCCAATAAGAGAAGAATGTATAAATAAATTATGGTGTAATCAAAGAGTAGAATGCTATATTGCAGTGAAAATTAAGGAACTAGAACAATATATATCCACCCAGGTAATTCTTACAACATAATTGTGAATGAAAAGTATAAGTTGTAAAGGAATACATACGATATGATACTGTTCCTATAAAGTTTAAAAACATGCAAAACAATACTGAATACTGCTTTAACAACACAGACATTTCTATACTTGTACTGAAAGAAGAAAGAGAAGAAAGAAAGAAAGAAAGAAAGAAAGAAAGAAAGAAAGAAAGAAAGAAATGGGGATGATAGACATAGATTTAGAATAATAACTACCTTTGCTGGGGGTGTGAGGAGGTAATGTTGTGAGGTACACAACATGGAGCTAAACTTGTCCAGTGGTAATGTAATAAATGTTGACACAATTCAAAATATTTTTTCAATCTTCCAAAATGACAATTAGGTAGATGACACATAAACCTGGAGAAAGATTTTGATATGGTTAATGAAAAACAACTCAAGTTCGAGTTTATAGGAGCATGTGGGCAAAAATTGAAGGGTAATGTGCAAAAATGGAAATAATTTTTCTGTTTAAGTCATCTGACTATAATTAAAAATTAGATGTCTTTGATATTGATATATCAAATTCTCAATTTTAATCATTTTTTAGATTCACCTAAAAATTGAAGCAAAAACTCCAAGGGCTATGATATTGATCTGATAACTTAATCCGAATCTGAATAAGCTGTCACTTAGAAGAACCCTTACAGCTCGGAGCCACTGAAGTATGCTAAAGTTTGAAACATCTACCTTGAGATACACATAATTTTTGTTACAGCTGTAGTATATGTGGGACATTGTATTATTTCAGCAACTTTTGTATAAATTTGAAATTATTTAAAAATAACATAAAAATATCCACGTGGAAAAAGTAAATATGCACCAAAAATCCTACAAAATAAGAGCAGCGAGGAGAGAATTAATGAATTGTATATTACAACATATTTAAAGCTTCTATATTAAAAGAATATGATACCAAGACTCACACCTGTCAGGATGGTTAGTATCAAAAAACAACGAGTATTGGTGAGCATGTGGAAAAATTGGAACGCTTATATGTTGTTAGTGGGAATGCAAACGGTGCAATTGCTGTGGAAAACAGCATGGAGTTTACTCAAAAATTAAAAATAGAACTACCCTATGATCCAACAATCTTACCTCTGTGTATTTATCCAAAAGAATTGAAATCCAGATCTTGAAGAGATATTAGTACTCTTATGTTCATTGCAGCACTATTCACAATAGCCAAGATGTGGAAATTACCTAAATGTCCATGACAGATGAATGGATAAAGAAGGTGTAGTATGCACATACGATGGAATATTGTTCAGCTTTTAAAAAAGACAGAAATTCTGCAATATGCAACAATATGGATGAACCCGAAGGACATTATTCTAAGTGAAATCTGCAGTCACAGAAAGACAAGTACTGCATGATTCTCCAGATATGAGGTATCAAAAATAATCAAATTCATAGGCTTGAAGACCAGAATGGTGGTTGCCTGGGGCCTGAAGGAGGAGGCAATGAGCGGTTACTAATCAGCAGGCATAAATTTCTAGTTAAGCAAGATGAATAAGTTCTAGAGATCTAATTGGCAACATTGTACCTACAGTCAACAACAATTCATTACACACTTAAACATTTAAGAGATTAGATTTCATGTTAAGTGTTCTTATCACAATAAAATAAAGAATACGGATACTGGCACATGATTAGATAGACCACTGGAAAAGAATAGAAAGTTCAAAAACAGATCCAAGTATGTACAGAAATTAGACTCAAGTAAATACAGAAAGTAAGTATATGGTAAGGTTGTATATTAAATGACTGTGGAAAAGATGGACTTTTAAGTAAATGGTGTCGGAACAATAGGATAATCTTGAAAACAGTGAAAATAGAGTTCGTATTCAAAACATGCATCACCATAAACTACAAACAGATCATCTATTTTGGTGGACTTATGCTTGTATTTATTTATTTTTATTTTATTTAAATTCAGCTAATTGACATGTAGTGTATTATTAGTTTCAGAGGTATCATCTATTTTGGTGGACTTATGCTTGTATTTATTTATTTTTATTTTATTTAAATTCAGCTAATTGACATGTAGTGTATTATTAGTTTCAGAGGTAGAGGTGAGTGATTCATCACATAACACCGAGGGCTCATTCCATCTGAACTCATGATTTTAATCAATTCTCTTTCCTAGTTCTGTCCACGGAAAGGGCCAAGATGCAGGTAGCACGTTACATGCACCGAGATGCTGGTTTCTAAATACCACTCCCACTAAAGAGAACCAAGACTTTCCGGAGTCTTGGGGGATTCTAGCTCTTGCACTGAGAGAGAGCATGGGACATCTTGTGTCAGAGAGCAAGGAAGTGCTGAAAAAGTGATGGGAGCATGGCAAAGAACACAGGAACAACCACCTCACTGGCTAAATCTAAAACAGTATGAACATCAAAAAAAAAAAAAAAATGGTGCTAGTTATGGGTTACCTGGGTGGTGCAGTTGGTTAAGCCTCTAACTCTTGGTTTTTGTTCACGTCATGATCTCAGGGTCCTAGGATGGAGCCCCACCTCCAGCTCAATGCTCAGCTTGGAGTCTGCTTGAAATTCTCTCTCCTTCCTGCTTGTGCTCTCTCTCCCTCTAAAATAAATAAATCTTAAAAAGTAGTGATAGTAATGGATTATAGCATATTGAATATCAAATATATTTGATATGACAAGGAAACAATCAGACAAATCCAGATTACGGGACACTTCCTAAGATTTATTGTCCTGGACTCTTCCAAAAAAAAAAAAAATGTCAGTGTTGTGAAAAACAAACAAAAAGGCAGGATACTGTCTAAGTGAAAGGAAAGTAAAAAGATATGACAACTAAATGAAATGCACAATTCTTGATTGGATCTTGGATTTAAAAAACACATTTGGAAAAGACATCTTTGTGACAATCAGAGAAGTTTGAGTAGAGACTATATATTAAACAATATTGTGTCAATGTTAAATTTCTTGGGTATGATAATGGTGTGTTTATGTAAGAGAATGTTCTTGTTCTTAAGAGACAACATTTTTTTCTGTAAAGTCATTTTACATTTAATTGGCTTTTCCAACGTATTTAAGGATTTGGAGTTAACATGGACATTTGGCAATGGCAATTTAGGGTTCAACAGGAATCATATAGACCTAACTCATCTTAGACTCCTTAGCTCTTCTCAGCTCTTAACTCCATGTAAGATCAAACTGCACTTTGGCTCATGTGTTCATTCTTCTATAAGTATTTATCAAGGGCCTGCTATACTCAGTGCTAAGGGAAAAATATAAGAAATAGTACCTGTTCTCTAGGAAGAACCAATATAATTAGAAATATAAATCATACACATAAGAATGGGTGGTAACATACAAATGGCCAAAATGAGTTCTGTAGGTAGGTGAGGGTTAATAAAGCCAGGATTGGGTAGAAAAACTCCCTTGTTTATGTTGAAAGAGTTGCTTTTTAAAAGATGGACAGGAATTGGCTAGAAAGGAGGGTAAAGCCATTCTACATGAAAGGAACTGCAGGAGTAAAATCTAAAATGGACACTAAGCTTGATATGTTGTCAAAAGAATGAAATCGTAAGTAATCTGGAATGGAGTACAGGTCTTGGGGGAGAAGTCAGAAGTCGGTACTGTGGAGATAGATGATAGAGCATCTTAGCTAGAAATACCATATATTTTACCCAGAAGGCAACAGGAATCTTTAGAGGATGCTCAGCAGTGAGATAACTTGATGAAAGAATATTTTATGGAAATTGAGGATGTACTGGGATAACTGAAAGGATGAGGAAAAAGAAACTGGAAGCAGAAACACCAGATAAAAATATTGTCTGCATTTAGTTTCTCTGAGGAAGATGATTTTGGACCTGTTGTATTTAGCGTAATAGTAGAACACACACACGGAAATTCTTAGTTACTGACTGTGGTCTTCAGATGGTTCTTGATTCTCATCCCGTTTGAGACCCTAGCCGGGCATGTGAGCAGATCAGCTCCTCGCCAGCCTTTGCATTCCTACCTTCTCATCTGTGAGCTCTGAAAGCCTCCTCTCCGCTTCGGCAGCCGTGTTAGGTTGCCCTTGGGAGATGGCTGAAGGACCTTATTTTTCAGTAGATCTGTTTAGGCGTTGGTGCACACTGTCCGCTAGGCTTATCTTACATGTGACACTCTGCTCAGTTCTTTTTTTTTTTTTAAAAAGATTTTATTTATTTTTGACAGAGAGAGAGAGAGAGTGTACAAGCAGGGGAAGCAGGAGACAGAGGGAGAGGGAGAAGCAGACTCCTCGCCGAGCAGGGAGCCCAATGTGGGGCTCGATCCCAGGACTCTGGGATCATGACCTGAGCCAAAGGCAGACGCTCAACCGTCTGAGCCACCCAGGCGCCCCTGCTCAGTTCTTTATATGTTTCATAACTGGTAGGGAATTACAATGTGAAACCCCTGTTAATTTCAACAAGAGTCTTTTTTTTTTTTTTTAAGTAAGCTCCATACCCAGCGTAGAGCCCAATGTGGGGCTTGAATTCACGACCCTGAGATCAAGATCTGAGCAGAAATCAAGAGTCAGACGCTCTACCGACTGAGCCACCCAGGAGGTCCTCAACAAGAGTCTTGATGGCCAGTAGGGAGGTGGCCGACAGTTGGGGAACAAACATTTATAGTGGTCTAGGGAAAGAACAACATTTGAGAAATCTAGCGATAGCTAGGTATTTTTCTTTGCCTTAAGCTACTCAAAATCAAATGGCTTATGTGTCAAGTTCCCTTGGAGGTGCCAAACAGATGAAAATAACCTCCAAGGCACGATTTTCTAATGAATATTAAATCTTGCCATAAGCAGCCTAGCTCAATGGGAATACCAGCCTTGTGGAGAGGAGAACTTATATCTTGGTGTGAAAGTCAGGATTTTTCCTTTGGTAGTTTGTTTCCTGGTCTGAGAAAATATTTGTGTATAAATGTGTAAGGGGAATTACAGAAGCAGAACTAAAATTTATTTTCTCTGAGCATGTGTTAATATATTACTACTAAAATCCAAAGGTCTACCTGAATACATTAATTAAGTATTCCTAGAAATCTCTATCTCAAAATTGGTCAATACTTACTAAAATATATCTTTACAACAGAGGAAAGATGAGACAGATACCACTGGAATGGTCTCACTGGTCTTAAGTGTGTACGTGTGTGTGTTCTCTGGATACTCTTCCCTCTTAAGAAGAAATATTATATTTATTCCTCAGAGGTTTATTCTAAGGGAATGATGGAAGCAAATGGGAATGTTCACGTGTGATTTGAATTGTTTATTTTGTTAGATATTTATGTCTCTGCCTATGGGTTCCACAAGAAAACAGAAATGGGCATTTTAAAAGAAAAAGATTAATTAGAATCACTGGATTTAGATGACTTAATTTTATTAAAAATTCAGAAATACAGGATAAATTGTAAGCAAAACACGGATAATTTCATTTTTGTTGTCTACAATGACAGAATATTTCATTCCCTACTCTTGCTGTCTTAGAAGGGTATTAACTGCAGCATGCAGCTTTTGGAAAGCAGCTGTGAGCCTGGATATCCCACTTACTTGCCAATATTTTATGACCAAACAGATGTGTATGCAAATCACACCTGTTCTAATTCCAGAAGCTCTGCTTCAGTCAATCACTTTAAAATAACTTCTGTCTCTAAGACATAAAATGTACTAAAGAATCTTGAAGGCTGGACAATGAAGGTGTCAGCAGCTCCACGACCAAGGGCATGGCTGAAACATATGGTCACATTTTCCATGCTTTCATGGGACTCTAGGGAGCACTCAATGACAAATCAATGAAAACTTCTCACGGACGGGAAAGTGAGAAGCCCAGAGAATGTGGTGGGGGCGGGGGGACAATAAGGCTCATCTTGCTCTACAAATGCTTTTCTTTTGCTCCTCTACTCAGAAAAATCTTGAAGTTGTAATGGCCTTCTGTGAGATAGAGCAGGTAAATCTTATTTTGAAAATCAAACTTAGCCTCTGAGAAAGTGAAAGGTAAAGTACTTGCCATTTAATTTTTGATTACTATTAAAGTATTTTTGTGTTTTTCTGGCATAAACCAGGTGTCATAACCCAGAAGAGCAGACTGACACTTTTCCTATAACAATATACTAATAAGGTAAGATTCTCCTGGTTCTATCATCCACATCCCCAGATACCACTGTTTAATTGGAATCCAGAGTGTTAAAAAAAATTCTGAAGAGCTTTTTTTTTTCCCCACAGAGAAATAAATTGATTTTAAATGATGATGGGCATGTGTAAACTGGGCTCCGACCCAGGTCCCTGTACTTTTCTTTTTCTGTACCTGGTCTCATGTTGTTTCTGCTTGGTAAAGGCAGGCTGGTGCATATATGGTCAAAATTTCCTGTGCTCTATTTGGAAACAGTAAACTTATTTTCCATTGCATTCCTTGCACACACTTAACAGTTAATTGTGAGAGCCACTGTGTCTGTTGTATCTGGTGTTTTCATCCAGAGCAGTCGCATTCATGGTAGACCCTTCAGTTACTCAGCTGATTATCTCACCAGTAGGCACAGTCACTGTCATTATGAGTTTCACATCCTTTTTCTTCAGTTGTCCTTTCCCGTATCGTCACTACAAATTCTTTGATATAAACAGAGAGCATGCTTAGATCTTACCACAAATACATTCCAATTTTATCCAATGAACTTTTATTGATAAATATCCTACATCATTTTTTAGGACTTCAAAATTTGCACCCAAGATGAGATCTCCATCAATAAGCTTCTACTGCGTGTTCTTGAGTTTTAAAATATAAAACTCCAATTGCCTTGGAAACAGATTTGTGCAGAATGCAGTCTGAAAAAAAAGCTACAACTTCAGTTTTACCGTGCAGGGATTATTGTTATTCACCATGTATACCTACATCTGTGCAGGAAACAAAAACGCCCAGAACAGCACAGGCTTCCAAACCCTGAAACAGTCTGTGGGACTCTGTAGGCGCAACGATGCTCCTACCGTCTAGCTAGATCTGTTCTCTGTGGTGTCATTTCCAGGAGCGATGAGCAAGACTAGGGCTCCCCTTGTCTTTGGGCCCTCGTGTGCAGATGTGGTGGCTCTGCAGTACAGACTGGGAAGGAATTTGGAGGGTGAGAGTATTCAACATAATGGTGATATCATCACTGAAACTGTCAGGATGGCAAAGGGATGTTTTTAGAGCATTTTTAATCTTCATCTGTTTGCTTCTAAGCAACCCTCCCCACCATCACTGTCAGTTTCTTTGTCTCTTACCCCTTTCTCTTTTCACATGCAAATCCTGTGTTGCTATATGCTTATGTAGTAATACACCAAAATAAAACTATGATAGCAGTTTCAGTTAATGTTATTATGAAGCAATGCTTATTAAATATACAAGTCGACGGCCATACATGCCATTCATGATTCCTTGATTTCTCTGACATCTGAAAAGGATTTGGGATTTGATCTGAACTAGAACACATCATTCACTTGGCTATATTCTGTGGTTACCAGGCTAGAGAAAATAGTATCAGGCAGCTATACTTCGAGCTGTGAAAAACAGATAGGAAGGACACGATTTTGAAATATCTCAGACTGATTTTGGTGGTTTATTTCAACCCGGCTTGAGGTAACTGAAGGAAGAAGAGAAAGCTGTGAGAAAAGGAGCAGAGGGATACAATGGACACTCTTGTCAATTACGGGGAATGCCACATGAAAGTTACTATGTATGTCTCCTATTGATTTGAAGATACAGTTTTGCTTGCTAAAACACCAGAAAGGGGGCGCCTGGGTGGGTCAGTTAAGTGTATGCCTTCGGCTAGGGTCATGATCCTTGGGTCTTGGGATCGAAGCCCCCGCATCGGGCTCCCTGCTCAGCTGGGAGCGTGCTTCTCCCTCTCCCACTCCCCCTGCTTGTGTTCCCTCTCTCTCTCTGTCAAAACAAACAAACAAACAAACAAGCAAACAAAAAACACCAGAAAGGATGAACACGTATATAACAAAAATAGAAATGTAGTAAAGGCAGAAAATTCTGAGCTTGTCCCTAAACACTTGTCTTCTGAGTCCAAACTTAATTAACTGTTGAGCACGGTTGAACACCACAAAGGAATAGCTTAGGAGAGTGTGCTATCCCAAACTGCAATAACATACTTTGGGGAAATGATACCTCCCCACCGCCCCCCCCAAAACCACAACCACCCTAGCCTCATAATCATCTGTACTTTTTATAATTATTTACTTCAGACTTGAAAATAATTAAGTAAAATGAGTAGAATCCCAGAAATTCTGCTTACCACAGCTGTTAAATACAGAATCTTTTCAAGCTGGAAGTTATTTGCAGTGGGGGAAGGAGGCAGCAAGGTACTGGTGAGGGGCACTGGGGAATGGACCGTCCAGATCCATTGGTGTGTGGCCGCCATCATGGTCCATTTACTGTACCTGCTGACGCCTCTCCCAGCACAGCCTCTGCTCATATTGCCATCCTAACACCTGAGTGGTTGATGACGTCAACTGTGGACAGTGACTACAGCCATCAGGATGTGGTGTGCCTGGTCAGTAAAAGTCAACACGAGCAAGCTTTGCCAGTTAAATATTGAAATTTTTCCTATAATTAAAGCTATCTCCTGTTCTATAACTTATCCGTCTATAGCAAATTTATGGCTTCCCAATAAATTCGTATTCCTCCAAAAAATCAAGGAAAAGACAGGGACATTGAATGTATTGAGTTTATTTTAGCATTGGTTTTCGTGAGGACCCTGAGTTCAGTGCTAGTGTATTTGTTCTGATTTGTTGTCCTAGTTTTTTGGCTTCGATTTGTTTTCAGTTTTAGGCCTTTGCTTTATGACGATTTTTCACTCAAATGTGGAGCGGGCAAAATATACAGAATGTTTTTCATGCAAGAGAGTGGTAATATGAATTCTTAAAAAATTTGACAAGATACTTGGATCTGTGAGATTCAGTCCTGTTTAGTGACATAGATGATGATGTGTGGTTTGAATTGCTCTTTCCGAAGGTACAATTTTTTTCCCTTTGCTGGAGGCCTGTCTTTATCAGAAAGTCCAGAAATATTCTGAGTGTAAAACATGTGACATATATTTGTGTATAAATTTTTCCAGGTATTTTACGTTATAGAATATTATCATTTGGGATTCCCGCAACTCCCAGAAACATTTTAAGCAGGATAAATATTTTTATCCATGATAAATGTCAGATTTAGACATTTAACATAAACCCTGTCATATGATGTTTTATGTATGAAACTGAGTATGTGCATGTGGCATAAAATTTGAAAGGTATAAAACAGAGATTCAATGAAAAATAAGTCAGTATCCCAGCCACTCAGTACTCTTCCATAATCTCTCAATCATTTTTTTCTCTACGTTTATATATAGATATATATAAAGCATATATTATATACTACATATCTAACTTATTTAATCAAGCCCCTATTGATGATATTTAGGTTGTTTTCCTTTTTTTTTTGCAAATGATGCTGTGATGATGATGTGCATTTATTTAAAGATTTATTTATTTAGTTGAGAGAGAGAGAGGGCGAACATGCACGTGCGCTTGTGTGCATGTGGGGAGGGAAGAAGTAGAGGGAGAGAGAGAATCTTAAGCAGACTCCCAGCTGAGTACGGGACTTGCCATAGGGCTTGCCATGGGGCTCAATCTCACAACCCTGAGATTATAACCTGAGCCAAAATCAGGAGTTGGAGGCTCACCCAACTGAGCCACCCAGGTGCCCCAAGTGATGATGTATGTGTATTTAGAACACTCTTCCCATATGTATCTATACCACTCACTTCCTCATTTCATTTAGATCTCTATTTAAATGTCACCTTGCTTACCTTATATAAAATAGCATCCTTTCCTCATTATTTCCTACCCTTCTTACCCAATTTTTTCTTCATGCCACTGCTTGACATATTCTGTATATTTATTTACAGCCTATCTCCCCAACCAACATTAGCTTCATGAGACTCTCCTATAGCCGCTCTCTTCCCAGTGCCTAGAATGGAAGTTTACATGCAGCTGGTGCTCACCCACTACTTATTAAATGAATAGGTCATTTTGCACACTTGTGAGTATATTTATAGGAAAAATTACTAGAAGTGGAATTGCCGTGTCAAAGGGTATGGGCACTTGTAATTTTGACACGTATTGCCAAATTGCTTTCCCCAGAAGTTGCAGAAATTTATACGTCTATCAGCAATGTACTAAAAACATCAAACTTCATTTTTTCCAAGTTGAAATAATATGGTGTCATAGGGTCTCATGTTAGTTATAATTTGTGTTTCTCTGTTATGAATGATGTGCAAATTGTCAAAAGTTTTTAACTGTTCATGATGACTGAATATGTATGAAGTGTTTTCATCTGAGCTTTCTCAAAGACCTGAAGATCTTCCTGACATTCCTGTTATGATACTAGAAATTGCTTAATCTCTGCCCTCCTGGGCTCCAGGTACATAGTAGCTCCTGGCTGCCTCCATTGTCTTTTTTCACTTACTCTGAAGTTATAACTTCTGCATATTAAACACTGGCTGGAAAATCAGGCATTAAAATTATTTCCTTAATTGCAGTCCCGAAATTTTCTTTTTATGAAGATGTCCATTTCCCAGCTATTTCCTGCTGTAGCCTTTAACTCTCAGGGATCACAGAGTTTCCAGCATCCAGAGAAAGCCTCTTCTCCCCAAAGCCCTTAGTATCCTTTCCCTATAAAGTTCCTACACATCACTGTCAGTTGAACAGCCTGATAAGCAAATCTATAGCTAAATTTTGGCAGTGACTTTTGACATTTAGAGTTCTTATGCAGTAAAATTATCTAATTTCCCTTTTACCTTATGCCATTTGATAGTCTCCTACTCTCAGGCCATATTTGGGAACCCAGTTTTTACCACCAGGGATACCAACATCAAGCAGTGTATCCTAGTATAATGCTTAAAGACACCAAGGATTTGCTATATAATTGGGTATGAATAAAAGAGTGGTATCAATTCATTGTGCTGCTTCTTAATTAACCTTAGCCCAGAATTCTTTAGACTCCCCTTTTAAAAATATTTAGATGTGTTAAGCCCACATATTTGGGAAACAATAAAGAGTTTTATTGGCACGCAAAATAGGAGTTTCTTGTGGAAATCCATTCTTTTGGCTTGTTGGATGAAATCTAAATGCATAAAATACAGAATCCTCATAGCAAGCAAGAATAAAACAATGTCACTAAGATGACCTTCAGCACTGGATCTTCTTGCTACTGCAACTCTAATCGTACCAATATTTGTAAAGACTCCTCCTCCCCCCGCAAAAGAATAGAAAACATGTATTATTTACCTTTTGTGACTTATACCAAAACTTTGAAAAATGGTTCCATTACAAGAACACTGAGACAAGGACATCAAAACAATTTTCAGTTTTCCTGAAAACTTGTGTTGTCTTATTTCTAACCAGAAATCAAATGCATCATGTAACATGTGATTTTCTATTTTTGAGTGTTAGCCTAGGATCCTCTGATTTTACTGTGGTTTGTGCTTATAAATCTGCTGTGTGATATTTGTTAGATTATACCTTCATTTCCTGTCTTAGGTGGAGGGATATGAAGAATCATTGTTTAAAACATATAAATAGCATGATAAAATCTAATATTTAAACCAATTTAGTAATATATTGATCAAAATACAACCAAAAGATCAGAGGAACATTTTTTTCTCTAAAATTTTTTTCCTGAAATTTTCATATCAGTAAACATGATATTTAAAAAATTATACAAGCCATAAAACACATCATGTGTATACATCCAACCAGTCAAGGAAAAACGAGGTAATAAAGGATTTTTATTTTATAATGGCACAGGAAGATTTGCACTTATATTCATGTTGGACATAACCTTGATATGAAAAATCCCTTAAAATACTGTTTTTATAAGCAGTAGTCATAATGTTAGGGCCCAGTGATTATGAAAAACTATAGTGGCTAAGAGAAGATAACCTTGACACCATTATATAAAATCCCTGAAGTGTTATGGATGACTATGTTGTGTAAATGTAACTTAGAAACGTCTTCATGCTGAGATTTAATACTTGGGGGTCAGTGCGGTGGTAAAGTTTGAAAAAAAAACCATATCAACTAAACAACCTTCATTATTGTGTCCACCAGGGAGTCTCAGTATGAAATCTTTCGCATCAAGAATGAGTCAAAAAGCCTAAAGCATGCAGGAGATCAACCAAGCAAAGACAGAATTCTTAAAAAGAAACATGAACTCCTGAACTCTTGCAATAAAGTTTTACATAAATGTTCTTAATCATATATCATTTAAAGATGAATTTCCAGGTGTACCAAGATATATATTTTTCGATCACTCACTCATTTTCCAAAAGGCAGTTGAGTTAATGAAAAAGATAAAAATGCTGGTTTATAACATTATGACATAAGATACACATAAAAATTAAAGTGTTAAAAGCAGTTAAATAAAAACCTCATTTTCAAGGTAGATTTTTTGGGCAGTAAAGCTATTCTGTGTGATCCTATAATGATGGATGCTTATCATTATACATTTGTCTAAACCCATAGGATGTACAATGCCAATCATGAACAGTAATGTAAACTATCGAGTTGGATGATAATAATGAGTGGGTGTAGGTTCATTGACTGTAACGAATGTACCACTCTGGTGGGGGATGTTAATAATGAGGGAGGCTGTGCATGTGCTGGGGCAAGGATTATATGAGAAATCTCTGTGCTTTTTGCTTCATATTGCTATGAACCCAAAACTGCTCGAAAAAGAAAATCTATTTTTAAAATCTCATTTTCTTTTATTTATGTTTATATTTAAATGTCAACAGCTTTTTGGAGGTAGTTATAAGGGGTATACCATAAACTGCACATATCTGTAGTGTGTATTTTGGCAAGTTTTGACATTTCATGCACCAGTGGAAGTATCAATGCAATCAAGGTAGTGAACATTTCCAATACCTCTGAAAGTTTCCTTATGCCCCTTTGAAATCCTCCCTCCTTCTCCTGCCAGACCTCAGTTCCCAGATAACCACTATGCTCTGTTCTGTCACTATAGATAAATTAGCATTTTCTAAAGCTTATATAAATATAATCTATTTGTCTTCTTTCACCCAGAATAACTATTTGAAAACAATCTATGTTGTTGCATTTATCGATATTCCTTTTTTACTCCTGAGTAGTATTCCATTGTATGGGTGTACCAAAGTTTGTTTACCTATTCACCTGTTGATGGAAATTTGGTTGTATCTGGCTTCTGCAATTACAAACAAAGCTGCTATGAACATTTGTGTATGAGTCTTTGTATGGACATATGCTTTCTTTTCTCTTGGGAAAATACCTAGGCATAAAATGGCTGAGTTATGTGGTGTATGTATACTTAACTTTTTAATAAAGTACCAGACTGTTTCCAAAGTGACTGTACCATTTCATATTACCACTAGTAGCATGGTAATAGAGTGTTCCAGTTCCTTTACATGCTTGCCAACAAAGACTTGGTATGGCTAGTCTTCTTAATTTATTTAATTTATTTTTTTAAAGATTTTATTTACTTATTTGACAGAGAGGGAGAGAGAGCACAAGCAGGGGGAGCAGCAGAGGGAGAGGGAGAAGCAGGTTCTCCCTGAGCAGGGAGCCCAATGTGGGGCTCCATCCCAGGACCCTGGGATCATGACCTGAGCCAAAGGCAGAACTTAACTGACTGAGCCACCCAGGTGCCCCCAGTCTTCTTAATTTTAGACATTCTCATAGGTGGGTGGTGGTATACAATTGTAGTTTTAATTTGCATTTCCCTGTGACTAATGATGTTGAACATTGTTGCATGTATTTACTTGCCATCTATGTGTCTTCTTTGGTGAAGTGTCTATTAAAGTCCATTGACAGACGAATGGATAAAGAAGATGTGGTATATATATACAATAGAATATTATGCAGCCATCAAAAGGAATGAAATCTTGCCATTTGCAACGACGTGGATCGAACTGGAAAGTGTTATGCTGAGCAAAATAAGTCAATCAGAGAAAGACATGTATCATATGATCTCACTGATACGAGGAATTCTTAATCTCAGGAAACAAACTGAGGGTTGCTGGAGTGGTGGGAGGTGGGAGGGATGGGGTAGCTGGGTGATAGACATTGGGGAGGGTATGTGCTATGGTGAGCACTGTGAAGTGTGCAAGACTGTTGAATCACAGATCTGTACCTCTGAAACAAATAATACATTATATGTTAAAAAAAAGAAGAAGAAGAAGAAAATAGCAGGAGGGGAAGAATGAAGGGGGGGAAATCGGAGGTGGAGATGAACCACGAGAGACGATGGACTCTGAAAAACAAACTGAGGGTTCTAGAGGGGAGGGGGATGGGAGGATGGGTTAGCCTGGTGATGGGTATTAAAGAGGGCACGTTCTGCATGGAGCACTGGGTGTTATACACAAACAATGAATCATGGAACACTACATCAAAAACTAATGATGTAATGTATGGTGATTAACATAACATAATAATAAAAAAAATCTTTTACCATTTAAAAATTGAGTTGTTTGTTTTCTTATTATTGAGTTTTGAGAGTTATTTTTTTCAGTGTAATGTAAATACAGGTTCTATATCAGAGCTCGGCTTTGCAGTTAAATACTCCTAGTTTGTGGTTTGTACTTTAATTTCTTTGTGCCTTTCAAAGAAGAAAAATGTGCTGTTCTCCTTATTTTTGTTCCCCTATAAGTAATGTGTATTTTTCTTTCAGCTGCTTTTAAGATTCCCTCTTTATCATTGGTTTTGAGCAATTTGATTATGCTATAACTTACTGTAGTTTTTTTTTTCCCCAAGTTTTTTATGCTTAAAGTTTGTTGAGGTTCTGAATCTGTGGGTTTAGTTTTCATCAAATTTGGAGAATTCCAGCCATTATTTCTTCAAATATATTTTCTGCTTTCCCCTTACTATTCTATTGTTTGGGGACTCCAATTACACATATATTAGGTCATTTGAAGTTGTCCGAGATCATTGATTCACTTTTCATTAAAATTTTTTTTTTCCTCTCTGTATTTCATTTTGTATAATATCTTTAAGTTCACTGGTCTTTTCTTCTGCAATGTAAATCTGCTTTTAATCCCATCCAGTGTATTTTTCAACTCCAGCATTGTAGTTTTCACCTCTGGAAGTTTGATGTGGATTTTTTTTTTTTAAGATTTTTAAAATTTATTTATTTAGAGAGTGTGTGCAAGTGAGGGGAGGAACAGAGAGAGAAGGAGAAAGAAAATCTCAAGCAGACTTTGTGCTGAGCACAGAGCCCGATGTGGGGCTCGATCTTATGATCATGAGATCATGACCTGTGCTGAAATCAAGAGCTGGACACTTAACAGACTGAGCCACCCAGGCACCCTGACAAGGATCTTATTTTAGATTTTCAATGTCTCCATTTAAATTTTGGAACATATGGAATAGTTACAATAACTGTTCCAATGTTGCTGTCTAATAATTTTAACATCTGTGTCAATTCTGACTCAATTGATTCTCTTCATTATGGGTTGTACTTTCCTGCTTCTTTGCATGACTGATAATCTTGGATTGGATGCCAGCCATTGTGAATTTTATCTTGTTAAGTGTTGGATATATTTTGTGTTTCTGTAAATCTTCTTGAGCTTTGTTCTGGGTTGCAGTTAATTTGCTTAGAATCGATTTGATCCTTTCATCTTATTTTTATGATTTGTTAGGTGGATCTGGGGTAATGATCAATCTAGGACTAATTATTCCCACTACTGAGGTAAGACCCTCCTGAATATTCTGTCCAATGCCTCATGCATTATGACGTTTTGAAGTCTGGCTGCTGAGAATAGGCCCTCCTCCCAGTTCTGGGCAAACACCTGGCATTGTTCCCTTTAATTATTTCAGATGGTTCTTTCCCTGGATTTGGGTAGTTTCCTCACATACAAGTGCTGATCAGTATTCAGCTAAATATTCAAGAGGGACTTGAGTTTTCTGGATTTCTCTCTTCGTGTAGCTCTGTCCTATCTGATATTCTCTTATGAGCTCTAGCCTCTTTAGTCACCCTGGAATCACAAAACCATGTGTCCTCAACTCAGAGAGATTATCAGGCTCAGCATAGGTTCCTCCGTCCTGTACCTAGGCTTGGAAACCCTTTCAAGTAGTAAGCTGGGCAACTGTAGGGCTTTCTTCATTTGTTTCCTGTCTCTTAGGAGCCACAGTTCTTCATTCCTCATGCCGTGTCTTAAAAGCTTGCTTCCTTTATTTTATCTGTTTTTGTTTTTGATTGTTTCAGGCAGGGCATTGCTCCATCTTGGCTAGAAGTGGAGGGCTCCAAAAACTAATTTTCTAAGCTTTTGATTTTTGGAGAAGAATAAAGTAATATTTTAAAGATACACATAAGGAGATAGGTAAGTGCAATATTTCTGTTTATGTAGAGAATTTATCCTAAGGTACAATGTAAATAGTTTGGGCTTTCCTTTAATTTGTTCTGGTATTGAAATGATTATTATTTAATATATGTTAAGCCTTCTAGATATAGGCACCATAGCTATATTTTAATTAATCAAAGTCCTGCCTTGAGGAACTTGAAATCTAATGGCACAAAAGATATATAATATTGGAACTCAAATACAGAATTAAAATGTAAGTGGGAAAGGATAGCTAATGTGGAAATGTACAAGGCTGAAACTTTAATCTTCGCTTTTTAAAACTTCAAGTGGAAGAGTCAAGCTACGACATAATAATGAAAGGAATGATTATTGAGATTTATGAGAGGAGATAAATTATGTAAATTCCATAATTGGAATATTGTAGGAAGATCTTATAGAAATAGAAAAGATGAGATGACCCATAGAACAACCTCCGGAGGTATTTGTGTGGTTATTATTACCTCAGTTTTAAAGAAGACACTGAAGTCTTGTTAGAAAAATAATGGATTCTTTAAAGACATACCTCCCTGGGTGCTGGAATGGAGCTGACTACATCTTCCCTGAGTCCCCCTAATTGTTTCTTTCTTGTACATCTATGAGATCACACCAAACCTAAACCCATACTTCACATGATTTTATCCCTTACTACAATGTATATAGATTGATCACATGGAAAAAATACCTGTTTGGGGGATACACTGTGACCTGGAGGTGGTAGATACTTCCACGAAGTGGTACTTAAGAGTTTATGTGTGCTTCTGCTTTTGAGCTGTATAACAATTTTGTGGTTTTGACACTGTCGCTGAACTGTACTGTATCTTATCCATCTTTGAATCTCTATTATGTAACATGGCACTATGTGTATAGTAAGTAAGTAAGTGATCAGTAAATAATCATGAAATAAATAGGGGCGCCTAGTTGGCTCAGTTGGTTCAGTGTCTGCCTTTGGCTCAGGTCATGATCCCAGGGTCCTGGGATTGAGTTCCAAATCAGGCTCCTTGCTGGGCGGGGAGCCTACTTCCCTCTCTGCCTGCCGCTCCCCCTGCTTGTGCACGCTCTCTCTCTCCCCCTCCCTCTGACAAATAAATAAATAAATCTTAAAAAAATTATGAAATAAATGAAAAAATGAATACTCTGAATTTTAGAAGAATGGAGCTAAAGTATACTAACTTTAAAGTTAAAATAGCACAATTCTTCTTTATTTTTTCTTAATATTTCTTTAAGAAGAGGCAAATATTGTAAAGAAATGCAAGAGTCACATATCTTCAATGTTTGAAAGAGTAACAAAGGATTTATTTTATACACTTTACTCTTTTTCATATCTACTGTCCCTTTTCTTCCCAACGACATACAGATTACAAACTCAATCTAACCACTTCCCACCATCTCCATCTCCATCACTGCCCCCTACTGGAAGCCACCATGACCTTACCTGCCTTCTAGCAAATAGTTTCTCTGTTTCTACTCTTGCCTTTCCATGATCTGTTCTTTACATAGCAGCCACAGCGAATTTTTAAATGTATCTTATCACTCCCTTGGTTAAGATTGATGTCTTTCCATCAGACTGAAGCTAAGTTCTAAACTCTATTTTATGACCTATCAAGCCCAGTGGGGTATATTGCGGCCACTGCTGCCACTCTGCCTGCTTCTCCTAGCAAATATCCCCTGCCTCGCTCTGCTTCTATTGGCCTGGGTGCTCTCTAAACACTAAGTGTGGGGTTAAGCATATGCCTTTGGCTCAGGTCATGATCCCAGGTTCCTGGGATCAAGTCCCGCATCAGCCTCCTTGCTCAGCGGGGAGCCTGCTTCTCCCTCTGCATGCAGCTCCCCCTGTTTGTTTTCTCTCTCTCTCTCTCTCAAACAAATAAATAAATAAAATCTAAAAAAAAAACAACAACCAAAAAACAAAAAACACTAAGTGTGTCCCACTTGCTGTCACCTCTACTTGGAATGCTTTGCCCCATTTTATCCTGAAGTGATTTGGATAATGATATCTCCAATAGAACAAACATATAAAGCTTACAATGGTCTCTGTTGAAAAACGACACACATTTGGACATATATGTTATATGTTAAAGAACCAGTCACAGTCACTTCTAGTTGCAAAGCTTTTGGAAGTAAAGATGGCTTCCTCTCATTGTATAACAAGGATGGTTTGTTGTCAAGGGGAATCCATTCCATGGCTCATGACTACCTGGGGAAGCTGGCATTACCATTTGAACCGTGAATTCCCCAGCACCTATATTGGTAAAACAAAGAACTGTCATTCCTTCTGTCTCCCTCAGTGTGTTGTCACCTCCGCAGTCAGCATTTTTTCAGCTTGAAAGAGTGTCCTTAGGGATGTAACACCTAACCTTCCCTCCAAGGTCAATTGCAGTTCAGTTGACAGGGACAGAACTATTACAGCTATGTTACACAATTTGTTTTTTTACTCAGATCCATTTTACACCATTAATATGGGCATTGCTGTTTTGCTAGAGAAAGGAGGCTATGTTCGGGGAGAAGAACATGAAAAATGACCTGGGGAGAAATAGGATTTTTCTAACAAAGAGATATATCAATGTAAGAACTTATTAAAAACATACCATTTATAATGCACAAATTGTAGTCATTGCAACGGCCATTATTGTTATTCTGAACTGCTTCTCCAGACTTTCAAAGGAGACCAGTGTCCTCAGACAGTCTCTTTTGTCAATGATGGATTTTTCTTTTTATGTTGCAGAACTATAGGATTTGTTCCTCTGCTTAGTTCAAGGGGCTGCACTTCTGTTCATTCCTGTTTTCACCAATTTTCCTTCCATTTTTGTCTCTTCTAAGCTGGTTACAGAAGTTAATACATTTTTTTCCCTTTCTGGAAATAAACTGAACAAAAATTACCTTTCTGCTTTAGGGAATTTAAAATTTCCATTAAAATATTAATAAAAATGTGATCCCTATAGTAACAAGCAATTTTGTTTCATGTCAGAATGTTTTGACACCTTGTGTTTTAATGGCTGTGGGTACTACGCATTTGAATGACACCTGTCTACTTCAGTGGACTTTTTATATATCTGCATGAAGAGTTTTTGCAAATATTTGGCTTCTCCTTTCCAGGGTAGAAATCACCACTGAGACATCATTTGAACTAGTTAAACCAACATGCTGGTAATCATGAACAAATAGCAGTAGACAGACTATGCTGGTGACTAGAAATCAGGAGTGGTATTGTTTAATTTGAAGGAAACATCTGTGCTGGTGTTAGTATGACAAGTTCAACAAGCAATAGTAAATGGAAGGAAGACAATGTAAGATAAAAAAGAACTGTGGATAATGTCAACCTTTTATTATATAACTGTAAACTGAGGAGTAGTACAACTAGTGGGAATACTTTCCAGTATGTATCCATACTGGATATGGATATCCATACTGGATATCCATACTGGATATGTATTCCAAGAATACATGATGCCTAGAGCTCAAGTCATGCAAGGTATTAAATGCTATTTATTTTGTAGATTTGGGGCTGTGATGGACTGAATATTTGTGTTCAGTCCTATTTGAAGCCCTAAACCTCAGTGTGACGGTTATTTAGAGAGGGTGCCTTGGGAGGTAATTGGGGTTAGATGAGGTCAATAGGGTGGGACCCTCATGATGGGAGTAATGCCCTGGTAAGAAGAGACACCAGAAGGATAACTGTCTCTCTCTTTCTTTCTCTCTCTCTGTGCGCGCAAAAAAGAGGTCATGTAAGTACATTATGAGATGGCAACTGCCTGTAAGGTAAGAAGAGAGGCTGCAGAAAGGACCTACCTCATCAGCACCTTGATTGTGGACTTCCCAGCTTCCAGAGCTGTGAGAACTGTGGTGCTTAAACCACCCAGTCTATGGTGTTTGGTTATGGCAACTTGAATGGACTAAGATGGGCTATGAGAATGTGTGTGTGTGAGAGAGAGAGAGAGAGAGAAAGAGAGAGAATCTGGCATAGCAAGAAGAGAATCTAGTGCAATGTTTTTATATTAAAACTCTCTCATGTTACTGAGGTTGACCTATCTCAGTCTCCTACCATGTAATGAGTTATAACTTGAAAAGGAGCAAATTGTAAATCCTGCTCTCCCATCAATCAAGAGTTGAACTTGGAGCTTGAATAACAAAAGTCTACCAAATAGGATTGGGCAATAAGAGCCTTCCAAGGCAGGTAGATATGAAAAGATTTGCTGTGTTCAGAAGGCTGACAGTCTGGCTGTAAGGACAATTAAGTGGGTTTATGGAACAGAAGGGGCAGGAGATGAGCTTGGAAAGTTGGGTAGTATCTGGATTGAAAAAGGCCTTGTAAGACAGGGTTGGGAGGTTCTCCTATCCCAATCTTGGTAACAGGAAACCACCAAGAGTTTTTAGTAAGAAGGTATTATGAGAGCTTGTTTTCTAGAAAACCCATCTAGGCTGCATGTGAAGGGTGGATTGAGAGGGTTTAGGGAGATAAGATTGGAGCTTATGGTGATGTTTGGAGTGATGAGGATGCCACAGTTAAGGCAATGGGAATGGAGAGAAGGAGCCAGAGAGTTGCCAGAGATAGAATTGACAGGGCTTGGTGGATTGAGAAAGGGAGAACAGTTGGTTGGGTTTGCCAATCTGCAAGAATTTATACCTAGAGACGTTAGAACTGGCAAAAAAAAAAAAAAAAAAGGAAATACATGCCTTCCATTGGGCATGATGAAAACAAACTGATAAAATCATTTGTACTTAAATATATGAATATATACAAATATTTATATGACATAAAACATATACAAATTTGTGTCATATGTCATAAAAAATCATTTGTATCAAAAAATTCTTAGTGCAGTTGTGGAGAAAGAAGACTCATTTCCTTCTGTATCCAAATATTTTTAATGGGTTTACCCTACCTTCAAGAACTACACAGAAGAATAATCTATGCTGTATTGAAATTCATAAAGCAAGTTAATGCCAAAGTTAAATCTCATTTAAATTCAGCTTTTTTATGGAACTGTTTATTCAAAAATAAGTTTGAATTGGTCATTAACCAAGGTATCATTTCAATAAATAGTAACCAAAAATTATACTTTGGAGCGTCCCCTCTCCATCCCTTTCCTATCATAAATCTATTGTAATTCATCTTACATACTTTTTAAAGAAAGAACTGTAAGTTGGTAAACATGCTTTCCAAGGAATCATGGGAATGAAACATACTTTCCAAGTTCCACTTAAATAAACAAAACATCTCTCTTTTAATTTTGAGAACTCATTACTCATGAGTTCCCAAGGTTTTCATAAATTTTTGAGCTTGTAGATTCTCTTTGAGACACAAAAGAAAAGCTTTATGACATCTTTTTCCTCAGTCTTAATTAAAACAACATAAAATTTTATTTTGTAAGTGTTTTAAGACAATTCCTTCTGGAATACCATTTAATTCCTTGCCAAGTGTTTTCTTTCATAGGTCTTTATAAAAACAAAACATGAAAAATAAAATAGTTTAACATTTGTCTGGTAATACTATAAAAAGTCATGCATTTTATTGGTTTATAAAATTCTCACAATAAATACTCAGCTACCTAGCCTTTTACCTCAACCCATTCTTTTCTTATTTCTTTTTTTTAATTCATTTATTTTTCACGCATTAAATATTTATTATTTACTATGGGCCAGACACTGCTGCATGTTATCTTCCTGTGTTTCTGCTGTTTTCCCTCCTTTCCTGCATTTTCCTTACTTCTAATCTCCCATCCATTTTGTCAGGCAAGGTACTAGGACTGAGGATAAAAATGGTGAACAAAGTACGATTTTTGTTTTTGAGGAGTTCATGGACAATACATTTACATACATGTATATCCAAGTCATTCACACTTGTGATTTCTTTGTGGTCATGTAAAATGTATTGATTTTTAAGACCAAAAGTAATTACTACATGCAATCACAAAAAGAGATCTTGGGTATTAGAGTATGTGAAATCATGTCTTGTTTAAATTGGCAAAAATCACATTCTCTGTTTGCTTAGTACTTCTCAAATAAAGAAAATTAATCTTCTTAATTATAAGTGAATTTTGAAATTACAAGACTTTTAAGTTAAAAGTTTTCTCTAAATGTATATTTTTGTAGTGAAAATAATGCCAAAAGTTTAGTCTTAAATTTAGTCTCTTAAAATACTTGAGAGAAGGGATTATTTTATCAAAGCTCTTTGTATTTAGTAGGGCATAGTGAAATAATGAATAAATGCTACTTGTATTTGTGATCTCCATGTTTTTTTCCATTCATTCATTTAGTTTTGATCCTCTGTGCTTATGATCTGGACACCTTTCTAGGCATTGGGACTCCTTGACATTAAGATGCTTATAGTTTAGAAAGCAAGACCTGAAAAAGTCGATGTTATGTAGAGATGTATAGTAGATCTCACTGTGGAACTTGTATTACTAGTGTTTAATTATAAAAATACTGGTTGGAAAGATACACTTTTCACTTTAAAGCAAAAATCAGGGTGTTTATCCTTCTGCAAAATATTTTATAATATTCTTTGCATTACAAAAAGGTAATTCTGAAAAAGTATTATTTTAAATGTTATTTTTATTTATTTTTAATTATTAAATTCCCGCTCCAAATATATTTATTGTAGACTGGTTATATAACTTTGGCAACTTTGGACCAGACTAATACGGCATGACCAAAATTCTAATTCTTCTGTCTTTGGTGATCACAGTAGCAAGAAACTATTTTACGTTTAGTTAAACTGATCAATTTTAAATCAGATTAAATAGACAAAATGTTGGGGATTTTTTTTCTGAAGCTAGTCAATTACCACATGTACATTGCTGTGCTAAGAAATATAAAATCTATAGGAAATGGAATATTTTCTAACAAAATATGCTACCCAACTGAATTTATAGGAGCTGATAACTCTTATTAAAAATGTTTCTTGATAGAAATATTGATAAGGTAGTCAGAAATTTATCCATATAAAAAGTACCTGGCCAGAAGAATTTAAGAGCAATTTCTATTTAAAATAAGGAAACAGTTATTTTATATGAGAAGATGGAGGGCTTGCCAATACTGCAAGATTTGTATATCAGCAATAGGAAAACTGAACGAGGATACTACAAAAAGAGGGAATTACAGATCTGTTTTATTTCTAAACATAAGCACAAATAGCCTTAATAATATATTAAAAAGTCAAGTCCATCAAATATACTTAAATTTGAAATATCATGAGCATTGCCATTAAAATCAGAAATTATCACTGTTAATATTGTTCAGCCAATAAATAGAGCAAGAAATAATCGATAAATAGATCAGAGACACACACACACACAAATGTGAGGAAGAAATGGGTAATTTCAGACATTAAGTTTTTTTTTTTTTAAAGAGAGAGAGATAGAACGTGTGTGTACAAGCAGGGGAGTGGGGGACAGGAGTGGAGGGAGAGGGAGAGAGAATCTTAAGCAGGCTCCACACCCAGTGCAGACTATGAACCTGAGATCATGACCTGAGCTGAAATCAAGAGATGGATGCTTAACCAACTAAGCCACCCAGGAACCCTGACATTAAGATTTCCTATTAAAATTTTTAACCAAAATTATTAGGGTTTTTAAAAGAATTAAGGAAGATGGCTTGTCATCCAGTCAATATACAAAAATCAATACACTTCAAAGATGTCATCATTTAGAAATGGAATTTTCATCAATGTAATTGATGAAAGGATGTCCCTTAAAATAGCCAGAAAGTGGAGCCCCTGGGTGGCACAGTTGGTTGGGTGTCTGACTCTTGCTTTTGGCTCAGGTGGTGATCTATAGGTCGTGACATTGAGCCCTGTGGCTGGCTCCACACTCAGTGGGAAATCTGCTTGGGATTCCCTCTCTCTCTGCCCCTCCCCCTGCTTCAACATGTGCATGCGCTCTCTCTCTTAAATAAATAAATAAATAAATAAATAAATAAATAAATAAATAAAATCTTTACAAATAAAATAGCCAAAAAGCTTAGAACATCCAGGAATAACTCTAACCAAAATATGCAAGATCTACATATTAGTTTCCTATTATTGCTGCAACAAATTACCACAGAATAAGCATTTTAAGGCAACACAAATTTACTGTCTTATAGTTTTGGAATTCAGAAGTCCAAAATGAGTTCATACAGCTTCATTCTTTTTGGAGGCTCTAGAGGACAATATATTTCATTGTCCCTTCTAGCTTGTAGAAGCTGCTTGTATTCCTTGGCTTATGACTATTTCCTCTATCTTCAAAACCAGCAATACATGACTTGGATCTCTGCTTCTTCTTAGACCCTTCTTCCTCCCTCTTTCATCTTTTAAGGACGGTGATTACATTGGACTCACCTGGATAATCCAGGATAATCTCCCTATTTCAAGATCCTTAACTTAATCACATCTATAAAGTCCCTTTGGCCATGAAATGTAACACATTCAAAGATTGGGGGCATTAGGATATGGAAATCTTTGGGGGTTCATTATTCAGCCTATTGTATTCTATCTGAAGAAAATAAGAGTATTATAATGTCATTAAAATTGTTAATTCTAAAGTCAGACTACTTGAGTGGGCATCCCAATTCTATCACTTATATTTGCTTCTTTTATGATCTGAAAAAGATGATCTTTTATGATTAATGTAATTTTGCTAAGCTTCTTTTCCTTATCTGTAAAGTAATAATATTTCTTCTTTATTCCACAGAGAATGATTTTGGGAAATAATAAGATAGTCCATATAAAGAGTTTGGCACAACTTGATGGTTAAGAAAATATATCCATACTTACAGACAATAAAGAATTCTTGGTAAATACAATTATGCTTACAAATATAAAATTTCAATAGAAGAATTGGAAGAAAAAATTAAGGAAACATTGTAGTATAAAATAAGATGATAAAGGGAAAATAGGAGTTAAAGTTCAGAGACATACAGAATAATTCCAGAAATTTCAACATATAATAGGACTTCCAGAAAGAGAGAGCAGAAAGATTCAACAGAGAAAGTTATAAATGGAATAAAAGCATGTAGTTTCTCACAACTAAAGAATGACATGACTCTTCAAATGAAAGAGAATTATTAAATGCTAAATTAAATGAATATATGGCTTCTCAAGGGAAATACTGGATTCTCGAAAGCAGCGGAGTATGTTAAAAAATGCACAAAAATGAGGGGCGCCTGGGTGGCTCAGTTGGTTAGGCGACTGCCTTCGGCTCAGGTCATGATCCTGGAGTCCCAGGATCGAGTCCCACATCGGGCTCCCTGCTCAGCAGGGAGTCTGCTTCTCCCTCTGACCCTCCCCCCTCTCATGTGCTCTCTCTCTCTCTCTCATTCTCTCTCTCAAATAAATAAATAAAATCTTTAAAAAAAAAAATGCACAAAAATGAATTTCAACCTCAACTTCTATACCTAGTTAAACTATCACGCAACACGAAGAGAAAACCATTTTGAGACCTGTAGGGACATAGAGAGTTTGCCTTTCATGTATTTTTCCTTAATGAAACAAAATGAGGGAATGAAATAAGAGAAGAATGTGACATTTGGGAACAAAAAGAATCACCTACGGGGAGAAATGCAGGTAGTCTCAGAATGAAAGCTGTGGATCAGGCATAGAGTATAATTAGTTTAAGTTGGAGCAGGAGGAGCGAGGTCTTGTTAATTCACAATCTCGAGTGTGTTGCCCTAATCTGTATGGTTCAAAATGGCTCACTACCATGTCTCCATTTCACCTAGCAGCAGAAAGGAGAGGGAAAGGAGAAGACCTCTCCTTAAGTACATGATCCAAATGCCCCTCACATTATTTCTGCTCACTATTGGCCAGAATTAAGTCATACCTAGCTGAACCTAATCACACTTGCTGGAAGGGAAGCTTGGGCTCTCAACCCTGTGTTTTAAACTATTTGATTATTCTATCTGCTCTTGAATACTATTTATTAAATGCTCACCATGTGGCAGACACTGTGACAAGTTCTTAAATTAACTCATTTTTTCTTCAGAAACAATCATAGAGGTATTGTCCTCTTTTTACAAATAAAGAAACGGACCCAGGAAGCTGAAGTTATTTTCCCAAGGTCACATAGCTAGTAAGCAGAAGAGTCAGGACTAGAACTCACATCTATCTGACTCTAGTGTTAATAATCTTCACTGCTAAACTATACTGCCTTCATCATAATTGTCAACCGTTGCAGTGAATTATGATTCTTAACCACCAGAGCTGTACTCCTGGTGTCACAGCTGAGGAAGTGCTGTGCCCCTGCCCTGTACTATTTTACTGGGAGCTGTGGTCTCCTGAATGGATATAAAGAGACACTGATATTAAAGTTCCTTTGGGGTGGACCTGGGTGGCTCAGTCGTTAAGCGTCTGCCTTCAGCTCAGGTCATGATCCCAGGGTCCTGGGATCGAGCCCCACGTCGGGCTCCCTGCTCGGCGGGAAGCCTGCTTTCTCCCTCTCCCACTCCCCCTGCTTGTGTTTCCTCTCTTACTGTGTCTCTCTCTGTCAAATGAATAAATAAAATCTTTAAAAAAAAAAAAACTTCCTTTGGGTAAAGAGCTTCTTTGTATAATGGCAGTGGTGGGGAGTGACTCTCAGCTACCTGGGCTATAGTTACAGTTTCAAATGTATAAATTAGGTGTAATGGAAGTCTTTTTTCACCTCTTATCTCCACATATGGAAATGCTTTAGACATGACTTGTGTGCTAATCATTTCTCAAATCCATTCATTTGCTTTGTATTTAGAGATAACTTATTTCCCAAATTGGGTAATTCCTTCATTGATATTGTTTATTTAAATTCTCTTACAACTTTGAGTCTTTTTCTGCTTTCAGAAGTCTTTTAACTGGAAGGCAGGAGAAGGTGAATCAGGCCCAGCTGTCTTGCTGCCTCCAAACTTGGAAATTTACCCAATGCCAGTCATTGTGCTATTAAGGGAGCAGCTATTAAGAGAAGGATAGCTGAGCCATGGCTATTTTATATTCTCAGCAGGCCTGAGCAGACATAATTTGACATCAGGGCGGGGAAATTCCAAAGAAAAAAGGAAAGACTTTTACAAAATGACAACACTGTTTAGCGTTGTACTTTCTCAGAGAACTAATGCTTACCTTATGAAGAGGTCTGTATGATTGTGATGGTGTATGTATTTGTGTGTGTAGGTTAGCAAATATTTCAATGGCTGGGAAAATAAAAAGATGTGATCAAAAGTCACCTGGTGGAGAAATTTTGAAGGGCACGAGACTTGAAGTGTCCTCTGTCCTGGAGGTCTTTGGAGTATCAATGTTATGTTATACCTCATTCTTCGGGCCTATTCTTCAAATGCAGAATGCCAAATACCACCACTGATCACACGGCTGAAGCCCTCCAAGACTTTATTCTAGGCCAAGTTAATCTGATTTGGAGATGTGCACTGCATGGAAAAAAAGAGATGAATCTGGTTTGAAAACAGTACCTGTGGGCATACAGTGGGATTTGCCATGAGGTGGGTCTCCAGCCACATGCAGGGTTGGGAGTGGAATGCAAGGGAGGCAGAAGCATGCAGACCTCAGAAGAGCAGAGAAAGGTTACGAGTGGGAAGTGACCAAGCAAGGAGTCCCAGGAAGGTTTATTTTTCAGGACATTTTTCCTTTGGACTATCAGAAAAGCCATGTTTACTATATAGTTTCAGTTTTCTCCCATGTATAATTTTCTTAGATTTCTTCACCCCTTGAGTGAAGCTGACTACTCCTGTATAGCTGGGTGTGGGGGAGTTGCTAAGGAGAAAGTGAGAGTAAAGGGAAACGGGACTTGCCCCATATAAGCTCTCCAGAGATATAACAAAGGGACAACCTCCATCCCAGGGGCCTGGGAGGTGCCAGGCAGGTCCACTCTGCTGTTCTAGGTGAGAGCGACTGCAGAACAGGCAGTTCGGGAAGGACTCACAGAAAACCCACCTATTCTCCCCTCATGTAACAGAGGGAAGTGATGCTTGCAAGGGGGGAGGGGAACAAGGGGGGGGTATACTTTGACAAAAAGTGCTTGTTTACTTGTCTGTTTTTTGCATTGTCACAATTGATGACCAGTCTCCTCGTAAGACTAAAAAATAATAGCTAGATAATTGTGGTGATCATTTCACAATCTATACAAATAGCAGATCATTATGTTGTACACCTGAAACTAATATAATGTATGTGTATCATACTCAATAAAAAAGATTAAAAGATAATAAATGGTTTCTTCTGAGAATAACTACCATAAAAACTTGCCTAGGTAAAATAATACTTTTCCCTATATGTGTTCTGCACAAAGAAATAAATTTTAAAGAGATTTCTCATGAGGACATTGGTACCCAGAATGAATGTTTATGTGTCCTTTCACAATTACAATTCTGGTTAAAAACCAATATGCTTAGATTAACACTTACACCACAGTTCGAAGGTAATGATATGTAGCTAGCTTGCCATGCGTGCTGAAAAACAGGCTTGGGGAGATTTTGTCAATAATTTAATAGTCTTTGGTAGTGTAGGCTGTGGAGCATCTGGAATCTCTTCCTCCTTTTTTGGATTGCATAATTTTAGATTTGTTTTGCTATCTTTCCTGTTGTTTTGCCTTTTTTTTTTTTTCTTTATCCAAAACCACCCAATAAGGGTCAACTTAAAATCTGAAATGTGCTTATGCTCCTGACTGCTTTGTTTCACCCTTCTGACTTCCCTGGCACTGGCTTGTAGAAAGAAGTTTATTCTCATCATCAAGACACACTCTGGTCCTAGTGAGAACTCATTCTCAAGGCTAACCTCTTATCGATGCCCCACTGTCAGAAGAGTTACTTGGCTCCATTGAAAGCGATCTTGTGTTTTTTCCAGCTACAGATGCTGCACAGAAATGAGATAATGAAGGTCTTAGAGTCATTTTATGGTCTACTTTTCCATGTTCTCTGAGTCAGGAAATCTCTGGGTCTTGATTAAGATGCTCTCTCTTCTACCCTTAGTATCTAAATTGTAGTTATCAAGTGCACATCAGATGATGTGACTAAGAATCTTGGAAATTCCTGCCATGTTGAAAAAAGAACAGGTGTTGTTTTGGCTAGGGAAATCCATATGTAACATTTGCAAAGGGCTTGTCCTCGTCTATCACAACTGAGTCTCGTGTGGGAGACACTGGGTAGCAGTGATCAACATCTTTCCCATGTGTGGCCTTCCAGGTAAACTGCCCTCTGGTAAATGTATTGAGAAGTGCTCCTGTTGGGAGCTATGCCCTTCCACAGTCTTGTTCAATGTGTGGGGACTAGGAATCCACACTGATACCTAGAGAGTTTGAGAGTCACCTGCCCTCTTAATTTTATCCTAAACCAGCAAAATTTTTACTTTTGCAGACTGAGAACACAGAGATCTTTTCTAAAATCATCTGCTAGTTTGGATCCCGTGCAGTTAAAAGTTAGGTGAGTCTGTGTAATGTCACAGGAATTGATAAGGAAGGTATTTTGAGTGATTCCTTTATAAAGTGACATACTTCCAGTTTGCATGTCAATGATTAACCAAAAGCACACAGGTATAATCATGATGGCCTTTGGGTTTCCAGGGAAAGTGATGCTAGTGGTTGCAAGAGATAATCCTAAAATCTCTGTGGCATTGCACAATAAAAACTTATTTTTCATTCACATAAAGCCCAGCGGGGTAGGATGAGCTTTGTTACATGCTGTAATTCAAGAATTCAGACTTCTTTTATATTGTGGGACCAACATCTTCAAACATAGCCTCTACAGTTACTGCATAGCGGGAAGAGAGAGGGACCAGAGCAGGGTTTGCAGACTTTTTCTGTAAAGGGCTGGATAGTTAATACTTTGCATTTTGTGAGCCCCATGGTTTTGTTGCAATTATTCAAATTTGCCGTGATAACAGAAAAGCAGCTATAACTATAGCTTTGTTCCAATAAAACTTTATTTACAAAAACATATGGTGGGCTGGGTTTAGCCACCAGGCTATAGTTTGCTGACCGCTGGATTAGTCTTGTGTGGGTTATATTTATGACTCAGACACAGAATAGCATATATTTCTCTCACTCATACTGTTGGCCAAAAGTGAGTTACATGGTCTTAGCCAAACTGCAAGAGAGTTGAAAATGTAGTTTAGCTGGATGCCCAGAAGAGAAGAAAAGGATATTATGGGCCCCAGGAGTCTCCGTTACACTCTTCACCAGCTTAATGTGAATTAGCTCTTCCAGGCAAACCAGAAGCTTCTAATGATTCAGTTTTATGGCTAGGATGTTAGATTATTTAAAGTTATATATTTTCTACTGTAGTTTTTGTTTGAAAAGCCACTACAATGACAAAGCTCCAGAAAAGAGTCATTCTACAAGGTACACTGAGAATTACATTGCTTTCATGATCTTGGTCTTGATGTTTCACAGAACTGGAGAAAATCTGCCTTAATTAAAAGAAAGTGGATGAGTGCTGTGTCATCCCCTCTGGTTGGATGTGGAGCAGAGGAACTTCTATAGTCAGAGCTTTTCTCAGAGACTCAACCCGAGGAGGTCATCTTAGTCTTTTGAGATGCTATAATGTAATATCATAGACTGGCTGGCTTACAAACAACAGAAATTTATTTTTCAGTGCTCTGAGGGCTGGGAAGTCTAAGACTGAGGCACTGGCAGATTTAGTGTCTGGTGAGGGCCCACTTCTGGTTCATGGACAGCTACCTTTTCACCGTGTCCTCACATGGCAGAAGTGGGTAGAGAGCTCTCTGGGGTCTCTTTTATAAGGGCACTAAATCCAATTTGTGAGGGCTCCACCTCATGAGCTAATCACCTCCTAAAGGCACTACCTTCTAACACCATCATATTAGGGGTTAGGATTTTAATGTATGAATTTTGGGGAGGACACAGTCAGTCTATAGCAGAGGGCTAGGAGAAGCAGGGTAGTTTCTAATTGGCCATCTCTCTTGTGGCTCTTTGCATAGGGTTGGAAGACCCCTGTTGATACTATTTTTACTTCATATAATAGTTAAGTCCCCAAAGATGAAGAGTACATTTCTCTGGAAAACTTTTCTTTCTTTTAATCTTTCTTTTAGATACATCATTCTCCACCAAGTGGCTGGTTCTAAATGTGTTTTAAATTTAATAAGCTAATAGTAATCACTTAAGATAGCAGAGATGTAGAGGATAGCCCACTAATTTCCGAATGCAATCTAAGTTTGCCTTGAGCAATTAATGGGATTTTTTTTTTTTTTTACATTTTAATAATATCCTTTTTTTTGTTTAATTGAGGACTAGATCTTCTCCCAAGTTCTGAAGACTGGGTCTTCCCCCAAGGTCAAGTTGCCTATATGAGAAATGTAGTGTTCGTTACAAGTAATGCAGAGAAAGAATAAGATAATGGCCAATTTTTAATATGCAAATTGGGATTTTCAAGTAAATTTTGAGATCCGGGGAAAATCATTTTTATAAAATTTATCACTTGCTATAAAATATCTAACAAACAACTATGAAAGACCCCTGTGCATAGAATTCTGTCATACTTTAACATTTCCATCAATGATAGAAAAAATACAAGTCTTGTTGCTTGGTGGTAGGAGGGCAAGGGCTAGGGGAAATGTTTTTAAAGCAAAACTTAAGGGGATTTATGGAAGAGGAAGAGGTGAGAAAAATGGGAATTGATTGGGTATGTGTTCCAATTTCCCTTCCCTGGGTTTTTCTGTTTGGATTCTGGAGATTTCAATCTCTCAAGTTTTAATTTCCCAATTTGCTCTTGGTTTCAGTATGGCATAGTTGGATATAGAAGTGGCTGAGAAGTGGGCCAGGGCAAGGGGGGCTAGAGAGTGGACCATCTGAGCTGAGGCCAAATGGGAGGTCCAGTTTATTTATTTTAATTTTCTTAATCCTTTATCGAGGTTTAACTGATATGCAAAAAAATTATATTTATTTAATGTATACAATTTGATGAGTTTGGACATATGTGTACATCCCTGAAACCATTACCATAATTAAGATAATAAACATAACCGTTAACTCCAAAAGTTTCCTTGTGTCTCTTTGTGTGTGTGTGTGTGTGTGATGAACACTTAACATGAGATCTGCCTTCTTAATAAATTTTAAGCGTACAATACAGTATTGTTTACTATAGGTACCATGTTGTATAGCAGATCTCTAGAACTTATTCATCTTGCAACTGCATCTTTATATCCACTGACTAACAACTCCTCATTTTCCCTAACCCTCTACTGCTGTATTCTATGCTTCTATGTGTTTGACTATTTTAGACATCTCATACAAGTGGATTCATGCAGTATTTGTCTTTCTGTGACTGGCTTATTTCACTTTGTACAACGTCTGGGAAGTCCAGTGTAGACCTCAAAGGAGTCTAACCACTACTGCAAAACTGAGCTGAGGCTGAATTACCCTAGGAACACTACCAGGCCCTGACCTAGAAGAAAATAAACTACAACTTATACCAGACAGAGTCATCTTTAAATGACAGAAGGTCCAAAGATCTCCAGTCAGTGAAGGGATATCCTGGTCCTTGACACCAAAGGGCCCAAAGTATGATGTGATACAAAGACTCATTATGGCTCTAAGAACCACAACTAGCCCTAAAGCCAAGAGATCCCAAGTCTTACTTCACCCCCAAACTTGAGAGGCAAACTCAATGAGAGAAGCAGAAGGAGGGAAAGCCTCTGAGAAGCACTTTTATCCAAAAGAAACTGAGTGATACTAAAAGGTACTATTTAAACTACAGGATCAGACATGAGATAAACAGATTGGACATGTAGGTTATTTTTTTCCTTGCCAACCAGCTTGAGAGGAAGGCTGATTAATTACAGACAAATCAAGAAATTACATTTTCTCTGCACATCTGATTTAACTTGTGAGTTAAATATTTGCTATCCTGCTACACTGGCTAATGAATTAAAATTAAAAGAAAATCTAAAAAGAAAACCATGTAAAAATTTTATTGCATTTCAAATTTAGTTAATTGGAAAATATTTGTATTATCCAAACATGCATATATATATTTACATCCACTTATCCTGAAAGAATCAATTATGATAAGTAAAAAGCACTTTATCTTGGCAGTTGGCAGAGATATGAATTGGATATTCTCTAAGCTTTATAATAATATACTTCATAGGCTGAATAACACATTATACATATAATAGTTTAATTTACCTCAAAGATCTAAATATATCTTTAAAAAATGTATCATTATCGGAAAGTTGCCTTCCTTTTTATGAAACTGATGGCATCACAGAAGGCGGCAAATCACTACATATTTTTAACAGTGACAGAAGTCACATGCCATTTTCCACACTTAAGCTTCCTGCCTCTTCTGCATGTTATTACTTTGTGCCCAAGATGGAAGTTTATTGGAAAAAAAAATTCAATAAATATTAAAGAAGGGACGTCTTCTCACGTAAGGGGGGAGGGGAGCGACTTTTGTAACCGCTTGTGTATAAGGGAGTATTTTATTCATTTCTTACTGTCCCTCTCCAGGGTGGCGCGCAGCGTCATTTCACAATTTCTTGCAGCCCTCCTCTGTCCCTCTGCCTGCATGCATATGTTTGACTGAGATGCGCCTCTCTGGGCTTTGGGGAACACGTGGAGCAGCTAAGCCTCCCTGATGAGGGAGGGTTGCCGTTTCTGAGAGGAGCCTCGGCTGGTGGGTTGCTGTTGCGGCTGCTAAAAGCCGGAGAGCGGCTGGGAAGCGGTGCAGAGGCTCAGCGCAGGGGTGCTATGGGGCCAACAGCCCGGTGCTCCCTCCCTCGCTGCCGCTGCCGCTGACTCTGACCACAGTAGATTGTAATTCAATAGAATTCAAAATCTTCAGCGGCCTGGAGCAGCCAGGCAGCGGGCCCAGAGGCCCTTTCAAATCAGGGTTTTTACAGTTATTTTAATCCACGGGAGATGCCAGCATTTCTCCGCCTCACAAAGACAAGTAAAACCGTACAGAGGCTGGTTAAGATACAAAGTCTCGAGGAGGACGTTGAGCCAGATTCTCTTGGGGGAAAAAAGTGAGAGTAAATCCAAGTGTATTGTTCACTGTGCTAATCTGCCGTCTCTTTTCAATTCGCAGGGACAGATTCAGGTAGGAATGACACAATAAATAAATGATGGGAGAAAGTATATGCAAACACACACCATTTTGTGCAACAAGCCTGCGGCGCGCACGCTGCAGATCATATGACTCTTACTCAACTGAGTGAATATTATTAAAGTCACTTGCTCTTCCTGTTGGAATAAGTTGGGCACTAAAGTGATGGTTACGATGATTTGGTTCTGGCAGGGCATCCCGACTCAGCTCGGCACTAGCTCTACTCAGGGATGCTGAGGAGTGGTAAGTGCTACATGGCCCAAGAAGAGGCTTTGTTCTGACACCGGCCTCTGATTATCCTGGCCTTTTGGTGGCCAGTGAACGATGCTCCCGTGAGCCTGTGTCCCGTATTAGCCTCAACCTGCATCCCGACCTTGAATGTTTACTTTGTATCCGGATCCTGATATTTTTGACTCCACCAGCTTATTTAACCCCAAGTCTCCGTCAGCACCTTTGCTTGTCAGCTTTATTGGATGTCTTAAATTATAGACTGCATCCTGATGCCTTTGCAGTTCAGCTGGAAGGGTTTATGCCTAATCGCCCTCCCTGAACAAAACACGAAAAACATTAGGAACATATTTAAAAAGTTGGAATTATTTAACACTCCCCTCCTAGGCCCACACTGTACAGAAATATTTTGGTTTTTATAGTTGGCTCCAAGAGGCAATTTTCTAACAGATTTTTATAGCGGAGAAGAGAACCCAGCCTTTAAAGAATGCAAAGGTCAACAAAGCAAAATTTGCTCTATTTATGGTATGGGTGTGACATTTGGACCTCTTAGCAGCCAATATTCTTTTGGCTTTAGGAAAGAGTTCATTGCCACACCTGCTTGCTTTATTCTACATCAAATGGTGTTTAGTAAAGAGTTTTGGAAACAGAGACCTTCCATAGGCATTCATGCCAAGCTTATCACAATTCCGTGACGCTTGGCCAATAGTGTAATGAGAATGGATGACACCAGGATGCCAGGGCCCTTGATGTGTGGTGAACTGAAGGGCTATAATTGTATGTGAAATGGACAGAAGAAGTGCTTCAAGGGCACATTGGCACCTAACTTACAGTGGCAAAGCGGCCCTGTAGAGAGGTGGGAGTTCACAGCAATAAGCTTTGTATCCTGCTATGGATCAAACTGGAAAAGAGGAGAGGTTAGTGATTTGTAGACTGTGAGATTAATGTGACTCACAAACCATTTCAACTGTGGATGTCAGAGCTTCTTGGGAGGACCACTTGGGCATCCACAATCATTAGTTGCTTCCTCTGTGAATGGCACTAAGAAAGCACCAAGAGACACAAAGGAGAAATATAATACTTCTTCCCTCTAAAAAGCTTGCAGTCACATATGTATATGAAGTGGGAATAAACTTTAGCAAGGAATAAGTTGAGGACTCCAAATGGGTATCAGAGGAAAAGTTACTTCTGTCCAGTCTAGAGGCTCAGGACAGCCTTAAGAAGGTGTGGTTGGAGATATAACCTTGGAGGATCAATTTATATTGCAACACATACATTCTCGTAAACACAGAGAAAGTTGTGACCCAGGTAAAGCCTAGATGGAAAAAGAAGGTGGATTTTAGGGGCCCAACAAGTAAACCTTTTTTTTTCTTGCCCTCCCAAACTCAAATATATTGAGAGAAAAACATAGAAGTTAGACACTTGGGGAGATTATCATCTTTTTTTTTTTTTTTTTTTTAACCAACAGAAGCTCAATTCGAGGACCTGAGTGATGTGTGGCTGCACACATTTTAATAATTTACTGCTGACATAGGCAGACTTAGCGGCCCAACCACAGGCCACACTCCACAGAGACAGAGTCTTATCATATGGCAGAGAGCAGACAAGATGCACCTTGGCTGCAGGTAGGCAGCTATGAAAGAGAACCCAGAAGTACCATGCCACAGTGGCTTAGCACTTTCTACAAAGTTCATGAGTCAGAAAATCCATTTCTCCTCCCTTGGAAATATATTCTCTTCCCTATCCACCTGCCCAATATCATCTCCCAGAGTTTATTCTATTTTTTTTATTAAAGATTTTATTTATTTGAGAGAGAGAGAAAGAAAGAGCATGAGCAGGGGGAGGGGCAGAGGGAGAGGGAGAAGCAGGCTCCCCCTGAGCAGGGAGCTCAACTCAACCCCAGGACCCTGGGATCATGACCTGAGCTGAAGGCAGATGCTTAACCTACCGAGCCATCCAGGCACCCCGAATTTATTCTTTTTTTAATGGACTCCGTAAGTTGATTTCACTACAACTAACCAAATTAACAAACAATAACATTTATCTTTCTTTAAATCTGTGCATTTCTGTGATGCACTTTGAAGCTCTTTAGGCTCTGATGCAAGTGGGTTAGGAAAAAACTGAGAAGCACTGATATATAAATAATTCCCCAGGTGATTCCAATAAGCAGTAAAGCTTGGGATCTTTTGGTCTAGATGATTTCTAAAGATTTTGGAAACTATTGGTTTCTATGATTCTTGGAGCTAAAATTCCCTGTGGATGCCTGCTGAGTGTTTTTTTTTTTTTTCTCTTTCTCTGGATACTTATTTGATTAAGTTTCGTTTCTGGCCAGAGATTCTACATTTTGGAGAAGTATTTCCAACAAATGTAATGGCCCTTTGAAGATCAGAAACAGATGTGAGAAGAAAATATCTCAATCCCCAGAGGAGAGGGTGTTGGGAAATTATCAGTTTAGAGGGTACTTAACGTTAAGAGGGAGTGGGGGTGGGACTGTCTCTCTGATAGGCTTTTACAAATAGTTTAGGACGAAAGACTCTTGTCATTGAAAAACAATGTAATGAAGGGATGTGTAACAAATTGTTGAACAATGCAGTTTTCAGTTTTGTGGGATTTCTGTTTTGTGGGAACTCTAGCATGTTACATGTCTCTCTAGGTCCCACTTGTCTTACTAACTAAACGGATTAAATGAAACCATCTTTGCATGATTATAGTGCTAAATATAAAGCATATTTTTGACAAAATGTTAACTAAGTACCAGATTACACTTGATCTTAGCCAAAAGGCCGAGAAGCGATAATTAATTACCAGATTAAAATGTTGCAGTCCCTAAAACTAGTTTATAGCAGATGATCTGCCCGCATAGGTTAAATATGTTCTAGAAATAAATTAATTTGCATTTTAGTGTCAGCTTTCTTCTTTGTTTGCTACCAGCCTGTACACTAGATCTCTCTTGTTTTGTCCCCTACGCATTATTGTGTGCTCTCTTGGCTTCTAAGATGTGTCTCTTTCCTGGGTCTCTTCCTTTCCTCTAATATTTTCTTGTTCTTGTTTTTGGAACCGCTACTTTTGCCTGTCTTTACATATAATCGTGCCCCAAGTATATTTATAAGGTTCTCTTTTTAATGCCTTGTCTTTCCCTTTTATGCTCATTCCTTCAGAAATAGAATTACATAATAAAAGTTTATTGAGTCCTACGATATATGCCAGATAATGTGCAAGGCACTAGGAACAAGGTGGTCAAAGGCAAAGGCTCCAGCCTCTAAGACTTTAGCCTCTCACAAATTTGACAATCATTTATACTCAGTTCCCCTCCTCTGCAGTCCCAGCCCCAAATCATACCCTGAGCATCTCTGTTTGGAAGTCCTGTAGGCACTGCACACCGGATGTGGAAGAAACCAGAACTCATTATTTTTCCCTGTAACCCTACCCCTCTGTGTTCCCTTTCTCTATTAAATAGCATTATCTCAAACTTTCATATTAGCAAGTTTATCATCCTCTCCCTATCTACTCAGCTGCCACTTCTTGTTTATTTTTCCTCTGATATGTCTCTCAGATCCATTTTCTTCTCTCTCTTTCCACTGTCCTGGTAAAAGTCTCCGTTGGCTCTCACCAGCACAAGTAGAGTAGTCTCTTGTGTCCCTGCTTCCAGGTTATCACATGGCTCCTGAGTTGTCATTCTACTCACACTTTCCTGCATCTCATTCTCCTGCTTACTTTCAGTGCAGCCCATAATCGTTCCCCACATGTCCTAACTATTCTCCCGCCATTTTTACCCATGTGCTTGTGCCCTAGCAGCACCAGACTAGATGAATTCCCCCCACACTCCAATGTCTTGCATGCCTTGGTGCCTTGGTTGACTCCTGGGCCCAGGATTTCCTTCCTCTCCATCTTTGCTTGGTGAACTTCAACGTTTAAGGCTTAGATTCTTCTTTTGTGAAGACTCTTTATCTGTGAAGCTGTCTCCACATTCTTTGTTCATAATTCTCTTATAACACTTTTCACATGGTATTTTATATTCCTGGGTACTTCCATGTTTGGCACAGAGTAGATGATTTTCTTTTTCTTTTTTGGGTGGCTGGTCCCAAATAAGTAAAATGAAATTTGTCACACTTTTATATCTAAAGCTCTGTCTCTATGTGATCCATAATAATGTATTTTAGCAAAAGACTGGACTATTGAACAGTTGATATATTTAATTGTTGTAAATGCAATTGTGAAATGCAAGTTTTGACTTGTTGAGTTTACATTTAACTTGAAATTACATCTTACTACAAAGAGAGGATTCTTTTTTTTTTTTTTTTTGTACCTTTAGGCTTTTCTTTCTTAAAATACATTCTGTTAGAAGAGTTGCACCGGAAAAATTAAGATAGTCCAGTTTGCCTCACATAATTTCAGCAGATGGTTTGAAGAAACTGAAAGTACGCTGAGATCTTGCAAAGCATGGTTGCTTTAGATTCTAGGCCTACATTGTTCTCAGTATTGTACTTTGCACTTTAATGAAGAAAATACTGACTAGGGATATGATTTCCTTTTCTTCTCTCATTGGTTATTGGGAATATAAATGATAGGAAGGCATACAGTTAATTCCACTTATTCTATTAATATATTCATTCATAAGCTAGTTTTATAACCCATTATCACCATTTTTCATGGTAGGATTATTGAGTCCAGTTATTATGTGAAGTTTTGAGTTTTCTTTTACATTCCAGGTATTGTAGGGCGATGAGTGGGTTAGTTTATTATTGCGGCAGTCTGCTCTAGGAATACCTTCCTAGTAATCTGATTGTCTCCACAGGGTGGATTCTGCAGATACTCTCAACTCATTTACAGCTCAGGATGACATGAGAGCTGGGGGACAACAAAGATTTAGTAATGCTATTGGTGTGTTAGGCTGCATGTGGGTATTTTCCCAGATTCTTCTTGGATTTAATATTATTTCCAAGGGATTTTCTTTGGCAGTGTTTAATCTAAGAAAGAAGCATAGCAAAAGAAGACTTAGGATTCTCTTTTTCTAAACATTTAAATATAAAACCATTTAGTACAGTAGAAAGCAGCAATGAAAATTGGGGAAAGTGTTAAACTAACTCCAAACATTAACTGTTTTTAGTGGATTGGATGGTATACAGAGGGAACTATCAAAAATAGTACTATTAAAACAAAAATTAGTTTTAAATATCTTTTTCCCCAACCAAGTGCATACTATGTTATGGCACTTTAGGTATTACTCACATCAAACTTAGATCTGTAGCTATCAGAGAAACAAACCACCTTCTAACAACTTGCTAAATAAAAGGTTTTATTCTCTTTTAGTCTTTACTGACCCAATCTCATTTGCTGGCGCCTACATAATTCATGCTCAGAGTAAGTGTCCCTGATTCTAGGATGTTTCCCTGTTACCACTAGGCTGGGTTAGGTGCCTGTGTATTGCATATTTCTATCACTGTATTTTTTCATCCCATCTTTATTATGATCTGTTCATGTGTCAATCTCCACCATTAGCCTATGAAGTCCTTGAGATAAGAGGCTGTTCTTTACTCATCTGTGCTGAACACTGTGTCTTTAATGTAGTAGTGAATACTGTATGAATGTTTGTATAATTAATAGTGAAGCCAACTCTCAGGGACTGGAATTTTCATTGAAGTGCAGCACCATTGAAAGCTCTTATTTGAAAAACTGGATTAAATATAATATCACCTAAATTTTATAGACACGTCTGAATCACTGCATTAAACTACTGTGTTTAATTTAGTTCTAAAATAAAGGCAGTATCTCTTGTCCTCCAGTTATTTAAAGGTATATTTTTATAACAGAAAGTGGAGGTGAATTAAAAAGTGTATAGAAAGTCATAAGTGTAAATTGCTTCCCAATATAATCTCTTAAGTTCATGTTTAATAAAGATAAGTTACTCAATCAACAATTACTTCATATGTATTTGTACATAAATCACTTAGTTTGGCTTGGATCTAACATTGATAGGACATAATTGATCTTTAAAAGTTTTATGAAGAATCACAGATTGTGAAATTAAAGGTGACTGTATTGTCTAACTTTGCCTTTCCATCAAACAGACACCTGTTTTCTTGGTACTGGAAACCTTATTTTATATGTATTATTGACCAGTCCATCAATTAACTCAGTCTCACAATAATTAACATCATGTTACCTTCTAGTTTTTATCAAGAAAGCCTACCAGAGTTTTCTAACCTGATAAACTTCCAACTAGTGGTTTTTTTTTTCCACCCCCTCAAAAAATGTTTAAAGCAAGCATTAGAACCTATATATTATGTTTTCTAGATCATGCTTTGGCAAACCAGTTTGTCATTTAACCTTATCTATTGCACAGTGTTGTTAGGTGTGACAAGAGTTTAAAATGTCCCGTAGGACAGTTTTATTTTACTTTTCTTAATCTATAACAGGCTGTCCCTTGAAATCTTCCCTTCCTTCCTTTCCTCCTTTCTTTCTTTCCTCCTTTCTTTCTTTCTTTCTTTTTCTTTCCTTCTTTCTTTCTCTTTCTTTCTTTCTTTCTTTCTTTCTTTCTTTCTTTCTTTCCTCTCTTTATTTAGAAATGTTACTTTCTGTCAATCTTATTTCTGTTTTCTATTTAAGAGTCTGTAGAAGAACAGCTTAGGGCCACCCGGTGGTTATTGCTACCCATTCAGTGGCCTGCGCCATGGGAGTTGCGGACCAGTGTTCAGTGGCAGGCTGAGTGCTCCAGTCTTCAGTGGGGAACTGCTGAATAGTCACAGAGGGCACCTGCACCCCTTCAGACCAGTCTGCAACCTCGGGTTGAGTAGCAGTAAATCTGGGACCTGCAGTAGTCCATTCACCCTGAAATTCCTCCTTGGTCACCGCTTTTTCAACAGTGGCCTACTCTTCCTTTTCAATCTCCTCAGGATTTCTGTAGAAGGAGAGATCAGGCATGACCTTCAGTGGGTGCTCACAGGAGAATGTGCCATGCATTGCAGAACTTCCTGGGCCAGCATCCGCCTCATCCGACCCACTGAGTGAGCTCCTTGTTATCATATGGGCTGGCAGCATCCACACAGCACAGAGAAGTCCGTGTTACACAGAGCAACATAGGCAGGTTAACACAAGATGCCTCTGTGAGAGGCTGGTGGTCAGCCCGGGAATCAGTAATCACCAGAAGTCTCAGCTCCTAGAGGGCTTCCAGGATCTGGTTAGTGAATGTCCCAGGTGTGAAGTGGCCAGCAATACGAGTGGCTCCAGTGACAGTCACAAACTTCAGCACAGCCAGCTGGCCAGTATTCCTGGAGCCTATGACACTTACATCAACTGGGCTTCCAATAGCCTGAGATGCTGGCAGAAGCTTCTCTCCCAGGTTCTCTTCAGATTTATGATGTAGATGCCATTGCTTTTCCTTTTGTAGATCGAAGTCAAGTTTGGTGCCACCTAAGTGGGTTCCTGCTGCAAGGAATTTGAGGACATCCTCTTCTTTCTTTTGCAGGACATCAAGGACTCTGGACATTGTGAAAGTTTCCCTTTAAGTTAGGATGGAAACTCAGAGCAACACAACACGGACCCCTCTCCAGGTAGCTTGGAAAGGCTCTACTTTCTGATAATTCATAAATACTGTCATTATTCTTGGAAAAGAGACCACCCTCAGGTTTGACACTTTGCTAAGAGGACTCAAAGAACTCAGCATGTAATAATATTCACCGCTACGTTTTATTACAGCACAAACAACAATCACAACAACGACAAAAGAAGCCAAGTCAACCAAGGGAAAAGGCACATGGGGCAAATTCTGGGGGAAAACAGGTGCAAGCTTTCAAGGGTCCTCTCCCAGTGGAATCACATAAGATGTGCTTCATTCCCTCGGCAGTGAGTTGTGACAGCATGTGTAAAACATTGCTAACCAGAGAAGTTCATTAAAGACTCAGTGCCCAGTGTTTTTGTTGGAGCTGGTTATGTGGGCATACTTTGTCTGCTGTGTACCAGAATTCCAGATTCCTAGGAGGAATGCAGATGTTCAACACAAAACATATTGCTTGCACAAACATTTTAGGCACAGTGAACCATTCTTACCAGTTAATGGTAGGAACCCTCCAAAATCTAAATTCTCAGAGGCTAGCCAAGGGCTAATCTTACAAGGAAGTCTTTTCAAGGATAGACATTTAGAATTGCTATGTTAACTCTTTTCTTCACACTGTGTAAGGTAACATATTGCAGGTTTCAGGGATAAGGATGTGGACATATTTGGAGGGATCATTATCTGTCTACAGTATATGTATTTTACTTAGTTTTATAGTCACAGCTCTAGCCCCAGTGCCTTGCATGTAATGAATACATGGGAAATGCTCCTTCTTTGTGCATTGACCTGTGGATCATGATTTGTCATATTCCGTGTCTCCATCTTTGTAAATGGCATTACCGTCCACCGAGAACCTGAATAGAAAATCTACTTGACTCCTTCCTGTTTCTTGCCCTCCACTTGCAATCAATCACCAAGTCCTACTGAGTCTACTCTCTAAGTGTTTCTTGATTCCGTTCCATTTCCTGCAGGTCGACTGCCACCACTGTAGTCTGGGCTACCATAACTTCCGGGCACTCTTTCTCTATACACTCTGGACTGGTTTCAAGCTTCTAGTTTGCTTTCCTTCAATCCATTCTCCAGATAGAAACAAGAGTGTTCTTTTAAGAGCATAAATCTAATTGTATTACTGCTCTATTAAAAACCCTTCAGTGGTCTCTGTCTATTCCTCTAGACTCAATTTTTACTCTTTCATCTTGCACATTATATACTTTGCAGTCACATTGAATTTCTCTTGGTTTCTCAAGCAAAACATACTCCTGCCTTACCTCCAGGGTTTTACATGAGTTTGTTCCTTTGTACCAAACACTTTCCTCCTTCTTTGCCAAGTTAATTCCAATTATCCCTTCATTTGAGTCTCAGCAAAAACATTTCTTCCTCAGGGTGATCTTACCAGGCATCTAATAGGTTAGGTCCCTCTATTATCTGGCCATTTATATCCTGTACTTTCCCTATCATTATGTTTGTCCCGAAAGTTATGGTTTTGTCTATCTTCTCTGCTAGGTTATAATCTCCATTATGGCAGACACTCTGTACTGGTTGCCATTCTATCTCTAATATATAGAACATGGAACTGGACATGGTTAGTTTTCAGTAAATATTTCCTAAATGAGTGAATGAATTAGTGCTGAAAGATTTTAAGAAGGATTGCCTGGCTGCTTTGGAAAATAGTCTGGCAGTTCCTCAAAAGTTAAACATAGAGTTATCATATAAGCCAGCAGTTATACTCCTACATATCCACCCAAGAGAAATGAAAATGTAACCCCCACAAAAAATTGTATATAAAATTTTATAGCAGCATATTGTCAGCATATAATAGCCAAAATGTGGAAAGAACTCAAATCTCCATCAACTGATGAAAGGTTAAATACAATGTGGTATATCCATGCAATGGAATATTATTTGGCAATGAAAAGAAATGAAGTGCTGATACATATATCACTACAACATATATGGACCTCAAAAACATGCTAAGTAAAAGAGGCCAGTCACAAAAGACCGCATACTGTATGATTTATGAAATGTCCAGAATAGACAAATCTATAAAGACAAAAGCTAGATTAGTGATTGCCTAGAACTGGGGATATTGGGAAAAAATGGGGAAAGACTGCTGAGGATTGCCAAGGTTTCTTCTTGAGGTGATAAAAACGTTCTAAAACTGATTATGGTGATGGTTGCACAATTCTGTGGATATCTTAAAAACCATTGAATTGTATATTTAAAATTTATGAATTGTACAAAATGTGAATTATATATCAATATTATTAAGAAAATATTGGACACTTGCCAATGTATAATTCAACTTTGAAAGAGAGCTAATGGCAATTATGCTTAATTCACACTAAGAACATTGAACTGAAGAAGTATTAATTGAATGAGTGAATGGCTTATCATTGTCTATTGACTGAAATGCCTGGCCAGCTAGTTCACCTCACAACTCAATCACATAAGTGGTTTCCCTTGAGACAACCATCGCACTTTGGTATAGAGCAAAAGGGATTTACGTACATTTTGTCACATGAAATGTGTAAAAAGAAGTGAAGTTAGGAATTGAGAGTTAATTTTAAAAATTAATACTTTTCACAGGCTCATCAAGGACACTCAAGTGAAACAACCCTTCCACCCCAGTCTTAGGTACAGAAGGATGCAATGACCGACTCAAGCCAATCGTTTTACTCACTAACGCACTATTGCTTTTGCACTGCAATGTCAACCCAGTAGAAAAGGCAAATAGCTGCTTCTTATTATTATGAAAATAGTTTTGACCTGATATTTCCTCTGAAAAGATCTTGAGGACTCCTAATGGGTCTGTAGACCACACTTCGAGAGCTGCTGTCCTAAGTGATATAAAATCACAGATGCCTTAGCAACAAAGGTCCAGCATGTATTTACAGATCTCCTTAAGTTGTGCCCCAGTGGTCCTTCTAGGGTAGATAATCATCTCAGTCAAGTTGGAAAGTATTTGGCTGAGTTTCTCCTTAATGCGGTACACTTCTAATTAAGGGAACAACGTTGCTAATTGTTAAGTGATTAGCATTTCCTTGCTTTTCACTGTCAGAGGATGCATTTACAGCAATCACCTCAACCTTATTTTATCTGAACTCTTAATTTTTTTGTCTCTTCTCTGCTCCCTTATCTAGAATAGCCAAAGAAGGTACAAAAGAAGTAGAGACAGAGTCAGAGACTTTGTGATAAGTAGCCTTCCAGAAGTTCACAAAACTCTTCTCTGAGTATCTTTTTTGGGAAGCTTTCTGGATGTGTTATGGTAATAGATTGGAGATGGATTGAAACATATTCTGGCTGCCCTACATCTGTGAACTGAGAGGCCAGCCACCAAATTCTTGATTTGAGTTTAAAAGATGACATTCAGAGTTCAGTTGTGGGCATAGTTAGCTTCAGCACATGAATAATTCTTACAGCAATGATAGAAGGGAGAAAGTGCCAAATCATTCTATAATTTGCAGTTAGGTTTTCAGATTAAGCTACCATGATCTGTGACAACACTGAAGGTTAGAGAATGTACCAGTGGCAGGTTAGAGTTTTGCATTGTGTTAACATTGTCTTTGTTTAGTTTTTTGCCCTACCTTTCTTTGGGGAGCACTGACATTCTTCTTTGTGTTGCAGATTTCTCAGCATGGCCAGGTGGCATTTAAACAGCCTAATGAGAAAGACGACTTGGCTCCAAGTGGCAATGTCAAAAGACACTTCTCAGCTGCCCTGTCGCAGAGGTCGGGAATGAGACCGACATTCTCAATTACTGCCCAGTGTCATGCTGTCACTACCCCTCCTCAGCATCCACCTTCTTCAAGCAGCGTTCATGCCCTCTCTTCTTCTGTTCAAGTGGGCGCTTTGGCATGGAGGAAGCCGTGCTTTATCTCCCTAGTGCATCTTGCTGTCTTTGGCACATTTGTTGTTTGTTGTTGGTAGTGCCAGGGCTCAGCTGTTACATGACAAGCTTTGATAGAGTGAATCAATTGCTGTTGTTTTTTCTTCTTGAAATACCCATCAGACTTTGTACTTCCCCTTTAAAAACGAAGGCTGCTTCATAATAGTTACTGTCGGGAATAAGAAAAACATAACACAAGAAATTTATATCATTTTCACATTTGATCATGGCAGATGAATTGTCAGGAGAAAAATAAGTCTTGATTTTTCACAGTGTTCATTTAGGTGGGAACAAATGTCAGATGTCCCAGAAATCTCACTTTCTGGAAATACAGTATTAAGAGTATACTGATTTAGCTTTAACTTTTAAAACTCCTTAGAAAGACAGAGAGAGAGAGAGAGAGAGATATCATTATTTTCAGCTTTCCTCTATCCCAGAAGGGCAGGAGCTCTCAAAAGAGTACTTTCTGGGGGTCCAGGAGATTGCTTTTCACTTGAGTGTTATTTGAAATTTCCTGTGGATGGTGAATCTGAAGAACCTTGGGGTCAGGGTTGAGGATTTGTGATCTAAACATTCTTGACCCTGCTTCCTATAAAACGACAAATTGATATTGCTGGGACTCATCGCCACAGGATAGCTATCCACTGTCCAACATCCAGATAAAATTGAGTAATAAATTCAGAAAGTCGAATGTTCCTTGTTTTTTAGCAATTGAGTTAAAACTTTTAAGCCCTAATATTATTCAAATCTGACCCTACTCTAAGTTTAAAAAACTATCATAAGAAAACAACTCTGTGAAGTTTTTTGACTGGTGTTTAAAATACGGCTGATGCTGACTTATGGTTTAAAAAAGGCAAGGGGGGGACTAGAACATATTCATGTCCTATCTTTGTCTGTGGTTCGTATTCTATGAGGAAGCTTCCACAGCACTGTGCAAACAGGTGTATATTGAAAAACAGAAGCTTCTTGAGGTCAGTGGCTCTTCTTAACTGTACTAAAGGTCAAAACTAGCGATCAGCCAGTTTTACCAGTTATATGACCTTGGACAAAGTCACCTCTATATACCTTGGTTTTCTCAACTGTGAGATGGTGATAACTATAGTGCTACAGAAGTTTATGTGAAGATTAAATGAGTAAATATAATAAATATAATAAAGCACTAGAACAGTGCCTGGCACATAACAAACACCATCTAATTGTTAGTTTTGTTGTAGTGTATAATAATTGTATAAGTGTCATAGTTGAGGTAATGCTAAGTGTTAAAGAAAAAGATAAGTATAGAGGAGGGAAGGAAAGAGGGAAGTCAAGAGAGAGAGGGTCTTCCCTGTGATGAGGAAGGGGAGAGAGGTTGGAGGGTCAAGGCCAATGTGTTCCCTGGCACTCTTCCATGGAAACAAACTCTCTGAGTGAGTGGAGAGTTTTCTTGAAGACTGCATGGTTCACACAGAGAGCCTTCACTTTTAGCACAGGGCCTTCCAGCCTTGCCTAAGACTCTCATGTCCCAATGAATGGATGCTCTCAGCCAGATCTCAGCAGTGATTGGTGAAGATGGATGAACCAGGACTGGGTGGGGAGCCGGGGGTGAGAGGGAGTTCCCTCCTACCCTTGGTGCTTTAACACATACAACTTTTGTGCGTTCTGAAGGGAAGGGAAACTCAGTAGGCTGGGTATTTGGACTTGGATTTAGTTTATTTAATGTTTTCTGTGCACCTGGATTGTGAACTGAGCATTATACCCACTGCATTGATTGGCTCTTATAATGTTCTTTGAATATTTCACACATGTCCTGTTTTCCAAAGTACATTATATCTGACAACAGGGATCATTTAAAAATATCTGTCATCATGCTCCATTGTGCCCGGAACATCACGCTCTGCACACAGTGAGTGTTTAGTAAACATTGATTCGCTGTCCAGGGCCCCCAGGACAGTGGTTCTCATCTGGAGTGCTAGGCAGACATATACCATATTCCTTCACCAAATTACATGACACAACATTTTATCAATGTATAACATTTTTGTCCTTGCTACAACTGAATACTGTCACTCAGAACTCTGTGAGATGGAGCGAATGGGTTGCATGATGCAGTTTAGTCTATATAAAATTGTCAGTGAAGAAAGAACATATGTTTATTGGAACATGTGAGATCTTTTGCATCTTCAGGATATAAGAGGTCAGGGGACAAGACAGCTGTATTCAAACAGCCATACAGAAAGCCTTATAGGAAGACTACAAGGAGATGAACGAAGCCATAACTAGGGAAGCTTTTATGGAAACTATGAGATGTTATGATATTGCAATAGTGATTTCCATGTTATTTTTAGTAACTTTGATGATGATGATTTTGGTATTTAATCCCTTCACGTATGCTGCCAAAATTCTAAAATTCAAGAGTGTGACAAATTCCAATGTGATTGAGAACTACTTCTTTGGGATAATTATATCATAAAGAAAATAGTATGAAGCACTTGAATGCAAAGTTCTTAATTCTTTCAACATCATTCTGTAGGGCCAAAAAGAGGTATCGCAACTGGAATACCTAAATATCTCCTGTGTACTGGCAAGTGGTCAAGCCGACCCTAAGCCACAATAACCACTGCAGTTGCTACTTCGAACTGCCACATTCCCATAGATTCCTTTGGTAAAGAGACAACGAGCCCAAATGTGTTTGACGGTTTTTGCATCAGCTTAATGCTTATATCAGTTTCCCTTGACCCCCGAATTCCATGGGTGGTATAGACAAGGGCCGGGGGGGAATACTGTGCACACAGGGCTATTGGTCACAGATGAGGAACCCTGAGATTTTTTAAAAACCCATAAGCTTACAAGATGCTGCTGGCAAACCTGCCCAATCTTTGCCCTTAAGGAAGACATTATTTTTATTACCTTGGAATACAAACAAATCTCCTCTGAGGAAAACGGGAAAACTTTTTATCTTGGAGCGAGGAAATCAATCTGTTCTCTGACCAGGAGAGTGACATTCTCTCTAGCTTCTGTGGCTGTTGGTTATGCAAACATCTTTGAACAAAACTGTTATTGGGCAACCATCTACGTACCATGCACTGGGTTTAGCATCGTGCAAGAAGCAATAGAGACCATTAGATGTGGATTTGAGTTTGAGTTCTGCTACTTACTAGCTGGGTCATCTTGGGTGAGTTAGTTAAAATCCCTGTAAAATGGGTGATAATAGTTTCCTCTTTGGAGAGCTCTTGAAAAAATTAAATTAGTGTGTTTATAGCATTTAGCACTGTACTTTGATAATCATAATAACATGTTCTAAAAGTTAGGGCTGTCTTAGGCTGAGATTAACAGAACACTTGATCAGCAATAGCTTAAAAAACAAAGGAATTTTCTTTTCTCACGTAACAACAAGGCCAGAGAGAGACGGCCTGGAACTGGCTCAGCTCCTCACTAATGCTGCCTGTCCCAGGTTTGCTCTGCTTTCATGCTGCTCTGAGTAGGCGGCTCCTGTCTTTACGGTGGCAAATGGTTGCTGTTCCTCCAGACCTCTAAATCTGCAGTCCTGAAAAAAGAAAGTGGAGGACCAAAGTCTTCTGCTTGCGAGCTTTGCATTTTTATTCTGGAGGGAATACCCTTCGTAGGGGCTTCATCCACATACTCATTGGCAGGTTCTGGGTTACATGGCCAGTCTTCGCTGGGAGATTGGATACTTTTAATTGGGTACACAGTGGCCCCAAGCAAAACGGAAATTCTGTTTGACAGGAAGAAGTGGAATGGATACTAGTAGTCAACAGGCAAAGTCTGCCCCAGACATGATCCCTGCGTGCAAGCTGTTCTAATATGGTGCTTCAGTGAGCAATAAAAGCTTTCCTTCCTGGCAGTCACAGACTATGGTTGGTGGATGCTTTTTATTAGACATTTATATTTAAATTTGAAAAGGTTAATTTTATTTGATCCAGTGGTCAAAGGACAGATATATTCCCAGCTTCCAGAGTTCAGGCACTGTGAAGAGCCTCTTTAGTGAAGCCTGAAATGGAACAGAATGAACATATTACAGTTAATTAGGCCTACTAGAAAGCCTTATTGCCCCTAACATAGGTAGCCTAATTACTTTATATTTTAATTTCCTCTTCTTCATTAACAGGTACTAAGGGGCATCTTCAATGAATTGGCTTTCAGCATTTTGGCTTTAAGCTTCTGTTTTCATCTTTATATTATGAAGAATTGGTCAACTGGGTATCAAGTCATTCTGTGTAGCCTAGTTTTTTGGATGTGAATTAAACTATTAAGTTCAGGATTATTTATTTCAGCGATTTTTCTCTGCTATAAATGTTACTAAAATGTATTTCAGAGTCCTTAATGAAAGGATACTGTCAATAATCTATCCTAATTTTGATGGTTCAGAATCACCTTTGAACATCAGTCATTATGAAATTTTATAGTCATATACATTGATATAAAACTCTTTACTTACTTGCTTTTTTCTCATAAAATGAAGACTGTTTCATTGTCAGACTCTTTGGAATGGTGTAATACACCTCCTTCAAGAGACTTCATCATCTTCAGAGAAGTCATCAGCCTTCACTGTTGCTCCCTTTGCTTTTGATTTTCCATCTCTGTTCAAATAATTGTTGTTAATAATTATATATTTAATAATTCTATAGCTGGGCCACAAGCATCAGTCTGTGAACTTACATCCACCCTCCCTTCTCATTTGTACTAATTTCATTAATGAATTGAGAAGGGAAATCTCTCTTACCCTTTCAAAGAATTTTAGAGGTGTTTCAAGTGGGCATTTTCTATAAAGGGCAATCAGTACATATTTTAGTCTTTGTGGGCCATATAATGTCCTTGTCACATATTTTCCCCTTCTCCTTCTGTCAGAAACAGACCATGGATCAGACTTGGCCTGCAGCTAAATGTTGCTGAACCTTGCTCCAAAACATAGTTCTTTACCATTAAAACAGTGGTTTCCAAAATATTTTGAAAGTGGGCCTTTTTTATTAAAAAAGCTTTGAGAATGTTCTCAGAGTATAGGTATTTATTTTTATTTATAAAATGTTTGCATGTTTTTATCCAAACTGATATTACATACCTTATAAAACATGCACAAAAATAGAAATTAAAAAGCATCAGATAAAATGTGGATATAAATAGAAGTTCTAGAAATTCTTTCTGTGCCTCAGGAGATCATTTTGCCCACTTCCTGGAGAATCTGCATTTCATCTTGGAGTTCTCTCTTTTAGAGGAAAAAGATGACACTTCTCACATGACACCAGCCCTGCAATTTTCTAGAAGCTCTTAATATCAGCTTTTACCTTGAGTCTACTTAAACCCAAGGGAACTTGATTCATTGGAACCTGCCAACATAAAGGTTGAAAAACATTACAAGAATAGACTTGAAAAAAAATCAGTTTTTTTCTAAAACTATTCAGAGAATAGACTATGATCAAAAAGAAGCTCCTTGAGACCGTGAAATTCTCCTCCAGGATCATGATTTATTAACTATTTTTCACTGGTGAATATACAGTCCTCTAATATGATATCTCACTTGAAATGCCAAGGCCACCTTTCGGGAAACAGCACACAACACAGGTACACGCTTTTATTTATAAAACTGTTTGGACTTTCTAGTGAATGGTAGCCTGGAACCCAAGGAACTTTCAAATTGTTTTCTAAGCACCATTATTGAATATGTCCTGCATCGGACTCTGAGATTCTTAATCTTGGCTTCATGGATTCCATAAGTGGCTGTAAATGAATTTTAGTGTATTAATGAACATGTTAAAATTTTTATGCAAAATGGAGAGAATGGATGTAATATGAGCTTATTTCTGGGAATATGGCCATAACTATCTATTTAGGAGACAGAAATCACACCAGCTATTTTATTAGAGAGAATTTAATACAAAGAACTGCTAACTAAGTGTAAAATTATTAACAAGGTAATTGAAAAGGCAAAAAGAGAATTCTGAGTTATCAGAGAAGTCGCAATTGCAGGAAGCTGCTGCTCCTCCTAGAGTTGGAGAAAAAGAGGACGAGGGCTGGAGGAGCCACTGTTCATGTGGTGCTGGGACCCTGTCCTGTTAGGAGGAACAGCCGACAGCTGGTGTGGGCTCTCGGAGGAGGCACAAGGGGCTGGTTCTGAGAGTGTTGGAATCTCTTCGCTAGACTCAACCGCAGTTTCCTAAACAAACTGGCCCTGCTGGGGTGAGAAAGCATTGCTCGGTGTGCTGCTCCCAGGAACCATAAGCTGACTGGAAGCCAACAGAAGAGCCCTCTTCCTCCTCCCGTCTTGCAGTCTCCCTGAAGCGCCCCCTACTGGTGGACTCCAGCAGGCATCAGTTGGCAAAGCAGAAACGTGCTTTGCCGCATTGCGAAGCTGGGTGGATTTAAAGCTCAGATATAATAGCTTCATCGCAGGACCAGTGGCCCATAGATTTAATGAAAATCTTAAAGGGGACTGGAACTCCAAAGGTTAAAACTTCTGCTGTTTATTTCTTAATACTTGGGGAAGAGGATTGTTTTATGTATGGAGGTGTTGCTTCCCAGGTGAAGATATATGAGAATCTGAATATTCTGAAGTATTTCATTTTCTGGGTTCTGGTAACACATAATGCAGACAAGCCAGTAATTAATCTATCATGAATGTTCTGGAACTGAACTTCCGAAATTATGTGGTGAAGTCCCATTTCTTTTCCTTTCATGTGTTGTATCTTCTCTTTGTCTGGAAAGTTACTTCATTTCTGAGGACAGTGTAGTGCACATGATCTGTGGTGGTCCCTGGCACCAGGATCCCCCAGATCTGTGTGTGCTGTTCCCATGCCCTGCTGGCCATGATTAACGCAGAGGTTAGAGAAACCAGGAGAGTTAAGCTAGTCAGGGCAGCCCACCCCCGGCTAGTTAAGTAAGTGGTCCATGTTTAGCAAGAGGGCATCTCTCTCAGGTGGCAAAGTTGGGAGACATGAGCTGGAAGCTGCCCAGCAGCCCTGTTCCTCATCGTGAGGAGGAAGCCCCTTTGAAGAATGAGACAATTGAGCCAACCCGGTAAGAAAAACAGGAGTGGAAGAGTCCTGTAACTTTCCAGTCCCAGTACCAGTGTCCCTGAAACAGCTACACGCTTGTGAACACATTTGGCTTGCAAGAATCAAGCCTACTTTCTTTGTCCTCTTAAGTTTGTTCAAATTGGTTTTCTATCACTGGTACCCAGTAGCAGACTGCCTAAAGCAGCTCTGCTGTGCTGTTTTTGTGTATACCGATAAGACCCTTTATGTCTCAGGGACTCTGCTGCCATAGTGGTAAAGGGGTGATGGAATTTATCTCCAAGATTGTTTGAGGCGGACATGAGAAAATGTATGTAAAGCACGTAGCATGGTGCCTATCATAAAGGGCATGTTAGAAAAAAATTGTTGTGGACTCAGTATTGTACCATCAATAGCCTAGCTTATCACCAGACTGTGCTGAGTATAGCAATTTCACCCTGTGCCTCCGGTGCTAGTCTACTACACCCTTTGGTTTATCCTTTTCATAGTGCCCTGACACTGTCAAGGACCAATATGGTTCAGGGAGATAATTATTAACCCACAACAGCAATGCTTCTGTTCTTCAAAGACGTTCACCTAAGTTTAGCGTAGGTGTCTATGAGGGCAGGCGTCCCTTTAGGCTTTAAAGTTATTTGATTTTCTCTTTTTTTTCTCCTGTGCTTCACTGCTATCCTTCTTTCTTCTCTACCATTACTGTCAGCTCTTGAATCCCCATTGTTCTTTCTAATGGGTGAGGTCGCTGGCTGTCCGTTTGAGTCTGTTTCCACTCCAGCTTTTCCTTTTGTTATGTTTCTTCCAAATCTTATTACATCTCTTTTGCTTCTTGGCTTCTCATGTGAAAAGTTTCATTATGTATGTATGTATGTATTGTATTGTATTTCTGAAGATCAATGCAATCATTTCTATGAGAATTATAACTTGTACAGACTAGCATATTCTTACTGGCATAAGATAGGAAGCTGAATTATCATCAGAAGGTTGCTTGGTGATCTAGGAATCATTGTTAGAGACATTAGATGACCCCCTCCCCCTGACACAGCTGTTTGATTCAGCCATTATTGCTGCAGGCTTGAGAGGATAAAAGTACTTTGTTATTCAGAAATTATTTTTGAATTAATATCAAACCATGCAGCTAAAGATTTTACAATTTGCTGCTACTTAAAATGAATAATTTAAAAATAAAAATAGAACAAAATTGTTTTATGTGTCTGAACAACTATCTTTGCCTCATAAATACAAAGAATGAGGACGTGCTCAATTCCCAAACAGAACAAAACAAAAACAAAAAATTCCAAACTAACAAAGCAAGTGGGAGTGAGTGGTGCCTGGGAAAATATCTTATAATAATCATTAAGCTAGTTATTATTAAGAAGGCAAATGGCTTCCTTTGTATAAGCTCTACCCAGCTCGGTCAAGTGTAGCATTATCAGTTTAATACTTTCAGGCACATAGTCAACTAATTTAAATGAGTTGATCCACATTGACCTTCTTAGATGACTGAAATAACTGCTGATTGTTCAGCTATTTGAATTATATAGGCATGGTTCAAGACAAATTTCAAGATGCATTTGTGTACTGAGACAGTGGGGTGTAGTAATACATCTACATTTCTATCCTATGCCCCAACTCCCCCACGCGTTCTAAGCTCATACATTCAGTTGCCCACTGGATAGTCCACATAAATGACCAACAGATACAACAATCATAACATATGCAAAACTAGACTTCTTCCTGCAAAACCTACTCCTCCCCTCCTCTTTCCTATTGCACCAAAATCCTGAGATATTCTTGACTTCTCTATTTTGCTCACATCCTACATCAACCCCATCAACTGAATGTTCAAAATATACCCCAGTTCCAGAAATCACATAAGCCTAAGTATTATTCCCATACTCAAAATGCTCAAGACATATTCAATACATACAAAATTGCACCCAGGTGATTTTTTTATTTTCTTATTTACATTTTCAATATTATCTGTAATTATCATATGTAATTTTTATAACCTGAAAAACCATTCAGTTTTACATTTCTGCTTTTATAAGAAATACAACATTTTATATACAAATTAAAGAAAACATTTCTTAGTACAGCTTTGCTTTCTTTAATCATTTAGTTTGATACACACACCCTGATGCTAATTTCAGAGGCTTCCTTTTGTTTTGACTATTTCTATTACCAGTTAGATAAAAGATAATAAATACTCAGTGACACTAGGAGACAGCATAGTATAGTAGGAAAGATGTGGATTTTAAACCACAAGACCTAGGATCTAGTTTATCTGACAGTGGATCAACCAAGTAGTTTTAGCTAGTTGACTCAAATTTTCCGTCCCTCAGCTTAAAAAAAGAACGGAACTAATAATATCTGGCTTACCTACCACGTAGAATTTTTTTAAAAAAGATTTTATTTATTTATTTGACAGAGAGAGACAGTGAGAGAGGGAATGCAAGCAGGGGGAGTGGGAGAGGGAGAAGCAGGCTTCCCGCTGAGCAGGGAGCCAGATGTGGGACTCTATCCCAGGACCCTGGGATCATGATCTGAGCCGAAGGCAGACGCTTAACGACTGAACCGCCCAGGAGCCCCTACCACATAGAATTTTAGTGAAGTTCAAATAGCTATTTAAAAATGTTTGAAGTGTAAAACACTCAATGAATGTTAGTTAAAAATATTAGAATTATTCGATAGTCAAATGGTGAGTTGTAAAATCTACAGATGGAGTGATGAATTATCTTAAAACACAGAAGTAAATTAGGGTTCAATTGAGTATTGTACTTGTCATATGCTATCTTAACCCAATATCCATATGTGTAGAGGATGGTTAGATTAGTGGATGTCAGATGCTAACTGACTAAAAATTAAAATGACAGATGTTGAGTTGGAGCAGCCCTGCTCATCAGAGAAGACAGCTGTATACAGCTCAGAGAAAAACTCTGCCTTAAGTGGATGGGCTTTCTTATAAACCTTGAGAGAGCAGCTAAGAGCTTAGATGTGTGGGTGGACATAGTGCCCAGATCTGGGTGGGGAGAGAGGTTGCACCTGGTGGCCCTGTCAGGGCAGCCACGAGCTGACCTTGAGAAAGGGGGCCCTTCCTGGCTGGAGGATCTAGGAGAAACTTTGTTTTGCCAGTCCTGGAGCAGGTAATGGTGATGAGGCTTATGGGAAAAGAGCTCTTGGCCCACTAGGAAAATTTAGAGTTGGCCTCAGAAGAAAGAACGACAGAAGTTTTGAAATCTTTATTCAGTTTAAAGCAACCCAAAACTTACTGAGTACCAGACACATTTTCCATAGTTCCTGTATTTAAATGTTATATTTGATCTTAAGCATGCACTTTTGGATAGGTATTTTTTTTTAAGATTTTATTTACTTATTTGACACAGAGAGAGAGAGAGCACAAGCAGGGGGAGTGTGGCAGGCAGAGAAACAGACTCCCTGCCGAGCAGAGAGCCTGACGTGGGGCTTGATCCCAGGACCCTGGGATCATGACCTGAGCGAAAGGCAGACACTTAACTGACTGAGCCACCCAGGTGCCCCTGGATAGGTATTATTATCAGTTTACAGATGGGAAAACTCGAGACTCAGAGGGGTTAGAGAAGTTGCTCAAGATCACCCTATTAGTAAGTGACCAATATGAAACTGAAATCCACTTCGGTTGGCCTCTTTACACTATATCCTCTTGAATGCTGGTGAACTTCTACGTAGTAAAGGCCTCGACTCTGTTCATATTAATGATTTTCAGAGAGACACCTGTGAATTTTTTCACGGGTGTTGGCAGTCTTTGATACCAGGGAATAATGCTATTGGAAGCAATGAATCCTGGTGATATGTGGAGCTCCTTTCTTTAAGGAAGGACACTAAGATTTGTGGCTTTGCATCTCTGAAAGATTATCATGATTTTTTTCAAGACAGGTATTTTCTTGATAAAGAAATAATTTCCTATTTTTTTTAAGGGCTTAAACTCACTACCCTGAGATCAAGACCTGAGCTGAGATCAAGAGTCGGACACTTCACCGACTGAACCACCCAGGCACCCATAAACATTTTCCTATTTTAAAGATGGCCTTTACAACATCCCCCCAAACCTCACCAAATCAGTGTATATTAATGTAAGAAACAGATTTTTAGCTACACTAAGAGCTCCAGATGGTTTCATTCAGGTGTAGGGAAATGGCATAGCTGCCTATAATTCATGACCTGCTTCATGGAGTCAGGGACATTATTTTACAAGGACACTGCTTCATTATCATTTTTCTGCTCCAAGTCACAAAACAGAACACATGGCTTCAGTGAGATCTTTTCAGTCAGGTGTAGCTTCTTTTCAAGTGCTTCAAGACAAGATTTTTGTGTTGGGGCAAATCCAAGAGTTAGTAAAATCCCAGCCTTTTCAAATCCAGTCTTTTCATGAAGATTCACATTGTCTAATGTATCATGGGCAGACATAAGATACTCTTTGAATTTTGTTGGCTTCACGTTTTTATTAGAAAAGATCTTTTAACACCTAAAGCACTGAGACTTTTGTTTTTAATTTATGTTCAATTATAGAAGTAAAATCTAAAAATATAGAAAATTTATCACACTTTATTTTCTTTGGTATTTTACATCTAAGTTCTATAAAATAATTTCTAAAAATCATATGTCTATAAAAATAATGACAGTTTAAGATCTCTTTTATTCTTTCCAAAGGAAAATTATTCTATATATCTTAGCAAGAAAACAATAATGGATATAAATTAAGTGACCGTGTACAGTACAGATGGTGTACTGCTATGCTATATTATCTGGAGTCAACCATGCTTTAATAACTTAGCTTGTTATAAATAGAATATATATTACAAAGTCTTGTTTGACTTTTATCACAAATGTATCTAGAAAAAATTAAAGACAAAAAATTTAGCGTCTGTTTCATGTGGCCCCTAAAGTCAATCCATGGACCCCATGTCACAGTTTAAGAAATGATGTTTGGGGTGCCTGGGTGGCTCAGTCAGTTAAGCATCTGCTTTCGGCTCAGGTCATGATCTCAGGGTCCTGGGGTCGAGTCCCGTATCAGGCTCCCTGCTCAGTGGGGAGCCTGTTTCTCCCTCTCCCTCTGCCCCTCCCCACCCCCCGGCTTGTGCATGCACTTTCTCTCTCTCTCAAATAAATAAAATCTTTAAGAAAAAAAAGGAAATGCTGTTTTAGGGAAAAACCAAACATTAGACTTAGTATAAGAATAGCTAATTACTGTGATCTGTAAGATGTACCCTTTCTATTGTAAGAAATCTTAATTGTGTGATTCAGTTGTATAAGTCAATTGCCTTATCTGGTTGAAATCAAGGATAGAAGATTCCCTATTGTATGGCAGAATTAAAAATCCCTTTATTTAGAAAATAGTTTATAGTTTGCAATGTGTTTTCTGGTAAATTACTTTGTGCTAAGGTTGTGTTTCAGTTATCTGTTCTGTGTAACAAAATACTTCCAAATTTGATGGCTTGAAACAACATTGGTTCTCTCTTGTGGTTCTGTGTTGATTCTTTTGCTGCACGTAGTGTTGGCTGGGATCACTCATGCAGCTGCAGTCAACTAGAAACTTCGCTGGGACAATTTGGTTCCTCACATGGCCTCTCTCTCCAGCAGGATCACTGGGACTTCCTTATAGAATGGCAGCTAGGCTCTTAAAAGGAAGTGAGCCAAGAAGATGAGACTCAGTGTGTAAGCCTCTGCTTGCATCATGCTTGTTAATATGACATTGGCCAATGTGAGTCACATGACTAGGTCCACACGGGAGGAAACTTTATATGGGTGTGAATTCTGAGAGGTGTCTTTGTCATGCACTTACTGCCAAATGATGGATTACCCTCAACGCTTAGCAACTGAAAGCAACAAACATTTATTTTCTTGCACAGATTCTGAGAGTCAGTATTTGGGAGCAGCTAATCTGGATGACTTCGATTCAGAGTCTCTCATGTGGTCGAGAAGGGCTACCATCATCTGGAAGTTGACAGGCTGGACGATCACTTCCATGATGGCTCACTCATATGGTGTTGACCAGAAGCCTCAGTTCCTCACTGGCTCTTGGCGGGAGGCCTCAGTTTCTCATGATGTACACCTTTCCACAGGACTGCTTGAGAGGCAGGTGGTCTAGCCTCATGTCATGGAAGTTCGCTTCCCCCAGAGTGAGAGGAAATGGGAGAGAGGGAAAGGAAGATAGAGGAACAAAAATATTTTTTATGACCTAGCTTTGTAAGTCACATATTATAACTTCTGTATTCAGTTGGTCACACAGATCAACCATGAGTGTGGAGGGAACTACATAAGAGTGTGAACACTGGGAGGCAGGAATCTTTGGATCACCCTGGAGTCTGCCTACCACAGTGTCATTAAAGGTAAGGTGTATGTGTTTTTTCTTATTCTGAGCTTCTAGTATTTGTTAATACTCTAAGCAGTTATTTAAGACAAAGCTGAGCAAACCAAATTCTATACAAAAGGTTCTCCACAGTGTAGCTAAGCTCCAATTTATTTGTATTCTTCATTCTCATTAGGGGAAACAAAAAAACAAAAGAAATCATTTCTTAAAACTAGAAACACTTATGACAATATTTACTGAGAATTCTGTTCTCTCACCTGCTAGGAGTGTTTTTGGATTGTCTGAGAACAATTTAGAGAACATGGCCTGAAACAGAAACATTGCTGTCTTATTCATATTCATTGCAAAAATAATTACAGATTATTGTTGGCAAACTGGTCTTTTTTTTTTTTTTCAAACAAACTATAAATGGGGCAGTGTAAACTGTGTGGTATAAAATGAATTTTCATATTGACCAGTTCTGCTATTGCTTTCCAGCTGTACTCATGATGGAGCTGTTGGTTAAATCCTATCTTTAACGTGTCCAAGAAGATACTGATGCTGTTTACATAACTATGAAAGAGAAAGTCACATCCCTTATGCTGTTTTTCCTAATGTAAATTTTGATGATTTGATTCTAGCAGTGGATGAAAACATTGACTTTAGGTTAGGCGTTCATGGTTTCAGGTCCCAGTCTGGCCCCTTCCTGCCTATGTGTCTTTACATGCTCTAACAGTTCCCTCATCTATAAAGTGGGAATAATAATACATACATCATAGTAAGAGAAGCTACATAAGGCTTATAGTGAACATGCAATAAATAGAACTATAATTGGCTAAATATTCTTTATTATTTTTAAAGATTTTTTATTTATTTCTTTGACAGAGAGAGAGCACAAGCAGGTAGAGGGAGAGGGAGAAGCAGGCTCTCTGTCGAGTAAGGAGCCCGATGAGGGGCTCGGTCCCAGGACCCTGGGATTGATAAGGGAAATCTGTGTTCTAAGATGGCCGACAGAGCCAGCGAGAGAGTCCCAGTCCTTGCCCCGGTGCTCTTCTGGGCTCTTCTTCCTGCCCTGCTTCGCGCACGCGCCAAAAGTGCCCAGTATGCGGAAGTAGAAGTATATAAATTGCCCCCTTTGTTTGTGCTCAGGGCTCAGACCTTTGGAGATCACTCTCCTCCGAGCCCACTGGTGTTAAATAAACCTCCTAACCTCCAAGATCTCTGAGTGCCACTTGGTTCTTCCGTCGGGCGATCCAGTCCAGGTTCCGTAACAGGATCACGACCTGAGCTGAAGGCATTTGCTTAACCAACTGAGCCACCCAGGAGCCCCTGTTCTTTAAATAATTATTATATTTAGTGAATATATTTGGCTTTGGTGAATGTTTAGCATATTTCCGATAACAAGACCTTCCTTTAAGGCAATTTCTTGTGTGTGTATGTGTGCATGCATGTGAAAGTGTTTAAAAAGAAGATACAAAGGTACTAGGTGAGCTAGGATTAAGACAACATGTCTCTTCTATTGGAAAAATTCTTTTAGCAATTTGAGTTGTGTTAATATAGGCAAATAACTAGAAACCATCCATCTATCCGTTTATCCATCCAGCCAATCATTTAACCAACATTTATAAGGTATCCATCATGTGGTGAGCACTAAAAATGTGGAGTAAGATATTTTCCCTGCCTTCCAGGATTTCCCAAACTAGTAAATATTTATATGAAAGAGATGTAAACAAATAATCGAAGCAATGTGTCAGCTGCTGTATTTGTACCATCTCTGCTGCAAGCTCTATGTAACACTAGTTGCTTGCACAGGAAGAAGCACTTAACTGTCCGGGAGAAGCTTCATCTGGATCTTGAAGGATAACAAATAGTTCCCCAGGTGGCTAAGGTAAGGACTAGGGGTGCTGGGAGGAGAGACGGAACGTCCTGGGCAGAGGCTATAGCCAGTGAGAAGACTAGAAGGAATGGACGGACATGGTATCTTCTGAGGAACCTCCGTAGTTTACAATGTCCGAACTGCAGAGTGCCTCCAGGGCGGCAGGCAGGGCAAAGCTGGAGAAGTAGAAGAGGCCAGCTCATGAATGAGTTCACATCCCACGAGAAGGAACGTGAACTCTACCTTGTAGGTACTGGTGAACACGAGCACGTTAGCACTTCCGTCCTGGTGGCTGTGTAGGACGTGCACTGTAGGGACCTGGCAGGAGGCTGCTACAGGGATCCAGAGAGTCATGGCAAGGGGCTGAACTAAGAGGTGGTGGATGTAGCGGAAAGAAAATATGCCTGACTGGCCTGTGGCGGGGGAGGGGAATGGTGGTAAGGAGAATGGAAGGAGAACTGGGTTTTGGTGTAGGGCGCAGGGGGGATGGCAGTGTCAGTCCCTGAGAAGGACACAGAGAAAAAGGAGTAGGTATATGGGGGAAGAGGGGATGATGTATCCCATTTTGGACGTGACAAATCTGATGTGCCCGGGGTAATCCAGGTGGAGATATCCTGTACTAGTTGGATACCTGAATGTAGCCCAGGGATGGAGAGAACTTCCAGCAAGCAGCAGCATATGCACAGTGTTGGACCTGGCTTTTTGAAAGGGGCCTGGTCTAGGCAGAACTCTGAAACAGGTAAGGTCTGTCTTGGATCTCCCGACCTCTTCATGCACATTATTGGCTGCTATTTTAATCTGGTCCATGGCTACCTTTTTAGCCCCACTTTCTACTATTTTTTCACATTCATCTTTTGTGCCAGCTACATCAAACAACATGCAGTGTTACCATTTCATGAATACATTGGGCTTTTCTGACTTTAGTGTGTTCACATCTGTCTTTACTGAATTTTCTTCTTTTTACATTCTACTCAATGATTACTTCCTCTAGGAAGCCTGCCTGGATTCCCTGTCCTTTTTAGATAACGTCTTATGCCCAGCTCTTAAGTTGGAGGGCGTGACCAACCTTATATCATTCCAGGACAATATAAGTTCCCCCTGCTATCCAAAAGTTGAGCATCCTTATGAAACCTTTCGAAAGCCTAAATGGTGTAAAGAGAAGAAGCAATTACTGTTAATTTATGGGGAAAAATTCTTGAGTGTTCCCAGACCCCAAATATAACCTCTCTTCGGCTTTTCTGATACCTTAGGACACATCTTGCTAGGATGCACAAAGAAGATCAAGGTAAAGCACAGATGCTCCCTGACACAGTTCACAGCTAAGGGGGCTTGATGCTGAGATGCTGTGTGTCGTTCCTGGGGGAGGAGCTTGGCGGTGCCACTCTGCCATTTGGGGTGCAGGCAAATAAACACTGAACGCTGTTTTGGCTTTTTGCATTTTTTCGTAAAAGTGAAAATCTTCTTAAGATTTGTTTCGGTTAGTGAAAACAGGTACTAATGTAGGGCTTTCCTAAAAAGTGAAGTGGTGTAATACGAACTTTTGGAAAGTGGGAGATAACTGTATATATAAATATCATATATTATTAATTTAATGTTTTCTATAAATAAATTTACTTGTTGACAACTGATAATATACCATATAAATGATTTAGCTGCGGATATTAATGGGAGTGGACTATGGTTACATTTCAGACCCACTTTCTTCAATAAACAATGTATCAGAAACATTTTTCATGTTAGTAAATACATGGCTCCCCACTCCCGTAAAGCTACATGGTATTTTGTTTATTGTATGCATTTATTGTATCCAGTGGTTTTCAGAATAGTACCTATTTCCCTCTCCTTCAATATTTAAATTTACTTCTCTGTCTTTTCGTACAGTTTGTAAGGTCCTTGCTAGTAGGGGATAACTTTTGTGGGGAGCCAGTTCTGCATGGATTGCTTATTTCCTGTACACATTGAGAACGATGGCACTGACAGCCTTGGTCCTGGCTTAACTTTTAGGGATGTTTGTACAGCAGACTGCCTCGGAAGATAGAATGTCTCCCTCTGGAGTGGAGGGCAGGCCTGAAGACTGATTATAGAAAGGATAATATTCCCCCTCCAAAGCGAAAGTCGGGAAGGTTTGCTTGCAGCCCATTATAAGAGATTTGGCTTTCCTAGGCTCAGAGTTTCTGGACGATGACCCAGAGCTCATGGAAGTTTGAGGAGTGAGTGGAAACGATGTAAACAGAATGCGCAGGCTTCTTGCTGCGCTGTGAGTAGTGAAGTCCTTTGTCCCTGACGCAGCAGTGTAGTGTCCTCTCGTAGCAGCCATGGAACTGGCAGGATCGGTTGTCAGAGTGCAATTAGGGTTAAATCTCAGACCATCCACAGTTTATCTCTCAGCGCTTACTGTTATTATTGCTAACAAAGCTAACGCTTACTAAGCGCTTACTATGGGCTAAATATTCCATGTATTTTTTCTTTCAGTTGTCATACGATCATAACTAGAATGTTATTTCCCCCTTTAGTAGGAGAACAAACCACTGGAGATATAAATAACTTGCCAAGATTGCATCATCAGGAGTGACTGAGTTAGGAGTCAAACTCAGGTCTTGGGAGTCCCAAGGATTACTTACCTTTGCGTGTCATTATGGAATAGCGTAATGTATAAATCATCCTAGGAACCTCAGAATGAGGAATGAATACTTTGGCTTAAAGAAAATCAACACAGGAGAGGGGACATATTTTTGAGTAAGGAGGTCTTCCTCATACTCCTCAAATTAGATGATAGAAGACGAACCCTCAGTATGGATGTCCAGCTTGGCCAAGGGAATAGAATATATGTGTTGGACATAACACTGCTTTTGAAGATCTTGTAGTTTTGTTTGGGAAGTGACATTTACCCAGAGGAAGCAATTAGAAGGCGAGACAGTATTTAATTAAGCTCTGCATTGAATGGCTCAAGCAATAAGCAAATTACGAGTTGAGGAAGAAGAGGGATCAATGAAAGATTCATTCAGGAGAGATTTAGGAAGGAGGCAGGGCTTGAGCAGAGCCTGGAGGAAGGAAAGTCAGTTCCAGGTGGGGTCAGAAAAGCTGAAGAAAAAATTCAGGAGAAAGTAATGCACCTGATAGGGGCTCCAGGAAAGAGTACTTTCTGTTTCCGCTTTTCTCCATACATGAAAAGAACTATTTGCAGTTTTGTATCTTTTAAAAAATCACAACATACAACCACCGGGAAAAAAAAAATCCAAAATATACTCACACAAAGAAACAAAACCCACCATGATATTTTCTCATTCGCACTTAACTCAGAGTCGGGGGGCCTTTTTTCCTGGTGTGGGTGTTAGCACAGGCCCCTGACATTCTTAACTTGATCGGATCCCTGCCCTGCAGTCTACTTCAGACTACCTTTTTTAGACCACTTGAGAATTTTTCGATTTATTCAGCAGAATGTATCAGCCTGTCAGCTTTGGAGAGCTGGTGCCTGCGGAAGATACATCTTTCCTCTGCAGGTGGCACTGGCTGCCAATTTTTCTTTGGGGTGAGCTCTTGTTCCCAAGAAGCCCTCTGTGGTTCGAGCACCAGTTACATTTGAGGGGAGCTCCTTTTCTGTCTACCGCTTTATCTGGATAATGGCTACACCTGCTGTGTGTGAGTGGAGAGACGAGCCTATTGTGTTATTTCTTTACCTCGTGATTAGCAAATTACTTTTTGCTTAAACTGGGTCATCCTATCTCTTTTCTTCTTGCCGGAGCAATTTGTCTGCCTCTATCATTTCCTAGATGTTGATATCAATGTCACTTTGCTTCAGATGGTGTCCCTTGAGTCCTTGAAGTTTCTGCTATCTGTCTTCTCTCTGATTATTCGCCATCCACTGTGCAGAATCGCTTCGCTCTCCTCCTGCTGTCCATCCTCATCACATAAGCAATCTGATTCAGCTGAACTGCCATGAGCCTTCCCCTCTGGGCTTCGGGGAGGAAGCAGAAAGATTTCCTCTGGGATTGTCAGAGACCTCTAGAAGGTGCCTCCATTTACTCTTGATAGCACACGACTGAGCCTGAAAGTAAAACATACCCACTGCTGTCAGTTTGACTAACTGGACTTTATAAGGTGACACTGACATCAAAAGTAATAATGGATGAAGGAAAGGGCCTCTCTTTTGTTTCTGGGTTTTCCTCTTCCAATCTTTTTCTGTCCTTTCTGAATGTCAATTTCCTTTTTTTTTTTTCCCTTCTGCACAGCAAGTTACCAGGAGATTAGTTCATTTAAAAAAAATTTTTTTTTTTTTGTCCATATGAATTATAACTCTAAACCCAGTTTTGAGGCTTACTAAGTTCTAGTAATGGAAAAGTCCTGAAGAGACCATTGAGCCCTTTTCCCCTGTTCCTAGGAGAGAGGGCCCTCAAGAATCCTAGATAGATGGGTCTTGAGGCTATTTATTACAGGTATTTTGTAAAACAGGGAGCAGGAGGAGAATCCGGCTTATAGCGGATGGCTCTGTATTTAACAAGTAACAGTTAGTAGTAATGAGGATTGTACACTATTAATAAAACAGCTAAGAAAAGGACTAGAGAATTACAGTAGCTAATGGTCTGAAGAACATTTACTATAAACCTGATTTTATGATACATTTTAGAAGAGCAGTTTGATCATAAATATTCACTCTCTCGTGACATGTTGCACATAAAGTCTGATCTCAGGAACATTTTTAAAATACCTTTTAAAATTATAGGAGACAAGAAAAGGCAGCTTTCATATGCAAGGGAAAGCTAGGTTTTTGCCACCCTTGGAGTAGGAACCCTCAATCAAATTATTTCTACTAAAGATTTACCCTTAGGGAAACTCATAGTAAAGTGAAAAGGTCAACTCACTGAAAATATTTTAACTTCTATAAAAGGATGAGACATTTGATTGGGTGGTAAGTGGCTCAGAGGTGTCTTGTTTTGGATTTTATTATAATCACAAGGAGTTTTTGCTATTTCTAGAGTTAAAGTGCTTGATCTTCTAGTTCTCCCATCTTTTTTCTTCTGCTGCGCTCAGGTGATGGCAATCATTATCTCAACCTTCCTTGGAAGTGCTAATGTTAGTGAAAACTCCTTCACTCTACCCCAGGCATTGTGGGCTGGGCCCTAATTCAAGCATAGCCAGTAAAATTAGTACAGAGATAGTTTCCTGCTAATACTCCCATAGTTCCTCAGGGCATATTTTAATCTGGGATTAAGTAAGTGTGGCTTTCCTAATTGTATTACAGCTCAAATTGCTGTTTTTTTTTTTTTTTTTTAACATCTCAGAGTAATTCCTTATTTAGTTTGAATTGGGCAATGAACAAATGTGCTGAAGAAAGGAAGATAAAAGGGATATTTAGAACTTTTAAGCTCTCTCTAAGTCAAATCTTCAGTGTGGGACTTATTATTTTTAGCTTGTCGTGTATTCCCAAAACATAAAGCACACTTGTATTCAGAATAAGTATGAAAACAGTAAAACATATCCCAACAGTGTATATATATATATATATATATATATATACCTTATTTATGGGTTACTTGATATTTTCTATTGTATCTCTTCTTTCTGCCCTTTTGTAGGTCAATGATCTGTAAACTATTTTAGTAATACATTTGTGGGTAAAATATTTTTAGAATACATTCCCCAAACATCTTTATATATATTTACTTGCTTATATATTAAATACATTCACCATTTTACTACTATATTATGTGCATTAAAAACATACACAGAAATAAAAAGTAAGCTAAGCATAAATAAATAAATAAATTTAAATATCTTGCCAATCAATGATGGTATCATTTGTTGATAGTTTATGGCACTACAAAGAGTTAAAATGGGGCAATTGCTAATCATAGTAAATGTAAATCCATATTTCAAATACCATTTTTGATAAATTCAATTTCTTTTTGGTAGCCAGATTATTATTTTTTTTGCATTCTATAATGAAAATCTCATGTAAGGAATAGTATCCACTCTGCCATTTATTGTTCACCCATGTTTATGTTGTTAGTATTGTATTCAAGCTGTGGTCTTTGCAGGAGTATTTTTATTTTTATTTATTTTTTTAAATTTATTTATTTGAGAGAGAAAGAGCACACGAGAGCACAAGCAGGGGGAGCAGCAGAGGGGGAGGGAGAAGCAGGCTCCCCGCCAAGCAGAGAGCCCAATGTGGGGCTCAATCCCAGGACCCTGGGATCATGACCCAAGCCGAAGACAGCCGCTCAACTGACTGAGCCACCCAGGTGCCCCTGCAGGAGTATTTTTAAACTACTGTCTAGTTTATGAGTTCTTTTGATAAAACAAGAGAAAAAATCCATAAATCTACATAGCTAGTCGGACTTCAAGTCTGCGCTCTCCACTACACTATAGGCAAGCATACGGGTGTGACACTATTTTTAACCCCTCCACATTGAGGAACAACTCTTTTCCCTCAAGGTACCTCATCTCCTATTTGTGACAGACTATCTAATACGTGGATGGATGAGAATGTGAGTGTTTTTCTGAATATTAAGTGCTAGAAAATTGATAAAGCTTAATTTTTTTATGAAAAAAATAAATAGAAATTTTAATATTTTCTTCTCAACTCATATGGACTGCCTTTGTATCCCCTGGTAGGAGTGGGAAACACCATCTTGGAGACCACTTTTGAGAATATGAGGGAATTGATAACCTAAAAAAGGCTATCTGTCTATTTAAGGTAAGTTTTACTTTATTTTATGGTAATGGATGTAGAGTAAAGACAAATGTCATAGTCAAGAAATCCCAGTAGGTCCTCAATAAGGTAGCTACAACTCCTGACAACTATTTAGAATCACCTCATTTAACTCCACTACTGTATGAATTCCATTAAGGACAACTTTTTGGGGAAGAGAAGTCCAGCAATTAAGTTCCAATTAAGCTGTTTAAAGTACAGGTTAACTCAAATATGCATTTGCAGAGGTACAGTGTTAAACCCATTAAGTAACATCTATGAGAAATGCTATCAGTCTCTTAGAGATCTAATGTGTCCAGATAAAATAAAATACCCCGGAACTGAGCTTGTGAGCTACAAGATGGTTCTAATGAAGATACAGCTACAAATGCTCTGAGACTGTTGGAGAGCTGAAACATTTACTAATGTAACTGATTTTAAAAGACTGCAAGAAAAATGGGCATAAAAGAGATTAAAAGTGTTATTTTGGAGAGAACACCTAAAACAAAACTTCTGATTACTTTCCCTTGATTTTAGATTGCTAAAGGGACTTGTTTCTCACATAAGTTTGGAAATCACTATTCTACATAACTATAGAATGAGAATTAATTTCTTTGTAAGTAGTTTCTTAAAACCTCAGGGTATAATATATTTAACTCTGGGAAAGATAGCTATAGCTTCCCTTAATCCAGGGGTAAACATGATACAGTCTGTTTTCTCTATTTTTTTCCTCTAAATATTTTATACTTGCCTTCTAAATTTTGAAGCATAAGCCATAGCAGAAGCAGTGACTGTATATTATAGAGACAACAAAAGGTCCCCCTAATGTTATTCGCAGGAACAATTGATGTTAAAACCATCTTCAGATTATGATTTAGGAATTTTAGAGATGTATCTGAACTATTCAAGTTTATTTGTTCAAAAGAGGCTAGCACGAGGAGGTATAACTTCTTAAGATAGAAGTCTTTTAAATTTTTATCCTAAGTCTCTTTTTGTGTCATTGTGTAAAATCAGCAAGTGTATTTTGGAATAGGTACAATGAAGACTCTTTCTCATCCTCAAAAGCTTCTTGATAATAACATCCTCTTCTTTCTGACTTATGTTGTGAGGCTTAGGCAATAAAAACGTTAGGTGTATTCCATTCACACAGTATACATCCCTTGGACATCAAGAGGATTTTGAATTCTCTTACCGTGTGAGAATCACATATATATATATATTTTTTGTCAAAACGCTATTCAGCTTTTGTTCCTTTAGCATTTTAGAAAATGTATATAAAAATCTATTAATGCTTTCTATGACCTTCCTACAGATGAAGGTAAGGCAATAAAAAAATTTCACCCCAAAATCAATTCTAATTATTGTTATGAAAGTACTGTGTAAACTTCTATACAGTAGTATGTGTTTGACTTTCCAAAGATTAAGACTTAATTCATAGGCTTATATTGATTATTGATCAGTAGCAAAACTTTAGAAATGTCCATGAATCCTCATATTCTGGAAATTGCTGGAAATGTGGAGGAGATTAAAACTGAAAGTCTTATGGAGGATTCTCTTTGTCTATACCTAATATTTCTTCTCTGCAGAGTAGTTTATAACTTCTATAGAGACTTCAGTTTTAATGATAGAAAATAGTAGTTGCCAAGCATGGCTGACCATCAGAATCATGGCGGGTGGGGAATAAGATCCCCAGCCCCAGCCTCAGAAATTCTGTCTCAGTGATCTGTTGGTGAGAGTTGGGATTTAACTATAGAGGTGGTCATATTTCCTACTTTAGCAATTAGAAAGGGAAGGAAAAAAAACAGCTTCATGATTTTATAAGGGCAAAATTTCAGGCAATCATAGTGTCAATACATGTAATAGAGAACATTTGCTTCAATAGGTCAGCTGCTTATTATAATATTCTTGGCAGAAATACTATGGCTTTGTTCCCAGGTAAAAATGCCTGGCAGTCTTAATGAAAGAGTATGAGAAGACAGCCACAGCCCCTCAGAAAGAGAACTGAAGGAAAGCCCCCCGCCCCCGCCCTTTCTGATCCTGGTGGATTATGGGCAAGAAGACAGAAGGAGATAGGAAAGTCAGTCAACAGGATGTCTGATTCCCTCCTTCCCCTCCTTTAAATTTTGATGTGGAGGAGTTTTACTTCGGTACCACCAAATAGTATGGGAAGCAGCCCAGGGATACTGAAGTGTATGGCCAGCTTCTCTGAACTTATTAGGAAGACTACAAGAACTTAGGAGAAAATCAGCCTTCAGTCAATGCTACAGCATAGCATAACACATGGGGGATGGCATAAGTCAAAGAGAATAGTTAGATGTGTAAAAGGAAGCACAATTCAGGTATTGGGACTCACACAAATAGAAATTATGTAAAATTCTAAAATGAGATTCTAGATTACAATATACTGAATTTACAAAAGAAATGGAAAATACCAAATTTTACATCTCATGGGCCTCTCATCTAGAGGTCCTCATCTACAGCAAGACTAGGAAAAGGTAGAGAAAGTGTATATAAAGAGATAATGTTGAGGGGGAAAGGGATGTGTATATGTGTGTATGTGTCTGTGCATGTGTCTGTGAAGGGGGAAGTGTTTTTATCTCTTTCACTTAAGGCTCAGTTTGAGAGGGGCTTTAATGGGACCACTTAGAGTTTGAAATGCATTCCCAGCACTTGGGTTTTGTAAAGAACTGTGCCTGTCTATGACAGCAGGGTAGAGGTGACAGTGTGAGAACTGGCTAGCACTCCTAGAGCTTGTTGGGACAAAGCATGTATGTTTCCTCAGGTAGCCCATGTGGAACAAGATCTTGCCCAGAGTTGGAGGATTAAGGGTCTTTTAGTAGTGAGAGTCCAAATTGAATGAGACACTGTGAAAGTTAGGGGCCCAGGAAGAGCATTGATCAAAGGGACAGAAGTGGAGGTTCTCAGTGAAGGCAATCTCCAAGGAGTTCATGAGCTCCCCTGTAAAGAAGAGTCAGTGTTGGGGCGCCTGGGTGGCTCAGTTGGTTAAGCGACTGCCTTCGGCTCAGGTCATAATCCTGGAGTCCCTGGATCGAGTCCCGCATCGGGCTCCCTGCTCGGCGAGGAGCCTGCTTCTCCCTCTAACCCTCCCCCCTCTCATGTACTCTCTCTCTCTCTCATTCTCGCTCTCTCAAATAAATAAATCTTTAAAAAAAAAAAAAAAAAAAGAAGAGTCAGTGTTAAATACCTTTCCCAGAAGACCTTCTCACCAGACGACAATGGGACCTACCAATGCCCTTAATCATTTCTTCCTCTGGGCCCAACCTTGGAGAGTTCTAAATTTTCCTTACTAAGCTCGTGGAAGAAAAGGAGTAGGATTAAGCACAGAAAGAGGAGGACCCTGACCCTCCACTGCAAGCAGGCACCTCAGGCCCCAGCAAGAGGGAGGAGAGGAGATGCTAGTTAAAGTCATGTTTTGAGTTTTGATTATCATTAGAATAGCTTAATTTGTCAAATTAGAAAGTTTTGTGAGTTGTAATGACTAAAGAATTGTTTCTAAGTGTTGAAGAGTCTTAAGGGCGGGGGGAAGAAGATTTTTTAATCTAAAAAATGTTTACAGAAAGAAGAATTTTTAAAAAGCTGTGTTTTGATCACATTGGGTTTGTTCAATATCCCAGTTTCAGATAGCTGGTTACTAAGGGGATCTGGAAACATCTCTGTGCTCTGGGGAGAGCAGTGGAGGTTCAGAGAGGTGGAGTCTAGAGGCGGTAGCATTCTGATACTATATGACTGGAGGCAAATGGTTGAGTTCAAGGACTTCAGCAATTAGAGCCAGCAAAAAATAAAAAATCATCCCTCACACCAAAAAATAAAAATAAATGTGATTAAATATTTACCTGAATAGTGCAGTTTTGGGTCTCTTTCCCCACCTAAAGCCTTGTATGTCACACCCTTCCCCATTCACCTGATGCCATCTTGAAGAGGAGGAGAGGAGGGATGAATGGAGCATGGAAGGTTTGTTGGAGTCATACAAACAGAGACTGAATTACATAAAGAGAGAGCTTAGATTATTAGGGGAAACTAAGGTTAATTGCATTGTACTAAATTTTAGTTTTTCCATGCTAAATAATTCCAGTGGTGGTGTTAGTAACAATGGTAGTGAAGAGTTGGTGTTATGAAAAAGATCAGAACAAGATAGATGGGAAAAAATTGGCAGAGTGTGAGTGAATTTTTTACTTTTCTGTTTCTGGTTAATAAAAGAAAAATATTCTTGTATTGTTTTATTTGAGGAATAAGGTAAATCAGGCAGCTGCTGTGGTAGAAACTCAATGCTTATTACTTCACTGATTTTAAGACAGTAATCCTACATTACTATGTTTCTTGGGGCAGAGGAGAAAGAATTTATGTGGAAGAGAAGAAAGACTGTACTAGACAAGAATGGAGGAGAAGTCATAAAGTGGTTGGTTTTTTTATATTAAGCAGTCAAAAATAATCAGTGGTTCCTTTGAATTAGCTCTGTTTTGACTGGGTCAAGGGCCAAGTGTATTTAATTTTCATTACATGTTTTTTTTCAGAGAGAGAAATAGAAATAGATTATTATAAGGAAAATAGTTTTCCTTGATTTTACCTCAAGAATGGAGGCAAGATATTGATTTGCAAAAATACATAGTATTGTTAAATCATTCTTATTTAACACTTCCATTTTCATAGCTTTTCTTTTTTTTTTTTTCCTTGGGGGGGGGGGAAGAACTGAAAAGCCTCACTCCACAAAAAACGTGAGACTACTGAACTTCTTGGATTTCCTGAGAGAACCACAGGGATTCAAGCAGTCTGAATGACCTTAGAAGTGTAAGCCACCTTGTAGATGGCTGTAGGATGGCAGGATGTCTGTAAGAGTCACAGATATGGATTCTTTTAAGAGATCAATCACTTTGGGTGATCAGACAGACAAGGCATGACCTTTCTCCTGGTTAACCTATTTATTTTTCCCTCCTGTGTTTATTAAAGAGTCTATTTTCAAGGCGGGGAGGGTGATAGAGACATATAATTTAGACTGACAAATGGGTAATAATGTGGCTCTTTTTCTAGAACACTTTGATGGAATTTTTTTGGCTTTAACTTTGAGACTTATTATTAAAAAAAAAAGAAGAAAGAGAGGAAAAAGAAAAGGGGGAAAATTACTATACGAGCTTATTGGGACATCATGATCTTGCATCCACATGTATTTAAAAAGCCATTAAGCATCCTGATTAGTTTGGGAGATGGTGTAAAGTTTGTTACATTTCCAGTTGCTGTAACTGAACACCAGATATAGTATTTGTCTTGGTGAAATGCACCTATCAGAAAATATGGGAAAATTATTATACACTGCAATGCTTGATTTGGCCTAGGTATTGGATATGAGATTTCTTTTAAAGGAAAATATTTGAAAAGATAGATACTATAGAAGGGATGGCAGCTCAGTGGTGGATATGACCACAAAGGAAAGCACGGAATTTCCTAGGCCACACATCATTTTCTTTACTGAATGGTCACACTTTGCATATGTTAATGACTTTTCCTCTCATCTATAAATTGAGAAACAACCCTTAATGAGTTTAAAAAAATAAAAACAAACCAAAAAAACTTTTCCTCAGTATGCTAATTGACATGGTATGTATTTTTGGAGGTTACTTTAGCTGTAAGGTTTATATTAACATTTAATGACTATAATTCATTATGCTCTGAAATAAGAATAAGATGATGTCACTTGAGTCAGGAATGCACATGGGTATCATCAGATCTTACTAAAAGAGCCAGAGTGGGCTTTCATTGCAAACTGACTTTTTTGGAGATGGATCCTATGTGATACACTCTGTTATGCAACAACTGCTTATTTCAACCTTATTTTTCTACTTGCTTACCTTACTCCATGGCATCTTTGGGAAGCTATTGGGAGGATTTTTGACAAAAAAAGTGGCCCAGAAATCCAGCTATCAAAACAACATGTGTGATCTAACCATGCACTGGGATTAGCAGAGGCCCTTGGGAGGCAGGATTTGAGGAGACAAAGATGGGCCCTGGAAGGCTCTCATAGGCTCTGTCCAGGCTCCCTGGAGCCTTGGTTTTTGAACTGAGTAGGATTAAGGAGCTTCATAGAAAGATAGAGGCTAGTACTATTCTGGGAGTGATAGCATGCCCCAGCTAGTCTGTTACCCAAATGAATGTAAGGGATGTTGTAGTTTTATATTTGAGTTTTTGTTTCATACATTTTGGGGGCAGAAGGAGGCTAGAATTATTGTCTTGAGTTCTACATAGTTGAATAAAGAACCGTGTGTTAGGAGATCTTTAAATTTAAAACGGGGATCTTCTTAAAGTTTTGTGTGAGCAAAGGGCAGGTAGGCGTCAATCTTCCCAGATGTTAATAACATACAGTGGCACATATTTGTTTTTGAATATATTTAAGCATCAGATATTTTAATAATATTTTAAAAATAACATATATGACATTACTTATAAAGAATATATATGACATACTTATAAAGAAGATTCTAAATTCTCACCTCAACTTATAATTTATAAGAAGCATACCAAGTATATTAGGATGAGCGCACACAGTGATCTTAATGTTTTTTTTTTTTTTTTAAAGATTTTATTTATTTATTTATTTGAGAGAGAGAGAATGAGAGAGAGAGCACATGAGAGGGGGGAGGGTCAGAGGGAGGAGCAGACTCCCCGCAGAGCAGGGAGCCCGATGCGGGACTCGATCCCGGGACTCCAGGATCATGACCTGAGCCGAAGGCAGTCGCTTAACCAACTGAGCCACCCAGGCGCCCAGTGATCTTAATGTTTGAATTGTGGTGTGATTCCAGAAGAGTGGCCTAACCCTGCAAGATGTCTTGGTGGAATTTCAGTCATTTTGTTGGGAAACGTAAGCCTGGAAGTGGAGTGAGATGTTCTCTGGGCATGGAGATTAGGGAGCATAAATGTAGCCAATGGGCCCAAGGAAAAATTTGTCCATTTAATCAATATTTGTTTCATGTTTCAAAGAAAGTATGGCTTCCTTAAAATAGTTTTTTTAATTGGCTCAAAAAAATTTTTTTTAACTATGTAAAAAGTTACATATTTCTTCCATCTTCCTCTTATTCCATCTCATGCACTGTGTTCACCCACTCCCTCTGGTAACCATTGTTATATGTTTTTTACATATTTTTCCTGTGGCAGATTGTGTTTCAAAAGATGGTCACAACACCTCCCACCTTGCCTGCTCTTTTGCAATGTGACACTGTCACTCTCCCATTAAGAGACAGAATCTATGTCTCCTCTCCTTGAATCCGGGCTGCCCACTGTTCTAAGCTTTTTATAGGAATTAACTCATTTGAGTTTTACGAGAGCCATATGAGGAGGTACAATTATCATCCCCATTTTAGAAATGAGACAATTATGGTTAAAAGCCAAAAGGTTACTTAGGAGTAGCATTCATAAAGTTGAAATTACAGTATACACAGAAAGAAATAGAAATTTTAATTTATGCCACAGTCCATGATCAAGAGGAACACTAATAAATTGAAAGCACTTGAGAAATGTTGGTTATTATTAGATTTCAAATGTTTTATTTCTGTTCTCTTAATTGTGTATTTTAATTTTTTTGTATTATATTTTTTCTAATTCTCAAATATAGTATTTTCATTGTTTCAAAATATATTTCCCATTCTACTTTTATAGTTTTACTATTATTTATTTTTCTCTTTTAGTGCTTAATTCTGTTTCTAAACCTGAATCCTACATATTTTTAATTTTCTATTTTTACATTAACATTTAAAAAATCCATTATCTCTTTTAGACTCCTTTTCTTTTTTTTTTCTATTGGCATAGACTTTACATCTCAAATCTCATGTCTTATCTCAGTATTTTTAACTCTTACTATTTAATCCTAATTGAGAATTTAGTCATTTCTCACTTTTTAAAAAAGTTCTTCTACCTATTTTCTTATTGCATCTTATTATTAAATAATATATTTTTAATCAATTACCCTTTATTTCTAGTTTTCGTGGTGAGAGTTCTTGACAAAGTTCCTAATTTCTCTCTCTCATTAACATCATCATCTAGTACACAAGAATTATTCCCAGAAGCCTGTAAACTTCTACCTTGAACTGGATGGGTTTCGCTTTTAAGATCTGGGACAAAATTCTGTACCTGGGGCAATGAATTTGACAAATTTTAAGCTACCTGGTTATACATTATAAGATCCATCATCTGTCCTATATTATGGAATGTGGCCAGTTGGGGTCATGAAAGAAATGACACTAATGTACTAATATTACTTGAGTTTTTATATCGTACAACTGTAAGAGAAGTTTGAACATTTAGTTCTCCATATTCACTGTTTTGGATTTCTTACTCTTTGTGCAGACAGGTGGGAAGGTTGGCTGAGAATAGGATTGGGTTTGCTGTTGAGATGCTTGGTTCATATGACATATGACATTTACCACTACAATCAAAGTGCATTCTGTATTCTTGGCACATGCTGATTGTCTTCTTGATGATAATTTATTTATTTTACACACCTCTCTGAATTCATCATTACTGGTCACTGATTACCAAGACCAAAGGCATTTCCTGGAGTGATTGCAGTGGGTCCTATCTCTATGGGCCTTCCCCTTTACAGGAAGATGCAGGAACATAAATGGAGACTTTAGCCACATTTCCTCCCTGAGAACCAGCAATATAGATAATTTAATGTTAAGCCATCTCTGCTTATATCCTCTTAAGATGAATGCTTTGGACTAAATATTAAAAGACAATATCCTTTATTTTCATCTTAGGAAAAAAAACAAACAAACCAGAACCAATATTACCCATGGTTAGATTAATGAGATTAGAGGGCAGGGAAAACTAAGATGAACAAAGGGGCTTTAACATATATTGGTTACCTGCTGTTATCACAGTCCATGAGTGTAGCTTAAGGAGAAATTTCCTATATCCTGTCAATATATAACTTAAAATATGTTTGATAACTTAAAAATGTTTTGATACATGTGGTATCCTAGAAAATATGGAAATCACCTTTTTGCTTTGACAAAGACTTTTAGGTAGCAAATAAAACAAAAGCACAAAACAAAATAAAACCACAAAAAGAAACGAGTTAGTGATTGACATATGAAACAAAAATCAGAAGCATCCACTTGTGATTTTATCAAATTCAAATCCTAAAACTCTGTAAAAAATCTGGTAAAATAAAACTATGTGGAAAGCTCCATCAAACTGAGCAATAAGAATGATTTTGAAATATAGTTAATTGAGGTAGAATTTTGGGAAGTGAGGCAGAGGATTGGTGGATTTGTGACATGTTTATATTTGCCAGCTCTATAAAGGAAGATTATCTGCCTTGTATTTTGTACTGAACTGTTTCCCTATGCCTCCTCATATTCAATAGCTGATTTAAGGATTTAAGTTATTTATGGAAGGTTTTATGTCTTTTGAATTATTCAAAGACTTCAGGTGGTGTGTTCCAATCCTTGTCAATTTCTTTGTTTATTAACGCCAGATTTTACCTAAATATAATCCATCCTTTTGTTTTTTAGAGGAAAAATTACAGACCCATTTGTGTGTAATAAATTCCTTTGACGGGGTGCCTGGGTGGCTCCGTCGTTAAGCGTCTGCCTTCGGCTCGGGTCATGATCCCTGGGATCGAGCCCCGCATAGGGCTCCCTGATCCCCGGGAGGCCTGCTTCTCCCTCTCCCACTCCCCCTGCTTGTGTTCCCTCTCTCGCTGTGTCTCTCTCTGTCAAATGAATAAATAAAATCTTAAAAGAAAAATAAATTCCTTTGACAATATAGGCCATATCCTTCTTGGTGAATTGCAAATTTGATTTCTTATGTTAATGTCCCTCCTAAGAAAACAGGCAAGATTTAAGCATAGCTATTCTGTTATTGACTTATACTCTCTACCTTGTAGAAACATGTCTTTATGATAATATAAGATAATATAAGATTGTTTGAAGTTTTGACATTGTAGACAAAAATTAATTGACCTTCAATTTGTGGGCAAGACTTGATTATGGACAAAACAAAATTGATTATTTCTCCGTTATTCATGCTAATGTTTAGTTGTGCTTTAAATGTTATCAGGGTGAATGGAGTGTTCCAGCTCCTGAGTTCACTGCTACTCAACCTGAAGTCACAGACTGGTCTGAAGGCATGCAGGTGCCCTCTTTGACTATTCAGCAGTTCCCCACTGAAGACTGGAGCGCTCAGCCTGCCACTGAACACTGGTCCGCAGCTTCCATGGCTCAGGCCACTGAATGGGTAGGAACAACCACCGAGTGGTCTTAAGTTGCTCTTCTAGAAAGGCCAAGAAAATGGGAATAAGGTTGATGGAAACTAAACAGTTTCTAAAAAAGATAAAAAATAAAAAACTATAATGTAAGAGCTGGGGTTATTAGTAATGATCTTTTGATTAATCAGATAACAATTGCTTTTGTGCAGAGAAGAGGGACAGAGTTTTGATTCTCAGTAATTTGTAACACAATATATTGATAGCTGTTTTGGATTAGAGAAAACCATACCCTCACATAAAATAAAAAACATGTGATGATGATAGTAATGGTGGCAATTTTTGTGGGGGGTACTTAGAATATTTATTGAAGCAAATGAATGAAATCATACTTTTGTACTTGCTCAACAAATTATTACCTGATGTAAAGTAGTAACAATTTTTTTAAAAAAGGATTAAAACACTGTAACACTAACATGATAGGCTAGCATTTACTGAACACTTCATATATAGGAGGCACTATTCCTAGGGCCTGACATATATTATCTCATTTAATTCTCACAACAACTCTTTTATAGAGATATTATTATTTTTAAAGATTTTATTTATTCATTTCTCAGAGAGAGAGAGAGAGAGACAAAGAGCGAGCAGCACGAGCAGGGGGAGGGGCAGGCAGAGGGAGAAACAGGCTCCCCGCTGAGGAAGGAGTCTGACGCGGGACTCTGATGCGGGACTCTGATCCCAGGACCCTGGGATCATGACCTGAGCTGAAGGCAGATGCTTAACCGATTGAGCCACCAGGTGTCCCTATAGAGATATTATTAATCCCATTTTAAAAATGAGGAAACACAGGGAGAGACAGATTAACTATTCTCAATGTCACACAACAAGTGACAGTGTTAGAATTCAAAACCAGGACAGTTTGACACCAGAAAGTAAATACATAGAATATGATAGAAAGCTAAAGACTTGCTAAGTTTAGTGGACAATTAACGTACTTCAAATAAAAATCTGTGACAATTTCATTAAGAGATTCTCACACTTAAAAAAAATTTTTTTTAATGATGCGTTAGTGTAGGTCCTCATTAGTAACAGCATCCTTTAGTTGGAGGTGCTTAATATACTGTTTTTTTGTTTTTTTTTTTTTTTTTTTTAGGTTCAGTGGAAATGATGTAGCTCTGTCTAATTTCTTCCTCATCAAAACACTGGAACTCTGGTTTATTTCAAAGTTGTATTTTAGGTTGAAAGAACACATTTAAAATTTTGTTTTCTTTTTGTACATACCTTCCTTTGATGTTCCCTCCACAGGCAATACATCTGCTCTTAGCTTCTTGAAAGGAAATTTTCACAGAAAAATTAGAAACATTATTTGGTATATCAATGTTAGTAATAATAATTTCAAATATCATATTTTTAGAGGATCAAGGCCAGCTTGAAAAATTAAAATAATATATTGTTCTTCCAGAATTGTTAACTTATTCCTTTGCAATTATTCCAAACTCTATCCTTATTATTTGCAGGCTTATTCTTAGCCTTTGATAAACTGCTGTAGCATCTGTAGAAACACTATCCTAGCTTTCAGACATTACACCATTCACAGTTAGGCCAGAGGTATTTTTTTTTTTTTTTAAGATTTTATTTATTTGAGAGAAAGAAGGAGAGAGATAGTGAGAGAGAGCACTACCAGGGAGGAGAGGGAGAAGCAGGCTCCCTGTGAGCAGGGAGCCCTAGGGGGGGCTTGATCCCAGTGGACTGAGCCACCCAGGCACCTCCAGCCAGAGGTATTTAAAGCAATATCTAAGGGATCATTTTCCAGTTCTTCTAGTTATATCTTGATTAGATCTCAACAAAAAATTACAGGCTCTATTTACAACCAGAAGAGTGTTCCTATTGGTATGCTTACACAATTTAAAATGATGCCTTCAAAGGAACTTCCAGCTTAAAGATATAAGGTCAACTAAAATTTCCTGAGATATCACTTAAGACAATTTAAAGGTGCTTTGGCAATAAAATTGTCAAACTGGTAATTTTATTCTTGCTTTTCTTGGTCATGTAACTGTTTAACTCTGAATCTGCTGCAACGAATGCTTCTTACTTCATGCTCTACTCCGTAGGGTTTTTTTTTTTTTTTAAAGATTCTATTTATTTATTTGACAGAGAGACAGTGAGAGAAGGAACACAAGCAGGGGGAGTGGGAGAGGGAGAAGCAGGCCTCCCGAGGAGCAGGGAGCCCCATGCGGGGCTCCATGCGGGGCTCGATCCCAGGACGCTGGGATCATGACCTGAGCCCAAGGCAGATGCTTAACGACTGAGCCACCCAGGCGCCCCTACTCTGTAGGTATTTTTATTTAGTGCTGCTTCTACTTTTCCAGAGGATGGTGTTTTGGGGAAGAACACACTGAATCATCTAGTTCATGAGATACGTTTTCTCTTACGTTAGTCCTGTTATTGTCATCAGCATCTCTGGATAAAATGATTGAATCGTCTAAGTCCAACAGATTTTTGGATCGGAGACAGAGGAGGTTGGTAGGTACCACAATGACATTTCTATTCTACTTTCCTCTTAGTTTCAATCTTCAGTCACGATTCAGACTTGTGTTTTGTTCATTATACGAACATTATATACAACGCCTTGAGGCCAACTTAGTCTTACAGGACTAATTTTGTTAGACACAGAGTGGGTATCCTTGAGCTGCTGATTTTAATACTTGTATCTATACATTAGCATGAGGGGAACGTCTTCCATGAACGTTCCAGAACGTAATGATGCATTTTGTGTATTTTCATTTAATTTCTAGTTACCGCTCTATTACGTTAAGCAATTAGGTAGCCTTCCAAAGTTTTAAAACTTCCCGTCTTGTCTCACACGTGTCTTCAAGATGAAATCACCCGAAATGGTAACAATTTTGGATGGACAAGGTGACTTCCAGAGAGGTAACCTCCCTGCGGTGTCCCGGCTCTTGCGGGCCGCCATATTCCTCCTCCCACACACCGCCTCCCTCTCATCCGAGGCCCACACAGCGGCCAGGCTCGACTGGACTAGGTGGGACCCCGTGCTCCCGCCCCTCCCCCCCTCCCCTCCCCTCCCCCACCCCGGCGGTGCTCACCGGGAGGAGGGGCCGTGCGGCACGAGGGGAGCCGCAGCAGCGTTCCGGCCTTGCGCTGGGCCTTCAGGACCACGGGCTCCTGCGTCAGACGGACCTACACGAAAGCAGGCCCGGTGCTCCCGGCGGCGACGCCAGGGCTTCTCTTCAGGTCCCTCTGGACAAGGCGCGGCGACGAAGGCGACGGCGCTTCCCGGGCCTGGTTCCTCGCGGCCCACGTCGACCGCTTGGGAAGCCTTCCCCGGCCACGGGCTCCTGGAAGGGAGGTTGAAGGTGAGTACACAAACACGCCTTTCTCCGTGTGCGCGGTAAAATGGCCACACCGGCGTCTGGCTGTGTTTGCAGCGGCCGCCGCCGAGGCGTGGCCCCCACCCCTCCCAGGCTTGACGGCAGCCGTGGGGACCTTTGCGACTGTCCACGTGGACGGGGGTGGGTCTCTGCTGCCAGCGCCTTGTTGATCGCCCCACTAGTATCCTTGGTATAAAACTGAATTTGCCGTGTAATAACAGAAGGGCTACAGGTCTACTCAAAAATTAAAGCTGTCCTTTGTGATGGTTGTTCCTCAACATTTAACCGGCTTGTATTTAACAGTGCTGTACTTACTAGCAGCTTAGTCCCTTCAGCTACTTAGGCGTGCGCTTCGTGAGGGGCGTTGATGAAAGAAGTTGTGTTGCTCAGCAAGGCCACTCTTAAACGCTCAGGGCTGACAGGCCCCTGGCAGGAGCCCTGGGCAAGAGCGGACCCACATCACAAACTCGCGAAAATTAACTTATAAAAACACCTTTTCAGCTCTGACACGGTGCGACCTGTAGCTCAAGACATCCACTTTTGTGACTCATACTTCAGGCCCCAGGGAAATGCTTCTCTGTGATTCTTGTCCACTTATCTTGGGTTGAAAGGCAATTGAATCCCAATGCTGTAAAGGTCTGTAGACTGTGCTGTTGCCAGGATAGGAGGTACACACTACTTGGAGTGCAGGAGGATTTGTGTGGCAGAAACAGTTAGGAAAGAGAAAGAAATTAATTAGGTTTGTCTACACCGCCATCATTTCTTGCCTATTCTTCAATAATCACTTCTACACCTTCTGCTTTTGCCTCTCTCTAATCCATTTTCCAAATCTTTGTAAGTATAAATCAAATCCTATCGCTTACCTAATTAAAACTCTGTAATGGCTTCAGGTTCTTCCTAACACTCCTGACCCATATCACCTTGTCCCATGGTGTGTCTGCATCTTCATGAACATGATGTTCCTGCAGATGGGCCTTCTCTCTGTTCCTGGAGAAATGCAAACTCCTTCTTGACTTAGGGCCTTGCATATACTCATACACTGTTCCTTTTTCCTTCATATCTTAGTATAAAGCTCAGCTCCATGAGGAAGACCACGCTGATATCCAGGTCCAGATTAGGTTTCTGTAATACACTTTCACATTCTCTTAAAAACTCTTAAGTCTGTTTCCTTTGTAGGACTTAATAGAATTTTAATTGTGTAATGTTTTTTCCCATTAGTTGTTTATTATATTTCTTCCCTATAGATTAAGAGCTCCATGAGATCAGGGTTCTTTCAGGCATATCACCAGTCCTGAGATTGATGTCTGGCACAAAGAAAGCACTTGGTTTTTCTTGGATGGAACGATTAATTGTATTGCTGCTCAGCAATGCCACTCTTAGATCCAGGCCAGATAGCTTAGAGAAATGAATGAACGAAGAATGCCAGTAACCAATTGTATGATCTCTGGCATGTCTGGGTCTCAGTTACTTTATATTTTAATTGAAGATGGTAATTCCTGTAAAATAGCTACTTTATAGAATTCTTAGAACATTTAAAATTACACACACATACCTGGAAAAGATTATTTTGATTACTGATAAATGTTTATGTCTGTGCTGTCAAATATGTAGGTATAGCTGTGGTTTGGAATGAGTATATAAATCAGTTAGGATGAAGTATTATTGAACTGAAGTGGGTTTAAAAAATAACTGGGATCATTACTTCTTTTAACAAGAAGTCCCTTGGTAGCGAAAGCTCCAGGTACAGGTTGTTAGGACTCTGGCTCTGCCTCTTTGTCATTTATTCTGTTTCACTCTCCTTTGTGGGTTAGCCTTGTTTTCAGACCTACAGCATGATGTCTATAGCAGTTCTGGCGCAATATCTAGACACAACCATATCCAGAGAAAGAATATCTATTTCTGTGAGTCTTGAAAAGGAGAGAAGGCTTTCCCAGATGCCTCCAGCCCAGGAGACTTCCTCTCATCAGAATTGCATCACATTCCTGGCTTAAACCAACCCTGCACAGGGGAATTGGATTGTCATGATTGGCTTCATTCAAACTGACTTCAACTCTTTGGTTGGTAGTGGCATCAGCATTCCTTTAATCATGGGGACCTGTGGAGAAGGGTGGATAATAGAACATTATAATTGTTTCTGGAAGGAGGAAGGAAGGATGAAGGAGACGGATTTTGGGTAGGCAACCAACAGTCCTATTGTCTGCTGTACAATATGTTAAATATATATCTTTAAATTTGTTTTTCTTATTAATGGAGGTCAGAAGATCTAAGACACTAGATAGTGTGGAAAGATGAAATATTGTAGTATCACACAGTATTTTCAAGTACAGAATATTAGGATTATTAGCAAATGATATCACTAGCAAGTCAGCCTACACTGGTATGCAGCAATGAAGAAAGTTTCTCTACTGTGTAGTTAAAAGTCATGTCTGATTATAAGGTAGACAGAAGTATCAAATAACAAAGGGTTCTATAAGCAGTGACAGCTGTCAGGGATAACATGCCTACTCTCTACCCACTTCCATGCTCATTGCAGACTTAGCTCATTGATCACAACATACTCCTTACTGAGGGTGGACATGATCTGGAGTCCTTTTCAGACAGCTCCTGACTACCACTGGAGTTGATCCTCTAAAGAAAGCCTATCCACTATCTATGACATAGATATGTTACAGAACTATGTTTTTATACTAGGATGAGAAACCAATATATATGAAACAGAATGAAAAAAATTTCAAAGTAATTTCAAGTGAAAATCAATAAATATATGGACCAAAAGCAGAAGAAATAGAAATATGACTAGTAATTTTATGCAATCTTGGCTTTTGGTATAAGTGGCTTTTCAATTAGACCCTGCAGGATGCAGAGGTTTTATGGATCGGTGGATGAAAAAAGGAAGAAAAAGAGGAAACAGGTCAGGGCATTAGCAAAGACAGGTAGGCAATAGGATCAATGACACCAAAATATTGAGATGAAAATTTGCATGTCCCTAACTTTCTTCTCTATGTGCCTTCTTCCTTCATCCCTTAGCACTTTATCATTCTGTTTGCCCTCACCCAAATCCCTCTGTCAGCAGAAGATCTGACAAACTCATTCACACTAAGCAGAACATGATTGATAAGGCTCAATGAGAAATCTTTCCCTGATCTATTGTGAATATTTGTTAGAAGCAAAGCTTTAAGCTGAAGTTGTGAAGTTAGTAAGGTATAAGTTCACAAGGTAGTGAAGTAGGAGTAGGGCAAGGGCAAGAGATATTTCAGGGACAGAGAGCCTTCCCCCAAGTCTGTGCAATCATATGACAGAGTGAAATACTGAGTAACAACAAAAAAGTATTTTGGGCAAAGGCAGTTTATTCTGCCTACAGTGTCCAGTGCTTTAAAAAATGGCTTTATTGAGATATAATTTATATACCATACAGCTCAACCATTTGTGTAATGTCAGTGGTTTTCAGTGTATTCACAGAGTTCTGCAACCACACTCCTTTCTAATTTTAGAACATTTTTTTCACCTCAAAAAGAAATGCTGTACCCATTAGCAGTCATTCCCCATTCTTCCTCCCTCCAGCTCCTGGCAACCAGTTATCTACTTTGTCTGTATGGATTTTCCTATTCTGACCATTTCATATAAATGGAGTCACACAATGTGTGATCTTTTTGAACTGGCTTATTTCACTTAGCATAATGCTTTTAAGGTTCATCCATGTTATGGCAGCTATCCCTATTTCATTCCTTTCCATTGTTAAGTAATATTCCATTGTATGGATGTTCTACATTTTGTTTATCCATTCATCAGTTGATGGACATGTGGGTGGTTTCCACTGTTTGGCTATTATGAATCATGTTGCTATGAACATTCACGTACAAATTTTTGTGTGGACATAGGGTTTTATTTCTCTTAGGTATATACCTAGGAGTGAAATTATTAGGTCCTATAGTAACTCTAAGTTTATTAACCTTTTGATGGCACACCATTTTCCAAAGAAGCTGCACCAGTTTAAATTTCCACCAGCAATGTGTGAGGCTTCCAGTTACTCCACATTCTTACCAACACTGGTTTTTATCTTGTCTTTTGAGTATAGCCATGTTGGTGGTTGTGAAGTAGTATCTCATTATGGTTTTGCTTTGTATTTTCCTGATGGCTTGCCCAACACTTTTTTGTACCCTCCTTCAGCCCCTGATAGACATGGTTCCATTGTTTTTATCAAGTGAAATTTCTTTTTTTTCCCTTTTATAGCTAATGACCAATAGAGATTAACACAATGGATGGCTTCCCTTTAAATGATACTGATCCTGTTTATGATTTGGATGATTGATACTCAAGATTTATTCAGGGGGTACCTGGCTGGCTTAGTCAGTAGACCATACAACTCTTGGTCTCGGGGTTATAAGTTTGAGCCCCACGTTGGGTGTAGAGATTACTGAAAAATAAAATATAAAAAACCAAAACCATATTATTAAAAAATATATATACATGGGCGCCTGGGTGGCTCAGATGGTTAAGCCTCTGCCTTCGGCTCAGGTCATGATCTCAGGGTCCTGGGATCGAGTCCCGCATCGGGTTCCCTGCTCAGTGCAGAGCCTGCTTCTCCCTCTCCCTCTGCCACTCCCTCTGTTTGTGCTCTTCTGTCTATCTCTCTGTCAAATAAATAAATAAAATCTTTAAAAAAAAAAATATATATATATACATATATTTAAAAAAATATGTATTCAGGTCAAGAACAGGAATACTGTCCAAAAATGAAAATCTAACTTGTGTGTGAGAAGGGCAGATACCAGTGAATAGAAACTGAAAATCACAGTTTTGCTCCACATGTCACTTCAATCTTAGTATATTGCTAAATGGCCCTTTCGCTGTAATTTGAAATTGTGGGAGAGCAGTGACTATCCTAAAAATCTTGTAGGAACTGAGAAAGATGAATAGTCTACTCTATTTCCTTAGATCTTCAGAACATTAGTAGCATTTTGGCATTGCAGGAAATCTTCATATTGCTTTCATTTTCATTTATCTCCAGTCAGAAGGAACTCAACTGTGAAATGATATCAGAACCCCTAGTGCAAGAGAGTCTCTGTTTCCTGAAGTTTGCTTGGCTGACTTCACTGGGCCATTATCCCTGAAGTGTTTGCAGAGGCCAACAGCTCTTAAGGACTTTAGGCAAGTTTTTATCATATCAGTTAACTTTGAGGAATTTCATTTTATTTTGATTATTGTGTATGTATTATGTTTATTAATTGTATTATAATCTTAATAGCAATTTATGATGTATTAAGCTACAAGAAGGAATCTTTTTTTTTGGTCATAGATATCCTAACGTTTAGAACAGCGCCTGGTACGTTGTAAGTACTCACAAATATTCGTTGAATGGGTAAATAGATGAATCGAGTGCTTTTTATACTTGGCACATAATAAATGCTCAGTAAATGTTAGCTGTTATTTTAAAGTGCAAGTTTTTGGTTAAGCACTTTACAGTGGATACTCACTTAATTCTCCTACCAACCAAGAAAGAGAAATATTGTTATTATAATATTAATTTTACAGATGAGGAAAGGAAGAGCTCAGAGAGTTAACTAATTTGTTCAAGGTCACACACTGGACTGGTAGGTGGCAGAGCTGCGGGTGGAACCCAGCAATGCTTGTCTACTAAGCATGTGCCCTTATTCACAGTGCTCCTCTGCCTTTGCTATTGAAGTATAAACAATCAAAGCCCTTTGCCCTTTTATCATTGCCTGGCAGCTCCTCAACTGCCGGATGTTACGATTTAAACAGAAGACAAGTGCCGTTGTGTCTGAACCACCTCTCCTTGCTCGGCAGCAGACGGTCCTTTGAAGTGGAGAGAACAGATATTCAGGGAATAGAAAAAGGAAACTTCAGACTGCTTGAATTTCATATGAAAAGTTGTCAGTTAGTGTTATTGATCCACCCCACATTAGCAGCTGGTAAAGGGTTTGTTTTAACTTGCTTTTCTCCTGATGTTTAGAAGTTTTGCTGGGAGTTACAGAATTGAGAGTCTGCTTAAACTCAGCCTAATCCTTCTGATGTGTTACTTTAAGAATTTATACTAATGCTCCCTTCTAATAATAATAGCTATTCCCAAAGGGTGAAAGAGGAAACTTAATGTGGTGGCTTATTCCAGGAGGAAAAAACAAACACCTCTTCTGAGAGTCAAGAAAAACATGAAAACAAAAATCAGTGCTGACTTGTATTTTAGAGTTTCTTGGAGCTACTCCTATGCTAATAAGTCTTAGTGACTAATTATAGCCAAGAAGAATAGGTGATATGTGCAGATTTGAAGAAATTAGGCCAGTCATTTAAAAAATATATGAGGCTATTGGCAAATGAGATTTTTTAATAAAAATTGAGAACAGTTTCTGTCACAAATAATGATCTGTCTAGAAGGATGATTGGAAATTTGTGGTTAGTAGAAGAATTTTTTAAAAGTTGAAAGTTTTAAGGACATTCAGCAAGGCCAGATCTAGCCAGTATTCCTTGAGTAATAGTACATTTTCTGGGACATGTGTTCCCCAACTTCATAGACAACTGGGGTGAAGTTATAGTGAGAGCTGCATGGCTGAAGAAAAACAGTGTTTAGCAGTTACCAAGATAAAAAAAAGCTAAGCTGGGGGATGTTTCCCTATGTTCATTTCTTTATCTCAGTTCATTTCCCAGTAGTGAACATTATTGTAAGTCTAGCAGGCCTCCATTCCTTTAATTTTTATTATTTTTGTTGTTATTGTTATTTTAATTTTTAAAGCTGTCTGGATGTGGCTGTTTGGCATGCAGCCTGAGCTAATCAGTATAGCTTATATCCTCCAGGCCACAGGCATCGATTTAGGAATAGGTACATGACCCAGGTTGAGCCAGTGGAATCAGGGTCTAGGACTTTTGTCTAATTTCTTGGGTGAGAGAAGCTCTTCTTTTCTGCTTTGGTCGAGAAGAAAAGAATGTGTAAATCTGAGGCTGCTGGCAGCCATTTTGTCCTCTCTGTTGTCACCATGATAGGAGTGGATTCCTGGAGGTGGAAACAACACAGAAGGAAGCAGAACCAGGACTGGGAAGAGACTGGGTCCTGGTGACATGGTTTCAGCCCTTAGATCTAGCTGTGTTCAAAATCATCCTTGTCCTTTGACTCTTAAGTCCCACAAGCCAATAAATGCCCCCACACCACTTTTTTAAAAACCTATTTGACTTGGTCTCTTCCTTGCAACCAAAGCATACTAACTGATTTGTTGAGATATCTTAATTTAATTGACCTTTACCAGCTCCCCAACTAAAGATTCATACACATACTTACACACTAAGGCTACTTGCAATGGACTTTATAGCACAATCCTGATCATATGTAAATCTTTTACTGCTAGGTTTCCAATTAGATATATTATTTCATCTGAATATTTGAGGGTAGGTTTTATTTGTTTAGAGAGGGAGAACGGTGGGGTAGGGGCAGAGGGAGAGAGAGAGAATCTTAAGCAGGCTCCACACCCAGTGTAGAGCCCGACGGGGAGGGGGCGGGTGGGGGGGGCTCGATCTCACAACCTCGAGATCATTGATCTGAGCTGAAATCAAGAGAACTTAACTGACTGAACCACCCAGGCACCCCAGGGGTAGGTGTTTTGTTTGGAAAAATGACATGGTGCCTTGGTAATAGTGTCCTGATGTAACTTGTACTCTTACTTAATACAGTCTTTATTTTTGGGTCTCAGACAAAACTAGGGTGTTCTTTTTTTAAATTTTTTATTACTTTTTAAAAATATTTCTATTTGTTTATTAGAGAGAGAGAGAGAGATAGAACAAGCAGTGGGGAGGAGCAGAGGGGGGGAGAGAGAGAGAGAGAGAGAAGCAGACTCCCTGCTGAGCAGCAAACCCAATGTGGGGCTCAATCCCAGGACCCAGAGATCATGACCTGAGCCGAAGGCAGCTGCTTAACCAACTGAGCCACCCAGGTGCCCCGAATGTCGGATGTTCTTATGTCCTATCCTCGGGCCTATCATACCTTTGTAGATAGTAAGTGTTATGGACTAAATGTGTGCCCCCCAAATTCATATATTGGAATCCTAACCTGCAGTATGATGGTATTAGAAGGTATGGCCTTTGGGAGGTGATTAAATAATGAGGGTGGAGCCCTCATGAATGGGATTAAAGCACTTATAACAGAGACAGCAGACATCTCTCTTATCCCTTCTGCCATGTGAGGACACAGTAAGAAGACAGTCTTCTGTTAACCAGGAAGTGCAGACACTGAACCTGCCTGCTGGCACCTTGATCTTGGACTTCCCAGCCCCCAGAACTGTGAGAAATAAATGATTGTTGTTGAAGCCACATAATATATGGCATTTTTGTTATAGCAACCCAAATGGACTAAGACAGTAAGAAATCCATAAATACATGAATAATTGTTCATTTGTTCCTGTTAATTAAAATATGACTTAGTTTCTTCTCTCTGGGAAGAAACATATTAGTGAAACAAAATTCAATGTCAGCACTGTCAGAATATTTTTTCTGTTTGTGCTTTGATGTAAATAAAAGATAGGAAACTTAGCATTTTCTTATTCCTTAGTCAAAGATTGTTTATTAGGATTTATACCCTGCATACTTTATTTTGTCTTTGAAAATATATTTAATTTAAAATATTTTAATAAGTTTATATTTAAAAAGTTATACTTTTTTTTTTTTATTAGTTAGGCTTCAATGATAGAAGCAGAACCATTATGGGATATGAGAGAAGGGATTTATTAGAGGAGTTAGAACTTACAGAATTGTGGGAGGAGCTAGAAAAGAGAAGGTCCGAAAAGGAAATTGAAGGATCAGGAAAAAAAAAAAAATCATCAGCCAGTTAATATGAAAATCCAAAGATGTCCAGCTGCCAAAGTAAGACTGTGAAGGGATGGTTCATGGAAGAACCTATGGGTTGCTAAAACTCTGGGTAGCTAATGCCTCTGTGCATCCGCTGCCAAACGTCTGTGGGTGGGCCTGGGGCTGCTGTCAAGAGGAAGTGTATGTGGGACTGAGGACAGCCAGGGCAAACTGGAACCTCCTGCCAACTCTGCAGCAATATATTCTTGCATTTCACCACAGTGGCCTTCAGAGAATCATGGCTAAACCTCACTTCCACTTTCTGCTTGCAAATGTTCCTCTTTAAGCCAGCTCCAATCTGGAAACATATAGGGAAGGGAATTTAGGGAAGCGTAATTTCTAGCTTTATCACCGTATTTGCTCTTCACACTTTAATTTATGATTGATTTGGATTTGAGTTAATTGAAGTGTTGTACAAAAGGTGGTTATAGTAAGGAAACACTGATACAAAGAAATCGCATAACGGTTAAGGCAGGGGCTTAGAGCTAGATGGACCTAAGTTTAAAGTCCTAGCTTCACCATTTTCTAGTTGGACAACTAAAAAAAATTTTCTCTAAGCTTTAGTTGCCTCATCTGTGAAAGGGAAATGCTAATCAGATCTACCACATAGAGTTGATGAAAGAATTAAACAGATGTGTTGGACTTAACATAGTGAATGGCGAATTGCAAGCATGCATGAGTTTTTGTTATTTCAAAACAAAATTTCAAATTTCATAGAGGAGCTGCTGAAGGCAAGAGTTTTAAATGACAGTAGTCAATTTGGATGTGGATTCTTCTCAGTACAATCCTACTCTCCCACAGTCTTAATTTACTGATTATTCTTGTTCATTTTGGATTTCACAGAAACAGCATATGTGTGCTTACCTCATGATAAGCCTCATAGGTTTTGTGTTTTCCAAGTAAGCCTTTATTCATTTTTGTCTTGTACTAATAATTCTTCTCTGAGGTATGATAGTTTAATACTTTAATCAGTTTCAGCCAGTTTGGGTAGCTTTTTTCCCCCCCTCATATACATACAAATGTCATATAGTTCTTCCTTTTTGTGTTTCTGATTGGCCTGTTGCATAAATTTTAATTGTCCTGGCCACAATTGGTAACAGTCCCTTGTATGATAGAAACAAGTCTGTAACACCATGGTGGTATTTTGGCTTTATTAGATTTTCTGCTAAACTGCCATTTCTTTCTTCTTCATAACAGCTAATAGGTTTTCTCAAGTCAATTCCTACTTAGATATACTAAACTATACCATCAACATTGCCACAGTTGGGGAGAACATCCATTTAGTTCATATAGTTGCTATTTTAAGTTATTAAAGTAAAATTTAAGATAAGGGGCTAGAAAATGGCCATATCTCATATTGTGATGGTTGAGATTTTATTCATCTGAGACTTTCCCTACATGTTTTATTTTAAAACACATTTTCTTGATAGTGAAATAGAAGTAAGTTATAGAAGAAAATTGGAAACTACAGAAAAATACAAAGAACAAAGTAAAATCACTTATAATCTTACAACTTGGAGAAAACTGTTGTTGATATTTTGCTGCTTTTGTTTCGTTTTCAGACTTCTGTTTTCATATATAAAAGTTGATCATGCTGTTTGTATGTATACATACAGGTACACAAAAACTCACATTACTGTTATTTAGTTTGGCATCCTACTTCATAATATATCGTGATTGCTCCATGTTAGTAAAAATTCTTCATTCCCTGTTTTTACTATTTATGTCAGTGTTGCGTATAAACATATGTAAAACTCCCTTCATAAGGCCTGGGACATAGTTAGCACTCGCATGGTAACTGTTATGCATATCTCTGTATCTAGAATTGCCTTTATTTGTGTAAATTCTTTGGACTTAGAATTACAAACATTTTAGTATTCTTAACACAAGTTGTCAACTTTTTAAAAAAAAAAAGTCTTTCTTTTTACACTATAACCAGGAATTGATGAATATTTTTAGAAAGTTTATTCTCTTTTTACAAGGAACAAATGTTCTCTTTCCCTCTATGTATTATTTAAAATGTCTGTTTTTTTTTATGTTAACGGTAATATGGTCTGCCAGAACATGATGTTATGAGCTTCACAAATGATTGTGTGCCTATACTTTTCTCCTGGTACTTCTTAGTTTTTATTTCACATATCACATCAAATGACATTAAAAAGGAGAGAGGGAAATGAGCCATAAGTGACTCTTAATGACAGAGAACAAACTGAGGGTTGATGGAGGGAGGTGGGTAGGAGATGGGCTAGATGGGTGATGGATATTAAGGAGCACACCTGTTGTTATGAGCACTGGGTGTTTGTATGTAAGTGACAAATCACTAAATTCTATTCCTGAAACCAATATTGCACTATATGTTAACTAACAAAATTTAAATTGAAAAAAAGTAAACGCTAAAGAGCTGCTACCAAATGTCATATCCACAAACAGTTAAAAAAAAAAAAGTATATATCCCTTCCTTGTGGATTAGATTTTTAAATGACCATTTTTCCTACTTAATTTGAATCTTAAATGTGACTTTATCTAAGATTAATATGCTGCTCTTGGTGTTTTTTGTTTCTGTTTCTGTTTTTTTTTTTTTTTTTGGTTTGAGTTTCTTTCCCATAAGGCTTTACTTCTAACCCATTTTAATCGTTCTAATTTTATTGTTTCTTTTGTAAGCAATATGTAGTGCCTTTATTATTTAATTGAGAAATTTATAGTTTTCACATTTGTGATCTGAAGTGTTTGATCTGTTTTCATTTTATGATTTACCTTTCCTTACTATGACTAGTATTTTCTTACTTTTTTGACTTTTTCTATAGACGGCCTATGTTTTATTTGCTTTCTTTTCCCTCTTTCAATGATTAGGAGACATACAAGATGCTCACTGTGTTTTTAAAGACAACTTTCCAGCTACATTTCAAATCTTTATTTTAGTAAGAATTACAAAGCATTTTTTTAATGTCTCTATGTCACTGCCTTTGGAGGTTTAGGAGAGCCTAACCTTCCATCCCTTTTTCTCTCCCAAGTTCTAGAGAATTGCTAACAGACACAAGGAGCCAAGTGGGTCAGTAATGCCTAAAGTACATAGCTCTTTGACTATATTGTGTAAGAGTTTAGTTCCAGGGAATTCAGTGGTAGAAAAATGAATCTATTCCTGCTTGTTTCATCAGGGAAAAATTTGTAATGTATTAAATAGTTTATGAAATTATCAGAAAGACTGAAGAAACAGACTCCAGATTGAACTTAAGAGAGCAACTCCTAGGCTCTAGTCCAGAATCAGGCCACCTAGGAAGCTTCTATCTCTTTTATAATCACGAAGCATGCAGCTCCAGAGTGATCCTCTCATAGCCATGATCAGGAAACTGCTTCTATTGCTGCTGACTATACAACTATGTCTCACTTTTCACAAAATGGGCCAGCAAAATGGATGGCTCATGAAGCTAGGGACTGGACTGCAAATGTTGTCCCAGAAACACCAAGGGCCTCCATGATTTTGCTTGTTAGCAGAAATAGCAGCAGCAGCTGGAGAAGATGGCTTCTGCAACACTAGTGCTTTTTCACATCTCTGGTGAATGTATTTGATAGTCCAAACCTAAATCATACCTGGAAACTCGAGCTGCAGAGGAGCGTACGAATTATTTAGTTTTGTAGTCTCAACTTTACAGGAGTATTCTGTGCAAGGAGGACAGAATCGATGCCCAAAGTCAAATCTCTTATCTACAACAGGATTATAGCTGAAAAAAACTGAGACTATCTCCCAGAAATGAATTTATCCATTCAGTCACAAGCACAGATGTACTGCATACATCCTTTTCCCAAGCCTCAAGGTTCGTACTGGCGGTCTACCAGTTGAGTCCAGGAGGAAGAGGAGAGCATGATCCACATGATCAGGCAGTTAAAGCAGAGTCAGAGAGGAGGATCAGAGAGAATGGGTGGATCCATTTATTGCTTTGAGGCACAATGAATTGTCCCACAGCCTTCCCTGGAAAGATGATATTGAGCCGAAGCAGGAATATGGTTTTTGTAGTTTGAGATGGGAATGTGAAAGTGAAGGAAAAGTGTTCTACCAAAGTAACTGCCCTTGGTCTTTTAAAAAATAATGGTAAAATAGTGGTACGTTTTCTGAACATATAAATCCCCTCTGTAGTTGAAAATGTCTTTTTACTATCTTCACATGTGAATGACAACTTGGCAGAGTTACACTCTTGGGTTATAGCCTTTTCTCCCTAAAAATGACATTGTTTGGTTGCTAAGTGTTTTAAAGGAAAAAACCTCAGGCCAGACTAATATTCCTTGGTAGAGAAGCCATTTTGTTTGTTTTTTCTGCCTAGAGCTTTATGGACTTTGTTTTAGCCTGTTAATTGGGCACATTAACAGAATATGTGGATATTTGTTCTGTTGGTTGAGATTTACTTGGAAAATTATTGGGCTTTTATACTACGTTATAAGATCTTTTATCAGATTACACAAGTTTTCTTCAATTCTGTCTCTGACCGCTTCTGTTATATGTTTTCTGGTTACAACTTGGGTAAAAACTAATTCTTAATTTGTTTGTTCTCCATTGATTGGGCTCCACATCTATCGTATTTTCATTGCTTTCTCTTTCTTGTCATTTTTATGAGTTTCAGATCATCTCCTTTTTGATCAAGTCTGTGGTCAATACAGTTTTCTGTATTTCTAATTCATTTTCCATTTGATGCCAGGAACCCTCATCTGAAGCGAGTGGGTAGATATTCCCTGTCTGATGATGATGCAATGACATTGAGTGTGTCTGTTACATAAAAATTCCTTTTCCCACATCACCTGAAGCTGAATTGGGCAAGACCATCCATCATGAATCACCAGAGCTTTCCTGGCTTCTGCCTCCTGGAGATAGCACTTCTTGGGGTCAGTGTCACCTACAGGGTTTTCATTTGTGGCCAAATATCTTGTTGAAAATTTGGCTCCTCAGCATGCAAAGAAAGACAAGTACTCACTGGAGCTGCCTTAGTAAGTACTGCTTTGAGGTAGAGGAATAGTTCTCCAGTTTTCAGGTAAATAATGTTTCGTGTTTCATGAAGTGGGAGGTAATGCCTGGAGAACAAATAAATAGCCTTTTGTCCCTGTTTCAGGCAGATATAAATTGTCCATTTCTAATGGCTAAGTTGACATAAGACAACCTGTATTTCCCAGTCTAGTTCCATTGACCTGATGACTAATGAAGATTCTTCTATGAAGTTGGTCCTAGCTTTCAGTGCTGCTATGTATAGGTTTTGTCTCTGCCTTCAGAGAGATAATTTAGTGGGAATTTGGATTACCCTATTTCAGGAACTTCTGACCAAGAGATTCTGTTTTAACTGAAAGCTATGATACAGGCTTTAAAGATGTGATAATACTCAAAATCCATTCTGCAGTCAAACAGTTTAGTTCATAGACAGTTCTTGAGATGAAAGTTGGTCTTAGAGAGTATCTCGGAAAATAGAAGTTTATAATTTGGGAAAAATGAGGTGTTTCTAAAATTGAGATTAATCTTATTTTTTGCTCTTTGGATATTATACTTGCAAAATTATACTTACATAGATAGGCTGGTAGAGACTGACAAAAAGCTTTTTGAAATGTATAATGTCATTGAATTCTAACTATGGAAATCTTAGAACTTATAAAATATGAGAAAACTGATGCTAGAACTGGATAGGAGAGTGAGTTGCTTATCTAAATGAAGAGTTGCATTTGACTTGTATAGGAGACTTATGATTATGTGGTAGTCCCTAGGCACATGTGTCCATGTAAGTTTAAAATTCAATTAATTATTGAAAAAATTAAAAATTTAGTTTCTCAGTCACATTAGCTACATTTCAGGTGCTCAATAGCCACATGTGGTTAGTGGCTACTATATTGGACTGCATAGATACGGAACATTTTTGTCATTACAGGAAGTTTTATTGGACAGTGCTATACTGTACAACAATGTCTTTAAATCTGCATTTGCTGATGAACTCAAATGCTATTGGTTTTGAATGCAATGTATTTTGGGAGGAGTATTTAAAAGTATCTAAGATTATGGACTCTTGGTTTTAGCTGGGTGTGTTTTTTAAATAATCTTCTAATTTTTGAATAAATAGAATATTTATTTTAAAATATTTAAAAATTTACAGAAAAGTTGCAAAGTTGTTATAAAGACTTGCCATATAACCCTTTTTAAAAATTTTTCAGTGAAGTCAGTAGGTAAGAGAATATTTATCTAATCAGACTATTCACATTTAAACTGATTATTAATATAGTTGGATTAATATCTATCATGTTTGTAACTATTTTCTTGCATTTTTCTCTGTTTCCTCTCCCTCCCTCTTTTTCCTGCATTTTCTGGTTTTAATTGAACATTTTATACAATTTCATTTTATCTCCTCTTTTGGCATATCAATAATTTCTTTTAAAAAACTTTAGTGCTTGTCTTATTGTTTATGGTACATGTTTTTAAACTAATCTAAGTCTGTCTTCAAATAACACTATATCATTTCATATGGAGTACAGTTACCTTAGAATATTCCTAATTCCTTCTGTTTGTTGTGGCATTGCTGTCATTCATTTCATTTATTCCTATGTTATAATCAGTAATCACTCAGTACACTATTATTGCTGTAAAGAAAGAGATCTTTAAGGTCAATTAAGTATAAGAAAAAATAAAAGATTTTATTTTACTTTAATTCATTTCTTCTCTAAAATGCTTCCTTTCTTTTTTTTTTTTTTTTTAAAGATTTTATTTATTCATTTGACGAGAGAGACAGCAAGAGAGGGAACACAAGCAGGGGAGTGGGAGAGGGAGAAGCAGGCTTCCCGCCGAACAGGGAGCCCGATGTGGGGCTTGATCCCAGGACCCCGGGACCATGACCTGAGCCGAAGGCAGATGCTTAACGACTGAGCCACCCAGGCGCCCCTAAAATGCTTCCTTTCTTTGTGTAGATCTTGACATGTCATTTCTTTCTGCCTGAATAACTTCTTTTAGCATTTCTTTTAGGGCTAGTCTGCTTGTGATGAATTCCCTCACATTTTGCTTGTCTGAGAAGGTCTTTATGTCTTTTTTGAAGGATAATTTTGCTGGATATAGAATTCTATGTTGGTGGTTTCTTTCAACACTTTAATTCATTCTACTTTCCTCTTACTTGCTGGTTTCTGACAGAAGCCTGTTGTAATTCTTATCCTTTATTACTCCATAGGTTAAGACACCCCTCCCCCCATTCCTTCTGGTTTCCTTCAAGATTTTCTCTTTGTCTTTGGTTTTCTGTAGTTGGAATATAATATGCTGAGGTGTCCTTTTTTTGTGGCATTTATCCTGCTTGGTGTTCTCTCAGCCTCCTGTATCTGTGTTTTGGTGTCTGTCATTAAATTTTTTTTTAACGATTTTATTTATTTATTTGAGAGAGAGAATGAGAGACAGAGAGCATGAGAGGGAGGAGGGTCAGAGGGAGAAGCAGACTCCCCGCTGAGCAGGGAGCCTGATGCGGGACTCGATCCTGGGACTCCAGGATCATGACCTGAGCCGAAGGCAGTCGCTTAACTGACTGAGCCACCCAGGCACCTGTGTCATTAAATTTTTGAAAGTTCTCAGCCACTATTACCTCAAATATTTTTCTGCTTTGTTCTCTTTTTTCTCTTTCTGGTATTTTAATTATGCATATATTATACCTTTGATATTGTTCCCTAATTCTTTCATGTCTTGTTGTTTTCTTCTTTTCTCTTTGTATTTCAGTTTGGGAAGTTTCTGTTAACCTATCTTCAAGTTTTGTGATGGTGGTAAGGTCTGGGGAAAGGGAGCATTCCATAATCTCAGTCTTTTTGAAGGTGAGTGTCTTGGGGCCTTCCAGTGTTTTTCTAGTATAAGGGAGAACTTGTCCACTACCCCCTTCTCTGGATGAGATGTTTCTAGTCTATATCCTTGAAGTCCTGACCCCTATTAACTATGGCTTGTTTCCCTACCTTAAGTGAAACAGGAAGGGTCGAGCTGGCTGGAAGGCCTGGGCTGAAGAGGCTTTTGCTTTGCCTCACTGGAATAAGGTTTTAGAAATGAGTTATGAAAAGCCCCTTTCCTTGGAGAGCAGGTCTATTTTATAAAGAAGGCTTTGTGGTTGGTTACTCTTCCTCTCTCACTGCCCAAGCCAGGAGGGGATCTTTCATGAATCCTTACTGTGAGGGTCTGGTGGTATTCCTGGAGAGAAAGCCTATGAAAGTGTGGGGAATTTCTTACTCTCCCACTAGTTCCCACTCAGTCTCCAGCAATTCTTCAAAATTACCATGTAAATATTCCTACCAGTTTGTAGCTTCAGTGGCTTCTGATCTAGGACCAGATCTCAGTTGCTTTATATCTTTGGATGTGCCTGTCACTCTGGGTTTTGGGGTGGTTTGCTCTGTAACTTTAGTCCTCCGAAGGGTCCAAGAAAAGTTACTGGTTTTCAGTTTGTTCAGTTTTTTATTGTTGTAAGGATGAGAGTGACCACTTTCAAGCTTTTTGCATGTCAGAAGTGAAAACAGAAGTCCTCTGCTGAATTCCTCTGAAATCTTATCTCGCCAACTTTTCTAGAATATTTAAAAATTTTTTGTTGTCTTTGTCAAGTCAATAGATAGGAGAACCAATCTTTACCCAGTTATGGTGTGGTCAGTATTTTTGTATCCTGTATATAACATCTTTAGGTATAATTAGAGGATGAAATCACTAAGAGTATATGAATAGTGCTTTAAGTTTTTTAGCACTCATTAATTTTGGATATCTGGAAGCCATCGTCTCTAGATTAATTATAGATTCTGGAAACACTCATCCTTCTACTTTATGATTCTGTTTATTCATGTGTGTAGTGAGCACATTATGTGATATTTCCTCAGTTTATCAGCTGCTTATCAAAGGAGAACTTTCTCCTCCCTACCCCTTACACACAGGGAAGGGCCCTATCGGTCAGGTATGAATCTTGTGATGTTGTCTTCTGGGTCATAGTTACTTTAGATGAAAAAAGCTGAGCCAGTTGGGTACTTTCTACTACTAATTAAGAACTGGGATTGAGAGATACCTAAACTCCATAGGTTGGTCAATTGACTTAAAGTTAAGTAGACAGTTGTCAGGCAGACGTCATCTGCTGTGTACATGCAGAATCAGAGAAATGTATTCAGTGAAGACATTCTGAGAGAAGCAGATGTGTGAAATCATATAGCCTGAGATAGAGATATAGAGGGTAAGAGCCTTGGGTATCAATAACACTCTATGTCTGTCTTGGGCTCTATGTAATATTCCTATTTTTTTATAATAAATTTGCCACTATTGCCTAAACTAGCTTGAAAGCATATTTTTTACTTATTTCCAGGGGTTATTGAAGAGACAGTGATAAGGAGAATCAGAATGAATTTCAGAGAAGGAAGGAAACTTTCATATTTGTTTGAAAATTACCCTTTAGAAGTGCAAAGGCACCCAGTCATGTCTGAATGTTTGTATTAATTATTAAATAACACTGGTCCTTTGGAATAAAGGTATAAGTAAAAGTTTTATATTATTCCATGTGGCCCGTTCAGTATTTTAAGATTAAGATGGCAATCCTCCAAGAGGCGGGGCTTCAGTGTGGTGGCAGGTGTTGGACACCTCTCCCATGCCCCTGAGCTTTGGGGTTGAGATGGAGGGAAGGCAGCAGACACCAGAAAACCACTGATGTGGCCCCTGCAGCTGGAGCTGGACAGGAGGAAGCACTGCAAAGATATTTTTTCACTATCTTTCAACCTCCCTGATATTTGATAAGAGGAAATAAAGAAGTAATACATTGAGCCAAAGCTCCTTAATAGCATGTCATACAGAGGAGGAAAAGATGGCGGAGGAGTAGGGTACCCTATTCCAACTGGTCCCCTGAATTGAGCTGGATATCTACCAGACCGCTCTGAACACCCACGAAATCAGCCTGAGATGTAAGAAGATATATCTGGATCTCTACAAACAGAATATCACAGGCGGTTGGTTTTGAGGCATGAAGCGGGGAGCCGTGATTCTGCGAGCAGGTATTGGAAGATAAACGGAAAGGGGAGGGAACCTTTGGGATCCTGCACCGCCAGTGAGTGAAAGCCTCCGTGCTGGGGACAGGGCACAGACTTGCAGAACTGTAGCGGTGGGGAAAGGACTTTAGGGCAGCCCCCTGGACTGAAACCTGGAGCGGTGGGGCCTTGTGTGTGAACTGGGGGCGGCTGGCGGTTTTAGAAGCGCAAAGGGCAGAGATGTGTCCCGACCTGGAGGCAAGGACTGGGAGTGCTGCTGAGGGGTGCACAACCCAGGAGGCTGCAGTTTTTAGCAGCCCAGACAAAAATGGAGATAGTGTGGCCTGGAGAGCTCACTGAAGAACAGACTGTGATCTCTCTGTTCTGAGGCAGAGGGTTGGAAATGGTCTCTTCTGCTCTGACTCTTGGAAAAGACGTGGAAAGCCGCCAGGGAAAGCCACCAGAGAAGAAAAGCCCCCCAAAACCAGTTTTCACTGAGCCCATCCCCCCCAGAGGGGACAGGGCAACTCTGAGCAAACAGGGTTGCCTGAGTAACAGCGTGGCAGGCCCCTCCCCCAGAAGACAGGCTGGGAGAACAAGAGGCCAACAACCAACAAAACAGGTGCATCTTGCTTGGGTTGTGGTCAATAATTTGGACTCTGTACACTCCCTCAACCACCCCTTAACAGAATGACTAGGAGGAACCCCCAAAATAGGAAAGACTCAGAGACTGTGACTTCTGCCACAGATTTACAAATGGATACAGATATAACCAAGATGTTGGAAATGGGCTTCAGGGTAACAGTTATGAAGACGATAGCTAGAATGGAGGAATCAATTAATGGCAACATAGAGTCTCTAAGGGCAGAAATGAAAGCTGAACTTGCAGAACTTAAAAATGCTATCAATGAGATCCAATCTAATCTAGATACTCTAACAGCTAGGGTAAACGAGGCAGAAGAACAAATTAGTGATCTAGAAGATGAATTGATAGAAAAGAAGGAAAAAGAGGAGGCCTGGGAGAAATAGCTCAAAATCCATGAAAACAGAATTAGAGAAATAAGTGACGCCATGAAACGTTCCAATGTCAGAATTATTGGGATCCCTCAGGGGGTGGAGAGAGAGGACTAGAAGATATATTTGAGCAAATCGTAGCTGAGAACTTCCCTAATCTGGGGAATGAAACAAACATTCGTGTCCTAGAAGCAGAGAGGACCCCTCCCAAGATCAAGGAAAACAGACCAACGCCCCGGCATGTAATAGTAAAACTCGCAAATCTTAGAACCAAGGAAACCATCTTAAGGGCAGTTAGGAAGAGATTTTTATATACAGAGGGAGGAACATCAAAATAATGTCAGACCTATCCACAGAGATCTGGCAAGCCAGAAAAGGCTGACAAGACATATTCAGGGTACTAAATGAGAACATGCAGCCAAGAATACTTTATCTGGCATGGCTGTCATTTAGAATGGATGGAGAGATGCAGAGCTTCCAAGACCAGCAGAAACAGAAGGAATATGTGCCCACTAAGCTGGCCTTGCAAGAAATATTAAGGGGGGTTCTATAAAAGGCGAAAGACCGCAAGAGTGATATACAACAGAAATTTACAGAGACAATCTGTAGAAACAAGGACTTCACAAGCAACATGATGACAATAAATTCATATCTTTCAGTAATCACTCTCAACGTGGACAGCCTGAATGCTCCCATAAAATGGCACAGGGTTGCATATTGGATAAAAAGACAGGACCCATCCATATGCTGTCTACAAGAGACTCATTTTGAACCTAAAGATACATCCAGACTGAAAGTGAAGGGATGGAGATCCATCTTCCATGCCAACGGACCTCAAAAGAAAGCTGGGGTAGCAATTCTTATATCAGACAAATAAGATTTTAAGCTAAAGACTGTAGTCAGAGACACAGAAGGACATTATATCATTCTTAAAGGGTCTATCCAACAAGAAGATCTAACAATTGTAAATATCTACGCCCCCAACATGGGAGCAGCCAACTACATAAGCCAACTGTTAACCAAAATAGTCATATTGATAATAATACTTTAATTGTTGGAGGCCTCATACTCTGCTCTCAGCAATAGACAGATCATCTAAGCAGAAAATCAACAAAGAAACAAGAGCTTTGAATGACACACTGGACCAGATGGACCTCATAGATATATACAGGACATTCCACCCTAAAACAACCGAATACTCATTCTTCTCGAGCGCACATGGAACTTTCTCCAGAATAGACCACATACTGGGTCGCAAATCAGGTCTCAACCGATACCAAAAGATTGAGATTATTCCGTGCATATTCTTAGACCACAATGCTTTAAAACTGGAACTCAATCACAAGAAAAAATTTGGAAGAAACTCAAACACTTGGAAGCTAAAGACCACTCTGCTCAAGAATGTTTGGGTCAACCAGGAAATCAAAGAAGAACTTAAACAATTCATGGAAGCCAATGAGAATGAAAACACATAGGTCCAAAACCTATGGGATACTGCAAAGGCGGTCTTAAGGGGGAAATACATAGCCATCCAAGCCTCACTCAAAAAAATAGAAAAATTCCGAATTCACCAACTAACTTGACACCTTATTAAAGAACTGGAGAAAAAACAACAAACGACGCCTAAGCCACGCATTAGAAGAGAAATAATTAAGATTAGAGCAGAGATCAATGAATTAGAAACCAGAAACACAGTAGATCAGATCAATGAAACTAGAAGCTGGTTCTTTAAAAGAATTTATAAGATTGATAAACCACTGGCTAGACTCATCCAAAAGAAAAGAGAAAGGACCCAAATTAATAAAATTATGAATGAAAGGGGAGAGATCACGACTAACACCGAGGAAATAGAAACAGTTATTAGAAATTATTATCAACAACTATATGCCAATAAATTAAGCAACCTGGAAGAAATGGATGCCTTCCTGGAAACCTATAAACTCCCAGGACTGAAACAGGAAGAAATTGACAACCTGAATAGGCCAATAACCAGTAATGAGATTGAAGCAGTGATCAAAAACCTCCCAAAAAATGAGTCCAGGGCCTGATGGATTCCCTGGGGAATTCTGCCAAACATTCAAAGAAGAAATAATACCTATTATCCTGAAGCTGTTTCAAAAAATAGAAACAGAAGGAAAGCTTCCAGACTCATTCTATGAGGCCAGCATTACCTTAATCCCCAAACCAGGCAAAGACCCCATGAAAAAGGAGAATTTCAGACCGATAATCCTTGATGAATATGGATTCCAAAATGCTCAACAAAATCCTAGCTAATAGGATCCAACAATACATTAAAAGGATCATCCACCACGATCAAGTGGGATTTATCCCCGGGATGCAAGGGTGGTTGAACATTCGCAAATCAATCAATGTGATAGAACACATTAATAAGAGGAGAGAGAAGAACCATATGGTCCTCTCAATTGATGCAGAAAAAGCATTTGACAAAATACAGCATCCTTTCCTGATTAGAACTCTTCAGAGTATAGGCATAGAGGGAACATTTCTCAATTTGATAAAATCCATCTATGAAAAACCCACAGCGAATATCATCCTCAATGGGGAAAAGCTGAGAGCCTTTCCCTTATGATCAGGAACATGACAAGGGTGCCCATTCTCGCCACTGTTGTTCAACATAGTACTAGAAGTCCTAGCAACAGCAATCAGACAACAGAAAGAAATAAAAATAAAATTCAAATTGGCAAAGAAGAAGTCAAATTCTCTCTTCACAGATGGCATGATACTTTATGTGGAAAATCCAAAAGACTCCACCCCCAAATTACTAGAACTCATACAGCAGTTCAGTAATGTGGCAGGATACAAAATCAATGTACAGAAATCAATTGGTTTCTTATACACTAACAATGCAACTATAGAAAGAGAAATTAGAGAATCGATTCCACTTACAATAGCACCAAAAAACATAAGATACCTCGGAAGAAACCTAACCAAAGAGCTAAAGGATCTATACTCTAGGAACTACAGAACACTCATGAAAGAAATTGAAGAAGACACAAAAAGATGGAAAAACATTCCATGCTCATGGATCGGAAGAATAAACATTGTTAAAATGTCTATGCTACCCAGAGCAATCTATACCTTCAACGCCATCCCGATCAAAATTCCAATGACATTTTTCAAAGTGCTGGAACAGATAATCCTAAAATTTGTATGGAATCAGAAAAGACCCTGAATTGCCAAGGAAATGTTGAAAAAGAAAAACAAAGCTGGGGGCATCATGTTGCCTGATTTCAAGCTATATTACAAAGCCGTGATCATCAAGACAAGCATGGTACTGGCACAGAAACAGACATATAGAACAATGGAACAGAATAGAGAGCCCAGATATGGACCCTCAACTCTATGGTCAAATAATCTTCGACAAAGCAGGAAAAAATATGAAATGGAAAAAAGTCTTTTCAATAAATGGTGCTGGGAAAATTAGACAGCTATATACAGAAGAATGAAACTCGACCATTTTCTAACACTATACACAAAGATAAACTCAAAGTGGATGAAAGACCTCAATGTGAGACAGGAATCCATCAAAATCCTAGAGGAGAACATAGGCAGTAACCTCTTCGTCATTGGCCACAGCAAATTCTTTCAAGATATATCTCCAAAGGCAAGTGAAACAAAAGCAAAAATGAACTTTTGGGACTTCATCAAGATAAAAAGCTTCTGCACAGCAAAGGAAACAGTCAACAAAACAAAGAGGCAACCCACAGAACGGGAGAAGATATTTGCAAATGACACTACAGACAAAGGGCTGATATCCAAGATCTGTAAAGAACTTCTCAAACTCAACACCCAAAAAACAAATATTCAACTCAAAAAATGGGCAGAAGACATGAACAGAGACACTTCTCAAAAGAAGGTGTACAAATGGCTAATAGACACATGAAAAAATGTTCATCATCATTAGCCATCAGGGAAATTCAAGTTAAAACCACAATGAGATGCCACCTTACATAAGTTAGAATGGCTAAAATCGACAAGGCAAGAAACAACAAATGTTGGAGAGGTTGTGGAAAAAGGGGACCCCCCCTCCTTATACTGTTGGTAGGAATGCAAGTTGGTACAGCCACTTTGGAAAACAGTGTGGAGGTTCCTCAAAAAATTAAAAATAGAGCTACCGTATGACCCAGCATTTGCCCTACTGGGTATTTACCCCAAAGACACAGATACAGTGAAAAGAAGGGCCATATGCACCCCAATGTTCATAGCAGCAATGTCAGCAATAGCCAAACTGTGGAAAGAGCCAAGATGCCCTTCAACAGACGAATGGATAAAGAAGATGTGGGCCATATATACAATGGAATATCACTCATTCATCAGAAAGGGTGAATACCCAACTTTTACATCAACATGGATGGGACTGGAGGAGATTATGCTAAGTGAAATAAGTCAAGCAGAGAAAGTCAATTATTACATGGTTTCATTTATTTGTGGAATATAAAGAATAGCATGGAGGACATTAGGAGAAGGGAGGGAAAAATGAAGGGGGGGAAATCGGAGGGGGAGATGAACCATGAGAGACTATGGACTCTGAGAAATAAACTGAGGGTTTTAGAGGGGAGAGGGGTGTGGGGAGGGGTTAGCCTGGTGATGGGTATTAAAGAGGGCACGTATTGCATGGAGCACTGGGTGTTATATGAAAACAATGAATCATGGAACACTACATCAAAAACTAATTATGTACTGTATGGTGACTAACATAATATAATAAAATAAAATTTAAAAAGAAGATTAAGATGGCAAATTGATTTGCTTCTTTTGGATTCAATGGTTGACTCTACTTCCTATTTGTAAAGATTTGTTAGTTAATGGATTGCATATTTCTGACTTTTTGACTAAAATTGTTGAATTATGCATTTCTCTACCCCAAGGAACTTCTTTGCAGTTTGAGTCTATGGACTTTCTAGTTCTGCTGTCCTGAGTAAGGAAGTCATTTAATAGTAAGGTAGATATATAGAATTATGATAGTCTTTGGAAAAGAAGAACAAATTTGGGTAAAAGATGGGCTGATGGAAGAGGCTTTACTGAAGGAAAATTTTTATTGAGGACACTGATTTCTGTTAGCCCAGTTCCTAGGCTTTGTGTATGTATGAAGTTGTCACCCTCCTTTCAGAGTACAGTCATTTAGGCCAATAAGACCATCAGGGATAGGGAGTTTAAGGATAGAGATTCTGTAGCACTAATTCGAGATAGGGTTTGGATAGTTAAGGTCTTCCCCCTGTTTTGGTATATCTTATTTATTTAAATTTCTAAAATAAGATATTAATTATGCATAAGAGAAAATAGAAAATATTACCAACCTTGGGTTTAGCAAAGATTTCTTAACTATAACACAAAAAGCACAGAAGAAAAAAATCAATACATTGGATTTATCAATGTTAAGACATTTGCTCTTTAAAAGAGAGTGTTAAAATGAAAAGTTGAGCTACAGACTGGTAGAAAATATTTGTAAAACTAGTCTGACAATATATGACATATGTCCATTGTATGATATATGTCATATAGCCATAAAAATCACGTATTATTCTTACAACTTAATGATAAGAAGAAAAACAACCTTTCCAAACAATGCACAAAAGATTTCAACAGATACTTCCCTGAAGAAGATTTGCAGATGGAAAATGAGCACATGAAAAGATCCTCAGGATCATTAGTCCCAGGGAAATGCAAATTAAGCCACAGTGAGATAGTATAATACTCACACTAGGATGGCTAAAATTTAAAAGACTGACCATACCAAGTGCTGACAATAATGTGAAGGAACTGAGAGTCTTGTATATTGCTGGTGTAATGTAAAATGCTAGTAATGTATACCACTTTGAGAAATAGTTTGACAGTTTTTTTTTTTTTGAAGTTTAACATACACTTATTATGGCCCACCCATTCCATCTCTATATTTTTACCTCAGAAACATGAAAGCATATGTCCATTTGAAGACTGGTATGTTGGGGCACCTGGATGGCTTAGTTGGTTAAGTGTCTGTCTTCAGCTCAGGTCATGATCTCAGGGTCCTGGGATCGAGCCCCGAATTGGGCTCCCTGCTCGCAGGAACCTGCTTCTCCCTCTTCTCCCTGCTCGTGCTCTCTCTTGCTATCTCTCTCTTTCCCTCTCTCAAATAAATAAAACTTTTTTTAAAAAGAAAATACTTTAAAAGAGACTGGTATGTGATTATTCATAAAAGGTTTATTGGAAATAGCCCCAGACTGGAAACCATTGAACTGTCCATCAGCAGGTAAATTGATAAACAATATGTAGTGGAATACTGCTCAGCAATAAAGAGGAATGAACTATTGCTACATGCAACAACATGGATGAACCTTAAAATAATTATGTGGAATGAAGAGAGACAGATAAAGTATTATATAATCTATGATTCCATTTATATAAATTCTAGAATATGCCAACTAATCTGTAGTGATGGAAAACAGATCAGTGCTTGCCTGGGGATAAAATAAGGACCAAGGTGTGAAAGGGAGGTATAATAAAGGGACATGAAGAAACTTTGGGGAGTGATGGAATATTGTGAAAATAAAGGAAACCTCATTTAAAATGGAATAGGGCACCTTTGAAGGGGGTAGTTCTCATGTACTACTACTCACTATAAGAAGCATACCTCAAATTCCCCAACAGGAACACACTTCTTTATGTACCCCAGCAGGAGAAAGGATTTCTTCTTGCTCAACAATAGCCCAGCCAGTGAGAACTCCGTGAAACAGCCTCTTCCCAGCTTCTTCCTTTACCCTATAAAAGCAGGCCCCTCTCTTTTGCTCTCCAGACTTGCCTATGGTTTGCCATAATTTGCTTGTCCTAAATTGTAATTCCTCTGCTATTCCTGAATAAACTAATTTTGCTGATAATGTAACTGGATCTTTTATTTTATTAAGGTCAACAGTATGTTTATTGTCTTTGTGTGTGGTGATAGTTTCAAAGGTATATACCTGTGTCAAAACTTTAGCATATTGTATACTTCTACTGTGTGCATTTTATTGCATGCCAATTATACTTCAGTAAAGCTTTAAAAAGAAAAAAATATTAGGTAAGTTCAGCTAAAAGTAAGTGAATAAGATAGGCATAAATTTGATATATAAGATGCTCAACATTAGTCATTAGAGAAATGCAAATCAAAACCACACTGAAATAGGACTTCACATCCATTAGGATACCTTTTATAAAAAAAAAGCTAAAACTCAACAACCCAGAAGATAAGAAGTATTTAGTGAGGATGTGGAGAAAATGGAACTCTTGTATATTTGTTGTTAGGAATATAAAATGGTGCAGATACTATGGAAAATAGTATTGAGGTTCCTGAGTAAATTACACAATTATCATATGCTCTAACAATTCCACTTATGGGTGGATACACAAAAGAATTGAAAGTAAGGACTTGAAGGGATGCCTGGCTGGCTCAGTTGGAATAGCATGCAACTCTTGATCTCAGGGTTGTGAGTTTGAGCACATTTGAGTTCTACCCCTATGGTAGAGATTACTAAAATAAATAAATAAACCTTAAAAAATAAATATTAAAAAAGAAAGTAAGGAGTTGAACAGATATTTGTATACCAGTGTTTATGGCAAAATTATTCATAATAGCCAAAAGGTAGAAACAATCCAAATGTCAATTAAAGGATGAATGGATAAGCATAATGTGTTACATATACATATACCAGTTTTCTGGAGCATTTTGCTAGTTTTTGATGAAGGATAAAAAATGTGATTGTAATTGTGGTTAATATAAGTGTAGGAAAGGAAAGAAAGTTTTCTGATCCCATCTTAAGTTCAGTAAATGAGGCTTGTGAATTAAACCAACAAATGAAAATTTCATGGGAGAAAAAAGGTTGTTATGCATGCGTATAGGAGTGTCATAGAAAAGAAGTAAAAACTCTCAAAACATGATTAGGCCCAGGACTTATATACCATTTTAATACAGGGAGATGAATTGTGGAAAAGTGACAAGACAAAGGAAAAGGGATTTGGGATTCTAGGGACAGTAAATTGTGGGAAGGCAAACATATGGAGGAAACTAATGAAAGGTAAGAGTTATTTTAATAAGGTTTGTTTATGCAGACTCAAGGCAGTGCTATCACCAGAATGAGTCATGTCTTCCTTCTTGTAAGGGAAAGGCAGGGGGAGGACACCTTTACAAAGGGAAGTTTATGCCCTGTTTTTAGGCAGAAAGGGGGAGGCAGAGAGTTCTTGTATCTGCTCTTTCTTAATTGCCTTCAGCTCAAAATAATCATGCCAAAGTGGCATATTTGGGGGGGCATATTCTGATCCCCTTCATAATAAAGAGAATGTGTTCTCTTCTTTCTAGGTTATTTTTTTCTTATATTTTTAACAGAAACTAACTTTGGATTATCCATAATTTAAGGACTATTTCAGATAGCTGTATGTAATTTGCTTGGATATTGGTCTCCTGATGTGTGACTTAAATCCTTCTTTGTCATCATTTACTTGAGCGTTTTCAAATTTTTCCATTTGAGTGTGTTAGAGACTGTGAATTTATCCTTTATCACCCCTTGGGTGGCAGGCAGCTCTGCTACCTCATGTGGCTAGGTGGTTTCACAGTGGTGGCAGGGATACATCTCAGGGAAGTAAACATGAAGCATGGTAAAGTCAGAGTTTAGAAAGGTTACTCCTACAGGTGGTCTTCTGGGAAGGCTGCATTTTTCTTCTTTCCAAAAGCTAGGGTTTCTGGAGAGAGAATCTCTTCCATCCTGCAGAAAATGAGAAATCAGAGAGATGTGCTCAGTCAAATCAGTGGTTGGCTGGGGTGAATCCACAACCTGAAATTCCTTACTGGGAAGATGGCCTTGGAATATGTGAACTTGATTCAGGAGGCATTCAACAGTCAGGGACAGTGAAGTAGCATGGCAACTGAGTTGAACAGCATGGGAATAGCTTAGAAGGAAAGAGCAGTGGCAGCAAGGAAAGCAGCAGCCAGATCGCAGATCCATGAGTGCATATGCAAGCAATAAGGGAGAGGTGTTGCTGATTAGAACAGGATATTTATAGGGGAAAAGGAAAGCAAGTCACAGGACTTATGGTTGAAAAAGCAAAGACTCTGTATTGTAAAAAAATGTTACATTTCTCTGAAGGCGCTTGTAAACCTTCTTTAATCATAGAAAAGAAGGAATGGAAGACGAAGAGTTATCTGATAAAGAGGGGGGATTGAACCCATGACTTTGTAGTATCCAATTTATAACATTTCGGGGCTTGGAGGTCAAAGGTAAATTCAAATTGTATAATATATTTGCTACTAGGTTAAAGTATCTTGAACCTTCTAATAATGTCATTCAGTCATCCATGAAAATTTTATTTTCACACAAAGGATTATATTCATGTTACAAGTTGGTGTTCAAGGGTCCTAACAAAGCAACGATTGTACAAAGTTATTCTTTATCCTGTAGCCCTTGTTATCTGTTTAGCCCAGGCTCTCATGGTCTGTCTCTATTTGAGTTACCGGATTAGTGGTCCATAGAAGTGTAGAGGGATGTGCATTTATCTTGTTTTTATAAGGAAAATAACCATGATAAATAATCTATTACAAACTTTTTTTGATACTTTGTACCAAATTAGCAACTTTGAAAGTTGTCTTACCTGGATATTTGTTAGTGAAGGGGACACAGGTACTGGAATCGAGATTCCTGATGAGTATAAGTTTGCCTGTCCTTGAAGAGCTTGTGGATCTACTTTATACCATATGGTCTCTGAAAATACAATGATATCCAGTGTATGTGAAGGATATTTCCAAAATGATTTGGCTCGTAAAACTGTCAGTTGATTTCATACATCTAATTGAAGCGTTTTCCATCTAAAGTGGGACAATTTACAGAAGTGTCTCTCTGGTTTATTTACATTGCATATTCCCATAAAGCAGCAGGTTTGCAATAAAGCATTTGACACCCCCATGGTATTTTGGAAAAACAATATACAATCTGGCACGAGTTAGCACCAGTGTGAAATGGCAGGCTGGGGGGATATCTTAAACGGCAGCAACTTTCAAGACTAAATTAAGTGTCATCTTAAGGAGTCTGCTGTTAATGCAATTTAAATTACTCACCTGAAATTAATATTCTGCTGAGGGAAATAAAGCAATTTAAGGGATCACATAATTTCCGATTACTTTAATGACATTATGTGGTCATGGACTGCTCCCTTATCTAATATAGTAACATTCTAGTTTCTTTTTAACACTAAACACATTTTTCCATTTTAATTACTTGCCTTCTGGAAAAAAAAAAAAAAGATCCACTCATTCCCTGCAGTTGGTTAACAATTTGAGATTTATGCTTTGCTTCATTAGAATTAGGTAAACATGACCTTGACGTACTTACTATTGTACCTAATACTCATTCCTATAGAGGAAAGTGGAAATCAAAGAACTGTGGCCTATTGTGTGAATTTTCCAAGCCTTTTAAGCCTGTACAAGGCCAATTTTACTTTTTTTTCCCTTTGTAGCAAGAAGCAGTTTGAAACATGCACCATCTTACTTCTTCCCATTTTGGCATATGGAAATGCTAAAGGAAGAAAGCAGTTTTTATAATTAACTGTGTAGCTCTTTTGTGGAAAGAAGAAATGTGAGATTCTTTCTAGATGAGGGAGAGATTTGAAGTTTCTAGGTTTTTAGGATGTTGGATTGATTGGATGAGATAATGAAAGGACAAATGTGTTGACTGTTTATACATGCTGGAATTGGTATTGTATCTGAGGATTAAAACAAAAAGAGCAGCTCTTATTTTAGAGTTCAACTCTAAATTTGAAAAACAAAGGGTGAAACATAGCTAAATACATTATATCTAGTGAATATTCTCATTTGTTATTTTTTCTTTAACATTCTTTGCATTTAGCCCCATGATTATGGAAGGCTATGCCCTCAGGCAGGATAAAAAGGCTACTAGGCTATTGAATCCTGGTGGTGGTTTTCAGCCTTGGCATGTGGGAACTTCTTTCTTACCCCAGTGCCCATGTTGCACCTAAGAACAATTAAATCAGAAGCTCTGAGGGTGTGATCCAGACTTTTTATATGTTTTTTAGTGCTCCACAGTGATTACAGGGTGCAGCCAATGTTGAGAACTACTGTGGTATAGACACTCTTCTGAGGGCAAAGATATTTGTGTTGATGTCATTATTTTATGAACAATTCAATTACCTATTTAATCTAACTATTGACTTCTAGTATGAAGAGCAAAAAGGAAATTCCATTAATTTAGATTTGGTGAAAATGACAGTGAAGTTCTCTAGGGAAAGGATTGTCTTCAATTTTTTTTTAGTCAGTTTCTAACAGTGACTAGCATATAGTGGGTGACTGGTGAATATTTCCCAAATAAAAGCTTAGTCTGTCCATTTAAGTTTATCTTGATGGAAATTATTATTGTCATCCAAAGGCCTTATTAATGGAGCATATAAAAATGTTTAGGAAGAGTATCCTTTTCATTTAGTATACTACCACCTGAGGAGAGTAAATAAACTTCTTCAGTAAAACAATATAGAAATATTTTTCCCAAAATAGCATCACTATTGGGTAGAATAAATCTTCATTAAATCACTTGAATAAAATTAACTTTTGCATTTGGAAGCTGTGTTCAAACTAATCAGTGACTAAGCTTTTAGTAGGCAATGGTCATGTGACTAAATGAAAGCAGGAATGAATGACTTGACAATACTACAGAGAATTAATATTTTTCTAGATACAATGATTTTATTATATACAGGCTTTATACATTGAGCCATTTAATAAATGATGTCAGCCTATTTATCTCAGGTGAAAATAATTTCTAAGCATCTGAAATATACCTTTATAATAGAATGTGGCTTTTTCCTTAAATTTGTTCTGTCCATTCATCCATCTGTTCATCCATCTATCCATCCATCCATCCATCCATCCATCCATCCATCCATCTATCCACACACTTACCCAAATACCTACCTATTTATTGTTAACAGAGATTTTTCCTTCACCTTTTTATCTACATATTCTGCTTCATTCTATCTTATTCATTAGACTGAGATCTTGGAATCATGTAGCCAAAGATATCCCAGGTTCCTACCACACAGAGATTGCTGTGAAAACCAAACACATAAGAAATAAATACAGTACATGTTTTGATAATTTTTATGATGCCATTGTCAGTATATATTGGATAAAATCAGTGGAAACTATTAAATATTACCACTGTACATGAATAGATCAAGTCAATAAAGATTTTTTCTCCTAAAATTTAACAGAGGGATTAAAGTTATTTTTACATTAAAATTAAAACTTTAAAGAGCAATGTTCAAATCATAATAAAAAATAGAGAAAATATTACAGACACTTATGTATACACCACTGAAATTAAACATATATTAACAATTTGCCCCTCTTTGTTTCCTCATTTTCCCTCCCTTCTTCTTTCTTCCTCTCCTATCTCCATCTCTCCCCTCTGTTCTTCTCTCTCTGCTTTTACTCTCTTTTTCTCTCCCTTTCCTTTTCCTCTTCTTTATCATCATCACACCACTCTTAATAAAAACACTGCAACCATAGCTAAAGCTTCATACATGCTCTCTTGCTCCTTCCTTTTTCTGTAGGGGGTCACGACACTTCTGAAGTTGATGTATATCATCCCCATGCATATTTTCTACTGTTTACAAATGCATGTGTATGTGAATGAAGTAGATACTATTGTTTGGGTATTTAAAAATACATAGAAATAAATTTGTTTCGCTTTACTCTTTTTTTTTTTTTAAGATTTTATTTATTTATTTGACAGAGAGAGACAGTGAGAGAGGGAACACAAGCAGGGGGAGTGGTAGAGGGAGAAGCAGGCTTCCCGCTGAGCAGAGAGCCCGACATGGGGCTCGATCCCAGCATCCTGGAACCATAACCTGAGCCTAAGGCAGACACATAAGGACTGAGCCACCCAGGCACCCCTGCTTAACTCTTGACATTGGGTTTTGAAATTTATTCAGGATATACGTAAAGCTATTCACTTAAACAGTTGGGTAATATACCATTCTTTCTATAATTTACAATTTATTTTACTCATTCCCTAATGGGGAGCTCTTAGGATAAGAAATAAACATGGGGCGCCTGGGTGGCTCAGTTGGTTAAGCGACTGCCTTCGGCTCAGGTCATGATCCTGGAGTCCCTGGATCGAGTCCCGCATCGGGCTCCCTGCTCGGCAGGGAGCCTGCTTCTCCCTCTGACCCTCCCCCATCTCATGTGCTCTCTCTCTCTGTCTCAAATAAATAAATAAAATCTTTCAAAAAAAAAAGAAATAAACATGGAAAGTTTACATGGAGGTGATGTTTGTATTAAATCCTGAAAGAGGTAAGTAGGGATTTTCCAGAGGGATACATACATTCCAGGAAGAAGGACAAACCAAGGCTTAGAGCTGAGTCCTGGTAAGCTATAAATAGCACATGACATATGTGGATGAAACTTATCATCACAGGCTCCTATAAAGAAAATGACTAGTAACATTGACATGTAGTTTCAAAGTAATATTAAAAATATTTGAAGAATATCTTAATTGAAATATTCTTGGAATTGTATTTCAATAATCTCAATCTTGGTATGAGTGACAGTGAAGCCATTATACTGTAGATACCAAGATACCAGACTTATGTTTTGTTTCTCCTCACTTCTAATGAGAAAAATAAATTTGACCTCTTTGTCATAACTTTGTACAGTATGTTTTTATTGAAGTATAATTGGCATATATCCTATTAGTTTCAGGTGTACACCATAATGATTTGATGTTTTTATACATTACAAAATGATCCCCACAATAGGTCTAGTTATCTATCACCATACAAATTTATTATTACAACATTATTGACTGTGTTCCTTATGCTCTATTTTATATCCCTATGACTTATTTATTTTTTAACTAGAAGTATGTACCTCTTAATCCTTTTCACCTATTTTGCCTGCCCACCTCTGCCCCCTAACCCATTCCAACCCCCCCGTAACCAAATTTGTTTCCTATATCTATGAGTCTATTTCTGTTTTGATTGTTTTGTTTTTTAGATTCCACATATAGGTGAAATCATACAGTATTTGACTTCTTTCACTCAGCATAATACCTTCTAGATCCATCCACATTACTGCAGATGGCAAGATTTCATTCCTTTTTATGGGTGAGTAATATTTGATTATATATACACACACACACACACACACACGCACACCCACCCACCCACCACATTTTATCTATCGAGGAACACTTGGGCTACTTCCATAATTTGGCTGTTGTAAATAATGCTGCAATGAGAATAGGGGTACATATATCCCTTCAAATTAGTGTTTTTGTATTCTTTGGGTAAATAATTAGTAGTGGAATTGCTGGATCATATGGTAGTTCTATTTTTAATTTTTCGAGGAACCTCCGTATTGTTTTCCATAGTGGCTACACCAATTTATATTCCCACAACAGTGTATGAAGGTTCCCTTTCCTTCATATTCTTGCCAACACTTGTTATTTTTTGTCTTTTTGGCAATAGCCAATTATAACACCTGACAGGTGTGCGGTGGTATTTCATTGTGGTTTTGGTTTGCATTTTCCTGATGATTAGTGATGCTGAGCATCTTTTCATGTGTCTGTTGGTCATCTATGTTTTCAGAAAAATGTCTATTCAAGTTGTCTGCCCATTTTTTTAAATCAGGTTGTTTGGTTTTTTTGATATTAAGTTGTGTAAGTTCTTTATGTATTTTTGATATCATCCCCTTATCAAATGTATGATTTGCAAATATCTTCTCCCATTCAGTAGGTTGACCTTTTGTTTTGTTGATAGTTTTCTTTGCTGTGCAAAAGTTTTTTAGTTTGATGTAATCCCTTTTCTTTATTTTAGCTTTTGTTGCTCTTGCCTGAGGAGACTGGTTCCAAAAAAATATTGCTAAGACTGATGTCAAAGAGCTTACTGCTTTTTTTTTTCTAGGAGTTTTATGGTTTCAGGTCTTCATGTCTTTAAACCATTTTGAATTTATTTTTGTATATGGTGTAAGATAGTGGTCCAGTTTCATTCTTTTGCATGTAGCTGTCCAGTTTTCCCAGCACCATTTATTGAAGAGACTATTACCAACTTTGGATTTTGTTTGTTCTTCTTTTTCTAGTTCCTTTAGGTGTACAGTTAGATTCTTTATTTGGGATTTTTTTTGTTTCTTAAAGTAGACCTATATTGCTATGAACTTCTCTCTTAGAATACTTTTGCTGTGTTCCACAGATATTGGGAAGCTGTGTTTCCATTTTCATTTGTCTTAAGGTATTTTTTATTTCCTCTTTGATTTCTTCATTGATGCATTGACTGTTTGGTAAAATGTTTAGTCCCCCTGTGTTTGTGTTTTTTTCCTGATTTTCCTCTTGTAATTAATTTCTAGTTTCATATCTTTGTGGTTGCAAAAGATGCTTGATATGATTTCAGTCTTCTTAAATTTATCAAGACGTTTTGTGGCCTAACTTATAATCTATCCTATAGAATGTTCCATGTGTACTTGAAAGAATGTGTATTCTTCAGTTTTTGGATGGAATATATGTGTATATGTATGTGTATATATATACATACAAGACATATATATATACACACCCACACACAAAAGTGAGTCTCTTGTAGGCAGCAAATAGATAAGCCTTGTTTTTTTTTTTTTTTTTTTTTTTTTAATCCATTCAGCCACCTAGTGTCTCTTGATGGGAGCATTTAGTACATTTACATTTAAAGTAGTTATTGATAGGTACACACTGCCATTTTGTTAATTGTTTTCTGGTTGTTTTTGTAGTTCTTCTCTTCCTTTCTTCTACTCTTGGTCTCTTCTCTTATGGTTTGATAATTTTCCTTAGTGTTATGTTTGGGTTCTTTTCCTTATTTTTTGTGTATCTATTGTAGGTTTGGTTTGTGGTTACCATTAGTTTCACGTTTATCAACCTGTTTTAAGCTGATAGTCACTTAAGTTTGGCTGCATTCTAAAAGCACTAGATTTTTACTCTCCTCCTCCACATTTTATGTTTGTTATGCCATATTTTTTTTTTAAAGATTTTATTTATTTATTTGTCAGAGAGAGAGAGAGCACAAGGAGGGGCAGCGGCAGGCAGAGCAGTAGAGGGAGAAGCAGGCTCCCTGGCGAGCAAGGAGCCCGATGTGGGACTTGATCCCAGGACGCTGGGATCATGACCTGAGCCGAAGGCAGACGCTTAACGACTGAGCCACCCAGATGTCCCTGTCATGTTATATTGTACATCTTTTTATTTTGGGTATCCCTAACTACTTATTGTAGTTATAATTGATTTTAGATTGTCTTTTAATTTTCATTCTAGCTTTTTAATTGGCTGATCCACTGCCTTTACTATACCAGTGAGATTTTACCAGTGAGATTTTCTTTTTCACACATTTCCTTATTTTCAGTTATGGCCTTTTCTTTATGCTTAAAGAAGACCCTTTAACATTTCTTGTAAGGCCAGTTTAGTGGTGGTGAACTCCTTTAGTTTTTGCATATTTGGGAAACTCTTTATTTCTCCTTCAATTCTGAATGATAACCTTTGCCAGTAGAGTATTCTTGGTTGTCAGTTTTTACCTCTTAGCACTTTAAATATATCCTGCCACTCCTTTTTGGTCTGAAAAATTTTTGCTGAAAAATCAACTCATAGGCTTATGGGATATCCATTGGGCCTGACTGTTTGTCTCTTACTGCCTTTAAGATTCTCTTTATCTTTCATTTTCATTCTTTATCTTTCATTATAATTATAATATTTTTGTATGGTTCTCTTTAGGTTCATCTTGTTTAGGACTCTGTACTTCTTGGACCTGGATATTTGTTTCCTTCCCTAGATTAGGAATGTTGGTATGCTTGATGTTGTCCTAGAGGTCCCTTAACCTGTCCTCATTTTTAAAAATTCTTTTTTTCTGGGTGCCTGGGTGGCTCAGTCGGTTAAGCATCTGCCTTCGGCTCAGGTCATGATCCCAGGGTCCTGGGATCGAGTCCCACATCAGGCTCCCTGCTCTGCGGGGAACCTGCTTCTCCCTCTCCCACTCCCCCTGCTTGTGTTCCCTCTCTTGCTGTATCTCTCTCTGTCAAATAAATAAATAAAATCTTAAAAAAAAAAAAAATTCTTTTTTTCTGTTCTTTTTTTAAAGATTTATTTATTTATTTTGGAGAGAGAGCGAGCATGCATGAATGGGGGAGGGACAGAGGGAGAGGGAAAGAATCTCAAGCAGACTACCCACTGAGCATGGAGCCTGATGCAGGGCTTGATCCCACGACCCTGAGACCATGACCCAAGCCGAAATCAAGAGTTGGATGCCCAACTGACTGAGCCACCGAGGCTCTAACATCGATCTGGTGTTGATTCCTTCTAGTGTGTTTTTCATTTCAGTTATTGTATTCTTCAGCTCTGATTGTTCTTTTTTTCTTATTTGTTAAACTCTTGCTGAAGTTCTTACTATGTTTATCCATTTTGTTCCCAAGTTCAGTGAGCATCTTTTATGATTTACTTTGAACTCTTTATCAGGTAAATTACTTATCTTTTCTCATTAGGGTTTTTTTTTTTAAATTTTATTTTCTAGGGTTATGTCTTTTTCTTTCATTTGGAACATATTCCTCTGTCTCCTAATTTTGTTTTACATTTTTGTGTTTGTTTCTATGAGTTAAGTGGAACAGCTCCCTCTTCTAGTATTGAAACAGTGACCTTGTGTAGGAGCATCCCCTGTGTAGACTGCGTGTGCCTGGTAAGTTTGGCAGAATGGCTGGAACTGGAGCAGGTGATGGCCAGGAGGTCTTAGAGTAAAACCATGCCATTTCCTCCTTGGAGGGATGGTTAGAGCTGGAGCACGTGTAGGTTGGGCTGAAGTAGTGGGTCCCAGGTATGCAACCCTGGGTCTGCCTTGGCAGGGTGACTAAATCATGTGCAGCCAGCTGGGGTTCTGGGGCACTCTACACCATGGCCATTTTGGCAGGCCAGGGTATTTCCAGGCACATGGCACCTAGGCTGCCATTGTAGGATGGCTGGATTGGGCACAGGCTGGCGGTAGTGGTGGGGGGAGGTGTTTTGGAACATAACCAATTTCACTGAAATGTGCTATATATTTTTTTTTGTATTGTAATGAATTTTAACTTGTATGAATTAATTTACTGTAAAGAATGAGATTGCCATTTGCAATTTTTTATTTGAAAACAGTAGAGTTTCTTTCCTGCCATTCAGTAGACGAGAGCAAAAATAAGACTAAACTGATAACATTTGAACTCTGTCATTATACATATTATAAGCATATGTAATTATACATTTTAAAACCCATTAAGCTGATAATGGGTAGTCCCTAATCTTGAAAGATTAGTCCAAAGAAATGAGTTCAATTCATTGAAATGTTATCATAGCATGGGTTAATGATGTGCATGTTTTTATATACTACTAAAAAGGAATGTTACTGTTCAGTGTGTTGTAATAGTCATTTCCTATTTCTGAATTTTATTTTCTTCCCTTCTTCCACAGTAGTAATTATCCCTTGCTCAACCTCATTACTGGATGGAATAAAATAAATCATAGACTTGATATCCAAAGGAAAAGCTTGGTTAACCTTCCTCGAGGTTCATGTGGTTACATATATATATATATTGTCTCATGAGGTTGTTTAAGATTGCATAAGAGCACAACACATGCTTAATGCATTATTAGAAATTTTGAAGAGCATTTAAGACAGGCACGTATCAGACAAAGGCTAATTGTTTGCTAAATTTTTATTCCACTATATTTAATTTAGGAATTTAAAAATGCTGAAATATTGTTCTAAACATTGACTTTTTAGGAATGAGCATTGGAAAATGAATGCAAATAGTTCTAGATTTTCACTCCGTGAAAGATGTAGATATTCATTCATTGTTTCTAGTTAGATTTTTATCCTGCTTTAATTAAAAAAATATTATTTTGAATTGTCCTACATTGTGATGTTATTACAAACTCCTCATCAGGTTCACTAAGAAATATCTGCAGACATTTCTGTATTAATTTCCCAGGGCTGATGCAACAGAGTACCACAATCTGGGTAGCTTAAAACAACAGAAATTTATTGTCTTAGTTCTAGGGGCTAGAAGTTCTAAGTCCTAAAGTATTGGCAGACCATGTTCTCTCTGCAATCTGTAGGGGAATCCTTTCTTTCCTGTTACTAGCTTCTGGTGGTTTTCTGGCAATCTTTGGTGTTCCTTGGCTTGTAGATGCATCATTCTAGTTCTCCATCTTCCCATGGTATCCTTTCCACATCTCTGTCTTTTCACATGGTCTTCTTTCTTTATTTAAGAACTCTAGTCATATGGAATTGGGCCCACCCTACTCCAGTATGACCTCATCTTAACTCAACTTATTATATCTGTAAGGATCCTGTTTTAAAAAAGGTCATAACATTGTGAGGGGGGTTAGGATTTCAGCATATGACTTTTGAGGGGGACACAGTTCAACCCATAACAATCTTCTGTTCAGGTAAAAACCTGAGTGTGTGTCTTATTTCCAGATGAACTTATTCCAGGATGGTAGTGACAGCTGGCAATGATTAGTGCAGAAACCCTGCTTCTCTGGTGAGAAATGGCAGTCACCACAAATATATCAAACCTTGAGCTGTTTCTTCCTGCTTTCAGGAAGCAGACATCATTGTGTGTCTAACATTGTTATTCTGTATGTGGACAATTCATCATTCAGTTGTCCATCCAAAAGTGGTCAACATCAGAGTCTGGACTGGCTGACAGGACATTTGCTTCTCGCTAAACATAACTTGTAATTACTTAAAAACTTGGTTTTTTTTCTAGATATAAAATTTTAGCATTTATTAGAGAAGCTAATATACAGGTCTTTATCTTTAGAATCTCATCTAATTGTATTGTAGAAGAACGTTTTAGTTTTTGGGAACATCTGTTAGATTTAGATGATAATAAACATTGGTTTTCTTATGTAGCCTACAATCACCAAAATAGGTTCAATCAGTGTCTAGAAGACCAAGTTTATTTGGCTCATGGTTTGACTTTCCTGTTCATTATTAGTAATGAGACATTTTGTAATTTTTCTGCTTTATGTTATCTCTGGACTGGCTGTAGTGCAGTAATATCGATCTAAGATAAAAATTACAGAATTTTTGCACATGAGATAAAACATATTCTTTTCAAGTATACATTTAGCATATGTTGGCTCACAAGTAGTCTCAGTGGATTTCAAAAAATGTGTATCATATGGTTCATTTTCTGTTATCCTAAAACAATCTGATTAGAAATTAGCAATAAAAGGAAAATGGCATAAAACAATACATGTGTTTGGAAACTAAAAAAATATATATTCCCAACTAGCTCCTTGGTTACAAACTCTTTAGAATGGAACAGTAGTAAAAGTAGATATAAAAACTTGTGGGATACAGATAATTTGGTATTCAGAGAAAGAATTTATGATACTAAATAAGTTTATTAAGAAATACTATTTTATAGGTTTCATGTTGGCTGTTTTTCTACTTCTTAACCTTTTGAAAGAGGTGTTATTTATCTAAGCTATATTTTTCAATAGACAAGATGTTGGATTGTCTTTTTTAGTGTTTGTTCATTTGAATCATGACTGAGTCCACTTCTCAGATTTATACTTGGAGGTCAATTTGAGAAAAAAACATACTCAGTCTTCCATTTGAAGGCAAACTGATTAATCTCTCCTGTGCTTTCTGGAGATTCTTTCCAGATGTTTGCTTTAAGTTGTCTGTCAGTCCTAACTTTTAGGTGGTGGTGTGTTTTCATCTTTTCCTATGTGTTTATAATTACTTTAGTGAAAAATTAGGAGAGGCAGCATTAGGGGATGTTAACAGATGCCATTTTAATTAAGAAATCCTGGTTGTTCCTAAGCTTTTGAAGAGATGAAGTTATGAGCAAGGTAAATTAGGAATTTACCTGTGCTATACTTTGATCAAATTCAGACAGAATTCTGGCAGATGTCAAGTTAGTTGATAATCACTGCTTTACTTGCCTCTGTGCTGGCTTTGTAATTTGCTCATAGAAGGAGCGCTCCTTAGTCTTTGTGTGCCTGAGTGACATGTACTCCAGCAATATAATCCTTTATTTGCTTCCATTCTTAGGTTTGCAGATTTCTTAACAGGTTTATTCGCTAGAAGTTCCAGTAGGCTCTAAGACAATTTCAAATAACATACTAAATAAGAGCTCAAAGTTTAACCCAGGGGCTTCTGTGTTAAAAATGAATATAGATACAGATTAATAAACTGTGTCTCAGACTTTTGAATCAGAGTGCTGGGATTGGAATTTTGGCTTCTGTAGTTTTAAAAAGTAGTTTTAATCCATGCCCTGGTTGAAAAAAAAATCACTAATTTGTTATGTACAGATTAACTAATTAATATGGTGGGTAAGTTCTAACTTATATTACATCTGGCTTGATTTCTCAAACATGTATCATTGCAGTATAATTAAAAAAAGTTAGGGGTTGGACAGGACTTGGAACAAATCTCACTCTGCCTCTTTGCACCTTGGACAAGGCACTTAGTCTTTCTGAGCCTCAGTTTTCTCATTTGGAAAATGAGGATGATACCATTTATGACAAAGGATTTGTTTAATGGGTTACAATCTTGTTGTTTAAGAGTCTTGGATGGATCATCAATGCTAAAGATAATAGGTGACAAGATCCCAAATATTCTAAAGAGAATGACTTGCTAAGTAGTGGCCAGAGCCATCTTGAGACACAAGGACCACATATAAAGAGAAAATCTGCAGGCTAGACTGATCAGAATAAAAGATTTATTTGAAGGGGTTTGTTACCTTAGAAGGCATGATCCTGACTTCCTGTTTCAGTACATCCCATGTAGGTTCTCCCTAATGCTGTGGCCTCATCCTGACAGGCGGTTTTAAATGGTTCTGTCTTACCTCCTGCATGTCAGCCCTGGTTATTAGGAGACTGTTTGTAAAATAGGAGCTTGTCTCCACTGTAACCCACCAACAGGGATGAGAGATACAAAGAACAGATTGAAAAGACAACAGTAAGGAGGGAAAAAAGACTATTTTTAGGTTGTACCTTACTGAATAAGCTTATTTAACACTAGTTATATATATTTAACTCATATGAGTCACTCTCTCAGATCTGGGTACATCTATTATAATATCTCATTTGAGCACCCTTCTGTCCTATCAGCCAAAATCTAGCATTTTCTTCTTGAGGCTTCCAAAGAATCTGGGATCTTTGGGATCTTATTTAGTTCAGAGTGGGAAATGGGAGGAGTCTATCTTCTACGAGCTGAACAGAGAGAGATTTGGAATCTGGCATCCCCTGCTATCTTTGTTTCTGAAAGTTGGTGTGCTGCTGCCTGGCACCAAGATTATAGATCTTTTTTAAACTTTGTACTCTGTGCTTAGCCATTATTCTTCAAAGCCCAGTGACTTCTCCTAATGTGTGCAAATGACCTAGTATAATGTCTGATACATGATAGTCAGTAACTAGTAACTTCTTGAGCCACATTCATTGGGCGATGGTGCATTTAGAGCTGTAATTGTATCTGTTGATAGTATGGGACATGTAACTGAAGGGTTTAGAGTTTGTCCTACAGTAGGGGCTCTCAGTCTTCTCATCTGGTTGATGTAGTTGGCATTGCTCACTGATGTAAATTCTTTGGGACTAGTTATATAGAAGTGGCTATTTGTTCACAGACTTCTGATGTTGGAGTTACCAAGGCTCCATCTCAGCCTTAATTACTTATGTAATCTATCTTTTTCTTTCTTTCTTTCTTTCTTTCTTTCTTTCTTTCTTTCTTTCTTTCTTTCTTTCTTTCTTTCTTTTTCTTTCTTTCTTTCTTTCTTTCTTTCGTTCACTGCGCACTCTTTGGTCATCTCTTGTGTTTTTATGGCTTTCAGTACCACTTCTAGGCAAATGACTCAAATTCTTATTTCCAACTCAGTTCATAGTTCCCTGCTTCTGATGCTTATATTACACTGCCTGCATTTTTCATATTTTACACAAGCATCTCACATATAATGTTTACAAGACTGAACCCCTGAGTGCCATCTCTCAAACATGTTCTACTTCCATTTAGTAATTGGTACTATCTCCCTTCCCAGCTTTTCACACAAGAAAATACCCTTATAAAAAGCACCATCAAAAACAAACAAACAGACAAACAAACCATCATCTCTTGCCTAGAATGCTCATCTAATTTCCTTCCTTGGCTACCTCCATCCATTTTCCACATAGCAACTGGAGTGATCTTTAAAAAAGAAAAAAGATTAACCACTCTGGCTAATGACTTCCAATGGTACATAAAATAAAACCAAGTAGCTTGACAGTGGCCTTAAGGCCATGCATAATTTGATCTCTGAGTATTTAATCAACGTTCTCTCTCTTCATTCTTCCCCTTGCACATTTTTCTCCAACTGCTCTGTCCGCCATGCAGACACTAAGGCACTAAGCTTACTTCCACCTCAAGGCCTTTGCACTTGCTTCACTTTCTGCCTGCATCACTCTTCCCTAACACCTGGAGCCCCTGCCTCCACATTCCCTACCTAGTTCACCAGTCTAACAACTAGGTTTAAATTTCACTTCTTCCTGGAGGCCTTCTCTTGTTCCTTCCCATTATTCTCTTTTATCATATCTCCTCCTTTCCTTTTAGAAGTTATTGCACTTTTTAAATTATGTGTGTTTGCTTGTTTAGTGCTGATGTCCCCTATTAGATAAGTGAGTTCCATAGTGATAGTGTTTTGTTCACTGTTGAAGAAGCGGAATGTGAAACAGCACCTGGCATAACCTGCTAAGTGGATGAGTTAATGAAAAGAGTGTTCATGGAGGTGGGAGTAGGAGATGCATTTTTTTTTCTTTGCTTGCAAGAGTGAAGGGAATGATCCAGAAGATGTTAGTGTGCCTCTACAGTTTCTGGATACATCTTCTCTCCTTTCAACTTGTTGCTAACTTTCCTTTTTTGTATGAAAAGGAATCTCTACAAGTTGCTGTTTCTCTTTCTGATAGTTATATCCATCACCACTGCTGTCATTTCTGTTTGCCTTTCTATTCTATCCTCTTCTTTCAAGTTGAATAAGATGTTCTTGCTGAAGCCACAGAAAGTATAATGGAAATTATGTAGTATTGTTTTATGCTGATGAAATGGGAAAGAGATAAAGGTAAAGTAATTAAAACCCAGAGGGGTGATTCTCAAACCTTAATATCTAAATTCCACAGGGAGTTTGTTAACAGATGTCTATTCCTGGACTTTATCTTTAAGGTGTTTGATTCAGTAGATTGAGGTCGGGGTCCAGGAATTTGAAATTGTGACACGGTTCCCTGGAATGGTATGTTAATGGTGGGATTTAGTGGGAGATGGGAATGGAAGTCCTCCCAGAGATGAAATTTGCATGTTTTATTTTCTTCAGTGAGAAAAGTTGCTTCTGTGTCACAGTAAAGTTGGGAACTTAAAATCCTGCTGGATTCATGGAGCACTGTCTACTTTAAGAGGATAGGTGGAGGACATTTTGCAGTTACATAAAGGGAGATGCCCTTACTTTTCTGGGAGAAAGGAGTTTCTAGACCTGGAATGAAGTGCAGCTCACCTGGGAAATTAGGGAAAGTGAGGTTTTGGAACTCTGAGGTGGAAGGTGCCAGAGGGTGTCTGGATCCAGGGCTTTGGGAGTGGGCTTGCACCCCCAAATATGTCTGGGAAGTAAACTGAAAGGCTAACACTGGTAGTGTAGCACCTTGTGCTTCAGTCTGGTAGGATGAGAGGGCTCACTTTCTGAGATGACATTGGGTATGTGCCTTTGCCTCAAGTGCTGCTGGTGAGCTCTGTATCAGCACCCACATTGACTCCAGAGCAAGCACAGCCTCTGCCATTTTGTGCTGGGCTCAATCTTCAGGAACAGTTTTATGGTATGGTAGGATCTCACCTTCATGGAGCTTGTGTCTTTCACTGCGGTCGCTATTGCTGCTGGCTCATACCTGTTAGATGACAGAACTGAATGAACTGTAACAGAAGGGGCTTGGCACTACCCTCAAAGATGCTCCACTGTGAGGATGGCCAGCATCTTAGCACCTGCACCTGCCCCATGAGCTGAAGACTTGCCAGTTCTATGCTTCAGACGGGGTTTGTTTAGGCTCCTTCCTAACACTTAGAATATTCAGTCATGAAGGAGCTGGATTAAACTTGGGAGGCTTGACTCCTACCCTCCCAAGATATTTATGAGCATTAAGGGACCCCTGGGGTATAATAGAGAAGTGATGGGAGCTATGAAGGGGATAGACTAGGCTTCTGGACCTCCTGCTGTTACTAGGTGGGTACCCTCTGGGGATGTGTAGGTTGCGTTTTGTGTTATGTTGGGGCACCCGAGTTACAGGCAGGCAGACTCAGCATGTATGTACAGGCAGGCAGACTCAGCATGTATATACTTATTATGACTCAGGGTAAACTATGAAATTCTAACTACAAAATAATATATATTTCAGAGATATTTGATGTATCATTGTTAATGCATGGAGGCACAGAATATAACATTGAAGGAAACTAGAAATGACGTAGAACAGCTTATGGCCCAGTGAGAAGATTCTCTTTATTATACTGTTTCTATCTCTTAGTTGACTACTTCCAGTGATAGGAAATTGAGAACCTTTTAGGATATTTCACTAATTTGCTTTGAATTTTATTAGAATTTGATAATATGCTTTAATATCTGATAGTTTACATTTCCCCTAATTATTTTTGTGTTCAAATTAGTCTTGGCTGTTTTTTTTCTGGGTCATTTAATCTCTCAGCTAAGCTTTAAAAAAATTTGGTGAAGTTCTACGTTTGTACATTAATTTAGGGAGATTTGAAATCTTTGTAATATTCTTTTTCATTTAAGAACATGGTTGTCTGTCCATTTGTTTAAGTCTTATCTACCTCTCCCAATAAAGTTTTGTTGTTTTCTTTATATAAGTTCTGGGAATTTCTTGTTAGTTTTATATATCATTCTGTTACTGGGATCTTTATCTTGTTTTCTAATTATTTCATAAGAATATATGAAAGCTATTGGAATTCAAGTATTTGTATTAAATAATTTATTTTACGAGTTCCAATAATTTTCCAGTTCATTTTCATATGCTATCTGGATAGAACAACAAAACATTTAAAATTAGTGATCACTTTGTCTTTTTTAAAAGTGAAGATTTTCCAGCTTTGTTACATTGGCTGGAACTTCTGAAATAATTAAAATAAGGAGTTATCTTTCTAATAAATATACCACTTACTTCTATTTTCTATGTTGTTGCATTGCTTAAAATATTCTCAGACCACATTGCATCAAATTTTATCTTCCTTGTTTTGAAGTAAATGAATTTCAGGACTCTTTTCAACTGTCTTACTGAGGCCTCTACCTATTTTATCTCTCCTTATAAATTGTTCAAAATTACTCGAATTATTATTATTGTCATTCTTATTGCTACTCACAAAACAGTAAGATGACAGCAAATTAACTTTGGAAAAGAGAACAAACCAACTATAATTCCATTACTCATATAGTAACAGTTAGAGTTGGAGGGATAGTTCTTTTCTGTTTTTTATTGAATGCGTACTTATTTTATTTTTATATGTTGAAATTCAGATTTCTTTAACATTTAGTGATTGATTTAGTTTTTATAATTGCAAAAAAATTCCTTACAAATACAAAACCTCTTGTGTTATCCAAAGGTATCTAATTTGGAAAATTGTAGCTCATTTAGGGTACACAGAAAAGGGATAATATATTACAGTGATATTACATTTTTATCTAGAAATTGAGGGATGATTATAGATAGTAACACCTACCTCATGCTTGATAAAATCACATTGCTTAGAGTAAATATTATATAAGTACTTTAAGGTATCCTGAATTTATTTTAAAATATGCTTTTTGTAAACTTTATGTTTTCATAAAATGATCATAGATCATAATTTACAGTAGAAAAATAAGTGTAAATATTCTCAAGTTTATGTGAAATGCCTATACAGATTGACATTTTGATTGTTACTTTAAAAATTTTGTGTTTCGGGGCACCTGGTTGGTTCAGATAGTTAAGTATCTGCCTTCGGCTCAGGTCATGATCTCCAGGTCCTGGTATAGAGCCCCATGTCAGGCTCCCAGCTCAGCGGGGAGTCTGCATCTCCCCTCCCTCTACCTCTCCCCCTGCTTGTGCTTTCTCTGTCTCTGTCTTTCTCTCTCTCAAATGAATAAATAAAATATAAAAAAAAAAAAACCCTTTGTGTTTGTATGTCATTGTCTTAGGTCGCAGGTTGTATGCTGGTTTAAGTGTTTATTTGTAAATATACACATTATAGGATAATGCAGTATGTACAGTAATGATGTCTCAAGCACAGTCACATGAAGAAATCTACTTTAAAGCTCAAGATATGGGGAGAAACTGGGATTTTTCTTTCTTTCTTGACAGACACATTCATCCAGTCTGATACTCCCCCAGTTCCTGAAATGTCTCCAGGCTAACAGTACAGTGTATACAGACTTCAACCTTGGATGGGAGAACACAGGTTATATCAGTTTTGATGTAATGGTATGAGTTCAAGAATAAGGAAGATAAGGGATGTTTTTATGGTAGTGAAAGATCATTATCTGTTTATTTTAACCACATATATCTATTTCCAGATATTTTTCTGTGATGGATATTCAGTTTGCACTTATAATTTTTCCTTACTCTTCCTTTTCATTTGTCTTATCTGTGAAGTTTAGATAAATCTGTCAAGGTGGCGCTGACTTTCTGTTTTATGTTGGGTCTAATGTATGCTTGCTTTTGTGATCACTGTGATTACTCTTATTGCCACCATATAATTTTAGTACTAGATCCTCCTTGCTCTGTAAAACTATTCTTATACCAGTTCTGCCTAGGAAGCTGGATTATAACCCTCAGAACACACTTGAATAGTACAATTGCAGGTCTACCCTGAAAATAAATAGAGTCTGTATAGGGAGGAAATGGTCGTAGTACACAGAAAGTATGAATTTTAAGAGTGTTCAGCTGTTCATGGAAAGCAAGGAAGTTCTCTTCACTCTCTCCTCATCTCTAGTTGATAGCTTAAAAATTTTTTTATAATAAAGGCTTCATTTCTTTTGGTTTAAGGTGATAATTTATATAAAAATCAATTCCTGTGCCATCATATGACTGTGATAAATTTATTAGTTCTTTTTAAATAATATTTATTAATCACCCCTATGTATTATGAACCAGAGGTATTGTACTATGCCCTGCAACTATCCCAGTAAATGAACTGGCATCCAAGCTCTTGAGAAACTCTGTAATGGTGGTTTTAAACACTAGGCACTATCTCATATATAATGTGAAAATTCTATACCAGAGGGAAAGGACTCTAAAATAGTATTATAAGGTTTAATATAAAGTAGGTTCTCAGTAAATATTTTTTATAATATTAGTTGTCTTTGTCTTTAGATTTGATGAGCTGCTTTTCATTAAAGAGAGAAATCACTATTTAATGCTTAAAAATACCTACAAATTATTAATTTCTTACTTTGTGCTCAGTACTTTAAATACAATTTTTGTACTTTTCTCTATATCAGTTAATGCATACTTATTATAATAATTATGGAAATTTTTGTGAAAGTGTAATGGAGATTACAAAATCACTGATAACTCCATCATTCAAAGATAGTCTTGATAAATATTTTGGCATGGATCTTTCAATTACTTTTTCAATGTATATTCTATACACATATCGATAATTTAAATGAAATTAGTAACATGATGTACTGTATTCTGTTTTTCACTGAATCAATTAGTCGTTTGCTCATTAATTTACTAAATATTTATTGAACATCATCATGGGTTTAGATATTCTTCTACTACTTCTTTAGTAGCTGCATGTTATTCCATTTTCTGGAAGCATGGTGAAACAATCAAGTACTGTTGGTCATTTTTGGTGATTACACTTTGGGCCACAATAAATATTGCTGGGTGATTTTCTGAAATTGGAATTGCCCTGTTAAGTTGTGCACAAATTTTAAAGGTAATAGCATATGTTGCCAGAAAGCTCTCTAGGAAAGTTAAGTTATATTACATAAAATAGTGCATGAAGTGTCCATTTCCCACTACTCTAGTCAACATTGTAAGTAAAAAAAATAATTGCCCTTGTGTGTGTGTGTGTGTGTGTGTGTGTGTAAAAGCATGGTTGATCATTTTTATTTTTCATGTTTAGTGCATTTAAAATTTTCTTTTAGTGATTTACTTGATCATATTTTATACCTATTTTTTTATTGAATTATTCTTCACACAACTGTGTGAAATTTCCTGTTATATTAAGAATGATAGCCCTCTAAGCTGTCTTACACCTGGGTTTAATTTTTTCAGTATATATGATTTTGGCTTTTGATATTTATGTGCACAAGTTAATTTTTGCAAGCAGAATCTATTATCCTCTTTAATTATGTTTTCTGCCTTTGTATTTATGTTTAAAAAGTCTTTCTTATCATGAGATGAGAATAATAGTAACTAATATTTTCTTCTAGTACTTTTTTATTTCATTGTTGTACATTTTATTTTTTAATATACTGGAAATTGATTTTGGTGTATGTAGTAAAATGTTTTTTGAGTCCATGGTATGACAAGAATACATTTCTGTTGACTTCATGAATGAATGCTAGCAGGATTAAGTATAGACTTCTGGGTTCAACTTTTTTCACCCAAAATTCTGTAGACATTGCTCCATTGTGTCTCACTCTTTAATGAAGATGGCTTGATTCTCCTTTTTTTGAAACTTTGTGCATGAAATCTATTTTTTTTCCTCATTGGGTATATATGAATCATTATTTATTCTTAAAAGTGAAAAATTTACCAAGTTATGTTCAGATGTTGGCCTGTATTCATTGTTTTTGCTTTAATTATGATGAGTTCTTTTAAATATATAGATTTATATGTGTTTTCTATAAGTTTAGGAAAGTTTTCTTATATTACAACTTTTTATACTATTTTGCTTCCATTTGTTCTTTTCCCCCTTTAGTAGTTCTGATTATATGTACTGATGAGTCACTTTCCTAAATATCTACTATTTTTTCTTATGATTTTTTAATCTCTTAATTATTCTTTCTGCATTGTAGGTAAAATTCTAAAGCTTTTTCCAGTTAGATTTTCTGCATTGTTGATTCTGATCTTTAGTGCTTCTAAGACATTTAGTTTAAATTCAGTGACTGTGATTTTGTGTTTTTAAAATCTTTATCTCATCCAGCTCTTCTGCCTTTCAGCAAAATAGCCTTTCAGTTTAGACTGTTTTTTCCCCCTAATCAATTAATCTTTAGTCTCCTCTCTTTTTGCAGTCATTTACATTTTTAAAAAATCGAGGTTATAAAGAAGGCACACACTTCTGTTTTCTGTGACATGCTCATCTTTTTATTTTATATTACCAAATATGTGTCCCACCATTTCCCCCTGTCTTTAAAAGGAGAGGTATATCCAGGGCCAACATATGCTCCAAATAGTCAATAATAATACAATGTGTATAACAGTAATATCTCACTTTCATACCAAGGAAGAGATGCACTTAATCTAAGTCTCAGAGAATATAGAGAAACTGAGGTTTGTCTTTTTTTTTAAAGATTTTATTTATTTGAGAGAGAGAGATAGTGAGAGAGAGAGCAAGAGCAGAGGGGAGAGGGAGAAGCAGGCTCCCCGCTGAGCTGGGAGCCTGACACAAGGCTCGATCCCAGGACTCTGGGATCATGATTCTGGGATCATGACCCAAGCCGAAGGCCGGTGCCTAACTGACTGAGCTACCCAGGTGCCCTTGATGTTTGTCTTTCTTTCATTGACTATCCATTTTAGCATGTCCTGGAATGAAATTAATACCTTCAGATTTTCTAAAGGCTCTTGGTTCAGAGTGTACAGATCCCAACACTGGATGAAGGATAACATTATACCAGTATTATAATAAGTCCATGATTGTGGTGTAAACTCAGCACCACCCTGCCATGTATTTTAGAAAAGGATATACTTGCATATGTGAGACCTAACTCTTAAGTTTTAATGAGATTACCTGGCACTTTTAGTGGCTTACTATTATTTGTCTTTCACTGTAATTATTATAGTGTTATGTATGTATGTACGTAATTATATTTTTATATAATATATTTATATATGTTCTCCCACTCCCACTATTGTTTCCTCTGCTTTTCATCTTCTACTATCTTGAAGTATCTGTTCTGATTTGGGTGTTTTACTTTGTATTGTAGGTGTCAGGTACTCTCTGCCTAGGTTTTAAGATTTTTTCCTTCATTTTTGAAAATTTGAATCATTCATAAAAAAAAATTGATAACTGTACCCGGATGTGGTTAAGTATATGTGAAACATTTATGAGATTTGGTGAGCTCTTTTAATTAGGAGACTCAGGTTTTTCTTCAGCTCAGAGAAACTCCATTTTTCCTTCTTCTGAAACCACCTATCCTTTGTGATCTGCACTTGAAGACCCTTAACTTTTCCCTGAAGATATTTGTTTTTAGATATTTGTCCTTCTGGGAGCTGAATTAGTGGCCCAGGAGATTAAAAAAGGGGGGGGGGGTTCCATCTTTTTCTTAAATTCATGTACTGAATTTTTAATTTGAAGGTCATGTTGTTTATTTCTTTCATCATACTGAATTTCAGTCTTCTTGTTCTTTTTTCCTCTGGCAGTGCTATTTCACAAGGTGGCACATGTCTGTCTGGTCTCTTCTCTGGCTGCTGGTATGTGTTATGGGCAGTGGGTGGATAGTGGGGAGGAAGGCAGCAGCTGTTCTGCTAGGGTTTGGAATTAGTAGTTGAACTGGCCTCAAGAAGAGAGGGAAGCAGGAACTTCTACCTTCCTAGAATTTTACACAGTCCTAGCATTGGCCATTTCTGTTTGTTATTGGTAGTATAAGTATTGTAGATTTTATTGTGGGAATCACGGACCACTTCTTAATCAGAAAAATTCTGTATTTTTTATTGAACAAGAACAAACAAATAGATCAGTTAATGTTTTTCTTCTCTTTACTAGGACTGTTTTGCAGTATTTTGTCACCTAAAATTTATTTGGAATAATGTTAGAACCTAGTGACTTTATAAACACTGTCAGGTACTATTTTTGGTAGTCAAAGTTTATAGCATAATTCCACATAACCTGCTGTTGGTCAAATATTAACGATTTATAAAAACTAATGGGGCATGAAGAAAAATACATACTTAAGATTACTTTTTATCATCTTAATTTCTGTAGTTTGCTGTCTGTGCTCTATGGCTGAGTGTCAGAAGAATCACTATTCCTTGAAAAAGGAGGCAGGCTTCTTCCAGAGGCATTTTCATGGCACCTTAAAAAGTCAGCAAGGAAAGGCACCTAAGAGAGCAGTAAATCAGCACCCTGGGTGCTGTCTTCCTTTCATTGTACATTCCTTCTGGAGGATGATGAGGCTATATTTTTACCTAAAACAGGCCTCCCATATGAATATTTGAACAAATGTGTATTTTTGGCTTGTTGGAAACTTTAGGAACAGGTTTCAACTTCTTATACCTAAAAATATATTTCTGTATGTGTATTTTGACTACTTGGGAGATGAGTATATACAGCTGGCCAACATAGGTCTCTTTTTCTCCTCTCATTCTTTCTCTTCCTTCTACTAGCTTATAAGAGTTTAATATCAATTCAGTTTATATTCATTGAGTAACTTCATATTTCATAAACATCGTAGGTTTTGGGGATACAGAAATAAATAGAGCATTGTCCTACCATGCATATGTAATTTGTTTGTAAACACACAGCATATAATTCTGATTAAAATATTTGGTATACTTATCAGGGCACATTATTTTTAGATGAAAAAACCAGATAAAATTCTAATTTTCATTGAGCCTTTATAGAGGTAACATGATTTTATAGTTGGGCCATGTTTAGGTAAATTATATAGAACTCTGTATAGGTGGGGAAATAGGAATTCTTTTATCATTTTATCATTTTATCTTGACCCAGCCACAAAATCAGTTGTCTCTTTCCCTGGCAAGTTAAAAAATATCTTAAGGCTCAAAAGGATCATTCACCATGATCAAGTGGGATTTATTGTGGGGATGCAAGGATGGTTCAATATTTGCAAATCAATGTGATACACCCATTAACAAAGGAAAGATAAAATCATATGATCATCTCAGTAGATGCAGAAAAAGCATTTGACAAAATTTAACACCTGTTCATGACAAAAAGTCTCAACAAAGTGGGTTTAGAGGGAACCTGCCTCAATGTTATAAAGGCCCTATATGAAAAACCCACAGCTAATATCATAATGGTGAAAAATTGAGACTTTTTCCTCTAAGATTAGGAATAAGACAAGGATGTTCACTCTTACCACTTTTATTCAACATAGTACTAGAAGTCCTAGTCACAGAAATTAGACAAGAAAAAGAAATAATAGGAATCCATATTCACAAGGCAGAAATTAAACTGTCTCTACTTGCAGATGGCATGATACTATACATAGAAACCCCTAAAGACTGCCCCATAAAAACTATTAGAAGTAATTGATGACTGCAGTAAAGTTAGCAGGATACAAAATTAATACCCAGAAATTGGTAGTGTTTCTATACAGTAATAGCAAAGTAGCAGAAAGAGAAACTAAGAAAACAATTCCATTTACGTTTGGACCAAGTAGAATAAAATATCTAGGAATAAACTTAACCAAAGAGATCAAAGACCTGTACTCTGAAAACTGTAAAACATTGATGAGAGGAATTGAGGATGACTCAAAGAAATGGAAAGATATTTTATGCTCATGGATTGGAAGAATTAATATTGTTAAGATGTCCATACTACCCAAATCAATCTACAGATTCAGTGCAATCCCTTTCAAAATACCAGCAGCATTTTTCACAGACTTAGAACACATAATACTATAATTTATATGGAACCACAGAAGATCCCAAATAGCCAAAGCAGTCCTGAAAAAGAAGAACAAAGCTGGAGGTATCACAGTTCTGGATTTCAAGACGTATTACAAGCTTGTAGTAATCAAAATAGTATAGTAATGGTACAAAAATAGACACATAGATCAATGGAACAGAATAGTGATCCCAGAAATAAACACACATTTATGTGGTCAGTTAATCTATGGCAGAGGAGGCAGAATATACAATTGGGAAAAGACAGTCTCTTTAACAAATGGTGTTGGGAAAACTGGATAGCTATCTGCAAAAGAATGAAACTGGACCACTTTCTCACACCATACACAAAAATAAACTTAAAATGGTTTAAAGACCTAAATGTGAGACCTGAAATTATAAAACTCCTAGTACATAGGCAGTAACTTCTATAACATTGGCTGTAGCAACATTTCTAGATATGTCTACTGAGGCAAGGGAAGCAAAAGTAAAAGTAAACCATTGGGGCTATATAAAAATAAAAAACTTTTGCACAGTAAAGGAAACCATCAACAAAGCAAAAAGGTATCCTACTGAATGGGAGAAGATATTTGTAAATGGTATATTCAGTAAGGAGTTTTACATATATATAAAACATATGTTTATATAAAATACATAATATATGTAAAGTATATATTATATAAATATCTCCAAAATAAATAAAGAACTACAACTCAACACCAGAAACCCAAATAATCTAATTAAAAATGGGCAGAAGACATGAACAGACATTTCTCCAAAGAAGACATACAGATGACCAATAGACACATGAAAAGATGTTCATCATCACTAATCATCAGGAAAATGCAAATCAAAACCACAGTGTGATATCATCTTACACCTGTCAGAATTGCTAAAATAAAAAAGACAAGAAATAACAAACGTGTTGGTGAGGATGTGGATTAAAAGGAACACCCATGCACGACTGGTAAGAATGTAAATTGGTCTAGCCACTATGGAAAACAGTGTGGAGGGTCCTCAAAAAATTAAAAATAGAACTACCATATGATCCAATAATTCCATTATTGGGTGTTTACCCAGTGAAAATACTAATTCAAAAAAATATACACACCTTTACATTAATGTTGCCCAAATACTTATAATAGCCAAGCTATGGAAGCAACCTGCATGTCCATCAATAGATGAATGGATGAAGTAGATGTGATACACACACACACACACACACACACACACACACACACATACACACACACAATGGAATGTTATGCAGCCATAAAAAAGATGAAATCTTGCCATTTGTGACAACATGGATGGACCTAGAGGGTATTTTTCTAAGTGAACTAAGAGAAAGACAAAATACCATATGATTTCACTTTTATGTGGAACCTAAAAAAATAAAATGAATAAACAAAAAGAATTAGACCTATAAATACAGAGAACAAACTGATGGTTCCTAGAGGGGAGGTGGTGGGGGGATGGGCAAAATGGGTGAAGGGGAGTGATCAATACAGACTTCCAATTATGGAATGAATAAATCTCGGAATAAAAGGTACAGTATAGGGAATATAGTCTTTGGTATTGCAATAGTATTGTATGGTGACAGTTGGTAGCCACACTTGTGGTGATCATAGTATAGAGTTGTGGAATCACTTTGTTTTACACCTGAAACTAATGTAACATTGTGTGTCAACTATACTTAAAGAAAAGAGTTAAAGAATTATTAAACAATAATCTCCAGCCATGACTGCAGGACCATTGATGATCTTTCCATGTTGAGAAAATCCTTAGTTGTAATACACTTTGGCATGAACAACTGTTTTAAAGTATGCATTTGCAATTCCTAATTGGGAATAAGGTCCCAGATATTCCAGGTAAAACAGTCTTCTATAGCATGGGTGGGCAGACTACAGTTCATGGCCAAATCCAGCTCAGCACCTGATTTTGTAAATAAAATTTTTTTTGGAACACAAAAAAGCTAGCCAAAATATCCCAAGGCCTTAAAAATAGTCATTAACCCTTTTTCTGTTTCATATAATTATATCTAACTTTAAAAAACATTTGTAGCCTAATGGACAGCATATTATAGTGGGAAAAAATACACTAATTTAGGAATTTGGCCACTTGAATCCACTAAAAGCTCAAAATTTATTTATTTCAATTATTTTATGTAGAATACATCCCAAACTTTAATTCAATGGAATGGAAAATCTGTTTTTATAAATTATTTAAATCACATGAAAACTTTCAAGAAATTTATTCTCTTTATAAGCTAGTTTTTAAGAAATCAGTGCAGAGAAAGACAATTATCATATGGTTTCACTCATATGTGGAACATAAGGAATAGCATGGAGGACCATAGGGGAAGGGAGGGAAAACTGAATGGGAAGAAATCAGAGAGGGAGATAAACCATGAGAGACTCTGGACTCCAGGAACCAAACTGAGGGTTACAGAAGGGAGGGTGGGGGGATGAGGTAACTGGGTAATGGGTATTAAGGAGGACACATGTGGTGATGAGCACTGGGTGTTATATGCAACTAATGAATTGTTGGACACTACATCAAAAACTAATGATGTACTATATGCTGGCTAATTGAACATAATAAATAAATAAATAAGGTAAAAAAACTAAAAAAAAGAAATCAATGCATAACCTATAATTCAGTTGCAGTTACCTAAAATGAGTCAGAGACAGTATTTTGAGTTTATTGTATATGTTTATAGCAAAAACTAAGTTTTAGAATCATTACTATGCATAACAGATTTTCTAGGCATATATTAATTTAGAAGGATGCACCCATAATCTAAAATAATAATTAATTGAAGTTATGACCTTATTAAATAATTTTAGGAACAGAGTAATATGGGTAATCTTGTTAAATAGTGATATTATTCAGCCTTGGTGAATCAAAGTAGATAAATGACCCAGAGTAGAGCAATATTTAGGGATAAAATACCTTTCAAGAGAATAGTTTATAAGCTAAAGTAAATACTTGAAAGATTCTTATATTATAAAAATGATGAAAGCTAGAGGCCTTTGTCTTCCAATCTTCACAATACAATAGGTGTGTCTATGAACCTTTCAACGTGTAAGTATCTGTTTAGACAAAAACCTGTCAGGGAGCCTATTTTGAGGTAGATCTGTGCTGATAGGGGATAGTGAGGCAGGGCCAGACTCATCAGGGAGACCCTGGCCTTTTGGGGGCTTGTATCTAATGAAAGGTATCTTGTCATAACACCCCAAATTCTTCATTCTAATAGGAAAAACTTATACCAGGAGAGGCAGGAAGTGTACTTGAGCCATTTGCAGGGACAGAACAACATAGATCTTTGTGTGTGTGTGTGCGTGTGTTTGGAGGAAGATGTCTTAGATTAAGGATTGTTATAATATGAGGTATCTTGTATGGATGCTTCCTCTGGTCCCATGTGTAGTCGTAGCATGAAGATGGGAAATGGGAATGTCATTTTCCAGCACTGTGAGCCATCAGCCAAGAAGGAGCCCAGAGTAGATGAAGCCTTGAATCCCCTGGGAGATAACTGGTTTCTAATTGTGGTTGAGGCCAATGATTTAACAGTGTGCTTGTTCAGTCCATTGGAGGGAAAGACAACTGATTAGACTGGAAATGGATTTGCAAAATATTTTACTTTCAGTATTTATCTTAGAAATTTATTTTAAATTTAATTAGTATGATTTTGCCAGGCTTTGTATATAACTGCATAATCACAGCCAAAATCACTTTAGATTTGTAAAAAAGACTTCAAGTTTGTAAAATGGGAAAAAAGAATGTGCAGTAATATATTTTGTTAGAGTTCTTTAAAAGAAACCTCACAAACGATCCATAATAAAATATTTTCCAGGATTTGGTTATTAAGTTACTCATTTGAAATCTTTCTTCATAAATATATTGTATTTTAGCTTAAAGAATAAGATGATTTTTCTCATTTTAAGGCCAAATAACCGGGCTATGTGTGACTTAAGCTAATTATATATTGTTCATGTTATCTAAAAATCAAGAGTGATTAAAATATTTGAATCAGAAAAGCATAGTTTTTTGTGTATTAGTTTGATGAGTGGCAGCCAAGTACTCATCTGTATTTACCTTTCCCCCACTTTTTTCACTCCCTTGGCTCTTTGTGTAACGGACCAAATCATACCTCCCTATTATAGATCCAGAGTGTTGTTGGTCTCTGAACAAGAACATTCAGAAAAGATATCAGGCATTTCCTTTCTCAAATTTTAAAATAAAGAGCCTGGATATTTCCAGAGTGAATTTTAAGGTTTATGACTCTGAAAATTGCAAGTTAAGAAGCACATTGGCAATTATTTCTGAATTGCACCAAAAATTATGGACCAGTTCAAAACAGATTGTTGATGTTCTAATGTCACCATTGGTGCAACGAAAGTCCTTTTCAATAGAGATTTTTGTTTATGACTATATCTGTGCCCTGTACCCCTTTTCTGCAACTTTATTGCTTTTTTCCTTTTTAACAATTTTATTAAAAATAATTCTCTAGGGTATAATGTGGCCTGCTGCTTAGAACAGGTTAACAAAAAGTGGAACATTTTATTTTCTATTTCTGATCTTTGCCCATAGCAATTTAGTAGCAAGTTCATATCTGGGTCTCACCATTACAAAAAAAAATAGAAGTTTAATTATTATTTATCCTTGAAGATACTTAATTATCAGTAGAAAAGACTTGATACTATTCAGCGATCTTCAGATCAAAGCAGTATAAACAAGCATCATTTTAATAGCATGCAAGTATAAAAGCTAAGAAATTATCTTTAGTGTGAGGTTAGTCTCCCCACTCTCCATGATTTTGCTCAAATTGCATGGGTAACCTAGATACTGAAGCTGAGATATACATCCCTTTGAGGAAAAGGAAATTATTTCCTTTGCCTTTTGTTTTGTTTTCTGCATAAAAGGAGTTGCAGATATTTTGTAGATGAAAGGTTTTATTTATCCAAGGATTCCTTTGAACTCAAACTATTTTTTGCTGAAGTTATTCAGAAGGTTGTGTATGGGGAAAAAAAAAAAACAAGTCACACCGTAACTGGAAAAGTAGTCATTGTCAGTAGCACTTAGAGGACAGTAAAATGGACAAGACATAAACCTTAAAGTGGAAATAAAGTGCTTGCTTTGATGAATAGTTATCAGTGGCTTAATTGGGTATTTCACCATGCTGTGATGGGCTGTAGGTTATTTATCATGTTTGTGTGTTCTCTTATTTGAGTCTTCACACAAATGAAAGACTTCTGAGTAAGTGTCTTTTAAAGGGGAATTCAAGTTGGACTTTGAACACTGTAATCAATTGTTTAGGCCATAAATATGTGAAAATACAGGTATTGTAAATAATAGTTTGCCTCTTGTTTTTTTTTTTTTTTTTAAAGATTTATTTATTTGACAGAGACAGACACAGAGAGAGGGGGAACACAAGCAGGGGGAGTGGGAGAGGGAGAAGCAGGCTTCCCGCGGAGCAGGGAGCCCGATGTGGGGCTCGATCCCAGGACCCTGGGATCATGACCTGAGCCGAAGGCAGACGCTTAACGGCTGAGCCACCCAGGCGCCCCTTTCCTCTTCTTTTTGATCTCCCATTTTCTTTCATCTGTTAGCCCTTTGGTGCTGGAACACCCGTGTGATTGCTTCTGCCCCAGCCTCTCACAATCATTCTGCTCTACCTACTTCTGTTAGTGATTATATTAGCTCAACAGCATTTAACTACAGTTTTCATGGTCGATTATTAATGAAAGTTTCATTTTATCTGTAGTATTACTTTGCCAACAAAACTGCTGTGAAGTTAATTACCTGGCAGTTTTTTAAAGGATAAAATTGAAAGAAATGGCTTTTGCTGTTAAATTGTCATGCAGACCTACTTTTGTCATTACAGGATAACAGCAGATCCCTTTGATAACTAACCCAGGTAGGTCAGCTGCTCTCTCTTGTTCAAATGGTTGATGAAATATTCACAAAACTGAAATCTAGCGGGGTTGGGAACCTATGGCTTTGCAATTTCGATGACATTTGATTATATCCTTTGTAGATTGTTCATGTTCTTTGAACTTGGTTGAAAAAAATGTTTATATTTCAACCTGCTGAGCTCCTCACATTTAAAAGAGAATAAGTGGCTTCTACAAATCAAGGCACCCCAGACAGCAAAGACTTGCCTCACAAACAATGGCTGAGAGAGACACCTGGCTGCAGGCACATCAAGAAACTGCATTGTTAAGCCAGCTGAATTGTGGAGAAGGGGTGTTCAGCAAATCACAGTTCCTAAAAAGTTAGTGTACTTATAGGCTAAAGATTCCTATCTGCCTTGACTCATTTAAAAAATTACCCTCCATGAAAATATTGAGGGAGTAGTTTTAAGATTTTTTAAAAAAGTTTTTATTTTAATCACCTGATGCTCATCACAAGTGCACTCCTTAATCCCCACCACCTATTTCACCCTTTCCCCCACCCACCTCCCCTCTGGTAACCATCCGTTTGTTCACTGTAGTTAAGAGTCTGTTTCTTGGTTTGTCTCTCTCTCTTTTTCCCCTTTGCTCGTTTGTTTTGTTTCTTAAATTCCACATATGAGTGAAATCATACAGTATTTGTCTCTCTCTGACTAACTTATTTTGCTTAGCATTATACTCTCTAGCTCCATCCATGCCCTTGCAAATGGCAAGATTTCATTCTTTTTTATGGCTGAATAATATTTCATACATGTTATACATGTTCATATACATGTTCTGTATCCACTCATCAATTGATGGACATGGGCTGCTTCCATATGTTGGCTATTGTAAATAATGCTGCTATAAACATAGGGTGCATATATCCCTTTGAATTAGTGTTCTTGTATTCTTTGGGTAAATACCAGGTAGTGTGATTGCTGGATGATAGGGTAGTTCTATTTTTACCTTTTTGAGGAACCTCCATACTGTTTTCCAGAGTGGCTGCACCAGTTTGCATTCCTACCAGTGCACAAGGGTTCCTTTTTCTCCACATCCTTGCCAATGCTTGTGTTTCTTGTGTTGTTGATTTTAGTCATTCTGACAGGTGTGAGGTGATATCTCATTGTAGTTTTCATTTGCATTTTCCTGATAAGTGATGATGAACATCTTTTCATGTGTCTTTTGGTCAAAAGTATGTCTTATTTGGAGAAATGTCTGTTCATATCATCAGCTCATTTTTTAATTGGATTAATTGGGTTTTTAGGTGTTGAGTTTGATAAGTTATTTATGTATTTTGGATACTAACCCTTTATTATTGTTATTATTTATTATTATTATCAGATATGTCATTTGCAGATATCTTCTCCCATCCCATAGTTTAGTTTTGTTGGTTGTTTCCTTCACTGTACGGAAGCTTTTTATTTTCATGTAGTCCCAGTGGTTTATTTTTGCTTTTGTTTCCCTTGTCTCAGGGGACCTATGTAAAAAAAAGTTGCTACAGCCAATGTCAGAGAAATTACTGCCTATGCTTTCTTCTAGGGTTTTTTATGATTTCAGGTCTCATATTTAGGTTTACACCATTTTGCATTTATTTTTGTGTAGGGTGTAAGAAAGTGGTCCAATTTCTTTCTTTTGCATGTAGCTGTCCAGTTTTCCCATCATTTGTTGAAGAGACTTTTTCCCATTGGATATTCTTTCCTGCTTTGTCAGAGATTAATTAACCATATAGTTGTGGGTTTATTTCTGTATATTCTATTTTGTTCTGTTGATCTATGTATCTATTTTTGTGCCAGTACCATACTGTTTTGATTATTACAGCCTTGTAATGTAACTTGAAGTGTGGAATTGTGATGCCTCCAGCTTTGCTTTTCTTTATCAAGATTGCTTTGGCTATTCAGGGTCTTTTATGGTTCCATACAAATTTTAGAATTCTTTGTTCTAGTTCTGTGAAAAATGTTGGTATTTTGATAGGGATTGCATTAAATGTGTAGATTGCTTTGAGTAGTATAGACATTCTAAAATTTTTAAAGATTTTATTTATTAATTTGTCAGAGAGAGAGAGAGGGAGAAAGCAAAAGCAGGGGGAGCGGCAGGCAGAGGAAGAAGTAGGCTCCCTGAGAGCAAGGAGCCTGATGCGGAACTCAATCCCAGGACCCTAGGATCATGACCTGAGCTGAAGGCAGATGCTTAACCTACTGAGCCACCAGGCGTCCCTAGTATAGATGTTTTGACACTATTTGTTCTTCCAATCTGTGAGCATGAAATATTTTTCCATTTCTTTGTGTTGTCTTCAATTTCTTACATCAGTGTTTTATAGTTTTCAGAGTATAGGTATTTCACTTCTTTGGGTAGATTATCTTATTATTTTTGGTGCAATTGTAAATGGGGTTGTTTTCTTAATTTCTCTTTCTGCTACTTCATTATTGGTGTATAGAAATGCAGCAGATTTCTAAACATTGATTTTGTATCCTGTGTCTTTACTGAATTTATTCATCAGTTCTAACAGATTATTGGTGGAGTCTTTTGGGTTTTTTATATACAGTACCATATCATCTGCAAATAGTGAAAGTTTTACTTCTTTCCTACCAATTTGGATGGCTTTTATTTATTTTTCTTATCTGATTGCTGTGACTAGGACTTCTAGGACTGTGTTGAATTAAAGCATCCTTGTATTATTCCTGACCTTAGGGGAAAGGCTCTCGGTTTTTTCCCATTGAGGATGATGTTAGCTGTGGGTTTTTCATATATGGCCTTATATTATGTTGAGGTATATTCTCTCTAAACCTACTTTATAGAGGGTTTTTATCATGAATTGTTGTTGTACTTTGTCAGATGCTTTTTCTGCATCTATTGAAATGATCATATGGTTCTTATCCTTTCTCTTACTAGTTTTAAGATTTTTAATTAGGAACTTTCTGTGTGCTGTTAGGGTGAGTGTGGGCATGATATCCATCACAGGGTGGCCAGAGTTAGCAAATAAAATTACATGACCCTCAGTTAAATTTGAATTTCAGAAAACAAGGATGTGCCATGTACCCTGTATTGTATCTGGAAACCATACATTTAAGTTTTATTTTTTTAAATCTTACATAGAAATTACATTTATTTTTCTTGTCACAAAAACTAATAATTCATGAACATGGCACAAGTGAAATTCAAATTGATATGGTAATGTTATTTTGCCAAAATTTCACGTAATTTAGCTTGGGGCAGTTTTGAGATTTTTAAAAAATATTTTAAAGCATTGATTTCCAAATTTGAGTACCTATTAGATTCTTATTTGGAGAACTGATAAAATTCATTAAAATATGATCAAGGTGGCCCTAACATTTCCCCCTCAACTTGACTAAACTTTAGAAGGGCTTCTTCTTGACTATGGGTACCTGATCTCCCTTTTCTTAGAATATTTACTTTGATAAACTTGCAATTGGAAATTTTTTCTTTGCCCCTTTGAGATGTAAAACTTCCCCCAGCCTCTTGTCATTTTTACAAACCATTAATGTCTTTCTCAGGAACCTGAGAGCCATTCCTTTGAAATGTAATAAGGGAAGATAGAGTCCTGTCTCCCAGTCTCTGTGTTAGGGTAGGAGCCTACCTTCAATAATAAACAACAAACACAGGTGCTCTAATCGCATTGACCAGTTTTCTCCCTAACATTTTTCAGTACTTTTCCACTAGCCCACCGCAGTGCTTAAAAATCCTCCCACCTTTTGTTTCAGCAGAGTTGAGCTTAGTTCTATATTAAAATCCCTCTCCCCTACTTGCAATAGACCTAATAAAATTATCTTGCTGTTTTTGACAAGTGTCCAGTCCATTTTTTACTTTGACAGGTGGGACAAGTCCTAGGACTTTTTTGTTAAGTTCCCCAGGTGATTCTAATACTGACCTAAGTTTGAGAACCATTTTATTTTTAGTGAATTTACAAAACACAACAAACAAATATTATTAGGTTCCTATACATTATGGTTTAGATAGGAAGACAAAAAAGAAAACAAACCAATGCAATAGTATTTGATAAATACTTTGCCCAAGATATGACCAAATGTTTCTTTCTACTCTACTTCTAATGACTGTTCATCCTCAGAGACTTTATAATAATATTGCTTTTAAAAAACAAATGTCACTTGGGCACCTGGGTGGCTCAGTCAGTTAAGTGTCTGCCTTAGGCTCAGGTCATGATCCCAGGGTCCTGGGATCAAGCCCCATGTTGGGCTCTCTGCTCAGCGGGGAGCTGCTTCTCCCTTTCCCACTTCCCGCCCACCCCCGGCTTGTGCTCTTTCTTTCTCTCTGTCAAATAAATAAATAAAATCTTTTTTTAAAATGTCAATATTTATAATTGTCAAAACTTGGAAGCAACCTGACCAAGATGTCCTTTAGTATGTGAATGGATAAATACACTGTGGTACCTCTAGAAAATTGAATATTATTTAGCACTAAAAAGAAATGAGCTATCAAGCCATGAAAAGACAAGGTGGAAACTTAAATGCTTATTACTAACAGAAGCCATTCTGAAAGGCTATATACTATATGAGTTTCTGGAAAAGGCAAAATACACAGAGCACAGAGCATTTTTAGGACAGTGAAAATACTCTGTCTGATACTATAAAGTGGATATATGTCATTAAAATTTTGTTGAAACCCATAGAGAGTACAGCACTAAGAGTGAATCCAAATGTAAGCTTTGGACTCTGGGTGATAATCATGTGTAGATTCATCAGTTGTAACAAATGTACCACTCTGGTGAGGTATGTTGATAACGGGAAAAGCTATTCATTTGTAGGGGCAGAAGGCATATGGGAAATCTCTGTAGCTTCCTCTCAATTTTTTTGTTAACCTAAAACTGCTATGAAAATAAGTCCATTAAAAAATTCTTAATAAAGACTTTTGCTTTTGGTTGACTACTCCAACTCAGTGGTCCACAAAGAACTTCATGATTTCTTGAGTATGAACTTCCTGGCAAGTTGTGTCTGGCCTCTTGGCAGCTCATGGTTTCTGTAGATGCTTTTTGCATAGATTTACCCTGACACTCATGTGGCCTGAAGTAGGTGACCAGGAATATGAAAACCAGCAATGCTTCCTTTGTATGGTATTATGGGACCACAGAAATGACCAGGCAACATTAAATAGTACAAAGCATCCATGTTAAATGATGTAGATGATGTAGACTGTAAGATTCTGAATGAAGACTTCTGAATGGATTTGGAGTAGGAGATGGAGAAATGGGGAGGTAAAAGGGAAAGAATATTCACAAATTAGCATACATTCTCCATTGTATTAGAGAAGGTTTCTTTAACTCAATACTATTGACATTTTGGGCCAGATAATTCTTTGTTGTGGGGGGCTTTCCTGTGCATTGCAGTATGTTTAGCAACATCCCTGGCCTCTGCATGCTAATAGCATCCTCCAAGTTTGACAAAATGTGCCCAGACAGGGTCAAATATTCTTTGTGGGGCAAAATTGCTCCATATTGACAACCATTGTACTAGAAGAAATGTTTACATGGACTTCACTGGAGGTGAAGTCACAAAGAATCATTATGTTTAAAGCATGATTTAGGTTTTATTGGAATATTTTACATGTAAAGGACTATGCTTTTTACATGACCAATAAATGTTTTTATACAAGGAAAAAAAAAGCAAGTGTGCTGACAGTTTTGAAGAATATCTCTGCTCACTGAACAATTCAGATGGGTGCATCTGTGTTCATTTAGTTACCACAAAATTTATGGAAGGCTTATGTGACAACAATTTGTCTCTCACTCCCAATTTGTTATTTTACCTTCATCAGGTTCTATACATAATCTCTACACTCATTCCCGAGTTTCAGGCTTATAGAGTTTAAGACTTGATTAAAAACAGTGTGTAGATGTGTTTGTGTGTATGTGTTTGTAAATATGGTGATATTTCCACAAATTCTTTTTAAAACAGGCCTTTTTATAGCAAAGTGTTTAAAACTAGTAAAAACAAATCTTCAAAAATCATTCAGATGGAGTTGTATGCATCTCTAGCTGAATATAACAGGAAGCATCTTTTTTTCTTAAATTTTATTTTATTATGTTATGTTAATCACCATACATTACATCATTAGTTTTTGATGTAGTGTTCCATGATTCATTGGTTGCGTATAACCCCCAGTGCTCCATTCAATACGTGCCCTCTTTAATACCCATCACCAGGCTAACCCATCACCCCACCCCCCTTGCCTCTAGAACCCTCAGTTTGTTTCTCAGAGTCCATCTTGACACAGCCTCTTTTTCTCTAGGGACTTTTCAGGTAACATGTAGTTTCTTTCCTGCTCTCTAGTAGCCCATTTTATGAATCCATTTCTACTTTAGTAGAGACTTTTTCCTTTAGGCTTTCTTGTGTCATACCTTCCTCCACACCCTACCTGTAGAAGATACCTGTCCTAGATGCTAGTTGCCCACCTGACTTTGAATCAACTTCCCAAGCACAGGCACGTTAATTTTAATTATCAAAAGAAAGACCCCTCCCCCATCCTGATTTCAGACATCATCAAGCATATATGAAAATGGAGGAGAGAAGGGTTCCTTGCAACCAAACGTTGGTGCTTTCTTTTGAGCACTTCTTTTTAATTTAGTACAGAAGTCTGATTCTGAGATGAGAAATGCCCACAAATTTAATCTGCCATGTGTTTTTCATGAGACTTTCTCACAAGGAAGGCAGTTAAAAGAACACCTTTCCCTCTTGGGCTTCTCTGTGTGATTCTTTCCACATGCAGCAAAGGATGATAAGAGGAGGGAAAGAGATGTCTAGTTTTCCCTGGTAGTTCTGACTCAGTGGATTCCAATGGAAATCCCTGTGGTCATGTCTGGGAAGGAGATGGTGTAGTATGGTGTAAAGATGGAGGGGATGAATGGGAGAGGATGTTGGAGGGTTGGAAGCTCAGGGTGGGAAAAGGAAAGTTTCAGAAAGTGAAGGCTGTCCATTGGAAGAGTAAGGATGGGGGCAGTGATGGTGAGAGAATTAATATAGACGTCTTGCTGTTCATTAGGAAAAAACTGTTATCCTTTGGCCTTTTCTCAGGAGACTGCATAGGGATTGGCATACTTTTAATTAACTTTTATTTGTTGGACATACCTTAATTAGTTTTTCCAAGTGGAATATGAATAATTATTTGTGCCCGTTTCTAGAAGTTATGGGCGATAGTGGGGCCTATACATATTTCTCAATTCTGCCCTGGCGTAGCCCTACAATGGATTATCGCTCTATTCCACCTATCCAAAGGACAGGTGGAATATCTCTGTTACTTGCCCTAAACATTTCTCTTTGTTTTTTGGTTTAGGATTTTTAGGGCAATGTGTGTTTTTAAATCACATTTAAAATTTCTTTAATGTTTAATACTTTCTTCACTATAGACTTTGTTATCTTATCTGGTATTTATTCCGATGCCTCAGACTGTATTGACTTCTACTTCTAATAATAAATTCCCTGATAAGTGGTTTGTTGAAATACTGTCATTTTATTTTTAGATACAGCATTTTAGTCAGTTTTGATGGAAGCATGACCACAAGCTCCATTTCTTTTTGGTTCTAGAATTTTGGACTTTACAAGTCATATTGTTTTTTTCCAGTTCCTTGAAACTCATCTTAAATAAAATAGGCCCACAGTCTGTATTTTGTTATATTATGAATATCTTGAATCTTACTAATTTTTTTTGTTTAAAAATAACCTTTTCTATTTTCTCCCAGAAAAATATTTAGCTACTTTCTGAGATAACTGTCTTTTGCAACTGTTTTCATTTGGAGGATAGAATATTAAACTTTTGTAGCAAATGCATATTTAGATACTTGAATGGACCCAGTTAGTGAGAAGTGTTGTATTTTGAATTTATTAAAGTTGAGTCCATTAATCCAAATGAGAAAAAAAGTTACTGTCTTTAATTTTGCAATTATATGTAGACTCTACTGTTGAAGAAGACACACTGAAGCAAACCTTCCCTTATGCCTGGTGAGTTTGAATATATATGTAAATACATTATACTACATAAGAGAGGTAAGAAGAGGTTTTATTCAGTGTGTGTTATATACACATATACACACATACACACACACACACACACAAAACTACCAAAATTTTTTGAGAAGTTTATATTATAGGCATTTGTTTGGTTGTTTCTATACATGCATATATGCATGTTTACAGTGCAATGCACTTTAATAATTTCATAATTTGCCTCCTGGTAAAATACTTCTTTCTGTTTTAAATAAATTACCTTGGTCTTTTAAAAAAGAACTTAAGGAAAATAATGATTTTTTTTTGTATTTTAGCCCCAAAGCTCATCCAAAAGCTTTAGGATTCTCACACAAAGTAGCGAGCATTTACTCAGAAAGTAAATTCAAAGAAAAGAGGATTTATATGAGACCAACAAACCAAGCAGGCAGTGAATTCCAAATTCAGAGAATAAAAAGGTTTATTAAAATGTGTCAGCTCATCACTTCTAGACTATGCTTTTGAAATAGCCAATAACCGCCCCTCCCCCCCCCCCCCCCCCCCCGCTTTAGGTGATTTCAGACAGTGGTTCATTTTCTTTCAGTTAATAGGAATGAATAAATAGAAGAAAAGTACTTCTGGCTAATATTTAATCCCTTGATGCCGGCATGTACCATCATGTTATATAACTCCTGTGTATGGTTCAAGTATTTGTTTTGTTACATTGAAATTATAAAAATAATTTCAGTCCATAACCGTTTAAAGTGGATCCTAGCCGAGCTCAAGTCACAGTAAACATCTTACTGTTTGCTGAGCCAGTATCCTGGTGACCCATGAAGATATCTGTTAGTTTACATTGATATGCCTAAGAGATTTAGTTGTAGGTTAAAGCAGAAATAATTTTCAAAATTTTAAAAAAATTTTTAAAAGATTTATTTATTTGAGAGAGGGAGAGAGAGTGTGTGAGCATGAGTCAGGGGGAGGGACAGAGGAAGAGGGAGAAGCAGGCACCCCACTGAGAAGGGAGCCTGACTCAGGGCTTGATCCCGGAACCCTGGGATCATGACCTGAGCCAAAGGCAGATGTTTAACCGACTGAGCCACCCAGCTGCCCTGAAAGGATTTTTTTTTTTAATTGCAGGAGCACTTCAGGCTGAGGTGGGAGAAATATCAACCATGGAGGGAGCTGAATGGCTACAGCCCATTTGGAGTTTTAAGCCCTGATAGAGTGAGGTAGAGGAAAAAGCTGAAGGAGCTGCTTTGATGAGAAATGCTGTGATATTTTGCATGATACTTGTGAGAGGAGCTAGGCTTCTCCAAGCACAATGATAGATCACTGGACAGAGCATGTGGGAGGGACTTCTTTCCATCTTCAGCAATGGGCAAAGCTCTGAGTTTTCAGAGGCTGGGATTACTTTGGGAACACAAGAAGGTGGCACCTTGACTTGGGAACAGACATTCACAGGGTACATGGAACAATTGCAGTGACTTGTGATTTTCATGCTGGAAGTCCCCCAGAAGGAAAGTTGGGAGCAGATAATAGCATATTTATTCTTTGCCTTACAGGGACTCCCAAAAATACCTGGGCAGGGGATCCTTCCAGGGACTGGAGTCCTTCCTTCACGAGTCAGTAGGAATATTGACCCAGTGAATTTTGGATATCTATTGTTAATGTACTAATGTCGGCTGGAGACATCTGCATTGTCTTTATTTATGGTGTTTCAAAATTATCGTGATTATCCTTTTTAATAGAAGGTCTGTCTAATTACAAACAAACAAATAAAAAACTCCACAACACGTGACTGATATTTTCTAATATAGTTTTGCTTCTACAGTCTGGGTTCATTATAAAACATCTGAATTGTCTTTGTGCATATTAATGAGTTTACTAATTAGATGAGGAATGAGGGAGAACATGTAGTTCAGAAGCAATTAGTCAACATTATTAAAACACATCCTATAAACTGTATCTATATTTATTAAGAAAGATTGCATTCTCAGTTTGAGAATTTAAGAATTACATATTAAATTATCAGATAACTTATTTGATAGTAAAATGAGGATTATAATTCTATTTTTATTTATTCAGTGCTAGGGAACATAGCATTAAACTAAAGTACATTTTATTTGAATATGCTGTGCTGCAAAATGGAGATGTGTTAGCTAGACAGTGACTGGTTTTCAACATACCCGATGCTATGTTATTCTACTTTATAACTTCAAAAAACTTCAGATTGGGGAATACTGTTGCTGTACTATGGGATGTTGTGATTCAATATTAATATATTTAATTTAAGTTTCATGCTTCTCTATTTTGTAGTGATTGGGGCTGTGTAGCTGAGAAAAATTTCCATTCTTGTCCAAAAATATATACTGAAGAGCTATTTATTTCATTTGCATTCTTTGACTGCTGAAGCAACAGTATGCTCTTCCACTTATTGATTGAAAGATATTAAACAAGTTATTTGTTCTCTTTTAGTTTCAGTTTTGTTTTACCCTGTAAAGGGTGGATAAAAGAAGCCCTAATAATGATGTGTTAAGGAACTGAGATATGGTGGCTTCCAGCATCTGGTTGTTGGGCAGATTCTCCTTCCTTCTTGCAATGCGCTTTTTTTTTTTAATTTCTTTTTCTTAAATTTTATTTTATGTTATGTTAATCACCATACATTACATCATTAGTTTTTGATGTAGTGTTCCATGATTCATTGTTTGCATATAACACCCAGTGCTCCATTCCATATGTGCCCTCTTTAATACCCATCACCAGGCTAACCCATCCCCCCACCCCCTCCCCTCTAGAACCCTCAGTTTGTTTCTCAGAGTCCATAGTCTCTTATGGTTCGTCTTCCCTTCCGATTTCCCCCCCTTCATTTTGCCCTTCCTACTATCTTCTTTTTCTTCTTTTTTTTTTAACATATAATGTATTATTTGTTTCAGAGGTACAGGTCTGTGATTCATCAGTCTTACACAGCGCTCACCATAGCACATACCCTCCCCAATGTCTATCACCCAGCCACCCCCTCCCTCCTACCCCCCACCACTCCAGCAACCCTCAGTTTGTTTCCTGAGATTAAGAATTCCTCACATCAATGAGATCATATGATACATGTCTTTCTCTGATTGACTTATTTCGCTTAGCATAATACCCTCTAGTTCCATCCACGTTGTTGCAAATGGCAAGATTTCATTTTTTTGATGGCTGCATAATATTCCATTGTATATATATACCACATCTTCTTTATCCATTCATCTGTTGATGGACATCTTGGCTCTTTCCATAGCTTGGCTATTGTGGACATTGCTGCTATAAACATTGGGTGCACGTACCCCTTCGGATTGCTACATTTGTATATTTGGGGTAAATACCCAGGAGTGCAATTGCTGGGTTGTAGGGTAGCTCTATTTTCAACTTTTTGAGGAACCTCCATACTGTTTTCCAAAGTGGCTGCACCAGCTTGCATTCCCACCAACAGTGTAGGAGGGTTCCCCTTTCTGTGCATCCTCACCAATATCTGTCATTTCCTGACTTGTTATTTTTAGCCATTCTGACTGGTGTGAGGTGGTATCTCATTGAGGTTTTGATTTGGATTTCCCTGATGCCGAGTGATGTTGAGCACTTTTTCATGTGTCTGTTGGCCATTTGGGTGTCTTCTTTGGAAAAATGGCTGTTCATGTCTCCTGCCCATTTCTTGATTGGATTATTTGTTCTTTGGGTGTTGAGTTTGGTAAGTTCTTTGTAGATTTTTGGATACTAGCCCTTTATCTGATATGTCATTTGCAAATATCTTCTCCTGCAGTGCACTTCTTATAAACGGCAAAGTCTTGCCCTTAAATTCCAGCCTGTGGTCTTTTTTCTACCCAGTGTTCTAGGCTTACAATTATATTGTCTTCGTATCATAATTCTATATACTTAGACTTGCCACTGTTAATGAAGTGGGAAAAATATATTTATTTTTAATTCTAGTAAATCTCCAATTCCATTATTTTCCTTTGAAATGTCTTTTACATTTTTCATTTCTCTTACCTTTCTAATAGCATAATTCTAGTTTGGGTCCTAATCACCTCATGCAAGGATTACTGAGCAACACCTAGCAGACATCTCTAACAGCAGATTTCCCCCCTTCCATTTGATGTGCATTATATTGCTAGAATTATTTTTCTTAAAAATCGTATCATTCCCTGCATGAACAAAATAAAATTTTAGCAGATTGATAAACATTTATATTATATCATGTCCTAATTTCTTTGCTAGCTTTGATGGCTTTTTATAACAAGAGCATCCTACCACTCTCATCCCCACTAGCCCTCTTTCCATCTTCTCTTCATTCCGAGAAGGAGGATTTTTTTTCTTGTGGTTGTTTATTCCAGCCTCTCTGCCTTTGTATACACTGTTCTCCTTATTCCATATCCTTCTCACCTTCACCCATCCTTCAGGGATCATTCAGGTTTTCCTTTGCTATTGAAGCTCAATCCAAGTTATATGAAAACTTGCCAAATACTTATGTCTCTAGGAGTTCTTTGCCAGTGATTTTTATATATACAACTAACAGACCCCTGACCTTTTTTTGTATTGTGGTAAAATAGACATAAGATAAAATTTACCATTTATCATTTTTGAGTGTACATTTCAGTGGCATTAGGTATGTTCACATTGTTATGCAACCATTACCAATGTCCATTTGCAAAAAGTTTTCATCATCCCAAACTGAAACTGTACCTACCAAATAATAACTCTCTGTTCCTCTTTCCCTCAGCATGTGGTGTCTACCATTCTACTTTCTTTCTTTATGAATTTGACTATCCTAGGTACCACATTTAAGTGGAGTCATACAATATTTGTATTTTGGGGTGTGGCTTATTTTTCTTAGCATAAGGTTTTCAGAGTTTGTCCATGTTGTAGCATGTATCAGAATTTCATTCCTTTTTAAGGCTGAATAATATCTCATTGTATGCATAGTCCACATTTTGTTTGTCCATTCATCTGGTGATGGACAGTTGGGTTGCTTCCGCATCTTGGCTATTTGAATAATACAGCATAAACATTGGTGTTCAGATATCTGTTTGAGTCCTTGCTTTCAGTTCTTTTTTGTAACTATCCAAAAGTGGAATTGCAGGTCATTCTATCCTTAGTTTATTAAGTAATTGTTATTCTGTCTTTTATGGTAGTTGTACCATTTTGTACTCTCAGCAGCGGTGTACAAGGGTTCCAGGTTCTCCATATCCTTGCCAACACTTGCTATTATCTGCTTTTTGGATAACAGACAGCCTGATGGGTGTGAAGTGGTATCTTATTGTGGTTTTGATTTGTATTTCCCTAATGATTTTGAAGTCAATTATCTTTTATTGTGCTTATTGGCCATTTTTATATTTTCTTTGGAGAAATGTCTATTCAAGTCCTGTTTTTAAATTGGATTATTTGTTTTTTTTTCTTTTTTTAAAATTTTTTAAAACTAACATATAATGTATTATTTGTTTCAGGGGTACAGGGCTGTGATTCATCAGTGTTACACAATTCACAGCAGTCACCATAGTACATACCCTCCCCAGTGTCCATCACCCAGCCACCCCATCCCTCCCACCCCTCCTCACTCCAGCAACCCTCAGTTTGTTTCCTTAGATTAAGAGTCTCTTATGGTTTGTCTCCCTCTCTGGTTTCATCTTGTTAAATAGCATATGTTCAAAAAACCCTCAGTTTGTTTCCTTAGATTAAGAGTCTCTTATGGTTTGTCTCCCTCTCTGGTTTCATCTTGTTAAACAGCATATGTTCAAAAAAGTTTAACAACAGGTTTATGAAGACTTAAATCATCACAGGGAACATGAACTAATGCTCTGTGTGTATGATGCACTGTGAACCACTGAGGAGGATAGAGCTTTCCAATGGCCTAAGATGCCTTGTTTATTAAGTTGTTGGCTATGTTATTTATGTTTTCTATCCATTCCTTTGTTTATAGCAGTTGTTCTCTTTGGTGTCAGCATGCCTGTCTATAAGCAATTTTCTTTTTAACTTGATGTCTTAATCTGATTTTTTTCTTGGAAACTAGATGATCCAAATTGTTACAGTTATGCATAAATTTAGACTAAATAATTTCTCATGAAGGCCTAAGAGACTCACCTATGGGTAAAGAGAAGAAGCTTTATTGTATGAAATTCACAATGTCAAACATATAGCCTATTTTTGTTTCTTATTGATGGAACTAGGTAAGACTTCTTGATTTTTTTTTTTTTTCTGTAGAAGTGAGATTTTGCAGTGTAAGCTTCTCAAGTGTAGCAGCTGTATTTGGTTCTTTACTTATTCTCTGTAACTGTATTTATCATGTGGAATATTCAGTGGTTATCTAATGAATGTATTTTAGTTGCTTTGTGGTGGGTTCATTCAAGTTGTATCATAGGGCAGTTTCCATGGCGATTTTAACCAAGTTTTTCATTGATTAATTGATTCTAAAATTATGGTCATTATTGAGGAGAGGCCTTGAAATTTATGATGCTTTAAAAAATCTCAATTTATCAATAGGCTTTGCTGTGTTACAGATAATCCTAAAACTTAGAGGTTTAAAAAGACATCATTAGCTCATTCACTAATGATTCTATGGGTTGATAATTTGGGCTAGGCTCAGGTGGGCAGTTTTTCTGAGTTCACTCCTGTGGGTACAGTCAACTGGCAAGTAGGCTGGGATATGGTTGGTTCTAGATGGCTTTAGTCTCAAGTGAGGCACTTGGGTTGGGTGCCTCAAGTTACTGATTCACTTATCTACCCTCTAGTAGGCTAGTCCAGATTTCTTTTCAGGGTTCCAAAGGCAACGGGAAAGAGTATGGAGCATGCATGCAGGGTTCCAAAAGCAACAGGAAAGAGCATGCTGCAGTGTGCAGGCTTTCTTCATGTCTCTGTCTCATGTTTGCTAAGGGTTTTTGGCCAAAGAAACCACATGGCTAAGCCCAGATTCAGGAGATAGAGAAATAGATTCTGCTTCTACAGGAGCTGCAACTTACTATGATAATATTTTTTTCAGTCTACCACGACGTCAGTATCAACACATGGCCTTGTTTTGTTCATGTGGTATAACCCCTATGTGAAAACTGTATTTTCAAAATATAACATCATATGTTTTAAAATAGATTGAAGCCATACATACAGGATCTGAAATGGCATGAGGCTTGGATTATCTTCTTTGTTTGAATTTATAGTTTAAAATGTTTTTCAACAGGCTTTTTTTTTTTTTTTTTAATCAATTGCTTGCCTTTCTGTCAGACTTTTCAGGGTCAAAAATCACTAAAATACCAAAATCACTGTGCATTAATCACATAAGGCAATTGGATGACAAAAATTTTAACATCAAATCACTCCCCAAAGTAGCATTGTCCTTTTAAATTTTAATTTCTATACAATATTGAAAAAAGGAAGAAGAAGAGAGTAAAAAAGCACTATAGAGTAAAATTGTAGTCATAAATCTATTGAAGTTACCTAAGTTATTTGGAAGCTAATTATGACTGTGTGCAAAGCAAATGATGTGAGAACTGAATTAATGAAGACTAGCTACCTCCCACAAGCTAATGAGGCATACTTTATACCAATAGTGCCACAAATTGAAAAATTAAACCTCTTGGTGGAGAGAAAAAAGGAGCAGCCCAAGTTAAGAATAACATGCAAGGCCAAAGAAGTTCCCAAAGGCCCTTTCTGCCATTAACAGTCTTCGCTTGCTTTTGTATGATACAGAATATAGAATGTAACATCCTTGAAATTCCCTTGTATTTTGTCCCCCCCCACCCATAAGAAATCATAGACACTGTAGTTTGCCTTAGCCCACAGAGTCAGTGTAGTGCTAGTGTTCAAATGCATCTCCATTTCTCAGGTGTTGGCACTTACCTTCATATATACATATATGAACTATATATATGAACTTATTATATATAAATTCAAAAGGAGGGGCGCCTGGGTGGCTCAGTTGGTTAAGCGGATGCCTGAGGCTCAGGTCGTGATCCCAGGGTCCTGGGATCGAGCTCCGTGTCGGGCTCCCTGCTCAACGGAGAGCCTGCTTCTCCCTCTCCCTCTGCCTATTGCTCGGCCTACTTGTGCTCTCTCTCTCTGTCTGTCAAATAAATAAAAACCTTAAAATATAAAAAAATTAAAAAAAAAGGAATATACATTGGTATATTTCTACATATTTATGTATATTTACATTTACATATAATGCAACTTGCTCTGAAAACAATCTAAAAGATTGGCAGAGTAGATCTTCCACAGTTTTAAATATAAAAAGAAGGCCACATCAAGAAGGATAGAAGGGTCAGAGATCCTGTTGGGAACCAAACCTCTAATGTGGTAACCCATAGGTGGCAGGGTTATCATAGGCACAAAGATCCTCCCTGGGTAAGGGGATCCAGCTCCATATCAGGCACCCCTGACCTGGGGTATCTACACTGGAAAAACGAACCCCCATAATGTCTGGCTTTGAAAATCAGAAGGGTTAACTCTGGGAGAGCGGGAGCACTATGGGAAACTAGGACTCTATAAAAAGGCCAATATGCTATATCACTGGGTCTGAGATAGCAATGAAGCAGCAGTTTGAAAAGCACCTGGGTTAAACATGAAGGAGAATATTGACTAATTTTAGGGCATGTGCCAGAGGATCAGGGACCTGTAGGAACCTGTAGGAATGGAAGTGCTGGCAAATGCCATTTTTTCTTCCCCCTTCAGCCTAGCTGACACTAGTTCTGACACTCTTCATCTACTTGCTAACACCATTCACCCTGCCCTGGCATTCCCCTGCATATCTGTCCGCCCTGGCAGGTGCCTCTCTAAAGTGACTCCCACCCCCACACCTGGTAGGCAGCCTTAGTTGGGACGGGCATCTCTTCAAAACAGCTACCATCCACCATACCTGGTGGGCAGCTCTGGCCAGGAATGATGCTCCTCCAAAGTGACTCCAGCCTTGAAGTGGAGAGGAACCTGTTCCACCCAACAGCACACCTGCAGCAGTTGTGGCTAGACCTCTCAGCTAGTTGTGCTGGGGGCTAACCCCATCCACTGGCATGCTGGTAGCAGCTAAAACCTGGTCTCCCAGCCAGTTGCACCAGGAGCAAACCCCACCTGCCAGCAAGCTGGCAGCAACTACAGCTGGGCCTCTCAGCCAGCTGTACTGGGGGCCAGTCCTGCTTACCAGGGTTCCTGTATTAGTCATCACCAGTCATTACTAACAGCTGGGCTAAGGGCCAGTGCCACCCACCAGCTTACCTCTGCATTTGCAGCCCAGTCACAACAGAAGGGTGCATGTAACCCATAAGGGGACACCCTTGGAGACCCTGGTTCTGGTGGCCTGGGGGCCAGGGGCTATTGTACTACTGAGCCCCACAGGATGCCTTCTCCATAAGACAGTTACTTTCAAAAGCAGGAGATGTTGCTGATCTACCTAATATATAGAAAAAAACATGGAGGATCAGACAAAATGAGGAGACAGAGGAATATGTTCCAAATGATAAAAACAAAACCTGAGAGAAAAAATTAAATGAAACCAAGATAAGAAATCTACCAATAAAGAGTTCAAAGTAACGGTCATAAAGATATTCATCAGACTTCAGAGAAGAGTTCTCTGTGAGAACTTCAACAAAGAGAAAGTATAAAAAAGAATCAATCAGATGAAAAATATAATAACTGAAATGAAAAATACACTATAGGGAATCAACAGCAAATTAGAGGATGTGGAAGGGATCAGCAGTCTGGAAGACAGTGTTGTGGAAAGCAATCAAGCTGAACAGCAAAAAGAAAAAAAAATGAGAATAGGTTAAGGGAACTCTGTGACATCATCAAGCATAAAAACATTCACATCATAGGGATTTCAGAGGGAGAAGAGTAAGAGAAGGGGGCAGAAAACTTATTTGAAGAAATAGTAGCTGAAAATTTCCCTAATCTAGAAGGAAACAGACATCAAGATTCAGGAATCACAGAGAGCCCCTAACAAGATGAACCAAAAGAAGCCCACACCAAGATACATAATAATTAAAAAAGGCAAAAAGTAATGATAAGGAGAAAATTTAAAAAGCAGCAAGAGAAAAGAAACCATTACATACAAGGGAAATCTCTTAAGGCTATCAGCTGATTTTTCAGCAGAAATTTTGTAGACCAGAAGGGAGTGACATGATATATTCAGAGTGCTGAAAGAAAAAAACCTGCAACCAAAAATACTCTACCCAGTAAGGTTATCATTCAGAAAAGGAGAGACAAAGACTTTTCCAGACAAACAAAAGCTAAAGGTGTTTATTACCATTAAAGTGGCCTTACAAGGAATGTTAAAGAGATTTCTTTAAGTGGAAAGAAAAGGCCATAACTGAAAGTAAAAATGTTATGAAAGGAAAAAATTTCACAGGTAAAAGCAAATATATAGTAAAGATAGTAGATTAATCACTTATAAAGCAGTACGGAGGTTAAAACACAAAAGTAGTAAAATCAGTTATATCTACAGATATATCAAGGGATACACAAAATAAAATATGTAAAAATATGTATGTATATACATATAAGGTGGAGGGGGAAGTAAAAATTTAGTGCTTTTAGTATGTATGAGAATTTAAGTGACCATCAACTTAATATAGACTGCTATACAAACAAAATGTTACATATGAACCCAGTGGTAATCACAAATCAAAAACCTATTAGAGGTAAACAAAATATAAAGAGAAAGTAATTCACACATAACACCAAAAGTCATCAGATCACAAGGGTGAGAGCAAGAGAAGAAGAAAGGAACAGAGAACTACAAAACCAGGAAACAATTAACAAGATGGCAGCTGTACATATCTATCCACATTTACTTTAAATGTAAATGGACTAAATGCTCCAATCCAAAGATATAGGAGGAGTGAATGGATAAAAAAACAAGACCCATCTCTCTGCTGCCTACAAGAGACTCATTTCAGACTTAAAGACACATGCAGACTTAAAGTGAAGGATGGAAAAAGATGTATCATCAAATGGAGGCAACCCCCCCCAAAACCCAAAACACAAACCACTGGGGTGGCAATACTTAGGCAAAATAAACTTTGAAACAAAGACTGTAACAAGAGGAAAAAAAAGGCATTACATAATGATAAAGGGATCAATCCAGTAAGAGGATATAAGAATTTTATTTTCGAATATTGAAAATGAAATATAATTAATGGGAATGTTCTTCCATATAAATGTGCCATACAATAGTTAAAGCCCTTTTTTTTCTCTTTAATACCCATCACCAAACTAACCCATCCCCCTACCCCCCTCCCCTCTAGAACCCTCAGTTTGTTTCTCAGAGTCCATAGTCTCTCATGGTTTGTCTCCCCCTCCGATTTCCCCCCCTTCATTTTTCCCTTCCTACTATCTTCTTCTTCTTCTTTTTTTTTTTTTTAACATATAATGTATTATTTGTTTCAGAAGTACAGGTCTATGATTCAACAGTCTTAGAAAATTCACAGCACTCACCATAGCACATACCCTCCCCAATGTCTATCCCCCAGCCACCCCATCCCTCCCACCCCCCACCACTCCAGTAACCCTCAGTTTGTTTCCTGAGATTAAGAATTCCTCATATCAGTGAGATCATATGACACGTCTTTCTCAGCATAATACCCTCCAGTTCCATCCACGTCATTGCAAATGGCAAGAACTCATTCCTTTTGATGGCTGCATGATATTCCAGTGTGTGTGTGTGTGTGTGTGTGTGTGTGTGTGTGTGTGTGTGTGTGTATACCACATCTTCTTTAGAGGATATAAGAATTTCAAATATCTATGCACCCAACATAGGACTACCTAAATATATAAAACAAATATTAACAAACATAAAGGAAGAAATTGACAGTAATACAATAATGGTAGGGGAATTTAATACCCCACTTACATCAGTGGGTAGATCATCCTGACAGAAATCTATAAGGAAACAGTGGCTTTGAATGACACATTAGGCCAGATGTACTTAGCTGATATATATAAATGCAATGTTTTATTTTTTATAATAATATTGTAATTAATTGTACAATTATTATAATTATATAATATAATAATATAAAATATCTTTATAATAATATATAAATATATAAATATAAATAAATATAAAATAGAAATATAAATATACATAAATATACATGAATATATAAATATATATATATAACATCATGCAAAAACAGCAGAATACATATTTTTCTTTAAGTGCACATAGGACATTTCCAGGATAAAACAAATGTTAGGCCATAAAACCAGTCTCAATAAATTTAAGAAGATTAAAAATATATTAAGCATCTGTTCTGACCACAAAAGTAGGAAACTGGAAACTAAATACAAGGAAAAAACACAAACACATGGAGGCTAAACACCATGCTACTAAAAACCAATGGGTAAATTTGATTTTAATCAAAGAGGAAATCAAAAAATACCTTGAGACAAATGAAAATGGAAACACAGTTTAAAGTCTTCAGGATACAGGAAAAGCAGCTCTAAAATGAAGCTCATGGTGATACAGCTTAACTCAAGAAACAAGAAAAATCTCAAATAAACAATCTAATTTTACACTTAAAGGAACTAGAAAAAGAACAAACAAAGCCCAAAGTTGGTAGAAGGAAGGGAATAATAAAGATCAGAGTGGAAATAAATGAAATAGAGACTAAAAAAACAATAGGAAAGATCAATGAAATTAAAAGGTGATTCTTGGAAAAGATCAACAAAATAAATAAACCTATACTCATCAAGAAAAAGAGAGAGAGGACTCAAAACCAGAAATTTAAGAAGTTATAATTGACACCACAGAAATACAAATAATTTTAAGAGACTACTACAAAAAATTATACAATGATGAGTTGGACAACCTAGAAGAAATGGATAAATTCCTAGAAACATGCAATCTTTTGAGATGGAATCAAAAAGAAATGGAAAATTCCAGCAGACTGATAACTAGTAATGAAATGGAATTGGTAGTCAAAAAACTCCAAGCAAACAAAAATCCAGGACCAAATGGCTTCACAGGTGAATTCTACCAAAAATTAAAAAAAAAAACAACAACACATCCTTTTCAACTATTCTGAAAAACGGAAGAGGAAAGAAAGCTTCCAAATCAATTCTATAAGACCAGCATTACCCTGATAGCAAAACCAGACATAGACACTACAAAGAAAGGAAATTGTAGATCAATATCCCTGATGAATATAGGTGCAAAAACCTCAACAAAATACTGAATTCAACAATACATCAAAAAGATCATTCACCACAATCAAGTGGTATTTATTTCAGTGAGCAAGGATGGTTCAATATTTGTAAATCAATCTGTGGGATACACTACATTGATAAAGTGAAGGATAACAATTATATTATCTCAATGGATGAAGAAAAAACATTTGACAAAATTCAGCCTCCATTTATAATAAAACCAGTTAACAAAGTGGATATAAAGTGAACATACCTTAACATAATAAAGGCCATAGATGACAAACACGCAGCAAACATACTCAGTGGTGAAAGGCTGAAAGTTTTTCTCTAAAATCAGGAACACGACAAGGCTGTCTATTCTCACCACTTTTATTCAACACAGTACTGGAAATTCTACCACAGCAATCAGGGAAAAGAAATACAAGGAAGAAGTAAAATTGTCACTGTTTACAGATGACATAATACTATATGTAGAAAACTCTAAAGACTCCATCAAAAAACTATTAGAACTAATAAATGAATTCAGTAGAGTAATAGGATAAAAAAATCAATATACAGAAATTTGTTGCAATTTACAAACTATCAGAAAGTGAAATAAGGAAACAATCCCATTTACAGTTGCATCAAAAAGAATAAAATACCTAGGAATAAATTTCACCGAGGTGAAATACCTGTACTCTAAAAACTATGACATTGATGAAAGTAATTAAAGATGACACAAATAACAGAGTGATGTACCATCTTTAGAGATTGGAAGAGTTAATATTGTTAAAGTTTCCATACCTACAGATTCCATGCAATGCCTATCAAAATAGTAATAGTATTTATCACAGAACTAGTACACACAATCCTAAAATTGTATGGTACCACAAAAGACCCTGAATAGTCAAAGCAATCTTGAGAAAGAACAAAACCGGAGAGATATCATAATCCTAGATTTCAAACTACACTACAGTATTACAGTAATCAAAGCAGTATGGTACTGGCACAAAAATAGGCACATAGATCAGTGGAACAGAATAGAGAACCCAGAAATGAATTCATGCTTATGTGGTGAATCTCCAGCAAAGGAGGCAAGAATATACCATGGCAAAAGACAGTCCCTCAGATAAATTTTGTTGGAAAATTGGATAGCTACATGCAAAAGAATGAAACTAGACTACTTTCATACATAATAAACAAAAATAAACTGAAAATAGATTAAAGATCTAAATGTAAGATCTGAAAACATACAACTCCTGAAAGAAAACACAGGCAGTAATCTCTTGGACATTGGCCTTGTCAGTGTTTTTCTGGATCTCTCCCGCAGGCAAGGGAAACAAAAGCAAAAATAAACAATTGGGACTACATCAAAATAAAAAACTTTTGCACAGCAAAGGAAGCCATCAACAGAATGAATAGGCAACCTACTGAATGGGAGAAGATTTTTGCAACTACTATATCTGACAAAGGGTCAATATCCAAAATCTATAAAGAACTCCTACAACTCAACACCAAAAAAAAAAAAAAATCTGATTTAAAAAATGGGCAGTGGGGGGGCAGGGTGGGGTGGTTCAGTTAGTTAAGTGTCTAACTCTTGATTTTGACTTACGTCATGATCTCAGGGTTGTGAGATTGAGCCCCACATTGGGCTCCTTGCTGGGCCTGGAGTCTGCTTAAGAGTTGTGCACTCTTTCCTCTCTCTCTACCTCTGCCCCTCCCCACCTTGTGTGTACACGCTCTCTCTCAATAAATAAATAAATAAATAAATAAATAAATAAATAAATAAATAAAATTTAAAAATGGGCAAAGGATCCAAATAAATGTTTTTTGCAAAGAAGATATACAAATGGCCAGAGATAAGGAAAAGATGTTCAACATCACTCATCATCAAGGAATTGCTTATCAAAACCACAAAAACATACCACCCCACACCAGTCAGAATGGCTAGTATCAAAAAAACCAGTAACAAGTGTTGGTGGGGATATGGAGAAAGGGAACCCTTGTGCACTGTTGTTGCAAATGTTAATTGGTGCATCCACTGTGGAAAACAGTATGGATGTTCCTCAAAAAATTGAAAATAGAAATACCATATGATTCAGTAATTTTACTTCTAGGTATTTACTCAAAGAAAATGAAAACACTAATTTGAAAAGATAGGCACTCCTATGTTTATTGCAGAATTATTTACAATACAAGATATGGAAGCAACCTAAGTGTCCATCAATAGATGAATGGATAAAGAAGATATGGTATATATACACAATGGACTACTACTCAACCACAAAAAAGAATGAGATCTTGCCATCTGTGACAACAGGGATGGACCTGGAGGGTATTATGCTAAGTGAAATAAATCAGATAGAGAAAGCCAAATACCACATGATCCCACTTAGATGGAATTTAAAAAATAAAACCAATGAACAAATAATAAAAAAAACAGAAGCAGCCTCATAAATGCAGAGAAGAGACTGGTGGTTGCCAGAGGGGAGGGATGTGGGGGGATAGACATAATGGGTGAAGGGGATTAAAAGGTACAAACTTCCAGTTATAAAATAAGTCGTGTGGATGAAAAGTATGGCATGGGGAATATAGTCAATAATATTGTAATAACTTTGTATGGTTACAGATGGTAACTACTTACCATGGTGAGCATTGTGTAATGTATATAATTGTTGAATCTCTGTTGTACACATGAAACTAATATATGTCAACTATACTTCAATTAAAAATAAATTTAAAAAATATTCATTAAATGTACTCTAAAACCATTATAGTAATGTTAATGTTCCATTTTATGGGCTTACTATAATTTAAGTCACTAGACTATCTGTATTTCAAATGAGTAGATATAATCAATTAATAGCTAAATATTAAATATACTGGTAGTAGAAAATAAAATACAGGGTCTTATATTTTCTTTCTCCTATCTCCCCCCCCACTTCCCTGTCTCTTTTTCTCTTATTCCTTTCCTTTCCTTTCTTCTCTCTGTCTCTCTTTCTTTTCTTTCATTCTTTCTCTTTCTTCTACAACAACAAATTCAGTTCTGATAGAAATACTCTAGGGGTGCCTGGGTGGCACAGTCGGTTAAGCATCCTGCTCTTGGTTTCGGCTCAGGTCATGATCTCAGGGTCCTGGGATCGAGCCCTACCTCAGGCTCCATGCTCAGCATGGAATCTTCTAAGTACCTATCATTTCTTTTTTACCATTTAATCGTATACAGGCTGTTCTGTTACACCCTGATAATAATAATAATTATTATTTTTTGAGTGTAGTTGACACACAGTGTTACATTAGTTTCAGGTATACAGCATAGTGATTCAACTTCTCTGTACATTTTGCTGTGTTCACCACAAGTGTAGCTACCATCTGTCACTATACAGCACTATTACAATATCATTGACAGTATTCCTTATGCTGTTCCTTTCATTCCCATGATTCACTCATTCTGTGACTGGAAGCCTGTATCTTCCACTCTCCTTCACCCATTTTCCCAACCCCTTATTCCCCTCCCCTCTGGCAGCCATCAGTTTGCACTCTATTTATAAGTCTGATTCTGGTTTTTGTTTGTTTGTTTATTTATTTGTTTTTTTAAGATTCCACACGTAAGTGAAATCATATGGTATTTGACTTTCTTAGTCTGATTTATTTCACTTTGCTTAATACCTTCTGAGTCTATCCATGTTATCACAAATGGCTAGACCTCATCCTTTTTATGGCTGCGTATTATTCCTGTGTGTGTGTGTGTGTGTGTGTGTGTGTATACCATATCTTTCTTATCCATCCATCTATAAATGGACACTTACGCTTAGGTTGCTTCCATATCTTGGCTATTATAAATAATGTTACAGTAAATATGGGGTGCATATATCTTTTTGAATTACTGTTTTTGTTTTCTTTGTGTAAATATCCAGTTGGATCATATGGTATTTTTATTTTTAACCCTTTGAGGAATCTTCATACTGTGTTCCACAGTGGCTGTACCAACTTACATTCCCACCAGCAGTGTACAAGTGTTCCTTTTTCTCCACATTCTTGCCAACTTTTGTTATTTCTTTTCTTTCTGATCATTACGTTATTAGGAAAACTTGTGAAATAAAAAACTGACATAATTAAATTAATAGAGGCAAGTGTGTAGAGGTTGCATTTATGAACTACAGTTTCAGTTTCAGATTTCTAGTAGTACATTACAGTAACAAAGATATAGCTGTAACTGCACATATGCAACCTAAACACTACTCAGTCAATCCAGTATTTGATTACATCCATCCTTTGCTGTTATTAACTTAGTGTTTCTTAAACATTCGTATCTCCTGTATCTCCTGTGGTTAAGAGAAACCACTCAAATGAATGGTTTAGGTTTTTAGTGTTTGATGCCAGTTCTGAATTTTGATCATCCTTGACATCTGGCAGAATGCAAGTTTTTTACCCTAATTAATGCTTCACCAATATCTCTATGGTGAGTTATCAAAATTCTTGCTCTGATTCAGGAGTAGATACAGTATACTTCTAAATCGTGTACATTCTACTAGTTACTAAGAATATAGTTTATCTTCAGGGAATGTTGGGAATCTTCTCTAAAAACTGAGCTACTCATGATTTCATTAAATATCAAGAAAGGGAGAAGTGAACTGCTTCTTGAGGGCAATCTATAGCTATCTCTCATCTACCACCGTACCTGATATGGGTAGGTATGTCATAAGCAATGGGTGTATGTGGCATTCATTGTTATTCCCTCCTAGTATTTACCCACAAACAACTGGTTTGATGTAACTAATTTATCAAGAACTTTATATATGCCAGAAGCTATTCTTAGCAATTTATTTATATTAACAAAATATGAGGTAGGTAGTAAAATCATCCCCACCTGTAGATGAGAAAACCAAGGTACAAATAAGTTAAATTATTAAACCAGGGATACATAGCTAATAAGGGATGCCATCTGGTTCTAGTGCCCACATTTTTAACTACTATGCAGTATTCTATCCTTATTTGTAAAATAGTCTGATTCATTTGGAAGAGATAGATTTAATAAGTACAAAAGAGAAACAGTAGTATATTGGGCCTAATTCACCCATGGAGATAAAATACTTTCTGGAATAATTGAATATTAGTTTTAAAATGAGAAGATACCAACTTAGATCTCATCCACTTAATCGTTGTGTGAACTTGTTTAAGACACTTGAGATAAACATTTCAACTAATGCTGTAAGAATTGTATATAGTTAATTGCATGATAACCCATAGAGAAATACTAAGTTTTTATTACCATTTATAAAATAGAGCACTGCACTATAAATTAGAAGCAAAATCCAACTCTTATCTTGCACTAGTTAGTTATGATTGGATAAATCACTTAAAATTCTATCTTATTTCTCATTTATAAAATAACAATTTAACCTTATCCTCTAAAATTATCACAGGGGGGCGCCTGGGTGGCTCAGTTGGTTGAGCGACTGCCTTCGGCTCAGGTCATGGTCCCGGAGTCCTGGGATCGAGTCCCACATCGGGCTCCCGGCTCGGCGGGGAGCCTGCTTCTCCCTCTGACCCTCTCCCCTCTCATGCTGTTTCTCTCTCTCTCTCTCTCTCTCTCAAATAAATAAATAAATAAAATCTTTAAAAAAAAAAAAAAAAAAAAAAAAAAAAAAAAAAAAAAAAATAAAATTATCACAGGAATGTTGGAAAGAAAAATGAGAAAGTAAATGAAAGTGCTTCGAAAAGGCAGCCTACAAATCCTACCTGGTGGCATTGCTACAAATAGAGCTTAAAAATATTAAGTTCTATATGATATTTAGATCCTTCTTGGAGTCTCTTTTGTTTTCAATTAGGTGATGGTATGGAGAAAAGTTGGTGGTTATTGAAATAATAGAATTCCTGTTTTAGGTGGGTGGCTATATGATCTGTTTTATGTATTTTTTTCTTTATCATTAACATTAACTTTTCTGAAGTTTCATAATAGGGATCCAGCCATAGTAATGTTTTAAAACATTTTAATATATATGACTTATGTATGTATACACATTACACATGTATGTATATGTATACACATATGCACACAGATATTTTCACTTTTAGAAAAGGCACTTTTGGAAGTTTGATTTGATTCAAACCCTCTATTTTGTGATTGACGATAATATAACTTGTCATTTAACCACTATTCCCAAGGTGGGAGTAGAACCAAGTCTTCTCAAATAGAATCCAGGGCATTTCCCATAGTCCATGGTAGTATTTACCTCTTCTACCAATGTTCTGACATACTATTTTCTTTCTTTGATTTTTATCCTTTCTTTTCACTTCTTTCCATTTAGTTCACTTCTTTTTTTAATCTTTAAATTTCCCCTCTCCCTTATTGTCATAATAACTTCCAGGTCAGAAATTTAAAAATGCAGTCAAAATAAATCCAAGATTGTTAAATCCAATCCAAGATGAAATTTCCATCTCATTCAAATTTTAGGTAAAAAGATACTTTACATTTTAATGTATTCACTTAAATATATAGCTACCACAAAGAACTAGGTTAGGCTTCTTATGTACTTGGGAACATCTATGACTGTGAGCCAAGTAGTGCTTTCCCCATAACAGACATTGAAAATGCTCTAGTTTAGATTTTTATTAAGAAGTGCATAGAATCCACATGCCAGCTTCCAAGTAGGTGGATCGTTTATGGACATAGATTTCCCAGGAAATCATGGTCTTCCCAAAACCCATATGCTTTCCCCATGACGAGGAACAATGAACCATTTCCTTGAGTCCATATTTCTAACTATGGCTAGAGAGGTTACTTTGTTTAACCCTACATAGCTTTCAGCTTTCTTTGAACCCAAATGGATGATTAGATTTGCTATGCTCTAATGTCTAGACTACTGATAGAGATAGTGAAAATACTGTATTTCTTTCAGGTTTTAAAAGAAGCTTGTATAGGGATTATATGAGGACAGAGTATACACCTTTGGATTATTTTCCTTATACTTTAAAAGTTTAAATTAGAGTTCTAGAGGGGAGGGGGTGTGCGAATGGGTTAGCCTGGTGATGGGTATTAAAGAGGGCACGTACTGAATGGAGCACTGGGTGTTATACGCAAACAATGAATCATGGAACACTACATCATAAACTAATGATGTAGTGTATGGTGATTAACATAACATAATAAAAAAAGTTTAAATTAGTATAGTGGCTTATTAGATAAGTAATAATTAATTTAATCAATAGTTTATTTCTATATTATAATTCACTTTAAAATATAACCATGATAGGCAGGGTTGGATAGAGAGTATGATTAAGGAATTGGATGGGTGAATATAGACTCATGTGCCAAATTACATGTTAGTACTACAGGCAGTCCTTGAAATTGTAATAAGGAAGGTACAGGGCCAATAAAATGAAATTAAAAATTTACCTAGTGAATAATTTATTGAGCTCATGTCTCTGGTGAGCATTGTTAGAACAGCTAGGCCAGGCCTTTCTGAATTACTTATTATTGGCTCCATTATCAGTGACTGAATATTAAATAGGATGGACCATGGTTCTTACCTGGTAGGATAAATCTTCTGTTACTTTTACAATTAGGTTCATAAACAGGCCTGGCTTCTGTGATGGACACTGATCGAAAATCTTCTTTTGAGTAAGACTTCTTAAGAAGAAAACTACTTGTGGCTTAGGTACACTTTTGAAAGGGAAGTGACATTAGCAGTGCTTATCAGTTTGTTATGAAAATTTAATGGAACTTATGATATAAAATGAAATATTGGATGAACTTCTGACAGGTTGTCTTTAATGACAGTTCAGGATACAAATAGCTCATTTCAGAGACCATTTACCTAAGGCTTTTAAATTAAATTTTCTAAGTGCCTTGCATGTTCAACTGTACATTTAAAGCAAGTGGCATTCTACTTCAGGGAAATGAAACCACTTATAGTCATAAAATAATAGATTCAGATTGGCCTTTCAATAAAGGGGTGAATGTGCCAAAAATTTGAAGGTTATTACTGTAAATAAAAATCTTTATTTAGAACTAAAGAGTGCAAATTGATTTTAAAGGTTGTCGTCCTTGCTGGCACATGCTAAAATACAATAATGATAATATGAAAATACTCTGTAGGAAGGAGGATATCCTGAAACAATATAGAACTCTAGTCCTGCAGACAAGGAAACATGGTTCTATGCCTTTCATGAGGATGGTCAAGTACATTAAAGTGATGGGTTACTTCAGTTTTAGGGCTGTGTGAATGAGGTCCAGACATGAAGGCCAAGTGTCAGCAGTTCACCATTAGGCTTATTCTTTCAGAAACATTGTTCTTAACTCTAGAAAGGACTTTCTGTTCATAAAATGTTTGTACCTAAGTCAGTTGGTTAGTGTTTATTGCCCACAGAGTGTTTTGGCAAATAGGGCTGGATCCAAGGAAAATTGCTTATTAGTAATAGATGAAATTAGTATTCCTCACTCAATTGTTTTCTGTATCTTTTTCCTCCCTTTTAATTCACCCTTCTTCCCCCATACCCATACACACTAGTACTCCAGTTTTCTCTGTTCTCTCCTATAATGGGATTAATAGAAGACTAAAGCAGACCTACGAAGTTTGTGACTCTAAGTGACATCCATTTCTCCTCATCCATCAGGAATACTGGCCTTTTAAAAGAGCAGGCAGTGCTTTCCCTGGAAGAGACAAACAACAACTAATAGTAGTATACCCATTTTCTGTATTAGGGAATTGAGCTTGACAGAGAATAAACCACTTAGTCAAGATCACACAGAAAGTTGCAGAACCAGAATTTGTACCCACATCCAATTAACTCCCAGGCTCTTGAGCACCGAGCTCTGTTATTTCCCAATCTCTGGCAGCTAGATTTCAGGAAATTCCTTGTGGAGGAAGGTGAGGAAGAGTTTCTTTTCTTTCTTTCTTTTTTCCTTCCTTCCTTCCTTCCTTTCTTTTTTTTTTTTTTTTTTAAAGATTTTGTTTTTTTATTTGACAGAGAGAGCACAAATAGGCAGAGCAGCAGACAGGGAGAGGGAGAAGCAGGTTCCCCGCTGAGTAGGGAGCCTAACGTGGGTCTTGATCCCAGGATCCTGAAATCATGACTGAGCCAAAGGCAGATGCATAACCGAGTGAGCCACCCAACCGCTCCTGAGGAAGAGTTTCTAGTCTCCCACAAACTTATACTCTATACCCACCAAATTTGCCTGCACATGAGAGCCATTCTTCTAGCCCAGGCCTCCTTAAGGAGCTGCCCTGCATGCTAACTCATGGCTATTCATGCTTTACCTCAGCCATGGCCTTCCTTTAACTTTGCAGCAAGCCTTCATTGTTGTGAATTTGACTCCTCTACATTCCCTTATTCTTCTCATTCTCTTAGGTTATTACTCTCCTGGGGTGACCCATGCCCTAGTTCTGCCCCTCTGGTTTAATTACCCTCCTCTCACCTGCCTTCTGAGACTTGAGAAATTCTGAAGGTGCAGCAAGGACAGAAACAGAGGGTGTAGAAGATGCTTTTGCATTAGTTGTTTGTTCTTATTGATGAAATTAGACACTTCAGTATCCAAGGAGAAAGTATGATATATAAGATTTTATAACTTGGGAATCTGTCTTTTTCTGTTTTTGTCTATGTCTAAGTCAGCATGCTAGAAGCCCAGGAGAGCTGATGGTTTAGTTCCAATCTGAGTCTGAAAGCCCGTGAATCAGGAGAGCCAATGTAAGTTCCAGTCCAAAGGCTGGCAGACTTGAGACCCGGGAAGAGCTAGAGTCTCAGAGTCCAGAGACTGGAAAAGACTCATGTCCCACTCGAGGTACCCAGGCAGTAGGATTTCCCTTCTACTGTTGGGAGGGTAACCCTTTTAATTCTATGCAGGTCTTCAACCAGTTGAATGAAAACCACCTACATTAGGGAAGGCAATCTGCTTTACTCAGTCAACTAATTTAATTGTTAATCTCACCCAATAACACCCTCACAGAAACACTCAAGATGTTTGAACAAATATCTGGGCACCCTGTGGCCCAGTCAAGTTGACCATCACATGTAATGTTTCTATATATGAGTAATGTTTCTTCATTTCTTTGTTCAGCCATTTCTCATAGCTATATGTAGAATGAACATTTGTTTTAGTTAATAGATTCAGTAATGCTTGTTGTCCTATTAATAGTGTCTTATTTTTCTTGCAAAAGTCTAGGTGATAGGAACACCCTACCTATACAGGAGTTTGCCAGGGTTTAAGCTATTTTTTACAATATGTAGCTTAAAATAATTTTCTCATTTTCCTCTCCAAGTGAATCTACCAGTATTTCTCTTGTCACATTTGCAGTTTTGTCTCCATTCTTCTCTGAGATTATTGCTCCTGTCTCCACTTCTGTTTATGATTGTGGACTTTCTTTCCTTCTCCTTTCTCATCCTGCATATACCTACCCATTTAATCAATGTCTATGAACTTTAATCAGCTGCCAGGGGATTGGTTTCCTCCATGTCTATTAATTAATGCCAGTTATAATTTGTCATATTCAGTCAATGCTAGAAAAGTTTGAGAAGGTGAGATTAGCAGGCACATGACTCTTAACCAGATATTTTAAAAGTATAGTGCTAATTTTACAGCTTTACTTATTACAGGAAACCATCCACATTTGTCTTTTGTGGTAGTAGCTAAGCTGATTAGTGCATAGAACTAATGAAACCAATAACATTTTCTTCCTTCTTAAGGCTGTCCATTGTCCTGGCCTTATCTCTAGTCAAGGGCCTGCATCTGTAGTTCTCTCTCTCATCAGCCAGTGAGGGTGCTGTTGTTGGTCACAGGGTTTTGGGTGAAAAAAGAGAGGATCAACTTCTTTTCTGCTACTGACTAAACAACTTGTGACCATGCACTGGGGGAGGCGGATAGGGCTCAGCAGGACAATCTTCTTATGTTAAGGTCAGCAAGTTATTAAATATTCTCCATAGGGAGGTGACTGGATTAAATAATTAGTGGATGTAAAGTGCTTTAAACTGCTAATTATTATGCTTTGTGGGTCTACTTTGCAGATGATCTGTAGTCAGTGAATCTATCATGAGACAAGGGGTTCAGGATGATGTTCTCTCTCATTTATCTCCACTCCCCCATGAGATTTTATAATTATATCATGGATGGGTTTTGGTACTTTACAGCATTTACAAATGTAATCTACCATTGTGACTTCTTAAACTTTGGTACCTAGAAAAACAGGGCAAGATAGCTAAGGAAACCTTTTCAGGAGAAAAGGGAGATTAGAAACACCAGATAGCAGATTGCTCACATTATTAATCATGTGTCACCATACCAACGTAAGAACTATGAGCTTGTGCTATATAGGAGAAAAACCTAGAAATAGGGCTCAACCACTGATAGGTCTGTTATGGGCTACTTTTTTCAAAAGTTCAATTCATCTCCTGTTGTAGCATAGAGATTTGAAAGGTAGAAAAGCAATTACTCCTGTCCCTGGAAGATCAGGCTCTTCTGCATTAAGGAATTATAGCCAGCTCTAGAGATGATTTAAGGAGCTGTCTGACATATACAGTATGTAAAATTGAATAATGCACAGTCAATCATGTCAGTATGGTTTTCAGTAGATTTTAAATAATATGTCTTTGTTAATAAGCTTGCTATGTTTAGTAGCCCCACCCTTAGTATGCAAACCAAAAAGGAGCATGATAAAATTTAAATATATAGCACTCACTCCAAAGTTGGTATGGAATTAAGAAAAAGCACTTGACGGTATTACTTTTAAGTAAAGATCTTTTGAATATTGGTAGGAGGGAGGATGATGAAATTAAAAGCATGATGTAGAGAATAGAAACCTCACTATATTCCTTTAGTCCTTCATTACTCTACTTCTTTTCCATGTACAATTAGAAAAGGAAAAAAAAAGTGGGTAAGCCAGTGATGGGCAAGCCAGTGAGAATTCACTTTGTATTTCTGTGCTGGCTCAAGTCTGAGGAAAGCTCTGATTGTGTGTGCAGCATTAGAAGAGAGGGACTCTGGGGGTACCTGGGTGGCTCAAAGTGTCCAACTCTTGATTTCAGCTAAGGTCTCAATCTCAGGGTCATAAGTTCAAGCCCCGTGTTGGACTCCATGCTGGGCGTGAGCCTATTTTTTTTTTTTTTAAGATTTTATTTATTTATTTGAGAGAGAGAATGGGACAGAGAGCATGAGAGAGGGGAGGGTCAGAGGGAGAAGCAGACTCCCTGCTGAGCAGGGAGCCCGATGCGGGACTCGATCCCGGGACTCCAGGGTCACGACCTGAGCCGAAGGCAGCCGCTTAACCAACTGAGCCACTCAGGCGCCCCTGGGCGTGAGCCTATTTAAAAAAAAAAAGAAATTAAAAAAACCCAGAAGGAATGGACTCTTGAGAGGGGGAGGGGTGGGAAAGGAGGGAATGGGAATGGAAGGTGGTGGGAGGGGAAGAGAGAAAGACTAACTTTCTGCATTTTAGCTAGAGGCTAAAGAGAGCCACATCACAACCTCCTTAGGCTATTAGAAAAAAGGTAGGAGGGGCTAGATTAGAGCTGGAGGTAATGAGGGTGTGTGTGGCTCTGAAAGGCAGTAAATGCAGTGGTTGAAAGCATGGAGTCTGAATCCAGACTGCCTCAGGTCATGAACCCAACTCTCTCAGGTACTAGCTGTATGTCCTTAGGTAGAGTATTTAATCTCCTTGGGCCTCAGTTTATTGATGTAAAATGGGGATAATATTAGATTGCTATGAAAATTAAAGTACCTAGAACAATATATGGGACACTAGAAGCCTGTATAAATGTTTGTTCTTATATAAAAGTAATATTAAGATTATTCTTGTTAGTAAAATGAAATTATTGTTACTAAATAAAAATATAAAAGTTACTATTATCAAAGACCATGAAAAATATGGAAGATCTAATTTCTAAGAGAACTAGAGGACAAATTAGTTGTGGTTAACTATTAGGCAATGAATTATTTCCTAATTAACTTTTAGGAAGACAGTGTGATACAGAGGAAAGAGAATTTGAGCTTTAGAGACCAAACACCTGAGTTCAGATAGGGACTCTGCTATGGGTATATTCCAGATTGGAGTCCTCCTCTTCTCCCACAGACCCACTTTTTCTCTCATAGACCTTCTTTCCTTTTTTCTTTCCTAGCTTTCCCAATCTTCACCACTCAATTATATATTGGCTTTTCTGAAGTTTTTTCTCCTGTTTCTGATTTTTCCATAGCTGTAAGCCTCTTTAAGATACTGTGTACATTCTAGTTGATCTTACAATACAGCAATTATTATTATTATTTTTAAAAGATTTTTATTTATTTATTTTAGAGAGAGTGTGTGAGTGAGCAGGGAGAGGAACAGAGGGGGAGGGAAAGGGAAAGAATCTAAAGCAGACTCCGTGCTGAGCATGAAGACTGATCCGGGGCTCAGTCTCACAACCCTGAGATCATGTCCTGAGCCAAAATCAGAAGTCGGATGCTTAACCGACTGAGACACCCAGGCACCCCAATATAGTGATTGTTATTATAGTTATGTGGGCAAATGTCTTATCTCTGCTTCTTGTATCTAAGTCTTACAGGGTTGGGCTGTGTTTTTATCATCTTGGTATTCTCTGAATTCTTTGTGGTAGTGCCTTAAACTTAGTAGGCCATCAGATATGTGATGAACAAGTACATTAATGAATAAATGCCATTAATCATGTGACCCAGAAAAATCTCATTTTTGGCTTAAGTTTTGTTATTTACAAAATAATAAGATTGAAGGAAAATCTCCAGCTCATTTCTATGTTTCCTTCCAGCTTATAAAGTTTATGATTCTAAATCATTCCATGTCATCATATAAAGAGAAACTGCAGTATATTGGAAATAAACACCAAAAAACTCTTTGAATATAATTACCATGTCAGTTTCCCTAGCTTCACACTTCTATTATTTTTAATTTTCTTCTAATGTTAGCGTATTAAGCACAAATTCCATTATTTTTCAAAATGTAATTAATTAAAAAAGCTTTTCTCAAATAAACAAATGCATAATGGGATTTTAGTGGCTGATAGAATCTGTTTGTACCAAGGTTTTCATGCTCTGACAGATTTTCCCAAAGTTTTGGGCTGTTGCTGTATGTTAAGAAGTTTGGAGCTTATGTATTTATTTTTACTTCAGTTTTAGATTAGTTGATTATTGTTAGTGGCTCTTTTCCTTTTTAAATATATTTACTTGTTTCATTCCATATTTTCACTGTTTTATTACCAGCTACATCTGGTCTCCTACAGAGGTGCTCTAGTTCAGTGTTGCTGCTGTGGTCCAGGACTAGTGATGATACCTCACAGAGTTTTCCATGTTTATAGCGACTGTGATGCGCTCTGTATCCTTGAGCACATAAGGGATGTGATGAGATCTGGAGAATAACTGAATCTGTGGAATAGAAGTTACTTTCTAATGGCATTTTACTGTATTTTTAAAGAATGTTATGATGGGATGTCACTTTGAGTCATCATTCAGTTAAACAGATACATGCATTTGAATTCTTGACTTAGTGTGAAAGTACGTTTCACTTGGCATTTCACTGAGTGTTTGAATTTAAAAGTTCTATTACCTAATGTACAAGCAAAATCATTCCAGTGCTTATCTTGCATCCTACTTAAGAGAGACGGTGTAGTGTGTTTGTGGCAAGACTAGTATTTTGAGGTCATTTTATCACAGGAGTATGATGTTTATGTATCTGTGATTCTCCATGTATAGGAAATGATTATGTTTTATCATGAAAAGATTGTCATTGACAATTCTAATTCCTTCAGAGTTTGGAATAATTCAGCATTCACCTTATAATTGCTTTTTTGCATTATAAGAATTATTCTCATATAATTTTAAGGCTGTTTTGCTGTTCTGGTAATTTCTGAACACTCTTAAGCATATATAAACATCTTACATATTTTTTAATATACAGGGGAGAAAATAAATATTTAACCAATTCTAAACTTTAATTCTTAGAATATTATATTTATCTTATATCAATTATTTAAAAAAATTATTTGTATTGGAGCTCCTGGCTGACTCAGTCAGAGGAGTGTGTGACTCTTGATTTCACGGTTGTGAGTTTGAGCCCCATGCTGGGTATAGAGATTACTTAAATGAATACACTTTAAAAAAGTATTTAAAAATTATTTGTATAGTCAAGATCCTTTCAATTCCCAAGCTCAATGACCCTTTCTCATATATTGAATAACATGAGGAATTCTGACTTTTCTAACATTTGTCACTCTTCAGAATAATTAGGCAAATTCTAACTGGTGTGTTGGGGCTCTACTCAGTAGCATGCATTGGGGAAATAACTTTATTTTCCCTATCACTGTCTTTAGATCCACATGGTTGAGTCTCCCTTTCAAAGCTCTAAATGATACTGTGGCAAATTTCCTAGCTTTTTAGTCACTTTGAAATAAAGAATAATCTCTTTAAAAAATCATTTTATATACAGTTTAAAGCTTTTCCTCTTGTGTTTACCGTGGTACCTAGCAACCCCAGTTCAGGTATAACCCAGGTTCCATAGCCTGTAGGAGTGGGGGAAGTGGGTGAGGCATAGCCTGCTTCATCACTGAGTTTGTCCTACTTTTCCATCCACTTGTTAACTGTTGCTTCTGGTTCTATGCGTGGGCAGGGAGGAGGAACTAGAAGATAAGAGCAAGATCTTCCTTGGTTGTTGCCATTAGAATCTGACATTGAGGCCCTTACTGTGACATATATTTAAATGCTGACTCTTTTTCTCAAAGGATGCTTTTTTGGTGATCTTTATAGAATCCTTCCCTCCATCCTTCCCCAACTTCTCCTGGGACCTCTATCCCTATAGTTTTCTCTACTTTCTGGCTGTCCTGAGTGGACATCCACTCCTCAATTCTTAATCCTAAGAGTATACTCTGTACATCCTTGTCCTGGTAGGCGGTTTTCGTGAGCCTAGTACTGTTCAAATGTCTGAAGCCCAGATACTTCTTTTCAGCCGCTGCCCAAGAAAACTCAGCATCTTTGTCCTTGTATCCTAACCTTGGACATCGAACAAGCATGTGCCACTACAGCTCTTTCTCTAATATTTGCTATCACAAACAATTAGAGTTGCCCTGCTTTTTTCAGGTGAGAAAATGCAGGTGAAGTTCTCAAGAGAATTCTCTTTAATATTCTGATTCAATATTAACATTAAATGAACCTCTGAATTTTTATATCTGAAAAAGCATGGGAACTGGGGGCAGAAAGTGTGGAAGGAGGGGGTTTAAGATGTCATCTCCTTTTGAACTTGTAGCAGGTGAGAGACAACTACGCCAGAATATAAAAGTGTGTTTAGATACTAGCACCTGTTTATAGTGGAGGACTTTGGATTTAAGGGAAGAAAAATTTTCTTTCTATTTAACATTTTGAAATAAACACTAAGTATATATACACATACAGAATCATCACAAATACACTAATAGTAATGCAGACTGATGCAAAAATGTTTTGTCTTGGTGACTCCAGTACTACTGATGTCATCGATAATGTGATTTTCTATTTTAATACATTTCTGAACAAGACAAAGTGTGGTGATCCTTCATTTACATAAGAGTTGCATTCCTAAAAACATATGATGCATTTCAAAACCATGCTGGATTTTCATTTCCAGCTATGACTGACTAAACTGTGGCAGTTGAAATTTCCTACCAAAAGCCAGGTGATGAGAAAAATCTGTTCAAAAGTATCTCAGAAGTCACCAAGGGAGCCAGGACTGAAGGGGACAAGATCCTGGAGAGAAGGGAACACACTCTATCACCTTCCCCCTCAAGATATTGATTAACTCATGAACAGTGAATAGTGAGACTCTAAAGAGCCGAGCACAAACTGGCTGCCAACAGGCTGAGAAACTAAGCAGGACTTTGGGAAGTCTCCTGGTAATTGGGGGACAAAAATTAGAGTTACTCAGGCTCTCAGTTGGGATCCTGAAAGACTGTTGTCTAGAAATAAATAAATTCTCTCTGGAGAAAAGTAATATTCTGAGTTTCTCTAGACTTTCAACCTAATGTCCAAAATTCAATAAAAAATTATCTGGCATACTGACAAAAAGAAAAAATAAACAAAGAAGCAGACTTACAAGTAATACAGATATTAGACATACATTTTATTTATTTATTTATTTATTTATTTATTTTAAAGATTTTATTTATTTGAGAGAGTGCGCATGCATACAAGTGTGGCAGAGGGGTAGAGGGAGAAGCAGACTCCCTGCTGAGCAGGGAGCCTGACCCTGGGGCTCCATCCCAGGACACTGAGATCATGACCTGAGCCTAAGGCAGATGCTTAACCAACTGAGCCACCCAGGTGCCACTAGACATACATTTTAAAATAATGTAATCAAGAAAATAGAAGAAAAGATGTAGAATTTTATCAGAGAACTATGCCCAACACACACACATACACAGACATAGGCACTTACAGACAAACACACAGGCACCTATGTATGTATGTATTATTAGTATTATATAAAACAGAATTTCTGGTATTCGATAAACATAACCACAAGCAAACAGGTTTTACACCTATGTGAATGTCTGGTGGGCACTTGAAAATCCTGTAGGATGTGGAAATATTGCTCATGATGTAGAACTGTTTTACATATTATAGACTAGTATCCCTGCTTGTCCTAATTCAAATTCACCTGACATCATGGTGTCAACTGAAACACTCCCACAAGTTTTCCAGATGCACTTTGGGGGAAGTAATGCCTCTGTTTGAGAACCATGGCTCAGTTGCTCAGTCCTTTTTATGGGGAGGGGTACAACCCAGAGAGGTGTGATTGCTATACAAATTTATACAGATTCTGCTGCTGGTTATTTGAAGAGATGAGGTTTGAACCTTGACCTCCTAACTCTTAATCCAGTGCTCTTCTACAAATCTTCTGTTTCAGGTAAGTATTAAAGTTCTTGGGAGAACTGGCTTTGATTTCTGTGTCAATCAGCAACTTGAAGGTACACACATACACACAACACATACAGATGAATGATACAGGATACTTAAAAACCATTAATAGCTGAAAACTATTGTTATAATAATGCAAATCCCTTTCCAAAATTTTGAAGTATGCTGGGACTTCTTGCTGAGAGTTTAAAGGCCTCAAAACACCTCACCCTCCTTCAGCTTAGGAGAATCAAAGGAATACTTCAAAGATCTCAAGTTGGAAAAATATCAGAAAGTCCTACTTGTAGAATAGTTCAAAGCAATCATAGGTGAATCATGAGGGATTTGTGTGAAAAGTTAGTATCCAAATATATTTTGCCTCTGAAATTCACACTGGCTTCTAAATTCAGTTGTATTAGCATTTTTATAAATTCTCTCACAACTCTGCAGTTCTTCAGCATCCCCTGAAATCATAGCCTCTACTCCAGCTTTAATGTTCAGATAGCTGTCATGTCTCACAGACTTCTGAGATACCTGCTTTCCATCCATTTGCTCTTTGCTTCTCTTACATGTGGAAAATAGAGCTTGTCTGAAGGATTTTATTTTTCTCTACCTCTGTTTTTTATTTATTTATTTATTTATTTGACAGAGACAGAGATAGCGAGAGCAGGAACACAAGCAGGGGGAGTGGGAGAGGGAGAAGCAGGCTTCCCGCTGAGCAGGGAGCCGGATGTGGGACTCGATCCCAGGACCCTGGGATCATGACCTGAGCCGAAGGCAGACGCTTAACGACTGAGCCACCCAGGCGCCCCTCTCTACCTCTGTTTTTATAGGCAACTTCAGATTTGCATTTTTATCATTCCTCTCTCAAAACATGTTGGCATTGTTGTTGAGTTCTAATGGCTCTTTATTGGTAGTTCTCAAAATTAGTGCATCATTATTTATTGCTCTGAGTAGGTTTGTATGCAAGCTTCACTTTATTTCTTGTTATTTTTTTTCCTGGCAAAGTAGATTCCTAGTATCTACGAGTGAGATATATGTATGTGTGTGTATATGTGTGTGGGGGGGTGATGGGAGTGGGTGTGTCACTAGTGCAAGAGCCCAGTAATGAGCACCCATACCTACAGAAGGTAGTTACAGAGCCATTAATTCTGTTTATAAATGTACACAAAGTGAAATGGTTCCATATCTTTCAGAGCTTCAGTGAATTCCACTCGATGAGTCCTTGCCAGGGAGGCACTGTACCCTACAGAGGGGTCAGTTCTTATTTGCTGCAACTCTGGGTGTGTCAGGAAGGCTTGGGAAATTGTGAACACCAGATATTCCTCTTCAGCTCCTTGCAGTTTAGCGATGTCCTCAGCAGTATTATATCTCTGAGATTTAATTTGTCTTCATTCTTCTACTCAACAGATAATGCTTGAACACTTGTCTAAATATAAGGCTCTTCTACTGGCATATATATGACCAATATTGAATATTTTATTCAAATATTTCAGTTGTTAGCTTTTTATATGATTTTCAGAAGTCTGTACAAGTCTTACTTCAGTCCTGATTCTTTGCCTAAGCCCTTTTATGTAGCTGTACCACTGGAGTGAACCACATGTTCAAAGTAATTGTGAAGATAGATTTTAGGAATATTGTAAAGGTCTCTGACTTCCTTTCTGCCCTACCTTCATTTTCCCCTTCTCTAGCAGTCTCCAAATGCTTCTCTCACCAGCTCATGAGTGTGATTATTTTGTTACCTTGGAATCATTTATTTGGCTCAAGTTTTTTTTTTACTAAAAATTTAAGCCTATTATTTTATTGCCTGGTAGTATGACTTGGTCTGTACTTTTAGGAGAGCAAGTTTTAATGAGAAGGTGTAGGAAGCTTGAAGATTCTGGCCCCTTTGAGGAAGAATACCTCTTGGGTAGGGAAGGAAGCACTGCTATGGGAAGAAGCCAGGGGTACCCAGGCCATCTAGAATAGATTATACTGATCATAGCATAACCTATTGTTGGTTTAGGGAGCTGTTATTAGAACTGTGGTTCTCACTTTGTGTTGGAAGTTATCTCAGGGAAGAGAGAAATATGTGGTCTGACTTCTTTGGTAGGTTGGCTAGACTTCCAGTGTGTGCTAGTTCAGGCTATAGGAAAAGACTTAGAATATCAGATTCAACAAGGTTTTATTCTTTTCAGAATATAGGGTGAAGGGTGGACACAGTCTGTGGATAGAGAAGAATGATGCATTTTTGCTCACTTTACTGTATCCTTATATTTTTCATTAATCATACTCCTCTATAGGATAGTGTTGAAAGTATAGACACTAGAATCAGGCAGCCTGGTTTCAATTCCTGGCTGTGTCCCTTACTCACAGTGTGACCTTGAACAGACTAGCCCCATTGTACTCTAAAGCACCTCTAAATACTGCTTCTAAAATGGGGAATAATAACAGCATCAACCTCATAAAGTAATTTTGAGAATTAAGTAAGAAAGTATATGGCCAGCATTTTGCACAGTTTGTGGAATAATGATAGGTGTTAATTATATTCAAGTTTAATTTTTCTTTATGATTTCATTTAACTTCAAACTGTGGTTGTTTAACATCCCCCTAGGTATTATTCCAAACATTTCCAATGGCTATTTACTGCAATATTTTCATAATCTTTTCACAATCCAGTGTATGGTAGCTATTTTCTGGATTTATTGGTTCCAGTGAATTACTTGCCCTTTCAGAGAACTTACTACCAACAGCATCTTAATTTGACAACATTGTACAGATGTGCTTTGCATTTCAGTTGTTTTGTTTTACCAACTGTTAATCTTATGTTCTTTAATTTAAAAGAGATGAAAATGGTGACAAAAGCACAGGCTGAGTTTAGTTGTCCAGCAAATCTTTTCTTTTGACTTTCAGATATAAGATGTCCTAAAACTCTTACAAGTGCGCTCATCTTTTTATTTCACCGAAGTAGCTTTACAAAAGACATCCTCCACCAACTCTTTCTTGGACTACTTTGAATTATTTATTTTTTAAAAGTTAATCACACTTGCTCTTCTTCCAAATACATCCAAATTTATTTACTGAGACCTGGTCTCTGAACCCTCATTAGCATATCTGGTATGCATTTCTAAAATAAAGCTATTATTAAATGTGTTTGTGGTAGACCCAACTTAGTTTGGTTGCCTTGCTCATGGTAACTTCCCAGGTGGTCATGAATATGCTGCTCTCCTTGTTCAGGTTTTGGACTCCACTCCTGGCCACAGGTGATCAAGCTGGGCCAGCCATAGTGTCTCCTTCTGGTTCTCAAGTAATTATAGTATCCAAGAGGTAGTAATAACATCCAAATCAGGTCATTCTTGCCTGGGAACTTTGCAACACGAGAAATAACTCTTATTTTTATTTTGAAATTTCCCTTGTCAACAATAGCAGTAGGGTGTTAGCTTAGACCTGCCTTCAGTCATACTTCTCAGTCCCATGGTGACAGCTGGCCCCAAGAGAAACAGAGATGAAACTTATAGAGGATGAGAGAGCATCTGGATGGCGTTTGGGTCCTTGGATGAAGCCAGATCCACTCCTTGTCTTTTCACCCTGCAAATGTTCTCTTTAGGCTTAAGCTTAATTGAGTAAAATTTGAAATTTCTCATGTAAAATTTAAAAATTCTCACCAATACAATTCCTTTAAACTTCAGCCTCACAGTCAATAAAAGGGTCTTGATATTTTAAATTTAAACCTTACTAGCAATTTAAGTGTAAGGAATCCTATGCCAGCATTCAGCTATCCTAGGACAAAGAGAATTTACAGCTTTTGTGAAACCCTTTTCTCATTAACTGTGTAAATGAACTGTGCCAGTAATGAAAGTATGGTGAGCTGAAATGTAGCATGTGTCCTTGCTGAGGAGTTGCACCCAGTAGCCTGGACCTGGGTTCAGGTCCTGATAGCAGATCATTACCTAGGTGATCCTGAGCCCATCATTTATGGTTTTACTTTGTAAAATGAGGATTAAAATGATCCCATAGTGTGGTCATGAAAAGTAAAAGATGATGAATAAAGCAGAGCTTTTGATAGGCTTTTTTTCTAATACAAACATATCTTGTGTCTTTGTTCCCTTTTGTTGGTATTTGAGCCTCCGTTCTGGCTTCTTGTTCTGCTGCAAAAAATGTATGTATGGGTGGGGGGTGGGGTGCGGTGAAGCTGATCTTGGCAGCAGGACAAAAGAGCTTTTATACACCTGCTCTTTTGGTTTATGGAGATCTCTTGTGTTATTTAAGCTGTAACTATCTGAACCAAAATAGTTGTCCTGATTCTTCCATTCTTGCATATGCCCCAAGACCTGCTTTCCATAGCATTGTACAACTGCTTCTTACACAAGTAGTGTTTGACACAGAGACAGAACTGCTGAAAATGGGTTTTCCCTTAGCTGGAAACTTCTTTCAGGCAGTTTAATTCTTTTTTTTTTTAAGATTTTATTTATTTATTTGACAGAGAGAGACACAGCGAGAGAGGGAACACCAGCAGGGGGAGTGGGAGAGGGAGAAGCAGGCTTCCTGCTGAGCAGGGAGCTGGATGTGGGGCTCGAACCCAGGACCATGGGATCATGACCTGAGCTGAAGGCAGACGCTTAACAACTCAGCCACACAGGCGCCCCCAGTTTAATTCTTAATCATCACCTTAGTTCATTTTGTAGTTTTCTTTTGTTATTATTTGTCTTCTAATACCAGCTCTAAGTAAGGAGTTTCAATTTTCCTTGCCTTTTTCATAGCTAGAACTCTTCAGTAAATAGGAAGATCCACTTTCCTTCATTGTCTGTCATCAGTTGCCCCAGACTTCCATTATTAGTAGATTATATTCAAAGGTGTTTTTCTCTTTGATGCTTTGGATCCACTAGGCCCTGACACATTTTAAACACTAAGTAAATGGTAACCACAATTATCATTGTAATGGTAATGCTCACCATATTTAAAAGTGCTAAGATGCTAGAACAACTGACATATAGCACCTCATTGGGCACCAGATTCTATTCTTTCTACTAACCTGATTGTTGGAGTAGGTTCTTCATACCAGTTGTGTCTTACTTGAAACAGTTCACTCAAAGAAGGATTCACTAAGGAAGGATTATCTTCCTTCATAGAGGAGGACCTTCTTTGGACAAGAGTATATGAGTGAAGCCTTTTTCCTACTGAAACAGCCAAACAAGATTTTGCAGTTCCACAGCTAAACTTAAATTTTCTTGTTAGGCCACTAAACCTGAATATAGACTGAATATAGACTGTAACACAGAGATGCTAGTAATAAGTGTATAAATAAATTCTTATGTGTTTTATGTTCTTGATAAGAAAGATTAACAGTCAGCTATGATATTTCTCCTTGAAAACATTTCTCATGTTCAAGAATGGTTTTATTATTGCCTTTTGAAACAAGTTGAATATTTGGATGAATAGGCAACTGGTAAAATGTCCTTGCCCTTGTGCTAATAAACTTTGAAGAAGAGTTTTCAGCTGCATTGAAGGATATTTGTTTTTCCTGCTCATACCTTGTAAGTAATTCAAGTTGTAATTTTCACTGGTGCTATGGCGAAATTACCACTTTAGCATAACGGAGAAAAAAAATGAAACAATTGATGAGTCATCTATCAGAATAACTAGATGCAACTGTTCAAAGGGGAAGCAGGAGAGACCAAGAAGAAGTGATTTTGCTGTCAATTATACTGTGTTTGATCTGAAGTAATTATATATAAAAAAGAAATGTGTTGGATGTTAGGGTCTCTACTGTCCTAGACATACATTGCTCCTGCCTTTCTAAGCTTTTCTTTGAACTTAACCCCACTGGTGAAAAGTAGGTACTGGATATGAATTACCTTAATAGTTACCACCTTGTCTATTGAGTTGAGGAATATATTAGCTATGGTAGGAATTTAGGAAAAATGCTTCATGGTAAGCATCACTTTGAGCAATAGTAAAAGTAAAAATAAAATAAAGTAAAAATAATAAGGAGAAGGATGTGATATTGCAGTCAGTCCTGGAGACAACGAGGTGGTGAGATATTTTGGTGTCATAAATTGGTTTCTGGACCAACTTAGCATACCATTACTTTGAAATTAAATTGAACAAGTTTTATATCAGGCAATTTAAAGAAGATTAAGCCTATTTGTCTTGTAAAAATCAGTGAATGAGATGATACCAATTTTTGCTTTTCGGTGTAAGTTTTATTTCCTCTGATGGATCTAGTTTTCAGTGAATATGATTTTCAAAACTCTGTAGATCATTTACATCCTGAGAATAGGAATAGGATTGAATTCCAAGTTATCATCAGTACAAGATATATGTAATGCAACACCAGCAGCATCATTCTGTGGAGAGGGCTCAAGCTCTTCATTATGTCTCCCCTCAGCTGCCATTTACCTCAGTAGGGCTAGTGTCTCAGAGGTCTGTTGTTTCCCAATTCACTTCCATTCAAGTGTGGGCAGGGGGCTTATCCTTAATTGGCTTATTTCATCTTAATACCTGTTGATGAAATGTTTGTGAAAGACTTAAAGTCATTTTGTATCCTTTGTAATCATGTTTTTCAGGTGCTCTGATGAACATGCTGTATTACAGTCAACTATTAGACAATTTGAATAATAGTTTTCTTTGCTTTAAATCATAGTGTATAAATACTTTCTTGAACTATAGTTTGAACTCTCAAATAATTGTGATGTCTAATGAAACTTAATACGAAAGAATGAACAAATATACAAAGAGTCCTTGGGTGTCCTGACTTAGGTTTCTGAGGAAGCTGACTCATTAACTAAAAGAGAAGACAGTTTGCTTTCTGGTTAGCAAAATGGTGGCCTAAGTGCAACTGGTTGAGTCTTACCTCATGGGAAATTATAGCATAACTTCAATAAGTTGTAATAGCTTCTTGTGGCTGCTATAAAAAATACCACAAATTTGTGGTTTAAAACAACAGAAATTTATTCCCTCATATTACTGGAGGCCGAAGTCTGAAATCGGTTTCATATGGTCAAATCAAGATGCACTTCCTCCTGAGGCTCCAGGGGAAAGTGTCTGTCTTGTCTTTTCCAATTTCTGGTAGCTGCTGGCATTCCTTGGTTTGTGGCTGCATCATTCCAGTCCCTGCTCTGTAGTCCTACTGCTTTCTCTTCTGTCTGTGGTAAAATCTTCCTCTGCTTCTCCCTCATAAGAATTCATGTGATTGCATTTATGGCCCACCCTCATAATCCAAGATAATTTCCCCATCTCAGGGTCTTTAACTTGTTCACATCTGCAGACCCCCTTTTTTTTTTGCCACGTAAGATAACACTCACAAGTTATAGTGATTAAAAATGTAGATATCTTTTAGGAATCCATTATTCAGCCTGACACTCAAGTTTTACCAGGATATGTAATTTTTAATAGATAAATAGCATGATCTAAATTACTAATAACAGTGCTTTTCAGGAATTAGCAATATTTTTCTCTAAGAATTTAGAGAATCTAAAGTGGCAAATTGGAGACAGTTTGGCTTTTGAACCAGAGCGTTACAAAACACAATTAAAAATGAAATTTGCAGACTTTGTGTAGATTCAGGGTTTTGTGAAATTGCATATTAGAGTTTGTCTAAGCTTTAGATTCGGTGTTTGTTACCATTGCTTGTCCACACCTTTGGATGTTTTCTAAAATCTAGAGCTTGTCTGCTATGTCAGTATTTTCTGGTCTCCAGGAATTATTGCGATGAGAATTTTAAAATGGAGTTTCTTTCTTATCAATACATAGTAATTGATAAATATTTGCATATTTTGGAAGCTATGAAAGAAGTGCACAAGGCTTTTTTCCCCCCTCCATATTAAGGGTCTTATCTTTCATCATCATATAAGACTTTGATAACATGGAACTGATCCCTTAGATCTTATATTGATCCCAGGCTCTCCTTTTCAGATCATCATACCCAGGATCTGATACACAGTGGTAATCATTGGGCTCTCATGTAAAATCAAACCTTTCTCCCGGGCCCCACCTGTTCTTTATTACATCTCTTCTCCAATACATACTCCCCAATTCTGACACTTTGTCTTATGATTTGGTTCTTGTAGTCCTCAATTGCTCTCAGCGTTGCTTTGATGCTGACCAGAAGCATAGAGACGGACTTCTTATGGTCTTTCCACAGATATTCCTGGGCAGTGATTGCTTTCTACCCTCTAACCACCCTGCTTGCCCCAGGTGTCTTGTGATATGATTATGCTTCCCCTTGACACCAGAGCACAATTATGGCATAGTAAAATATAGTAATGTGAAGAAATCCAAATACTATGGCCAGTAGCTTGAAAAGGCTTATTTTCCTTAGCTGAATTATGAGAATGAATTGTTCAGGCTGCAGTGTTCTAGGTTATTGGTACACTAAAGGTAGAATACAAGAAACTATGATCTTACTGATCTGTGTTTTGGAAAAGACTGGCTCACAAACATTGTTTGATTCATTCAGTCAACAAGAATATTTTTATTTGCCAAGACCTTTGCTAGTTAACAGGGATAAAATGATAAAAACAGATTTGCTTTATGTCTTCTTGGGGCTTTCATGATAGTGGAGGGAGTTACTAAATTAAATGGTCGTAAAGAATTGCACATTACAATTATGAATGATAAAAGACTTATTCTTGGAAAAGTCAGAGCATGTAACTTAGGTGAAGGGAGGCATTCAAAGAAGGTTTCCATAAACAAGCAATACCTTTATGGATATTTGAGGAATGAATGGGAAATTAGCAGAATGGGGTGGTGGGGGTGAGGAGAGAACATTCTATGCAAAAGCACATGTGCAAATGTCCTGTGGTAGTAGGGAGCGTGGCATGTAGAAGGGATTAAATAAAACCAATGAGGTTGAAACAGGAAGTCATTTTCAGTACAGTAACATTGGTAGGGTGTGTAAGAATCAGATTATCTGTTTTTAGGCATTTTAGAGATTTAGCCTTGCCAGAAAATTCATAAGGAACTATTGGATACTCTAAGCAAAAGTATATGTGATCAGGTTTTGTTTTTAAAAAGATACTTTACTGTGTGGAGATGAGTTTGTAGGAAAGGAAGAATGAATATAAGAAGTCTAATTAGAAGACTACTGTAAAAATAGAGATGAAAATGGGTCATTCTGTTTTTCCATATTCTTTGATTTTGTCCTTTCTGGCTTTCAGCATTGTGCTTGGATCACTATATATTTGTTTAAAGAACAGTAAAAGATCTATGAATGAATAAATCCAGCTACGGTTTGTTGTAGGAGAAGAACTTGAACCAACTACGCTGTGTTTGTTGTTTAATGTTTGTTGTTTGTCACCAATACTCATGTTCAACTTGAAAAACTCAAAAGTTCTATAGCATCATGAAAATACAGAGATCAAAATGTTCTAAATAGGGGCGCCTGGGTGGCTCAGTTCATTAAGTGTCTGCCTTTGGCTCAGGTCATGATCCCAGGGTCCTGGATTAAGCTCCACTTCAGGCTCTCTGCTCAGCAGGGAGCCTGCTTCTCCCTCTCCCTCTGCCTCTCCCCTGCTTGCGTTCCCTCTCTCTGTCAAATAAATAAATAAACAAACAAACAAACAAATAAATAAATAAGATCTTTAAAAAAATTTTAAAAATGTTCTAAATATAGCCAATCACTCATTTGTGCATTAGGGAAAGAAGTTAGAAGAGTTCTAGGGATATAGGGCAGACATCCCATATTTCAATCCTTGTGGACCAGGAAGTTATTAAGCAAAATTAAAGGTCTGATTAAGACTGCAAAGGGTATAAAGATTCCTGAGGTTCTTGGTAATTATGCAATAGAAATTTAATCCAAATTGGCAGGAAATTAGTCTTTGAAGGATAAGAAGATGATAACTAGGTCACTTGACAATATGGTGTGAATATTTTGTCAGAGCTTAAGAAGAGGTCATTCTAACTGCTTCATTAAGACTCAAATATTCTATTAAAATGAAGATATTCTAAATATGTCAGGCTTTAGAAAAAGGAACCCAGGAATTACAAAGAGACATTCTAAATTGCAAGTGCTTAATGTCCATCCAAGAGTTGAATTAATTGCCACAAAAATATGAAGTAAATATTTCTGCTGTAAATTCTCTCAAATGTACACCAAAAGCATTTAAAATATTATGAATTAAAATAAAGTTGAGGCTTTGAAAATGTTCTCAGTTGGTTTTATGAGTTGGGCTCAATGCGGTCTGGGTGCCTCAGTCAAAGCCCTAGTGTGTCCTACTCAGTGAAAGGCAGAGTTGCTGCAGCAGCACAGCAAGGACCTGCCTTAATTGGCTTATCTAGGGAGACTGGTGTTTTCCTTTCTTAAATTTTTTTTATTTTTTATTTTTAGAGATCAGGTCCAGAGCCTGACAAGTTTATTTACCTGGAGAAATAGATTTTAGGCTCTAGAAGAAAAGATTAAAAACACAATTTGAAGTGAAAGGGTAATCTGATGACACAAATTATCATTGATTAAAGAGCCACTTTACCTCAGACCCAGTACAAATTCTGTGCTTCACAGTAGAATTCGTCTAACCTTGTTGAGAGAGGAGACAGCCTGGCAAGTAATACCCAGGGCATTATTTCTGGGCTCCAGTTAACCAAGGATAATTATTCATTTTACTAAAACCCATTTGTAGGACCCACAAAATTATAATGTAGTAGATCAGTACAAGGCTTTAGAGTCTTACACATGTGGGTCAGATCCTGTCTCTACCAGTTATTTGCCATGAGACCTTGGTCACAGTACTTAACTTTTTTTTTTTTTAAAGATTTTATTTATTTATTTGACAGAGAGAGACACAGTGAGAGAGGGAACACAAGCAGGGGGAGTGGGGGAGGGAGAAGCAGGCTTCCCGCCGAGCAGGGAGCCCGATGCAGAGCTCCATCCCAGGACCCTGAGATCAAGACCTGAGCCAAAGGCAGATGCTTAACGACTAAGCCACCACCCAGGCGCCCCAGTACTTAACTTTTCTAGGCCTTATTTTCTTATCTCTAAAAAGGGGATAATAATACTATTTACTTCATACAATTATTGGGAAAATGAAATTACTTCATAAGTACAGTGAATGGCAAATAATAAACTAAAAAATTATAGCAACTACTCTTATTGGGAGGCTTTCAGATTGTTTATGATCTTTATCTAGTTGTCATCACAGACAGAAAGAATGAAAATTTTTTGTAGTGTATAATGCCAGTTATGCAAATATAATGAATATTCTACAAAACACAGATTCTCAATTTTAGGGAAACCATTATTTTCAAATTTACCACTGAAGCATTATTATAAACTTGCATAAAAAATTGTTTACCCTATTGAAATATTTACAATATTCTCCCCTCTATGAGAGCCATGGATAGAGAAGTGTTAATGTCATTTTGTATGAGTTTTTCTTATATTCAGGTATAGTTTATTCTTGGGAAAATATTAACTGTTTAGGCAAATTCAGCAAAAGTTAGTGACTAGAGGGAATTGAACTAATGCATACACTGAATAGAATATCCTAGTATTTTCTTGATTTGTTCAAATGGGAGAAATCATGTAATTTTTTTGAAAAGTGCAATTTATATGAAAATGTAATTTCTAGACATTCAGCAGCCCATTTACAGGGTAAAAAACTGTTGTCATAAATCCAAAAAAATGCAACTTTACATTTTCATGACTATTTATCAAAATGAAATATTTTTCTGCAGGCACGATAGATAGCTTATTATTATACATTTGGGGTTTTTAAAGATTCATATTTTGTTTTAGAAACAGACTATTATTTCTGACTGACTGCTTTGGGTTTTAAAACCAATGTTGTCATTAGCAGAGAAGCATACCAAGTTACATAAGCAAAAACAAAATCAAGCTATACTTGAACAGCACCTCTGAGGAAGTTTCTCAAGAAGTCATTTAGGCAATTTAAAATGTATTTTTTTCCTCTGATGTTCTGATATGCTACATATAGATAAAGTTTAATTGCCCTTGGGTGATTATTTTAAAAGGAATCTCAAAGCTAAATCTTAATCCCTTAATTTCTAAGTACCTCACAGTGTTTCCCTTGTGATCATCTGGTTTACCACTTCTTTGCTAATTAATCCTAGAGAAATTCCTCTAAGAATTCCTATTTACTCTGTATATAAATATACAAGTATCTGCTGTTGATGGTATTTTGAAAGAACCATTTTATAGATTATGGGGGGCATCTGCCTCATTCACAATCTTTTTTTTGAAAAATCTTTCTCCTCTATGTGATTGAACACTTACAGCCATTTTTTATCACATGATCCCCACTCTCTGAATCAAGGCTCAGCTATTAAGATTCTCTTTCCTATTACTTGAATTTCTGAGCCAGTAGCCAGTTGTAGTCTTCATTGGCTTGAGGTTTTCATTTTAGGGAAGCACTGATCTATAATATCCTCAAAAAGATGGAAATGTAGTTTTCAGAGAGGGAGAAAGAGTGGACAGATTATGCAGAGAGAAGCATTTTCAAGTTCATGAAGTCCCTACAAGTCAAAGAGAGTAATTTTTGTTTCCTAACACTTTCCAGTTGCTGGTTCCAGACCCTCACGAGAACCACTTATCCATGATTTTCATAAGCTATTCCTGTGTCCCTATAACAAATTTTACTTTGTTGAAGTAGCTCGTGTGAGTTTCTGCTATTTGCAACCAAAGAACCTCTACTAAGGAGGTAATTCAAATCTATGGCCTTGTTTAGGGAAAAAAATGATGGTCCTGGTCATGGAATCTTTTCCTATGAAATTATGCAAGACTGAATTTATATACCCTGTAAAAGCATTGGAAGTCATTAGTAACAAAAGATGAAAAGCATGTGTAATTTTAGGAATTCCTATTCATTGACAAAAAAATAAAACATGATTACTTCATAGGCCAGGAAAGCTTTTTCAGCATCTTTGAGGAAGAACTTAAGGAAATAATTTATAAAGCACAAATAGAAAACTACACAGGGATTTCCAAGAGTAGTTTTTACAATAAGGAATTTTTGCCTCTGATTTAGACTCTTTATCCACTGTACATATTATCAGAGAGAATTTAAGTAATTCTCCTAAAGTCATGGTAGATATATGCCAGAACAGAGATCAGTTCCAAGACACATGTTCTCAGCTACTCTGCTGTTCTGCCTCCTGAGGTGGTCCTAAAATTTGGAGGTTGCCAAGCTTAAAACCCCTCTAAGTACATTTTGCAACTAGTGATATGTACAAAGGAAGGATATGAAGAAAGGAAGCTTCTGATATTCCTTATCTACATCCCTTACTCCTTCTAGGTATTCATCTCTACCTAATTCTGTCCATTCCCAGGCCCAGGCCCACAAGAGAGTATAAAATGCTTGAATATTACCATTATTTAGTAACAAGCAGCTACAAATCACCCATCTTTACTGCCCCTGTCTGGACTTCTCTTGTGATTTTGTAGGATTAGGAGTCATATTTGAGATCTTAGAAAGCAGGATATTGGCACTGAGAATCTTCCAAAGAAAAGAGGCTTCTACTCTAAGGTATTTGCTTCTTTATATACTATTTAAGTAATGGCTTTAAGTATTGCTGTGGGTGAATGACCATCTTTGTCAGCTATCACGATTTAAAATTGGGCCCTAAAGACCTAATAGTTCTTACTACTTTAAATAAAGCTGATAGCATCAGACGATTCCAGTATAATTTTATTTTAAGTGTATTTAGGTGGCTATCTATAGCTGACAGTGACAAATGAGTATAGCTTAAGGCTCTTTTCATATGCATTGATCCATGCTAAAAAGACCAATATAGCTCTTATTGCAATATGTTGTGAGTCTAGAAACAATGGACAAATTTATGATGAGGCAGTTACCTAACTATAGCAAAATACGTTAGCCTTTTTTTTTTTGATGAATGTAAAAATAAACACTATGGCTACTATAAAAATGACTAAAAACATCTCCGATAGAATTACTGTAATTTTCTTCACTTAGAGAAATTCCATGCCATATGTTGGGGGGGGGAGTCATACTTATAGTGCCAGAGATTGGTTTAGATGGAGAGAGATAACAAGCAAGTTGCTTAAGTTATTATTGCTTCCACGAGTCTAGCAGGAAAAAGGAACAACATTAGGAATAATTGATAATGAAGGGATGAGGGAGATAAAAAGAGATGGACTGGGAAGAATTTAATGGCTCTTTGTGGCTTTACATCTGTCACAGTTTTTGTGCTACATTAAAGTTTCATTATTTTCACATTTCATGTTTTCATATTTTGCAATCCTCTTCTTTCTGCTAAATTTACCAAGTAATACAATGTAGATAATGGAGAACTATTTCTATAAATGCCATCGAATGTGTTACTGAAAATAAATAGAGTGTTTCACTGATGCATTTCCTTCAAAATACATTTTCAATTAGCAGCAGAGGATTGGTGTACAAAACATAGTCCTTTAAAAATTACGTAAAAAATAGACCATCGTATGACAAAAATGAAAGCCTAAAATCATGAATATTTGTATCTATGTTCAATTTTAGTGGGTCAAATTGTTGTGTCAGTCTGCTTTTACAAACTTCATTTTCTTATGGTATTTGGTGTTTACGTAGAAATGCACTCTACCTCTCAGTTCCTTGACCTTTACTTTACCACAGGATACATTTTAATAGTAATTTCTGTTAATTTCACCAATGAGTTAAGTATATTTTATGTGTAAATATCTGAGAGCAATGATTGAAATGATTTTCATAATCTTGTATTAGCATAATTTTTTTTAAAGTAATTCTTCTTTCAGAGTTAAGACAGAAACCATGATTGTATTCTCTCTCCATGACTGAATCATCATGCAACTTCTTGCAAGAACTTGTATTTTTGGTGCTTTAACTGAGTAGAAGCGAAAAAATTTTAACACTTGCCCTAAGCATATGCCTTCCATGGATGTGTGGAGGAGGGCTATAACTCAAAATGCCACTATTTCAACCAAACACTGAATTTCCGGATCAGTGCTGCAGAAAGACACAGTGAGGGCAAGGATCACATCATTCACCATACATTTCTTTCACTCCCTATTTTGCCATGTACACAACCATGCTTAGCTTTGGAAATCATATAGGATTGAGTGTCTTCAGGTGAATATAGTCTGTCTTCAGGCATCTTCATTCTCCCCTCCTGTCTGGCATAGGGAATATGCTTGTCAATGCTTGTTAAATGTGTTTTTAAATACCACATTTTTAAAAATTTTATTTTATTATGTTAGTCACCATACATTATTAGTTTTTGATGTAGTGTTCCATGATTCATTGTTTGCGTATAACACCCAATGCTCCATGCAATATGTGCCCTCTTTAATACCCATCACCAGGCTAACCCATCCCCCACCCCCTCCCCTCTAAAACCCTCAGTTTGTTTCTTGGAGTTCATAGTCTCTCGTGGTTCATATCCCCCTCCGATTTCCCCCCCTTCATTTTTCTCTTCTCCTAATGTCCTCCATGCTATTCCTTATGTTCCACAAATAAGTGAAACCATATGATAATTGACTTTCTCTGCTTGACTTATTTCACTTAGCATAATCTCCTCCACATGTTTTTTTAAAAGATTTTATTTATTTATTTGAGAGAGTGCATGTGTGAACACGAGTTGGGGGAGGGGCAGAGGAGAGGGAGAAATAGCCTTCCCACTGAGACATGGGGCTCCACAAGGGGAGGGGTGGGTCCATGCGGGGGATGGGGGTAAGGGGTGGGTGTCCATGTGGGGCTGCATCCCAGGACCCTGAGATCATGACCTAAGCTAAAGTCAGATGCTTAACCACCCAGGTGCCCCTGAACACCACATGTTTTAAATTCAACTCTGTTTGCTTGTCTTCATGTAAGAAATACCTAAAACAGCACTAGTCATACAGTGTGAGTGTTGTTGTTGCTAGTAAAAGTGTAAGAATTTCCTGATTCCACTGCCATTTGTTTCTCTGAACTAAATCAACATCTCTTCGTTACTTATCCATGTGTTGTAGAATGACAGATGAGATACAGTCTTATGGAACTAAATGTTGGAAAAAGCAATGATATTCTTTTTTTTTTTAACATTTTATTTATTTGTTGGAGAGAGAGAGAGCACAAGCAGGGAAAGTGGCAGGCAGAGGGAGAAGCAGGCTCCCTGCTGAGCCAGGAGCCTGATGTGGGACTTGATCCCAGGACCCCAGTATCATGATCTGAGCCCAAGGCAGACGCTTAACTGACTGAGCCACCCATGTGTCCCAAAAAACTATAAAACTTTGGGAATTAAATTTGTCCTCATCAGGAAATACTGCTGAATTAACATCATCACTTGTAGTATATTATACCCTTTTGGAGTGGCTTTTCATTTAGAGATAATTCTCTCATTTTTTGGACTGCCATAATGTTTTGTAATAAGCAATATTAATTGTTAGGACCCAATCTGCCTCCTTTAGAAAATCTAAGTTGTACATGATGCATTTATGTTTATAGGTGGGCAAGTTAAAGAACACTTAAGAATAGAAATGCTTTCATTGACATCTGTTTCATTGACATCTATTCATTGACAGCTATATGATGTGAAAAAGAGTATTATATAATATCAAGACAGTTTGCTGTGTTCATATACTTTAGCTTATTCAGTTAAAATTTATTGTAACATTTCTTTGTGCCACTTAAGTTGTGTATAAAATGATAAAACTATGGCTAGAGCTGCCAAAGTTGAAGTGTGCCCTGTGGCTGCCATCTTCATGTACAATGGTCACAGTCATGTGTACCTGTGCTTGAACTTTCTTGGCAGCTCTTGTGAATGAGGAAGAGATGCAGGCTTAAAGCTGGAAAACCGGAGTTCAAATCCAGGCTTTGACTCTTTGTGGCTTTCTGGTTTTGATTAATCCCATTTTCTTTCTTGAGCCTCAACTCTTCCTTATGTCAAAAACAGATGAGATAATGCGTGAAAGCATTTGTAAACTCTAGAGAGGTTCCTAAATTTAAAATGTTGGAATTATTATAAAATGTGTAGGCAGGTATTATTATGGAGCAAATGAAAAGCACTTTCAATGAAAATGTCATGCCAGCAGGGACTTTGCCAGAATATCTTACCCAGGGCTCCTTTGAAAGCTGGACTCAGATCCTTGATTGGCAGTAGCATGCTTGGAGCACTACATGGCCCTGCTTCAGTGCTCCCACTGTGTTTTCACAAAGCTCGCTCATTGTTAATTAAACTGAGCCAAGAGTGTCAGCATTTATTAGGCTAGACTCTGGATAAGCAAGAAACTGTGAAAGCAAAGAATTTAAAATTTGAGAAAGGTTATTGAAAATATATAGGCTTTGAGGTTTACATACATTGTCTTCTTTGTATAATTTAAAAATAGGGATCTGTATCCAAACAAGGAAAATGCAAAAGAAATGTCTGGCTTTGCTAATGCTGGTGGACATGTGGGTCTTTTAGTGCCATTGAAGCATTTAGATTTTTATCCCCAAGAGGTCTGCAGTCTTCACTCAGCTGGAACAAGTGGAAAAGGATCTCACAGATAACAATGTTATAGCTAGAATGTCTAGAGTCATTTTCATCTGGATGATGCATTTTACTTTCTACATCTTTAAAATAGAAAAAAAGAGCCTCGTTCTTTTTTTTTCCTGAGTAGCATAACTCACATCTTGAAAAGCTATTGACAGACTCCAATTTCTCTGATATATTTAACCAGAAGGAGCTCTTGATGATGAGTGATCATTTACAGGTACTTTTAAAGGCAGGAGTTAATGGAAGTGAGAATAAAGGGAGAAATTATTCCTATTCTTTACTGTGTCTTCCAGTTAAAAGATTTTTAGCCTTGTCTGAAGGAAACCTGCCTCATTCACTGCCTGGTGATAATTGATGAATACTGACTTATATCTATACCATGCCAGCTTTAAAGTTTCCTGTTTTTTTATCTTTGAGAATACTTCCTTCTGTGAGTCAGTAAAGTCGGATCTAAAAGGGTTTTCTCCCACTCTACTTTAAATAAGAGCATAGTCAATTTTAAGGAGTATGTGTAGAAATAAATTGTACTTTGGTGCTTCTCTAAAAACCAAAAGAAAAAAAAATGGGACAATGTTCTTGGAATTAAAGAGGGACGTGCTCACATTTACCAGTATTTATATGGAACCAAATGATTCTTAAACAGATTAATATTAGTCAGTGACACATAAGCATATCCCAGTGTATCTGAAATTATGGCCAGGTACTCCTGTCTGTTTTACTCTATGAAAGTATTACTATCAGCTACACATTTTTTTTTTCGGATATAAGGAATTTTTTAAAATTAATTTATTTTTTATTATTATGTTAATCACCATACATTACATCATTAGTTTTTGATGTAGTGTTCCATGATTCATTGTTTGCCTGTCAGCAGCTCCAATTTGTACAAATTTCCATGCTTATTTTTCAGAAGATTTGTTGAGTATATAAAGGGTATTTTTAAAAATATTAGATTGCAGTTTACTGTAAGTAAAAAATTATAATGAATGAATTGGTACACATTAAATGACATTAAAATAATCTCCTTTAAAAATAGAAACAGACACTACATAATTGTTTTACAATTTTTACTTAGTTTTATCATAAATTAAATTGAGATAATTCTCTTACATTTGGTTTCCTGCCTTACATGGATCAGACAAGAGATCTGTTCTTTTCAATGTTTCTAATTTTCAAAGTGGTTAAGATTTCATGTTTCATTGTAATAATTTTTAACTACTCAAGTCTATTTATAAAAACAACCAATGAGAGAAATCAAATGGATCTTATGAAGAAACATCCATTAATGAGCAAATAAATGGGGATTAGAAAAGTCTGTCTGAATCACAAGGCAGAGATGGCATTTAGTATCCAAGTCCACTTCCAGACAAAATTAGCAAAGGCTGCAGTGAAGTTAAAGCCTGCTGGTTACAAAATTGGAAATTGGTTTCCTGGGGCTCTCTATAAACTCTTCATTACTTTACTCAATCATGGTTCATTAGCAAGTTAACAGACAGAAGACCAGTGCACGTTGGGATGTATGTAGAGCCAATCCTTCCATCTCCTTGATCATCACTTAAAACCTGAGTGTCACAGCAGATTAGACATTGCATCAAGCTGCATTTTCATACAATGCTGTACATGGTCAGCCCACAGATCATATCCACTTAAACTAAATATTGTTAAGTGTTTTTGGTTTATCACACATTTCATAGGGCAGCAAAGGTTTTAATTCAAAGTGACTCTGATGGAACAAAAAAAAAATCTCAAAAGGCATCTGAAAAAGAAACAACTTGAAGAAACTCAGTTAAGAGATTGGACTAAAGTAAATTTAATAGTTCCCATTAACTTGGATCTAATTCACTGGAGGGGAAAAAAATCCATAGGGACATTAGGGCATTTAAATGTGCTTCTGAAAGTGGTTAGACAAACTGTCTCTTGGCTCATGAAATAGTTTTGTTCAACCTAAGCAAATGGCTTTGACTCTTAGACCAAAACAATTCATTTTATGCAGTTCATATTGCAAGAATGTATTTTTGTAGTGTTGTGACTCTTGAAAAACACTAACTAGGGAATGTACATAACTCCCTAGGACCCATTAGAAGTTATGGTATATTTCTATTTTGGACTCATAGGTATTTGTGTTACTCAGAGGATCTGTTATTAGTTGCTGTCTAGAGTATCCATTACTCAGATATTATGTGTATTTCATATTCTGAGAGTATTTCATATTCAGGGAGTAGGCCTAATTATCAGATGAAATAAAGTGGGATGACTATTCAGTTTAAGAAGAATTGGATTTACAAGACAAGGATGCCCACTCTCACCACTGTTATTCAACATAGTACTGGAAGTCCTAACCAGAGCAATTAGGCAAGAAAAAAAAAAAAACATCCAAATTGGAAAGTAAGAAGTGAAAATTTCTTTATATGCACATGACATATTATATATGAAAAACCCTAAAGACTCCACCAAAACACTGTTTGAACGAATAAATTCAGTAAAGTTGCAGGATACAAAATTAACATACCAAAGCCAGTTGCATTTCTATACACTAATAATGAAGCAGCAAAAAGAGAAATTAAGAAAAAAATCCCATTTATAAATAAATCAAAAGGAATAAAATATTAAGGAACAAATTTAACCAAGGTGATAAATGACCTATACACTGAAAATTGTAAGACATTGCCAAAAGAAATTGGAGAAGACTCAAATAACTGGAAACATATTTCATACTCATGTATTGGAAGAATTAATGTTAAAATGTCCAAAGCAATTTGCAGATTCAGTACAGTCCCCTTCAAAATTCCAATGGCATTTTTCATAGAAATAGAACAAACAATTCTAAAGTTTGTATGGAACCACAAAAGACCCCAAGTAACCAAAGCAGTCTTGAGAAAAAACAAAGCTGGAGGCATCATGCTTCCTGATTTCAAACTATACTACAAAGCTATAGTAATCAAAACAGTAGTATTGGCATAAAAACAGACCTATAGATCAATAGAACAGAATAGAGTGCCCATAAGTAAACCTAAGCATATATGGTCAATTAATTTCAAAGAGCCATGCATATACAATGGGGAAGGGATAGACTCTTCAATAAAGAATGTTGGGAAAACTGGACAACCACATGCAAAAGAAAGAAACTGGACCACTATCTAACACCATACATAAAATACAACTCTGAATGGATTAAAGACTTGAGCATAAGACCTGAAACCTTAAAACTCCTAGAAGAAAACATAAGTAGTAAGCCACTTGACATTGATCTTGGTGATGATTTTTTAGAATGACATTAAAAGCAAAGGTGACAAAAGCAAAAATAAAGAAATGGGACTACATCAAACTAAAATCCTTCTGCACAGCAAAGGAAACCATTGACAAAATGAAAGGGCAACCTAACTGAATAGGAGAAGATATTTACAAATCATACATCTGATAAGGAGTTTATATTCAAAATATATAAAGAACTCCTACAACTCAGTAGGAAAAAAAAATCCAATTAAAAAATGACAGAGGAGGGTGCCTGGGTGGCTCAGTTGGTTAAGTGACTGCCTTCAGCTCAGGTCATGATCCTGGAGTCCCAGGATCGAGTCCCGCATCGGGCTCCCTGCTCAGCAGGGGTCTGCTTCTCCCTCTGACCCTCCCCCTCTCATGCTCTCTCTCTCATTCTCTCTCTCAAATAAATAAATAAAATCTTTAAAAAATGACAGAGGATCTGAATAGACATTTTTCCAAAGAAGTCATACAAATGGCCCACGGGTACATTAAAAGGTATACAGTCTTACTAATCATCAGAGAAATGCAAATCAAAACCACAATGAGATATCACCTCACACCTGTTAGAATGGCTGTCATCAAAAAGACTAGTGTTGGTGAGGATATGGAGAGGAGGAAAGCCTTGTGTACTGTCAGTGGGAATGTAAATTGGTGTGTCACTATGGAAAAGAGTATGGAGGTTCCTCAAAAAATTAAAAATAGAACTACCATATTATCAGCAGTTCGAACTGGATATATACTTTGATATATACCTTCTGGGGATATATCTAAAGGAAATGAAAATAGGATATTGAAGAAATTCTGCACTCCCGTGTTCACTGCAGCATTATTCCTAGTAGCCAAACTATAAAAACAACCTAAGTGTCCATCAGGGGATAAATGGATAAAGATGTGCTGTGTGTGCGTGTGTGTGTGTGTGTGTGTGTGTGTGTAATGGAATATTATTTAGCCATGACAAAAAAGGAAATCCTGCCATTTGCAACAACATGAATGGACCTGGAGGGCAGTATGCTAAGTGCATACTTATGCACTTATACTGCATGGCATCACTTATATGTGAAATCTAAAAAAAAAGTTCAGGTCGTAGAAATGGAGAGAAAAATAGTCACCAGAGGCTGGTGGTGAGTGGGTAAAAGAGAGGTTGGTAAAGGGGTACAAATATTCAGCTATAAAATGAATAAGGCCTGAAAGTTTAATGTAAAACATGGTTACTATAGTTGATAACACTGTATTGTATAATTGAAATTTGCTAAAAGAATACAACAAATTCTGTTTTCACACACAAAAAGATAAATATGTGAGGTGTAGGATATTAATCAAGTAGGTGGTGGGAATTCTTTTACATGTATATATGTATCAGATCACCACGATATATACTTGAAATACAATTTTATTTGTAAAAAGAAAAAAAAAAGGATTGGAGTTGCTAGAAAGGAAATAGAAAACGTAAGGATGACTTGTTACATTTTTTAAAAAAGATTCTTCAACCATAAGTAACAAAGCAAAAATGGTATTTTATTTAACACTTACTTTATATAGGAGGAAAAAAGAGGACACTGATTTATTCTGGCTTAAATTTTAACTTTTTTGATAGAGAGGTTTCCATTTTTTCCACTTTTTTTTTTCAGTTCTAGGTTTCTTGCATTTATTTAACAATTTCTAGGTCAGCCTTCCCTACATTATTTTCTTATTTGTTTTCATAGAAAGGTAGACTTTTATGAAATGCAGCCTGTATACCAACAGGTGAGGACACAGTTACCTGAATATCATACTTTACTGCTGCCTGATGGATCCAGACGTATTGATTGGAATGAGAAGTTCACCATGATTTTAAAAATCCTAGTAAGTTTGATTTAATAATAGGCAATTGAACTATATGTTTATTTATATTCAGGCTACAGAATTTCATTGTCTTTTATTCTTTCTTGACACTAAACCTTGTCATAAGGTAAAAATTGCTCTATCCTTGGCCTCCGGAAAATTAGGCTGATTTTGGTTTAAATTACAGAGAACAGATCTGGCCCAGAAGGAGTCCATATTTGTGAGATAATTGGGAGTCTGAGAGTCTGTAGACCGGTTTGGGCTGTCAGGTCTCTTCCGGTTTATGCCTAGTGGGACACATGGGTATTTTATACTGGCCTCACATTAGCCTCAGTTCTGAGATAATGGTATCATTATCAGGAGGTTCAGGAGGGACAGAGATTTGAACTGGCCTCAAAACTTGCATTATTAGATTTATTTGCTTTATTTTGTTAGACCTTAACTCTAAGAAAGATGCAACATCATGCATTGACTTTCTGTCCTTTTCTTTTCTTGCAATTTTATTGGTGTATAACTTGTTATTCCCAACTGTCCTCTATTTTCCTTTACACTCTTTTACCCCTAAGGGAATTCAAGAGCACTGTGTTATGACTTGAAAGTATTCCCAAATAGTAAAATAAACAAAACTATTACAAAAAATCTCTCTTGTATAAATCAGACTGACTTTTTAAAGTTTATGTCTTTGGCACTATTATTTTAGATCATAAACTCTTAGCAAGCAAGAACAATGTAAGGCTTGGCTAACTTTTGTCCAATGCCATGTAATTAAACTTTAATATACATTGACTGTTTTTACCCATTAACATAATTTTGTTTACTCAAATGCATTATTTTCTTTTTTATATCCTTAATATATCATATTATGTACAATAGGAAGCAAGTAGGAGTCAATAGGAAAACATTTTTTCCTGCACTTATTTTTTGGAGAATTCTGATTATATCAATATTTACCCTCTCTTTTTTCATTCTTAGGCAGAGACAAATATTTTCTCCAGTAGCGAAGGTGTTACTTCATTATTTGCAGCAGGATTCTCTCTTAGGTTGCCTTTTAGTTATTAACTGCTTTGTTTACAATCATCTCAAGAATACCATTCCTCTCATTCAGAAGTGCACAGTCCTTACCTTACAACTCAGTGCCTGAGAGAATTGAAGAATGTGAATGCTATTGCTCTGAAGTTTCTTAACATAATAAATTTATCAGTGTATATATATATATCCCTTTTGTGGGGCTGTGCCACAGTTTGATGGAGTCTGACCTGATTTCTTCAGTGACAGCCAATTTGCAGAGAAATATTTTTGTCTTTTTCCCCTAGAACAGTTACCTAATGCAACAATTAATCACCTTCTAAATCAAATGCAAAACTTTCAATTAACACGGCTGAAGAAATGGAAATTATAGGTGCTATATCCTGAGTAGGAAAGTGAGTGAGGTATAGAACTAGTCAAACTCATTGCGTAGGTACTGGTGATGATAATCTGTTTCAAAGAGAAGAATCAAGTTGGCATTCAGAGTAAATAAAGGCTGGACTTGAATCATTAGGGTGGAATGCAAAATAGAGTGAGAAATTCATCATATACAGCCTTCCCAGGGTGGGATGCAGAATGGGATGAGAAATTCTATATATATAGCGTCCTTTTTTTGTTTTAAGAAGATGCATATGGTCTAAAACACTAAATTTTATTATAATTCCTGAACTTTCTGGGTCCTGTAAGTGTTTTTTTCCTCATTATTAGTAGATGGGCATCTATTAATTGTTTCAGCTCCCAAATAACAGGGGAACACTCTCCAGTGTGTCTGTAGAGTTGTCTTAGAATTGGGTAGGAGGACCGAAGGCTTAACAGGCAGAACCAGAATAGAGGGAAAGCAAGACCTGATAAAGGAAGTGGCTTGAGGAGGTAGTGGATTGAAGGTGGGAGTGGGTCACACACAAAAGGTCAGTTTCAGACACAAGAGTAGAACCAAGAATCATGGACGATGGACTTGGACTAGGGTGAGCACTGAAGGATTGCAGAAAGTGCACCGGACTGGGACTTATGGACTTAGTTCTGGGCTTGGTTTTGTGACAGATTATTTATATGACTTTAGGTATATCCTTTAAAATTACTGGTTCTCAGTTTCATCATCTGTAAAATGAATGGAAAGACCATATAGTTTCTAAGTTCCATCACAGTTTTAAAATCTGTGATTACATGGTATGTCTTACTCGGAGGCATCAGACTGTCAGAAGGAATGAGGCTGCTTAGGGAACATTAGAATGAAGTTGAAAATGAGCACTCTAGATCAATTCTTTTGACACTGGTGGTTAGTTAGCAGTTTAACAACCACAGTTAGCAAATGAATTCATGAAAAAGATAAAGAGAACATTCACCAAATACACTCTATTAAGAAACACTTTCTGTTTTATGTGATGACAGTAACAGTAGATTAGAAAAGTTACTTAAAGAAGTAACTTCTGTATTTAAAAAAGTTGTTTAACAGAGGAATGTACTGATTTTAGATTTCATTTACTTGCTATTAATAAAAAGCTATACTTGCACATAAATGAAAAAATGCTTATAACAAAAACACTAAAGACTTTAAATTTTTACTTTTACCTGCAAAAGAAATTATGTTGGAATCACATTGAAATTCTATTGAATGTGAATATGGTACACGCCATACTGTCTCTGAAGGTATGTGTAGAATGCAGACTTTATCTAGACACAAATCTCCTAGGTATTTTAACAAAATATGAATAGAGAGAAAACAGAATTACTCCGAGGAAAAATTGAGAGCCAACTTGTGCTCTGCAGGCACTGAGATAGCAGAAACAGCTGCACAGCAGCTTAATCCGTGTGACAAGCCCAGAACTCTACAATAACGGCTGGCATTGTCTGATGAAGTTGCCAAGGAGCCAGATGCCACAGCTGGGAACATTATCCTTGTGTTTCTGATGAAACTGATACAGCAAGTGGTACTCCATTGTTAACTCCTTGCTATCCATATAAGGTTTCTCAAGGAATTGAGATCTCTTATAAAGGGTAAGTTCCAAAGGATAATGGCAAGGACAATAATTTTTTTTTTTTTTTGCCAGTTTCTTTCTTTCTTTTCATTTATTTTTATTTATTTATTTATTTTTAATTTTTTTATTGTTATGTTAATCCCCATACATTACATCATTAGTTTTAGATATAGTGATCCATGATTCATTGTTTGTGCATAACACCCAGTGCTCCATGCAGAACGTGCCCTCCTCAATACCCATCACCAGGCTAACCCATCCTCCCACCCCCCTCCCCTCTAGAACCCTCAGTTTGTTTTTCAGAGTCCATCATCTCTCATGGTTCTTCTCCCCCTCCGATTTCCCCCCCCTTCGTTCTTCCCCTCCTGCTACATTCTTCTTCTTCTTTTTTTCTTTCTTAACATATATTGCATTATTTGTTTCAGAGGTACAGATCTGAGATTCAACAGTCTTGCACAATTCACAGCGCTTACCAGAGCACATACCCTCCCCAGTGTCCATCACCCAGTCACCCCATCCCTCCCACCCCACCCCCCACTCCAACAACCCTCAGTTTGTTTCCTGAGATTAAGAATTCCTCATATCAGTGAGGTCATATGATACATGAAGGACAATAATTTTATTAGAGAAAGAAACTGAAGAAGAAACTGTAAATATTGCTCAAAGAAGAAAAAATAGAAAATAGTGATTTTTAAATGACAAGTTATAGAGGATTAGAGGAGTTGTGACAGTATCAGGTTGACACATGCTCTAAAAATTACAGCACTATTTATTTCTCTAACGTAGGTAGTAGTATTTTTTGCCAAAGACAATGAGAAAAACAACAAGGGGAATATTTGACCTAAAAAGATGATAAAGAATTTTTTCATGATAACATGCTAAATAATACATAAATGTTAATATTTATAATGTGTTTGACCCTGTGCATGGACTTCAAGGAGTCTGTAGTATAGAGTAGTATAGTCTGTGTACAGTGTGTTATATTTTATGGTTTATGTGCAAAGTACAAGACCCTGTGAATTACCAGATGGTTTGAGTCTATGGTGTATTCACATCTATAAATATAGTATGTTTTATGTGATGGACTAACAACTCCCATCTCCTCACTATATTCGAATTCTGATTCCTGGAACATATGATGAATATATTACCTTACATTGCAAAAGGGACTTTGCAGATGTGTATGGAATTTGAGATGAGGAGTTATCCTGAATTGCGTGGGTGAGCCATTCTAATTACATCAGTACTTAAAAGCAGACAACTTCTGTGGTTGGATCAGAGAGATGATACAGAAGGAGAGTTTGAAGCATGAGAGAGATTCAACTCAGCAGGGCTGGTTTGAAGTTGAAGTAAGGAGTCCATGAGTCAAGGAATATAGGTGACTTCTAGAAGCAGAGAGGATGGGCTTCAGCTGAAAGATAGCAAGGATCTCAGTGCCACAACCATAAGGAAATGAATTCTGTCAACCAAGTGAATGAACAAGGAAATGGGTTCTTCTCTATACCCTCCAGAAGGAAATGCAGCCCTGGCAACACTTTAATTTTTGCCTTAATGAGACCTGTGTAATGAGGACTGTAAAATAATAAATTTGTGTTGTTTTAAGCTGTAAAGTTTATAATAACTTGTTATTGGAGCAATAAAAAACAAATGTAATCCATAAGTAATTAAATGCATAATAAGTTAAAAATACAAGGGGAAAGTAGCTATATAAATAGCGATACATTGAAATGATCAAGTCTTATTATCTACTGAGTTAGTGATTAAAAAGAGGGTAACTTTTTTGAGAGCATGTAGGACTCAGTTGGACTGAGAAGTTTTTATAAGAAACAGATTAAATCAAAAACTAATGATGTAATATATGGTGATTAACATAATAAAATTAAAAAAAACAGACTAGGAAGGATATGTAGACTTTGCTGAAAAGAAAATGAAGTCTCTGAACATTATGTGTGGGAGACTGACGAGAAAACTTTTATTTGTAGGAAAAGTTATGAGATGTTTTTTTTGGAAGAAATGGGTGAGAGCCTTGGTTATTTATATATACAAATCATAGAACAGTAGGGAAAACTGGGTTTGGGAAAGATTGTAGAAATTGCTTGGGATTTCATGTAATGCCAAGAAGTCTGCTTATGTATGTATATATGTATATGTATATATTTATTTTCCAGTATAATTAATATACAGTGTTATATTAGTTTCAGGTGTACAGTATAGCAATTCAACAATTTTATACATTATTCAGTGCTCATCATGATAAGTGTATTCTTATAAATAGGTCCTCTGACCTATTTCACCCAGCCCCCTACCCACCTCCTCTCTGGCAACCACCAATTTGTTCTCCATAGTTAAGAGCCTGTTTTTTTGTTTGTCCCTTTTTTTCTTTGTTCATTAGTTTTGTTTCTTAAATTTCCCTTATGGGTGAAATCATATGGTATTTGTCTTTCTCTGACTGACTTATTTCACTTAGCATTATGGCTCCTAGGTCCTTTCATGTCATTGCAAATGGCAAGATTTCATTCTTTTTTATGGCTGAGTAATATTCCATTACACACACACACACACACACACACACACACACACACACCCCATATCTTCTTTTCCATTCATCTATTGATGGATACTTGGATGGCTTTCATATTTTGGCTATTGTAAATAATGCTTCAATAAACACTTTTCCAATTATTGTTTTCATATTCTTTGTGTAAATACCCAGTAGTGGAATTGCTGGATCATATGGTGATTCTATTCTTAATTTTTTGAGGAACCTCCATACTGTTTTCCATAGTGGCTGCCCCAATTTATATTCCCACAAAAGTGCACGAGGGTTCCTTTTTCTCCACATCCTCACCAACACCTGTTGTTTCTTGTGTTGTTGATTTTAGCCATCCTGACAGATGTGAGGTGATATCTCATTGTAGTTATGGTTTGCATATCCCTAACGATTAGTGATGATGAACATCTTTTCATGTCTGTTGGCCATCTGTATGTCTTCTTAGGAGAAATTTCTGTTCATGTCTTCTGCCCATTTTTAATTGGATTATTTGGGGTTTTGGGGTGTTGGGTTGTGTAAGTTCTTTAAAAATTTTGAATACTAACCCCTTATTGTATATATCATTTGCAAGTATTTTCTCTCATTCAGTAGGTTGTCTTTTTATTTTTTTGATTATTTCCTTTGCTGTGCAGAAGATTTTTATTTTGATGTAGTCCCAATAGTTCATTTTTGCTTTTGTTTCCTTGCCTCTGGGGACCTACCTAGAAAAGAGTTGCTACAGACAATGTCAGACAAATTACTGCCTGTGCTCTCTTCTAAGATTTTTATGGTTTCAGGTCTCACATTTAGGTGTTTAATCTATTTTGAATTTATTTTTGTGTATGGTGTAAGAAAGTGGTCTGGTTTCATTCTTTTGCATGTAGCTGTCCAGTTTTCCTAACACCATTTGTTGAAGAGACTGCTTTTTTCTCATTGCATATTCTTGCCTAATTTTTGAATATTAATTGACCATAAATCATGGGTTTATTTCTGGGCTCTTTATTATGGTCTCTTGGTCTGTGTGTCTGTTTTTATGTCAGTACCGTACTGTTTTGATTACTATAGCTTTGTAGTATATCTTGAAATCTGGGACTGTGCTACCTCCAGTTTTGTTCTTCTTTTTCAAGATTGCGTTGGCTATTCGGGGCCTTAGGTGGTTCCATGTGAATCATTTATTCTAGAGGAAGATACAAAGATTTTCCATATATAGTCTGTGCCCTCACATGTATAGTCTCCCCCTTAATCAACATGCTCCACCAGAGTGGTACATTTGTTACAATTGGTGAACCTATTTTGACACATTGTAATCTCCCAAAGTCCATAGTTTACCTTAGGGTTCACTCTTGGTGTTGTACATTTTATGGATTTGGACAAATGTATAATGACCTGTAACCATCATTATAATAATATACAGAGATTTTCACAGGCCCTAAAAATTCACTGTACTGTGAGTGAATATAATGTTTAGCCTTTTCAGCAATTGCACTCCCTAATATTTATCCAAAGGTGTTGAAAACTTATTTCCACATTAAAAACCTGCACATGGACGTTTATAGCAGTTTTATTCATAATTACTAAAACTTGGAGGCAACCAAGATGTCCTTCAGTAGGTGAATGGATAAATAAACTGTGGAACATCAAGGTAATGGGATATTATTTAGTGCTAAAAAGAAATGAGCTATCAAGCCATGAGAATACATGGACGGATCTTAAATTCATATTACTAAGTGAAAGAATCAAGCGAAGTTTTCAATTTTTCATTCTTTCTTATATCAAAGTAACAATGGATACTGTAGAGATAATTTTGAATCCAGTGTAAGTTATACTGAAATGTGATGGTCCTTCAACCTGCATACCTGCCCACAATTCTATGCTCAGAAGGTGCCTTTGAAACTATTTCTGCTTTTAGGTCCTTAGATTGTTGCCTCCATATAGCTTAATAATATGCCTTTAAGTCCGTGTATCAATGAGTCAACCTTAGACTGTATTTACTAGTCATATACTATGAAAGATGCAAATTGTTAACTTCCCAATATTAAATCATTTGCTTATATTTCTGTTTTCTGTTCCAATATATGTAGCCAAAAGTTCCATATCCTTGTAGAACTAGAGATGAGAATATGAGTGACCCACTACCCTTCCCTCTACCTTCTCTCTCCACTTTCACCTTCCAGCTTGTTAGCTACACTTTTACTTTGTCAGTGAGCTCTCCTCTTTCTTTTAGAAATTGAAAAAATGTAATTGAGTAGAAAACAATTCAGTTGAAGGGCTGGAAAATGAAGTTGGAAGAAGTCTCCCAGGGAGGTAGCGCAAAAAGACAGAGACAGGTAAAAGTGAAACAAAACAGATCACACAGTGGCTAATCCAGGCAGTCTTTTATCTAACCAATAGGATTATAGAAAGAGATAATGTTAAAAATAAGTCTACTGCACTTTATTCATAGATTTATTTCTAAAAGCTGAAAACCGATAAATAGTAACTACATTATGTAGACAGTAAATAATTGTTTACTGGAGAACCTTTTTTTTTTTTTCCCTTAAAATGACTGAGTGTCCTAGCTCTTGAAGTTATTGCTAGTATGGAGGTGAAATGAACTTTCATCATATTCTCAAGGACTTTCATTTTATTTATTTAGATTTTAGTGCATAATAATTGACATAGTTTTATGTATTTAAAGTGTACAGTGTGATGATTTGATATACATTTATATTGTAGAATGATTACCAAGATCAAGATAATTAATACATCTATCACCTCACATACTTAACATAGTTAGCTCTTTGTGTGTATGTGTGTGTATGTATGTGTGGTGAGAATGCTTAAGATCTACTCAGCAACTTTCAAGTATACGGTGATATGTTATTAACCCTAGTTCTTTTATTTTTTAACCATTTCAGTCATACTGGTGGTTTAAAGGGTTCCCCTTTTGATTTCTGCAGACAGACCACCAGGTCCTTTTAATCTCTTGCTCCAGTCGATGTGGTTACTCAGCTCCTCTTGGCTCTGGTCATTCAGAACTTCCCCTTGTTGAGTTCACTCTTTTCTGAATTCTGCTTCTTACTGTTTTTTTGATTTACTCCTTTCTTGGCTTCTAATGACTTCCAAGTAATTTCCTAAAAAAGGATAAGAATGGGAGATTAGAGTAGAAGGTTAACATTGTGGAGTTCATGCACACTTGAAATGTTTTTATTTTTCATCTAATTTCATGGATATACCTGTGTATTGAATTTTAGGCCCCATAAATTTTCTCTCAGAACTTGAAAACGATTGCTCCATTGTTTTCTGAGATGCAGCTTACTGAGATATATTATGTTAAAATGATGCCCATTTCTTTGTAATGCCCTTTTTTTTTTTTCCCCCTTCCTGAAAGTATTTAGGACTTTATCTTTGAAGTTCTAAATTGTTATAAGGACTAGATGTGGGTCTTTAGTCATTCATTGCTCTGGAGATTTTTGAGTCTAAAACTTGTATCTAGCATTTCTTTAACTCTTTTTTTTTTTAATCATTTCTTCCTTTAGTCTTTTCCTTTTTTCCTTTTATTCTCTCTGTTTACTGTTTCTGGATACCTATTGGTGAAAAGTTGAATGATCCCTAGAGAAGAACTCAAAACAGTAAAAAAAAATTGTAAGATTAAAAATAAAGACAGGCAAAGATTTTTTAGGAAATCAAACAAAAATAAAGCAATTGTGACATTAATTTCAAACAAAATAGAGTTAAAATATATTTAGGAAGAGCATAATGTATAATAAAGTTATGGATCATATATTTATATGTAAAGAAAAAAGATGCATATGTCTAAAAATTCAAACTGTTATATGTAAAACAAGAAATAACACAGTTATTATGGAAGACAACGTGTAGTTTTCGGAGCATATGTAACTATAGTCCAGGCTGAAAGTTTTATATGCATTAATATTTAATCCTGTAACAATGCTGAGGCAGATACTATTTTTCTCATTTTATATGGAAGGAAACAGTGTTAGATATTTTAAGTAATGTGCCAAGGGTTAAATAACTAGGAAGTATATAGTAAAATTGGATTTCAAACACAGGTTTATCTGATTCTGGAATCTGGGGTTCTAATACTCTGCATTTTGCCTTCTTTCACTCCTTTCCATAGAGGAAGCAAACAAAACTCAATAACGTAGGGGGCTGTGAATGATGTTTGTTTGGTTTGAAAGATATATGTGTCAAACTTCCAGCTCAGAGAGTGCTAATAGATTCTTTTGTCACAATTATTCTTTGTGCTGTAAAGTTCTAGATTTGACTGATGCACAATGTCATGTATCCACCACTATAGTACCATACCGAAAGTTTCCAAGCCCTAAAAAGTCCCCTGTGCTTCACCCTGTTAACTTTCCACCAACTCAAGCCCATGACAACCACTGATATGTTTTCTGTCTTCATACTTTTGTCTGTCAGAATTTCATGGAAATGGTATCATATAGTATATATCATTTTGAAACTTCCTGCTTTCTTTTAGGCAATATCCATTTAAGCAATAGCATATAACATTTATCCATGTTGTTGCTTAGATTAGCGACTTATTCTTTTTTTCACTGAATAATATTCAATAGTATAAATGTGCTATAGTATGTTTATTCATTTGCCCATTAAAGACCATCTTGGTTGCTTTCAGTTTTGGGTGAATCCTGATTTTTAAAGGTTAATAGTGAATATTCACATTTATGGGTGCTAAGTGGAAGATATGACAGGACTTGTCATAACATACTATCTATCACTGGTGTATTTAATTTTTTAAATTATAAATGAAAAATGACTCAGGTCATTCAGTATGCATTTTAAAGATGCAATAAATCATGCTTTGTTACTAAACAAGGAAGTATGAAAATAAATGAGCTGAGCATTCAGGTAGAGAAATTAGAAATAGAGACACACACAAGCCAATAGAAAGATGAAAAAATGGATGATAAAAATAAACACAGATATTAATAAATTGGGAAATACAAAATAGTAGAAATAATAAGTAATTTAAAGAGATTTTTTACTTGGAGCTAATCCTATAACATACATACAACTTTAATATGTTTGATCAAGAAAAAGGACAAAATTTTCAATGATATTATAGGAAAATTTATGTAATATTAGAATGAAAAAGATATATGCCATGTAAATGGTTTCAGAGTAAAAAAAGTCTGTAATTTACCCAGATTCATTTTATAAAGACAAAAGAATGCTAATACCAATATCTGTTTTAGACCTTCCCCCAACTATAGAATAATCTATTTTTGCAAAGAAAACAAAAGCTTACTAGCAAGTTAACTTCAACTAGTTATTAAAAGAAATGGACACAACTTAGTATGTTTTGTCCCAGGAATGCAAGGGCAATACTAAAAAAACATATTTCAATATGTTAAAGGAGAGAAAAATTATAATTTTAAAAGGTTTCCTGAAGGTATTAATTAATAATAATTACTAGCCTTATTAAGTTATAATAATTTCCAAGTTCTCCATACACATTAGCTCACTGAATTCTCAAACCCACAAAAAAATAAGTACTGTTATCCTCATTTTACCAGTTTGACAGAAAAGGAAATTAAGGCACAGATAGTTTAAATAACTTACCTAGTGCTGTACAACAAAGAAATAGCAGAGCCAGAACATGAACCCAGGACATAGGACTCTAGAACTATGCTCTTATCCACTGGCATACAGATTTGTAGAACTTATTTCTGATTAAGAACAACTATGAAAACCATAAAACAACAACCATTACCAATGAATCTACCACCACTCACTACATACCACAACATAAAATTTGGAATAGAAATATAACATAATAAAGAGGATCTATTTTAACCTAAAAGTGAACATTATAGTAAGCAATGAAACACCAAAAAGAGGAGGGCAAGTATACCCTCTACTCATATTATTTTACACATTTCCAGAAATTCTAGGCAATTGAATAAGAAATGAAACAATTACAAAGAAGTGTATCTTTTGGAAAAGAAAACATTTAATTATCATAATTTTCATATGATTTAATAATCTATCTAGGAAACCCAAGAGAATTACTGGAAAACCTATTTGAACTAATAAGTGAGATCAGTACATTATCCAGATGGCAAAAAAAATGCAAAAAGGTCATTGGAAAATGGAAACGGAAATGGAATGGAAAAAAAGCCATTCCCAATAGCTAATAAATTATACACTGTCTAAGAATAATATATAAGGCAAAAATAAATCCAGCTACAAAATTCTGCTGAAATCTCAAAAAAAGAAAATATGAAATACATAATATTGGATGGAATGACTAAATTTAAATTATTCCAGTGGTACACTGGTAAATTGGCTTTCTGTGAGGTTAGAGTGGGGAAGCCATGATTTGTAGCTTTTGCTGAATTCTATGGTGTAAAAACTCCCACCATGGCTGATTTCAAGATATTAAGGGTTTAAAACTATGCGGCAAAATTCCTAAATTATTTAATAATTAGCTTTTCCCAAGTTGTTAAGAGCTGGTTCTAGAACACAACTGAATTACTACTAATTTAATTTGTATGTTTAATGTAATTACATTCTAAGCCTCATTATTACGTTTTTTGAAGCTAGACAAAAGTAATGAGCAGGACTGCAGTATTACAGAGGAAAGTGTGTTATAAACTACAATAAGAAATAATGTGTTGTAGGCACAAATGTCAACAGATTCATGGCTCACAATAGGCAAGGAATAGATTCTAGCATATGCAAACAGTCATTGTGTGATAATATCTAGCTACTTTTAGTTGTAGAACTGCAAACTCATACAATGAGGTAGCACTTTTATAACTTAAAAGAGCAGTCTTAAATATTGATATTCAGTGTTAAGAGAAGATGTGGTAAAATGATTATAAATTTTTTGCAACTTTCCTGGAAATCAACTTATTAATAGATATCAAGAACTTTAAAGAATATATACCATTTAATATACAGTCCATCATCTTTTAAATATATGTTTTATATATATTTTCAGGTTAGTGAAAAATTAGAAACAATTTAAATATCTCTTCTCATTTTGGGGCATTTTGCTTCATGCATCTGAAATCCACTGTAGCTAGCTGAAGAAATGGGGGAAGGTGATTCTTACAAGCATTCACAGATATTTCATGGAACCTAAGAGTAGGAAGTACAACTGGTTCCTTGACAGCGCAAACAGAAAACTAAAAAAAAAAAAAGCCACCAGTATCCAGGACAGCTGTGTCCTTTATATTGGTGTTTGATGCTCCATGATCTCTTGTCTATGCTTGGTTTTTGTGGGGCTGTAGAGAAAATATTTTTTGTGTTTCTGCAGTTAGGGATTTTTCTGAGCAAATTTTACTGAAACCTGGGATCTCGTTGAAAAAGTGGAAGGTAATTTAAAACTGAGAACTTCAGAGAGATTTACTAATTCCAGAGGTATATATTTGGATTTCAGGATACAAGGTGAGATCTGGAATGTGGAGACATCCTTAGGTTGTTAAGCTAAAAACAATGGTTTTACCTTCTCTCTGAATAAATTCAATTGTATTCCAGAACGTTTGAATGGGAACCCAGGATCTTTCCCAAGAAGCAAGGCTTTTTTCCTATCTGGAAGGAAAGGGGACAATGTGTATTTTAGCACTTGGATTCACTATTTTGGCTTTCTTTCCTATGATATATCCCTTATGTTTGTGTTGGATAATATAGAGCTTCCATCACATTGACCTAAGAAATTGAGGCACAGAGGAATCATGAGGTTATTTGTTGTAAAGTAAATAATAATTAAACTGCTCTGCTCCAGACACCTGTGTGTGCATTTAGGATAATTTTAATTAATATGGATATTAAAACTTAACACCTTTTTGATCCATTCTCCAGGTTCTCCCTGTACCTTTGCTCATCAGTACATAGAGCTCTAAAATGGCTGCTCCATAGGCCCCTAAAGGGCCTAGCACCCAAGGTAAGTAATCCTGTTTTTCTTAGTCTCTCAATTATGGATTCCCTGCAGAGAGAACCAGTCAGGCTCTGCCTTACTACACAAGGAATTAGTGCATAGACTTCTGAGTAGAAAAGAAGAAGAAATGAGTTCTTTAGGACAACCTCCAGTAGTAGAAAAAAGGATTAAGGTATACCTAATATCATGGATTATTATGCAGTTACTAAAACTGAATTTTTGAAGAATATTTAATGATGCTGGAATATGTTCATGATACATGTTTATGCTCTTGAGGGATAGTTGTCTATTTTTTTTATCTTCTTATAATGTGTCTTGTTTTGGTATTAGAGCAATCCTGGCCTCAGAAAATGAGTGTTTCCTCTACTTCTAGTTTTCTGAAAAAGAATGTGTAGAATTGAAACCATTTCTTCCTTAAATATTTGGTATAATTCACCAGTGAAACCATCTGGGCCTAGAGTTTTACTTGATGGAAGATTTTTTTTTTTTTTTAAGTGGTGGCAGGGAGAGGGAGAGAGATAATCTTAAGGAGGCTCTATGCTCAATGTGGAGCTGACGTGGGGCTTGATCTCACCACCCTGAGATCATGACCTGAGCTGAAATAGTCAGACGCTTAATTGACTGAGCTACCTCAGCACCTTGTTGATGGAAGATTTTTTTAAACATATTTAATTTTTTTTAATGGTTATATGACTATTCATGTTATCTATATCTTCTTAAGTGAGTTTTAATAGTTTTGTCTTTCAAGGTACTTTATGGACGTTTTTAAAGGGAAGCAACTTTAGAATACAATTAAGTGTCATTCTCACAAATCCTTAACTTTTTCTTTAAAAGTTTAATACTCGAGTCAATAAAACATTTTAGTAGAATTTTTTTTTGTAAATTCCTTCTAGACTTCCAAGATTCATTGTCAAAGCAGTTGATATTTTCTTATCTCTCAACTGTGGCAGTGGGATTTTCAGCTAAGGAATTGTTCTTGCAGTCACCTCTTCCTTAACTTATAAAAGTATTGTCTATTTCACTTCTGTTCAACCAGATGGGCCTCTAATGTCTTCTGCATGAGAAAGAAAGAAAAGTGAATGGGGAGCGCGTGTTGCTTCTTTGAGAGTAAAAAAACCAACAGACGTCACCACTACCACCAACAAAGCTATGTCTTTCTCTTGATTGTGACACAATTTTTTCACTTTATTTTTGGATAGAAAATCTCTTCTCTTGCTTTTCAGTCTAGGAGCTTGTTTAAATCAATTGTTACACAGTTAGTTAACTAATAGGTCACAGTGACCAAGTTTGCCTTAGTAACAATTGACATTTATAACCTAGTTAAACTTTAGCTTGACAGGGTAATCCAAAATAGAACATTTTGGTTAGAAATTTTGAATTTCAAAATCAAGGTTTAAAATATTTCATTACGCTTGCTATGACTTGAACTTTAATCTTAGTCATTTCAACAACTGGAATTTTAAGGAATTTGACAAATTCTTAATCAAATTTTTCTTGGATGATTTACTTTGATTTTGTAAGCTAGGGTTTATTGAAGTATAATTTATGCACTATAAAATTTACCCGTTTTAGTATACAATTCTGTGGGTTTTGACAAAAATAACTGGCTTGTGGAGTTGTATTATTCCCAAACTTTCATCCTCCTATTTCCCCTCCTATTACCATTCTCCTATTACCCTTCCCTACCCCACCCAACATTCTTGAGAATATTTGAAATAAATGGATAGGTGTTCTTACAAATTTCATGGCATTATACTCAATATGAAAAGAAAGTGTTCTCTGGTAGATATACAAAATGCTAGCTGCTTCCTTAAAACTTGATTATTCGTCATGAATATGTGGGAGCCTTTTCTTTTGGATTTGTTGGAAACAGTAGCATTTCTCCTTAATGTTTATACTGTAATCCCTGAAGCTGCTGTATTTTATGTAACTTAGTGACCTGTGGGCTTCAGTGCAGACATAGCTACCTCAGATGTATGTGATTCTTATATACTGTGAATCCTATAGTTCGTCTGTCAGTGGAGGATAAGGGGGAGAATTTTTTTTCTGTTTTCTTATGATAGTGATATTTTCCTCTTTTCTTCTGTGACCTTTTCCTTTTCTTTACAAGACTTTCAGAATTTTCCCCAGTAATTCTCTGAAGGCCTCTTAAATAGTCCTCTAAACTTCTCTGTCCCTTAGTAAATTTATTTTACAGCGATGTCATGTACATGACCCCAAAGTGAAGACAGTAGCAAAAGGAAAAAATATATTGACATGTGCACTTACAGGGGGAATTAAAAATGTGTCATATAGTGAATAGTTTGTGCATGCAGTCCCCTTCTTATTAAGTGAAACTTAAGCTTATCAGCTAAACTCATGGAATTGCTGGATCAAAGAGTATTAAGGTTTTTAATACATAACCTCAAATTTGTACTCCTGAGAGACTTTGCTGTAAAATTCCCATCAGTATGTATGAGAAAAATATTTCTCAACTTTCTTGCATTTCTTTGCTTCATGTTTGAAACTTCCATGCTTATATATCTCTGATTTGCAGTAGTTAAGGATAAATGTTTGCTAAACCAAGTTGAACTAAAAATATCTTTGAAACTTCCATGCTTATATATCTCTGATTTGCAGTAGTTAGGTATAAATGTTTGCTAAACCAAGTTGAACTAAAAATATCTTTATCAAGGACAATGTTATGTAATTTAATGTAGGGATGCTTCTGTTATTAAGTTAAAAGAATAGACAACCTCAAAATGAAATGGAGATTATCTCCCAACTGGTTACTGTACCATACTATACAATAAAGAAAAATTGTTTAAAATGAAAATTTAGAATCTTGTACTATGTTGATAAAGAGAATATAATTTTGAATAAAATGATATCTATAAAATATTGAAATGATGATTCCTACATAAGAATAAGAGTCTGGCACCATTTTACAAAAATAATTGCTCAGAGTCTGGCAGTCTACTTTTCTATTTATTATCTCAGGTGTCAGTTCGCATTCATTTCTGTATTATATGTATTTTGGGAGATTTTTCTAACAATTGATATTATCGTATCATTCATTGCATTAGTATTTCTCATAAATACACAGTCACTGTGTATTTATGAGAAATAGCCCTATCCTATAAAGAAAAGAAAAATCATAAGGACTGTTGAACATACTGAGGGTTTGCAGATTTTATGAGAAGTTGACTAAAGACATATATATTTGGCCTCACTTTGACAAGTTACTCATCTTTGGTGTAGGTAGAAGGAAGTAGCCTCTCCAGCCTGCTTAACCTTACCTGCAAATTATACCAACTGAATGGGTAGATCCTTATTTAATGATATTTCTATTAAGAAAGACTGGGAAGCAAATCCATAACCATATAGATGGCTGAATTATCTCTGATGAAATGAGATAATTTTGTCCAATGAGGAAAACCATTATAGATTTTAAAATTCAGCTATGATTCTGATTTAGTTGCATAATTGCATACACCATTAATGTGAAAAGTTGATCCAAATATCCTGAAAATTGAGATCCCCAAATGCTTTGTTTAGATTACTGAGGTAAATTCATGTGAATACTGGTGTTTAGTGCCAGTTTATTGGAAACTTGCTTCAGTGCATATATATGTGTATATATGTGTATATATATGTATATATATACACACACAGAAAACACAGTATATATATATATATATATATATATATGTAGAAAAATAGAGTATTATAAAGTATAATGGCTTTATCTAAAGAATGGTTTAATATGGAAAGAAATGACAAGGGGCTTTTATGGAAAGTCCAGTGTTTCAAAGAAAATCTGTGTGAAGTAACTAAGTGAAACAGATTTTAAGCTTCTTAGGTCTGTTTGCTTCAGTAGCTTTAGCCAAAAAGAATAAAAACCTGAGGTAAAAAACAGTAAAACTCCATCTCTAATGCTCAACCAATCTAAGTATGATTCTGTGTTCAGCTTGATAACGGAAATCATCTTTGTTTTTGCCTATGCCAGACACCTAGCAGGAATTTCCTTTTGGAATCCCCTAATCTAACTTTTGTGCATTCTCTTTGGGTACACTGCTTGTTCGGAACAGTTATCTTTCTTCTTTGTAACCAGGTAACTTCCCCTAGGTGCTTTTATAAGCATAGTTTTCTGCGAGTCTGTTGCAGTGACAACCTATCAGAAAAAAGGCTGATGTTAAGCCAACGCAGAACAGTTAAAAAAAAAAAAAATCAAGAAACCATGGACCCCTTGAGACATAACCTCTTTACCTCAACTATGACTATTAAATCCATTTTATATTTTATTCAGATTCAGACTTCTAGGGGAGAAACAGCCACACTTGAAGAATGCTTTAAAAAATAATTTGGAAATACACAAAAATTGGCTTGTGTGTTTGTTGCTATTTTCAATAATATAAACAATTTTATATATCATTTCACGTTTGTTACTAAGAAACATTGACTCTACATAGCACATTTCACTGTCTTCATTATTTATATTAATTATTTTATCTAAATGAAGCACATGAATGGAAAATAAAATAGAACAAAAGGGTTGGTTCTGAATATAGATAATTCCCACCCATTCCCATGTAGGCCTGCTCTCAGGGGTCAAAGACTCTGGTTTCCTCCTTTCCCCATATAGTTTATTTGTGCCATTCTTTCTTTTCTTTTCTTATCAGCTATAGACATTATTGTCAACTTCCTGCAATAATACATCAGATTTAGCTCACTTTCCAATCCCTCCAACTTTATTTATCTACCTTGCTTAATGTTGTTATATAAGTTCCTCAGTTCCTCAGTTGCTACCCTTGCAAACAATAATACACATAATAAATACTTAACTTTAGTCTCTTTTCCATTAACTATTGGCTCCTCAGTTTGTTGGATGAAAAAATTAGTGCCCCTACCTGTGCTTCTGCCTCTGTTTTCCACCTCGTACTTCTTACTCCTGTTAATCTAGTTTTACTTTTAAATTGGCAAGTTTGAAAACATTTGCTGTTTTGTAACCACAATTAGTATTTCCATATTTTGTTACTGGTTGATCATCAAAGTTGAAACCTGGTAGTTGACATTTATATTATTGTGACTGTGGGAATATTCCCCACTGCAAAGCTAAGTGGTGTGCTAGGATTCCTTTTCTTTCTTTATGGTTCCAGTATCGTGACTTCTGTTTCACTCGAAGATGATTGTTCAGATGGGTTCTTTCCCACATTTCATCAATCATTCCACATTAGAGTTTGCCCCATATTTGGACTGTGTCTACTTTTCCAGTGCCTTTTGCCCTGGAACCCCATGCTGTTTTATCCTACTCTTTTCTTATTAGGAAAAGAATCACAAGTCCTTTTCCAGTGCCTTCAGTTTTTTGCTCATTCTGGCTCTTGCTTAAAATCCATTGCATTTTTATTCTTTTTTAAAAAAGATTTTATTTATTTATTTGATAGAAAGAGAGAGAGAGCACGTGCACAAGTAGGCAGAGAGGCAGGCCGAGTGAGAGGGAGAAGCAGGCTCCCCACTGAGCAGAGAGCCTGATGTGGGGCTGGATCCCAGAAACCTGAGATCATGACCTGAGCAGAAGGGAGACGCTTAACCGACTGCCACCCAGGCGCCCTGCATTTTTATTCTTGAAACTCATTGATCTTCTCTTAGAATTTGGATTAACTGCTGTTTCATATTTCAGATATAATTTTATTTTAGTGTTTGGTTTTCTCATAATTGAGTTTTTCCCCCTAGCATTTTGTGCTTTTTAAAATATTCTTCAGTTTCCAGGTTATCATTCATACTGTATAATGTAGGTTGTCGCCTTTTTGCATCTCTTCGTCCAGAGTCTGTTGTTTTCATGCTCTTGTCTGGACCTGGTGCTGCCAGCTCTCATCTTGGTTCTGTCCTTTGCTATTCTAGTTTGCCCCCTCTGTCTTCTGAATCCCATAAATTTTCCTCTTATGCTTCACTTTCTTGTTTTGCTGGAGAGTATTTTCAAGTAACTTCATCAAGAGGAATTCTGAAGTCTTGTGTATTTGAAAGTGTCTTTAGTTTAAGCTTGCACTAAATTGATTCAGCAACTAAAGTTCTAAGGTCAGCAGCATCCTCCCTAAAAATGTGGATAGCATTTCTCCATTGCTCACCCTGTCCCACTCCCACCCCACCACTTACCTTCTATCATTTCTTTCCTCTGAATCTAGATCCTCTGTAAGGATCTCGAGGTTAAGCTGGCTCTACCCAACCCACAACCTCATCCTTTTCTCTGTGTGTTATAAATAGCCCATGGTTTCCTTTCCTCAGCTTCTTCTGTCAGTCTTCTTCCACTTGCTTTCCATATTTAGAAACTTCAAATCTGCTGATGATTCCCCTCTCGTTTTATTTGCTATTGGGGGTTTTAGCCTTAAAAAAATCATTACTATCATTTATGGGAGGAAAAGGGGAAATAAACGTATATACTGAGTCATCCGTCTTGAACCCAAAATCTGTATCAAGATTCTTAAACATTTAAATTTTAAGATTTTAATATTAATAATTAATGATTGATATATTGGTTTATATTTTTACCTTTAAACCTCACAACAACTCTGAGGTATTTTCCTCAGATAACAGATGTGGAAACTGGGGAATTGATAGGTTATTTAATTGCTCAGGCTTTTCTCTGTCCTAGTGGTGGGTGATATTTACAATCTAGATGTATCTGATTCTAAATACCATGCTCATTCACTCTGCCTAGCAGGTTCTTATGCTATTCTTATGTTGGTAACTAAATTTGCCTCTGGGAACCCTTTAAGAAATATATGTTGTATCAGCACAGATTTCAAAAAGTAGAAAAGAGAAAGAAAAGCAAAAAAAAAAAAAAAATCTCCATTCCTCAGGTGGATTAAAGTATAGTTAGAATCTAGTTGGATGCATTGTTGCATATGTTATGTAAAATAATTTAGGATTATTTTAGATTTGGTGATGACTGCCCAGATCCCCTCAAAATGTAAATATTGGTAGAGATATTCTAATAAATCAGTATATATCGAATACCTCATATGGATAGAACATTATGCTAGGTGCTATACTAAGTACAGAGATGAGCAAGATACAATCTTTGTCATCTTTTAAAAGAAAGATAAATACAAAAATAGTTATAATGGAAAGCAAGATATAAGCACTGTAAGAAAAGCATAATATGCTATGGAAATTAAGGAAGGAGAGGTAAGCAAGGGTTGCCAGAGTATAGGATGGAGAATGGAAGAATATTTATATAAGGCTTCATGGAGAAGATTAAAATGAGCTTTGTTAGAGGGATAGGTTTTTAACAGAAGGCAGTGTGTTCCAGTCTGAGGGAAAAATAAAAACAGTAGTAAACCATGAACATATTCAGGAAAGAGGAATATCCAGGTTTCTTGATCGTTTAGATAATGAGTAACAGAAAAACCAGTGCCTTGCTCAGAGTACACAATTATTCAGTAAGAAATTATTGAGCCCCTACTGTGTACAAGAATTGATGGATGTAACAGTGAACCAAGATGACATGGTCACTGCTCTTACTGAAATCACCATCACATGAAGTAGACCAAATAAAGGAGTAAACACACAAAATGAGTGTACTTTGTAGCAGGTGCCATGAAGGAACATGCTAATCCCATAGAGTTGTGTGGATTACATTTACTAATATATGTGAAGTGCTGGATGCCGTACCATTACTACTTTCATGATCACTTAAAAAATATTATTAAGAAGTAATTATCGTATGATCTCAGTGATATGTGGAATCTGAGAAACAAGGCAGAGGATCATAGGGGAAGAGAGGAAAAAACGAAACAAGACGAAACCAGAGAGGGAGACAAACCATAAGAGACTCTTAATCTCAGGAAACAAACTGAGGGTTGCTGGAGTGGTGGGGGGTGGGAGGGATGGGGTGGCTGGGTGATGGACATCAGGGAGGGTGTGTGCTATGGTGAGCGCTGTGAATTGTGTAAAACTGATGAATCACACTTGTACCCCTGAAACAAATAATACATTAAATGTTAATTAAAAAAAGAAGTAAGTAAACAAAGTTTGTTATAAAAAATAACAAGGACTATCAACTTTAAATACAGGGGTTAAGAAAAGTTTTTCTGTTAAAATGGTATTTATGAACTTGATACAAAATAAGAAGTCAAACCGTGCAAATAATGGGGGAAAAGAGTGATTCAGTAGAAAGAACGGAGGAGTAAATGCCACAAGGCAGAACATTTTAAGGAAGGTTATAGGAAATGAAGATTGGCTTGTTTGGCTGAAGCTGATAGGGGAGAGACTTAAGAGATACAGTTGGAGAGGCAGGCAGAAGTATACTCTGCATATCTATGTAGGGCATCATAATATTTTATTTATTTATTTATTTATATTTTTATTTTTTAAAAATTTTATTGTTACGTTAGTCACCATACAGTACATCATTGGTTTTTGATGTGGTGATCCATGATCCATTGTTTTCGTATAACACCCAGCGCTCCATGCAGTACGTGCCCTCCTTAATACCCATCACTGGGCTAACCAATCCCCCCTTCCCCCTCCCCTCTAAAACCCTGTTTGTTTCTCAGAGTCCATAGTCTCTCATGGCTCATCTCTCCCTCCAATTCCCACCCCCCATTTTTCCCTTCCTTCTCCTAATGTCCTCCATGTTATTCCTTATGTTCCACAAATAAGTGAAACCATATGATAATTGACTTTCTCTGCTTGACTTATTTCACTTAGCATAATCTCCTCCAGTCCCATCCATGTTGATGTAAAAGTTGGGTATTCATCTTTTCTGATGGCTGAGTAATATTCCATCGTATATATGGACCACATCTTCTTTATCCATTCATCTGTTGAAGGGCATCTTGGGTCTTTCCACAGTTTGGCTATTGCAGACATTGCTGCTATGAACATTGGGGTGCATATGGCCCTTCTTTTCACTACATCTGTGTCTTTGGGGTAAATACCCAGGAGTGCAATTGCTGCATCATAGGGTAGCTCTATTTTTAATTTTGAGGCACCTCCACATTGTTTTCCAAAGTGGCTGTACCAACTTGCATTCCCACCAACAATGTAAGAGGGTTCCCCTTTCTCCACAACCTCTCCAACATTTGTTGTTTCTTTCCCTGTCCATTTTTGCCATTCTAACTGGTGTAAGGTGGTATCTCAGTGTGGTTTTGATTTGAATTTCCCTGATGGCTAATGATGATGAACATTTTTTCATGTGTCTGTTAGCCATTTGTATGTCTTCTTCAGAGAAGTGTCTTTTCATATCTTCTGCCCACTTTTTGACTTGAGTATTTGTTTTTTGGGTGTTGACTTTGAGAAGTTCTTTATAGATCTTGGATACCAGCCCTTTATCTGTAGTGTCATTTACAAATATATTCTCTCATTCTGTGGGTTGCCTTTTTGTTTTGTTGACTGTTTCCTTTGCTGTGCCAGAAGCTTTTTATCTTGATGAAGTCCCAAAAGTTCATTTTTGCTTTTGTTTCACTAGCTTTTGGAGATGTATCTTGAAAGAAGTTGCTGTGGGTGATGTCAAAGGGGTTACTGCCTATGTTCTCCTCTAGGATTTTGATGGATTCCTGTCTCACATTGAGGTCTTTCATCCACTTTGAGTTTATCTTTGTGAATGGTGTTAAAGAATGGTCGAGTTTCATTCTTCTGCATGTGGCTATCTAATTTTCCCAGCACCATTTATTGAAGAGACTGTCTTTTTTCCATTGCATGTTTTTTTCCTGCTTTGTCAAAGATTATTTGACCATAGAGTTGAGGGTCCATATCTGGGTTCTCTGTTCTGCTCCATTGGTCTATATGCCTGTTTTTGTGCCAGTACCATGCTGTCTTGGTGATCACAGCTTTGTAATATAGCTTGAAATCAGGCAATGTGATGCCCCCAGCTTTGTTTTTCTTTTTCAACATTTCCTTGGCGATTCGGGGTCTTTTCTGATTCCATACAAATTTTAGGATTGTTTGTTCCAGCACTTTGAAAAATGTCATTGGAATTTTGATCAGGATGGCACTGAAGGTATAGATTGCTCTGGGTAGCATAGACATTTTAACAATGTTTATTCTTTTATCCATGAGCATGGAATATTTTTCCATCTTTTTGTGTCTTCTTCAGTTTCTTTCATGAGTGTTTTGTAGTTCCTAGAGTATAGATCCTTTACCTCTTTGGTTAGGTTTATTCCGAGGAATCTTATGGTTTTTGGTGCTATTGTAAATGGAATCGTTTCTCTAATTTCTCTTTCTACAGTTGCGTTGTTAGTGTATAAGAAAGCAACTGATTTCTGTACATTGATTTTGTATCCTGCCACGTTACTGAATTGCTGGATGAGTTCTAGTAATTTGGGGGTGGAGTCTTTTGGGTTTTCCATATAAAGTATCATGTCGTTTCAAAAGAGAGAGTTTGACTTCTTCTTTGCCAATTTGAATACCTTTTATTTCTTTTTGTTGTCTGATTGCTGTTGCTAGGACTTCTAGTACTATGTTGAACAATAGTGGTGAGAGTGGGCATCCTTCATGTGTTCCTGATCTTAAGGGAAAGGATCTCAGCTTTTCCCCATTGAGGATGATATTCGTTGTGGGTTTTTCATAGATGGATTTTATGAACTTGAGGAATGTTCCCTCTATCCCTATGCTCTGGAGAGTTTTAATCAGGGAAGGATGTTGTATTTTGTCAGATGCTTTTTCTGCATCAATTGAGAGGACCATATGGTTCTTCTCCCTCCTCTTATTAATGTGTTCTATCACATTGATTGATTTGCGAATGTTGAACCACCCTTGCATCCCGGGGATAAATCCCACTTGGTCGTGGTGGATGATCCTTTTAATGTATTGTTGGATCCTATTAGCTAGGATTTTGTTGAGGATTTTGGAATCCATATTCATCAGGGATATTGGTCTGAAATTCTCCTTTTTGTTTGTTTGTTTTTTTTTTAAAGATTTTTTTATTTATTTTTTTTGACAGAGAGAGACATAGCGAGAGCAGGAACACAAGCAGGGGGAGTGGGAGAGGGAGAAGCAGGCTTCCCGCAGAGCAGGGAGCCCGATGTGGGACTCGATTCCAGGACCCTGGGATCATGACCTGGCCAAAGGCAGACGCTTAACGACTGAGCCACCCTTTTTGATGGGGTCTTTGCCTGGTTTGGGGATTAAGGTAATGCTGGCCTCATAGAATGAGTTTGGAAGTTTTCCTTCTGTTTCTATTTTTTGAAACAGCTTCAGTAGAATAGGTATTATTTCTTCTTTGAATGTTTGGTAGAATTCCCCAGGGAATCCATCAGGCCCTGGACTCTTGTTTTTTGGGAGGTTTTTGATCACTGCTTCAATCTCGTTACTGGTTATTGGTCTATTCAGGTTGTCAATTTCTTCCTGTTTCAGTCTTGGCAGCTTATAGGTTTCCAGGAAGGCCTCCATTTCATCCAGATTGTTCAGTTTATTGGCATATAGTTGTTGATAATATTTTCTAATAATTGTTTCTATTTCCTTGGTGTTAGTCGTGATCTCTCCCCTTTCATTCATAATTTTATTAATTTGGGTCCTTTCTCTTTTCTTTTGGATAAGTCTGGCCAGTGGTTTATCGATGTTATTAATTCTTTCAAAGAACCAACTTCTAGTTTTGTTGATCTGATCTACTGTGTTTCTGGTTTCTAATTCATTGATTTCTGCTCTAATTTTAATTATTTCTCTTCTAATGCGTGGCTTAGGCGTCATTTGTTGATTTTTCTCTAGTTCTTTAAGGTGTAGAGTTAGTTGGTGAATTTGGGATTTTTCTATTTTTTTGAGTGAGGCTTGGATGGCTATGTATTTCCCCCTTAGGACCGCCTTTGCAGTATCCCATAGGTTTTGGACCGATGTGTTTTCATTCTCATTGATTTCCATGAATTGTTTAAGTTCTTTGATTTCTTGGTTGACCCAAACATTCTTGAGCAGAGTGGTCTTTAGCTTCCAAGTGTTTGAATTTCTGCCCAATTTTTTCTTGTGATTCAGTTCCAGTTTTAGAGCATTGTGGTCTGAGAGTATGCAGGGAATAATCTCAATCTTTTGGTATCGGTTGAGACCTGATTTGTGACCCAGTATGTGGTCTATTCTGGAGAAAGTTCCATGTGCGCTCGAGAAGAATGAGTATTCTGTTGTTTTAGAGTGGAATGTTCTGTAAATATCTATGAGGTCCATCTGGTCCAATGCATCCTTCAAAGCTCTTGGTTCCTTGTTGATTTTCTGCTTAGATGATCTGTCCATTGCTGAGAGTGGAGTATTGAGGTCTCCTACAATTAACGTATTGTTATCAATATGACTATTTTGGTTAACAGTTGGCTTATATAGATGGCTGCTCCCATCTTGTGGGCATAGATATTTACAGTTGTTAGATCTTCTTGTTGGATAGACCCTTTAAGAATAATATAGTGTCCTTCTGTGTCTCTTATTACAGACTTTAGTTTAAAATCTAATTTGTCTGATATAAGAATTGCTACCCTAGCTTTCTTTTGAGGTCCGCTGGCATGGAAGATGGATCTCCATCCCTTCACTTTCAGTCTGGATGTATCTTTAGGTTCAAAATGAGCCTCTTGTAGACAGCATATGGATGGGTCCTGTCTCTTTATCCAGTCTGCAACCCTGTGCCGTTTTATGGGAGCGTTTAGGCCATTCACGTTGAGAGTGATTATTGAAAGATATGAATTGATTGTCATCATGTTGCCTGTGAAGACGTTGTTTTTATAGATTGTCCCTGTAAATTTCTGTTGTATATCACTCTTGGGGTCTTTCTCCTTTTATAGAACCCCCCTTAATATTTCTTGCAGGGCTGGCTTAGTGGTCACATATTCTTTCAGTTTCTGCCGGTCATTGAAGCTCTGCATCTCTCCATCCATTCTAAATGAAAGCCTTGCCGGATAAAGTATTCTTGGCTGCATGTTCTTCTCATTTAGTACCCTGAATATGTCTTGCCAGGCCTTTCTGGCTTGCCAGGTCTCTGTGGATAGGTCTGACGTTATTCTCATGTTCCTCCCTCTGTACGTAAGGAATCTCTTCCCCCTAACTGCCCTTAAGATGGTTTCCTTGGTTCTAAGATTTGCAAGTTTTACTATTACATGCCAGGGTGTTGGCCTGTTTTCCTTGATCTTAGGAGGGGTCCTCTCTGCCTCTAGGACTCGAATGTTTGTTTCATTCCCCAGATTAGGGAAGTTCTCAGCTACGATTTGCTCAAATACATCTTCTAGTCCTCTCTCTTTCTCCACTCCCTCCGGGATTCCAGTTATTCTGACATTGGAACGCTTCATGGTGTCACTTATTTCTCTGATTCTATATTTCTGGATTATGAGTTGTTTTTCCCTGGCCTCCTCTTTTCCCTTTTTATCTATTATATTGTCTTCCAGGTCGCTTATTCTCTCTTCTACCTCAGTTACCCTAGCCGTTAGATTATCTAGGTTGGATTGGATCTCATTGATAGCATTTTTAAGTTCTGCCAATTCACCTTTTATTTCTGCCCTTAGAGACTCTATGTTGCCATTAATTGATTTCTCCATTCTAGCCATTGTCTTCACAATTGCTAGCCTGAATTCCATCTCTGACATCTTGGTTATGTCTGCATCCGTTTGTAAATCTGCAGCATAAGTCATAATCTCTGAGTCTTTTCTATTTTGGGGGCTCCTCCTAGTCATTCTGTTGATGGGTGTTTGAGGGAATGTATAGAGTCCAAATTATTGACCAGAACCCAAGCAAGATGCACCTGTTTTCTTGGGACCTTAGGGTTGATGGTCTCTTGTTTTCCTAGCCTGTCTTCTGTGGAAGGGGCCTGCCGTGCTGTTACTCAGGCAACCCTGTTCGGGCAGAGTTGCCCTGCGCCCCTGTGGCAGGGTAGGGCTCAGTGGGAATCACAACACATTTGTGACAGTTGTAATTATTATGATTTTAAAGATAAAGCCAGTTTAAAGAGTCTCAATAAGTTTTCTCAGGTATTTGTACCTGTATTTCAGATTTAAGTCTGATTCTACAGCTTGTGCTCCTTTCACTGTATTACATGCCCTCCTTTCAGCAAGAACATAAACTGTAGTATTCCTGGTTTGAGATAGAGCAATGTAAGTGGTTATTCCCTGGATCTGATTTCATTATCTTTCATTTATTCAGCATATATTTCATGAGTGCCAACTGTATGCCCAAGCTCCATGCTTGGTGTTGGTATTAAAAAGATGAAAGAGATTATTTTCACAATTCTTAGATAATGAGGAACTCAATAGTGGTGTCCCTCAAAAATGTAATTCATTCTAAAATGTCTTCTCTTTAGTAGGATTCATTTCTGGACCATACTGATGGTAGATATATACCACTGATTTGAATTACTAATCCTAATATATTTTATTACTATATATATATATATATGTATACTATATATATATAACAGATACATATATATATATATATAGTGGCAGCATAGTATAATAGTTACCATTATATAGCCAAACTCTATCACTTACTAGCTACAAATTGACTGAACTTTCCATACTTCAGTTTCCCCCAAAATGGGGATAATAAAGGTGCCTACCTTGAAGGACTGTTAAGAGGACTAGTGATTAAAAATATACATTACCTTGAACAGTGCCTAGCACACAATTAGTAATCAATAAAGATTAACTCCTGCCATTACCTGTGGCACACAATCTTATTTTAGATATGTCCTAGATTTCAAGTCAGTAACTTTTATGGCCAATATAAAGAAAAGAGTAGATGGAAAGTCACAAGAGAACACAAGTTTGTGATTTTTTTTTTTTTTTTATCCATTACTGGAACTAATATAATGCAAGAAATTTTCAATGGAGGTATGGTAAGAAAAAGTAAGTTGTTATTTTTAGACCAGTAAATCCTAAATAACCAATGTCTAGTTTGTTAGTAATTTTTTCAGTAGGCATTAGCATGCTATTATCAGTCAAATAATATTAAACATATATCTTGTATGTACTCATGCCTGTACACATACATATAATTGCAGGGGTATATTGGTTACTAAGTCAGCAGTGTAGTAGGTGATGATAATGATTATGTACTAATCTTAAGAGTTTTTCACATAAAATAAAATTTGAGAAATACTAGTAATTAAGCCATAAATCTGTGCTTGAAACTTTATTAGAGTCATATAATATGAACTTGGTAGTTTTATATTTCTTCTGTGTTATATTTTTTCTTATCTGTCTAGTCAAAATGAGACTATTTGAGTAAGAACAAGTTAGCAGTAGCATTATATGGCTCCTAAAAGTAGTACAATAGTGTTTTCCTTTTTAGGTCCCTTAAGCTGAAAAAGAATAGTTCATTTGCATTATGAATTTGTTTCACTGATTTTATCACAAAGAATAAAAATAATTGATTACATTTTTTAACAGTATTGCTAGTGAGTCATTTAAAAAAAAAGAATATTCAGGTTCTGTGGACTATTTCTTGGCTAATTTTATTTTAGCTCTAATACTTTATGTTTTGATCTCCAGTATTAATTCATGAACAAAGCTACCATACCGAGCTTCCTCCCCCCATTTTCCTCTTACAGAATTCCCTTTTCCTGGCATGTCTTGTCCTTCCATCTCTGTAACTTTAAACATTTCCTTAATTACTTTATCCTGAAATGATTTCTTCTTTTTCTGTATTTCTCAAATACTTTCTTTGTATTTCTCTTGTAGCACTTATCATTTTATATCCTGTATACATTTTTGGTGGTAAAGGCCAAACTCTGTGTTTATGTACTAGATACTATCAACTTTGCCTAATTGAGGGTCTACTCTGAGGCTCATGGAAATTCTTCGCAGCCTATAAAGCAAATCTAAGGCATGAATTGTTAATATAAGTGTCAGAGGATTTTTTCTAACTTCTGTACTTTGGGGGATGAATAAAGGATAACAAAATGTCCCACAAATAAGTGAAACCATATGATAACTGACTTTCTCTGCTTGACTTATTTCACTTATCATAATGGAGGACATTAGGAAAAGGAAGGGAAAAATGAAGGGGAGGCAATTGGAGGGGGAGACGAACCATGAGAGACTGTGGACTCTGAGAAACAAACTGAGGGTTTTAGAGGGGAGGGGGTGGGTGGATGGGTTAGCCCGGTGATGGGTATTAAGGAGGGTATGTATTGCATGGAGCACTGGGTGTTATACGAAAACGATGAATCATGGAACACACATCAAAAACTAATGATGTACTGTATGGTGACTAATATAACATAATAAAATAAAATTAAATTAAAAAAAAGGATAACAAAATGTCAAATTTGTTTTCATATGGCAAGTACTAAAACAAAGCAACCCCCCAAACAACCTAGTTTCAATACAGCAACTATGGATTCCCAGAATGCTCTCTTCCTATTATTAAAAGATGATCTCCCTTGGCAAGATGCAGATTGATCTAATAAAAATTAGTGACCCACTTGAAATGAGAAATTAAATAAGCTAGTGGGAAGTTAAGTATCCAATTCTGGTGTTATCATCTTGGTGAGCCTTCAGCAATGAGGAGTAGGTGAAGTGTGCTTGAGATTGCAGTGGTGGGCAAGTGTAACAATGCATGCAAGAGGAATGGGCCCTGACTATGGGACTTTGAATGTGTCAACACCCAGCTCTACCTCCTTGCTTCTGCCTTTTAAGCAAGCTCCTAGAAGGTAGGGCCCAAGAGTAGACAAATTCTGTGTCAAGGGGAGTCAGTATGAGCATACACATCATCAGCTCAAATGACAGAACACCCAGCTGTGGAGTTTAAGCCTGAAGTTTAGGGGAGGAACAATTAGGATTATTTTCCCTTTTGTTTATTGCTCTCAGTTGAATAGAGGTCGCTTTATTCTCTGTTGAGAGCATGATGTACAAAGAGGGTTTATTAAGAGTAACTTTAATCCTCATGGATTAGTTAAATAACTAAATAACCTGTTTACCCATTCTTTAAATCTTCTAACTCAGGGGACAAATTGAACAAGTAGGAGAAGAAGGGACAGAGGGTTATCGGGTAGGAAACATCTCTAGAAACTGAGGCAGAAAAGAAATAGCTGAAGAAACTGGTTATTTAATCTGAAAAAGAGAGGATTTAGGGGGTGTTCTGATAACTTTTCAAATTATAAACCCTTCATTATAGGACATCTATATATTTGTATGTGTGTGTCAACAGAGCAAGCAGACCTAAGCCTAATGAAAATCCTAAATGAGGAGGTAGATTTTAGCCCAGTGGAAGGGAATACCAGTCAATCAGCAGCCAGCCAACAAACAAACACAAAGTTTTACCATGAGAAAAAAATTGCTTTTTCATGAAGTAATGAGTTCTGGGTCATTGGAGGTGTTCAAGCAGAGGTTGAACGACCACTTTTAGGGAGTAGTGCAGAAAAGAGCCCAACATCTGATAATGGTTGGGTTAAATGACCTGTAAGGTTCCTCTGAAATCTAACATTTTATGTTTCTAAGAATGTACCAGATTTTATGCCTTAGATATAAGGTTCAGGAAGTCATATTATTTCTAGGTAATTTCTCATGTCCCATTTAGTAAAAAATAAAGAAATAAACTAGTTCCTGAATGAGGAGGGAGTAGAACTGGGGCTTTATGTTTTTCTGGTTAAAAGTGGCCTTCAATATCTTTTGTTCTATGGAGTCTAAGAAAATAATGCTCTAAATTTTAACATTTTCTCTCTTTAATATTTACTTTTGTGGAAGCTAGTTTCATTTCTCACCTTGCAAAGAAGGAGTCAGCTCTGAGGTTTACCATCTTTTATGATTCCCTTTACCTCAGAGAGCAAGGCACCACTTAATTCAGACTAACCTGTGGTACTTGTTTAAAATTTGGATTCCTAGTCCCACTCTGGCATGATGAATCAGAATCTTTAGGATGTACCCTTTGAATCCTTATATTTAACAAATACCTTTATGTGATTCTTATGCACATTAAAGTTCAAGAATGTATTCAGTAGATCTTCATGATTGGTTTTAGTATATGAGTATGGTTTATTTTCATGCTATCAAATATCAAAAAAACCTCTCCATCTTGTGCAATACCTGGGACAAATACCTTGACAAGAATAAATAGTTGTCTTCAAAAAATCTTTTTCTTTTCAAAATTTTATTTTTGAAAAAAAAATTTTAGGTACAGTTGACATAGAATGTTACATTAGTTTCAGGTGTACAACATAGTGAATCAAATTCTCTATATGTTATGCTATGCTTACCACAAGTGTAAGCTACCGTTTGTCACCATAGAATGCTATTACAATATCAATGCCTATATTCCCAATGCTTTGCCTTTTATTCCCATGACGTCTTCATTCCATAACTGGAAGCCTGTGTCTCCCCTGACTCTTTACCCATTTTGCCCATCCCCCCTTCCCCTCCCCTCTGGAAACCATCAGTTTATTCTCTGTATTTATAGGTCTAATTCTGCTTTTTGTTTATTCATTTGTTTTTTAGATTCCACATATGACTGAAATCTTATGGTATTTTTCTTTCTCTGTCTGACATATTTCACTTAGCATAACACCCTCTAGGTCTACCCATGTTGTTGTAAATAGCACGATCTCATACTTTTTTATAGCTGCATAATACTCGTGTGTGTGTGTGTGTGTGTGTGTGTGTGTATACCACATCTTCCTTTTTTTTTTTTTTGAAGATTTTATTTATTTATTTGATAGATAGAGAGCACAAGTAGGCAAAGAGGCAGGCTGAGAGGGAGGGAGAAGCAGGCTCTCCACTGAGCAGGGACCCTGGGATCATGACCTGAGCCGAAGGCAGCCGCTTAACTGACTGAGCCACCCAGGCTCCCCCACATCTTCCTTTTCAAAAAAATTTTTATTTATTTATTAACAATTTATTTATTTGACAGACAGAGAGAGAGGGAACACAAGCAGGGGAGTGGGAGAGGGAGAAGCAAGCTTCCCACCGAGCAGGGAGCCCGATGTGGGGCTCAATCCCAGGACCCTGGGATCATGACCTGAGCTGAAGGCAGACGCTTAATGACTGAGCCACCTAGGTGCCCCATACCACATCTTCCTTAATCCATCCGTCTGTTGATGGACAGTTATGTTGTTTCCTTATCTTGGCTATTGTAAATAATGTTGCAGTTAACATAGGGGTACATATATCTCTTTAAATTAGTGTTTTTGTTTTCTTTGGGTAAATACCCAGTAGTAAAATTACTGGATCATATGGTGATTCTATTTTTGAGTTACGTCCATACTGTCTTCCACAGTGGCTATACCAGTTGACATTCCTACCAACAGCACACAAGGATTTCTTTTTCTCCACATCTTTGCCAATACTTGTAATAAAAATACTTTTCTTGATGTAGTCTTTTCATTTGCTTACTTTAATTCATAAACTTAACAGTAAGAAAAATCATAACATTCGTTTTTGCATACAAGCTTATAATTTTAATCTAATAGGAGAACTGTGCCAGAGGATGTCAAAACGAAGGAAATTTTTTTTAAATTTTATTTTATTATGTTAATCACCATACGTTACATCATTTGTTTTTGATGTAGTGTTCCATGATTCATTGTTTGTGTATAACACCCAGTGCTCCATTCAATATGTGCCCTCTTTAATACCCATCACCAGGCTAACCCATCCCCCCACCCCCTTCCCCTCTAGAACCCTCAGTTTGTTTCTCAGAGTCCATAGTCTCTCATGGTTCGTCTCCCCCTCCGATTTCCCCCCCTTCATTTTTCCCTTCCTACTATCTTCTCTCTCTTTTTTTTTTTTTTTAACATATAATGTATTATTTGTTCGAAGGAAAAATTTTTTATCCTTTATTTGTTCTTGTAAAAAAGTCCGTGGTGGATTAGCTTATTATTTACAACATCATGTTGCTGAATTCAAGGATATAAGTTGGATACTTACATGGTCAATAACAGTGTTGTTCTGTTCCATGGTTTAAAAAATTCATGCCCTTGTGTGAAGAAGTAACTGTGTTTTCCCAGGACTTTTATATGTATATATACACACATGCATATAATTGCCAGCGACAGAAATGACACTCAAACTACCTTAAGAAAACAAAGCTTCATGTAACTGGAAAGCATAGGAATGAACTCTAGGCATGTCTGGACTTGAGGCACAAATGCTGTCAGCAGAAGTTTGTCTTGAGCTACCACTTAGCTCTGATTTTTTTTCTGGATTAACTTCATTCTGGTGTTTCCTATGTGGTGGCAAAGATGGCCGTTATCAGCTCTAAGTTTATATCATTCTTACATCTGGTGGTCTAAGAGAAAAGAAAGTGTATTTCTCTAAATTCTCCATGCAAAAAGTCTAAGGGATGACCCTCCTTGGCCCAGACTGAGTCACACATCTATTCTTTTTTTTACATCTATTCTTGACTTAATCACAGTGGCCAATGGGATGAAGTACTTGGAGTTTTCTGATTGTCTGTTCCTGGGCCATGCATCTATCTTTGGAACCAAGGTTTGTGTCACCCCCTGGGTGTCTTAAAATATGTGTGAATCTGGGCATGGTTCCCCCAAAGGAGGAGATGCTGAGCAGAAGAAATTAGCTGATGTCCTCCAATGGAACTACTTATTAAGTCCTTCTGTCAGCAGATATTTATTGATCATAAAATATCAGAGATATAGAGTGGACCCCCATGCTGACTTCCACTCCTTAGGCTCAGTCCAGGGGATGGAATGAATCTTTAACATTTGCTATATATGGTGGTAAGGACTATGGTGAGGTAACAGTGAAGTTCTGAGGGATCTAAGAGGAGTGTGCAACTAATTGGGACTTAGTACTTTAAAGAGTGGCTGCTGGATCTAGAGAATGAGTTGGGGCCATAAGGTAGATGCAGTGGGAAGAGCAGTCCAGGAAGAGGGAACTGCAGGTAAAAGGTACATACTTTGAAATGGAAAGTAAGAGTATCATGTTACTTATATAATAGCTAGCATTTATATTATAATCAAAATAGACTTTCCAAACAAGCAGGTTGAAAAAAAAAATCCTGACTCAGGGTGATATTTGAGTTGTTTGTCCATTTTGGCTGGGAGCCAGTGCAACTTATCCTAGATAACTCAATTTCTGTTAAACTGAACTGTGTTTCCACTTGTAAGAAAACCCTATAGTGGAAATAAAGAATTTTTTTAGGTCAAGTTGTTAAGATTAAATGTTAGAAAGCTCTTAAAGGCAATTGCAGTGAAGTTTAACAGTTTTACTTCTTACTGAAGGAAAAAAACAATATGGCAGCAATTTAGAAAAGGCATGCTTAAAATGCAGTGAAATGTAGAAGCAATAGAAGTTAAAATTGAAACTTTTTTTTAAAAATAGATTTCAGTTGTTTTTAAGGATGAAAAGGTTACCTATTGATTCTCTTTGCCGTCAGTGATGATTCAAGTGTGGAATATTCTACATACAATATTGGTCCAAAAGATAAAGCTAAAAGTGATTTTAAATATTTTGAGATGGGATGGAGAAAAGAGGAGCTAGTGAAGAGAATGTATGATAAGATGGCACAATAAAAAATTAATATTTATATCCAGTTTTTCACAGTGACTCTGTTAAGGCATTAGGTTCAACTATATAGTCTGCTTTAGAGAAACCAATTATATAATGATCATGCAGGTGATGATAATAAGAGCATTGTTTTAAACCCTATATCTATATTGTTGAATTTAATCCTTGAATGACCCTTTAATGTAGGCTCAGTATCATCTCCATTTTAGAGATGAGGGAACATGGCACAGAGAGGTTGAATAGCATGGCCAAGGTTCTGGAGCTGGTGTTAGACCTAGGATCCTGACTCATATAGAGTGATACTGGAGTCCAACTGTGGACAGTAACCACTAATGTTAATTTAGCATTTATGATGAGCACAGAATTATACTTGCTTCATCTATTCTTAGATGTCCTATGAATAGATATTATTTTAAGCCCATTTTACAGGTGAAGGAGAGCTTGAGACACTGAGAAAATTGTCCAAGTTAATAAATGCCCAAACCTGGACTTAAAAATAGGTCTTCTGGACTTCATAGACTGTATTCCAGTCACTGCTCTATATGATCTCTTTCTTGGGCTGGATACAGTGATCATCATGAACAAGGGAAATCCAGGTCTTTATTTTTTTTCATTAATCTATAGCAAGTGCCCATTTAATGACAAGGTGCTACTCTGTGGAGACCTTAATAATAAAGAATCACTAAAGGACTTAAATGTGGTCACAAAAATAAATAATTTTAAAATAAACTGAATCTGTGCCATAAAAACTATGTACTGTAGTTTAGGATTTAAATCTGTTTCTGAAAAATTGCATTAAAATATGTTCCATATACTGATTCTTAATACTTTGAATTTTTTTCTTATTTTTAAAATACCTCTTTGAATTTTGATACTGATTTCAGTTACATTTCTAGTTAAGTATACCTGGTATATTTAAGAGGTTAGAAATTTAGCCCAGGATTATGTTTTAATATGATAGGTTGAGTATATGCTGGTATCTACTACTTTGCTCCAAAACTCATTGTAATAAGAATAAAAATGTAGAAATAGGAAGTGGAAGGAGAATCAATGGTGTGTGAAAGTTTTATCAAATCTAATGAGACGTAGAGAATGGGTAAAAGTAGATACTGGCTCAGAAGGGTAGAGGAAACTATAGCTTAGAAAATGCCCAAAGAGGGGTACCTTACAAACCCAGGGGGTTGTGTGCAACTTATAATCTACAGATAAAATAGTCAAAAATGAGTGCAACCTTGAAAACAAGGGGGTAAATGGTAAAAGTCACTTAAATAAAAAAAGGTAAAAAGCCTGTAGCTGGATAATACTTCTCACACATCTTCCTTTCCTTTGGACACAAACCTCAAAGCCAAAAATTGCCTTCAAACAAAAAGTAAAAATTAAATAAAAATGGACACAGGAAATAGAACAGTGGTTAACAGGGGCTTGAGAGATGGGGGATGGGAACTTATTGTTAATGGGTACAGAGTTTTAGTATGGGATGATGAAAAATTTTTGTAGATGGGTAGTGGTGATGGTTGCACAACAGGGTGAATGTACTTAATACCACTGAACTATACAGTTAGAAATGGTTAAAAAAGTAAATTTTACTTTTTTTTTTTTTTTTACTACATAAGGCTTTTACTACAATAAGAAAAAAGAAAGGCGACTTCTTATCTACAGGAATGAAAAAGACTGGTAAAATTAGGATAGTTTCTGTGGGAATTGGCATCTTAGAGTGAAGTCTTCAATGTTTCAGCCATTCATCGTGGCTGACTTGCTACTGCCTCCACATAAGATGAAACCTGCAAGTTGGCAAACTTGCTCATCAGCACAAAGGGCTCAGCTAGATTTTCTATTGTCTTAGCCTTAAATTCAAACAGACAATTAAGGATGACCAGACAAATGAGGAATGTCAAAGAGAAAGAGCCAGGTTAATAATTTGCCACAATGGCCAGAGAAGGAGTAGCTAATCCAGGAAACAGAAGAGAACTTTAAAATTGTCTCTGTCCCTAGTATTTTAGAGATATTTTAGAGAGATATTACATTTATCAAGTAATAATAGTATGCTGTAAAAGAAGGAACACATAATGTAACTGATGGAAAAATCAGAAGAGTAAAGAAAAAAAATCATGCAAATCTCCCGGAAATAGAATAAAAAGAACAGAAAACAGGAAAGGGAAATAATGAGAATAAAAATTAAAGGCATAAGGATCAATGCAAGATTTACTACCTAAATAGTGGAAGTTCCTGAAAGAGAAAACAGGGGACAGTATATGATCAAAGAAATAATAAAAGAGGCAATCCTGTGCTAAAGTATAAGTCTTCATGTTGGAGGGTTTTCCATGTATCAAGCAAAATGAAGAAAAGACATTTTCTAGACATGTTCTTGTGAAAATTCAGAATACCAAAGATAAAGAGAAGTGGCTAAAATTTCCAAAATGAAGACAACAAAGCTAAAAAACAGGTCACCTTACAATTCAACAATAAAAAGACAACCCAAATAAAAAATGGACAAAGGATTTTAACAAACCTCTCAAAAAGATAAATGACCAACAAGCACATGAAAAGATGTTCAGCATCATTAGCCATCAGGGAAGTCCAAATCAAAACCACAATGGAATAATACTGCTTAACACCCATGTATGTCTGTGATTAAAGAGACAGATAATAACAAGTATTGGTTAGAATATGGATGAATTGAAACCCTCATATATTCCTGATGGGAATGTAGAATGGTATACCATTTTGGAAAACAGTCTGATAGTTTCTGAAAAGGTCAAACAGAGTTACCAATATATGACCCAACATTTCCACTCCTAGGTATATAGTCAAGAGAAAGAAAAATAAATATCTAAATAAAAAGTTTTGTATGGAATGTTCATAATGATATTGTTCATAATAAGGCCAAAGTGGAAACAACCCAACTGATGAATGGATAAAATGTAGTATTCTCATGAATACTGGAATGAAAAGGAATGAAGTACTGCTACTTGTCAGTTCATCCAATGGATGAACCTTGGAAATAGTATGCTGAGTGGAAGAAATCAGTCACAAAAGATCACATATTTAACATTCCTTTTAAATGATATGACCAGGCGTGACTAGAATAGACAAATCTATAGAGATAGAAAGTAGATTAGTGGTTACCTAGGGATGTGGGGTTGGAGGAAAATGAGGAGTGACTGTTTAATAGGTACAGGATATGAAAATACAATTTTGTGAGGATGGTTGCCCAGCTCTATGACTATGCTTAAAGCCATTGAATTGTACACTTTAAGTGGGTGAATTGTATGTTATGTGTAAATTATATCCCAAAAAAGCTATTATTTTTTTTTTTTTGAAGTCACATGTCATCAGGCCTCTTAGCACCCTTGGATTCTAGAAGTCTATATAATGTGGAAATAAACAAAGACCACCCAGATGAGAATAAGCAAAGGGTATTTATACAGAACTTTTTATAATAAGGGAGTCAGCCACTATCACCTGGTTTTGGCAGAAACTCAAAGGTGAGCAAAGGAGTGAGAAAGCTCTATAGTGGAAAAAAGGAAAGGCTTCAGGTATGCCCTGATTGGTGACTGTTGGCGTGGGGAAGGTGTAGGTAGGCTAAGTAGAAGCCAGGCATCCTATGTGAATGGTTGGGAGTGCATATTTGGCTTTTCTGGTTGGTACTAAACTGAAAGTGGGAATAAAAATTAGAGAAGCTGTCAGTTACTAATCAAGTTCTGGCCATTCTGGGCCATTTTTCAGGATTCATTGTTTGTTGGAGATCACGATCTGACTTCCTATAAGCAGATTGGCTTCTTGGACCTATTACTGTAGACAGTAGGTTGGTTTCCTAGGCTGGTTGCTGCAGATTGTTGGTCAGAGTTCTCATTTTATGTATGATGTGGCCATTGTCCATTTGTATAATTCAGTCTCTTAGTAAAAATGCTTTCAAAATTATGAAGGAATGAAAAAAATACATACCCAAAGAATAAATAAACTCTGAGAGCTGAATGACTATATATATCATACATTCAGGGATTCATTAACTTTACTTCCTAAGCACCTTTTCTTAGGAAGTTAATTGAAGACATATTCCAAAAAATAAGGAAGAAAGGGAAAGATAGGCCATCCAGAAAGAGGTTATATAATCCAGGAGAGCAGAGACCTGAAGTTCCAGGAAGAGCATGGTTTGGCACACCTTGAGAAGAGCTGCTCAGAGTGGAGTCAAGGATTGAAGATGCCAGCAGGGAATTGAATTCTGTGTGGGCAGGGGTGGGAGGGAATTTCTAAAACAGCTGATAGAAAGGACTTTTCACAGGAAACTAAGGATGTGGTAAGGGCATAGGGGAAAAAAAAAGGCAATTTTAAAGGCATTAGTTACTCCAGGAAAAACAGTAATATAATACTTGCAGTTTTATCATTTTGAATTATTGTTCACAGCAGAGCCTGTAATTACAAAGCATAATAATACAAGCACTATTGTTTTTCAGTAAACACCAGAATGTAAAATCATTGATTGTAGTTATAAAACAGCACATAAATACTGTCATCCTTGATAAAGTAAAAGTATAGGTGACAGAAGTGGTGAGGTAGAAAGTGGGGGAAAGGTGAAACAAAGGCAGCACGTACCATCGTTATAAGATAGGAAGCCAAGAGATACTGTCTGTAGTTGATGGAACAAGAAATAAATGTGTCAGTTTATTACTGAGAGAAATAATGGTATTCACGTGCATTCACACACCAGCATAGGAATACAAATTATAACCTGAATTCTTCCTTAATAATATAGATAATTCTCTGTGGTGATAAATAAATGATTTATGTTATCATTTGTAACTGCTCTGTGGTATAAGATTTGTTATACCATACATATATTGGTAGGTTTTTGCATTGTTTCTAATTATTCACTATTGTAATGAGTATTACAAAAATGTCCTTATTTGGGCATATTTATGCAATTTACCTATTATTTATTTATAATAATTTTCTAAAAATGCAACTCTACATCTAAAGTTATCTGTATTTGAAATTTTTAATCTGTGTCCAGATTGGTCTCCAGAAATGTTTGAGTTATACTCTCAACTCAATAATATGTGATATTTCTTGTGTTCTTATATCCTTACCAACACCCACAACTATCAAACTTTTTGATATTTGTCATCTGACTTCAGTGGTACTTAAATTAACATTGTTGGATTACTAGTGGAGTTGTACATATTTTTAGGTCTACTGCTATTTGTATTTTAGTCTTTTCTTGCCCTTGCACACATGGTGATTTTTTTTTAATTCATAATTAGGATTTATATATAAGAAATTTTGAAAATTTTTTAAAGAATTGGTTACAAATTTTTTTAATCATTTTGTTTGGATTTTAACCTTGTTCATGCTGCTAAAAATTTTGAAGTAGGCAACTCTTATAAACATTTTTACTTAGAGTGTTTGAATTTAGGTTCATACATCGCAAGTCCTTTCTACTTCAGGATTATAAAAATATGCACCTAAATATTATTATACTGTTGTTTTTCTTTTGTCACATTTAATTATTTTGTTCATTTGATATTTATTTTGATGTCAAATGAGACAATGTGTTCCAGCCAACTTTTCTCCTAAATGGCTAGTCAGTCCTTCCAGCACTGCTTCTATTTTTTTCACTGGTTGAACATCACTGAATTCTGCTACATAAATGTATTTTCCTAGTATTTGTTTTATCTTCTTTGATCTATATCCACTAGTACAATGGTGTTTTAATTCCTCATATTTTGTTTTCCCATTCTCTATCTATTGGGGAAATATCCTTTATTGGTTCTCTTTTTCATATGGTTTAATTTTTTTTTTTTTTTAAGATTTTATTTATTTATTTGACAGAGAGAGACATAGTGAGAGAGAGAGCACAAGCAGGGGGAGTGGGAGAGGGAGAAGCAGGCTTCCCGCTGAGCAGGGAGCCCGATGCGGGGATCGATCCCAGGACCCTGGGATCATGACCTGAGCCGAAGGCAGACGCTTAATGACTGAGCCACCCAGGTGCCCCACTTTTTCATATGGTTTGTGCCTGTTATTTCATAATTATCCTTCTAGATAAAATGGAAAATTCTTCAGTCAAATTTTAAAACAACTTATTAGAGTTTTGATTAAAATTGCAAAAAAATTTAAGGAGACATGGGATGGGTCTGCTGCCATCAGGGGAACACTGCTTCAGAAAATTTATACAACTCTGCTGAATTTTTTTCACCTTACATTCATACACACAAACCTTAAATGGATACTCCACAATGCCCAGCAGCCCTACCAGGTTGTCTTTATGAGTTTCTGAAGAGCTAGTAATTTTATCAAGATATATTATGTGTTGATAAATTTTCAGAAATTCTGCTCATCATGAATTCTATTCTCTGCATGTAACTTCTACTATGTACAGCTTATAATGTTAAAGTTTATTTCTGTCACTCTGTACACTTCTCAGTATGTTGTCTTTACAGTGCATCTTGTGTGTTTTCTTAATTTAACTAAGAATGTAAAAGAATTGTCTAAAATGTTCTTTTATAATAGAGGTAAATTTTCAAATGTATATTCTTCATTTTTCTTTTGTGTTTTTTTTTTTTTTGTTGGTGTTTTTGTATTGTTTTGTTTTCCTTTGATTTTTAAAAATTTATCAGTCTCTGTGGAGTTGTTTTCATTTAATTTTGGGGAGAATTTGCCCCAAAATGAAACAGAAGGGTTTTCCCTGCGTTATCTTATCTCAGCACTATTCAGAGTATTTCTTGGAACTAAAGAATGGAGCTTTATATTTTCAGTTAGGCAGGACCACTGCATATGGTTGAACAGCTTGTGCTTTGCACAAGAATACCCACCTGAGGGTATGAGTGGTGATGGACATTCTGCTCAATAGGCTCTGTGCCTGAGTTCTGAGTTGCGTCTTGCTAGAGGATGAGGCTCCTTCTTGTTCTCACAAAGACATAGTTCACCCACCATAGCCATGAGTCCACAGAGCAGTCTGCCTCCTGGGAAATACAAATAACCAGGAGAGAACTTCCTAATCTCACAAACACCAACCCCTACCTTGTCTTCATCTCTGTGTCTGTATCTGCCTTCCCTCTGAGCCACCTGTGTGCTGAGCTCCTCAGGCCAGTTATTCCAGTGTGTGCTGAAGGGTACTGCCAGATGGGGTTGAAATGAAGAAAAAAGGATGAAGAGGACATTATTCTCTTTACCGCCCTTCAGGAAATCCTTCTCTGTACTTTAAAAGTTCTTGTCCTTTTTTTAGGAGTCCAGTGTGCTGATTGTTGCTAACAGGGTACAATTAAGGGGCTGGAGTTGGTATGAAGGATTTAATTAAATTGTACTTGATCCTGCTGAAATAAATCTGCAGCTGACAATGAGAGAAGACAGAAACTGTTATGTAATGTTTCTCCTCAAACTCATTATGGGTTTTGGATTGTTTTGAGTATTTTTCTTTTCCTTTTTTTTCCCCCTTTATGATCTTTGGGACTTCGGGAATATCCAGTGAACTCTCCGCCATCAATATAACTCTACAGACATTGCTGGTGGTGGTGTGGTTATTTAATTTTTGTGATAGGGAAACAAATTCTTTTGAATAAAAATAAATAACAAAAAATAATAAATTTTACTGAGCCAAAAAATTATGACGATTTTTGGACCTTCAAACTTGTTTGAAGCAGTGACAGTGAGATCCAGCCATTTCCCCCGACTTCTGTATCATAAATGTACCCTCAACTAAAAGAACAATCCCATTAGTATAATTTCTTACACCTAAATAAAGGCTCTCTTGTCTCTTTATGCTGCTCAATCTATTGTCCCATTCAGAGCAAAAATCCTCACTCAGCAGGGCAAAATATTGTTCTTCCCTAACTCAGCTTGGAGGGCTCCCTCCTGTTCTTCAGATTTCTGTTCCAATTCACTTTCTCACCTTCTTTTAAATTGCTGTCTCCTCCTTGACATTCTATCTCCCTTCCCTAAATTAATTTTCTTAATAGCACTACAGCCATCTGATATATTATAAATATTGCTTAGTTCCAACTCTTCTAAGGTGTAAACCTAGATCAAACTCTGTATATTGGCATTTTCTAAAACATTCCCCCCAACCATTATTTTAACCAGATTTAAGAGGGTTATTGTGATATTATGATTTATAATAAATATATATTTGGTCTTCCACCTGTTCCTGGCAGAGAGCTTCTAAAACCCTTAAAATTTCCTGTGATAAGAGCAACAAAGGTGTCTTTTGTTATGCTAGTGAGGTGACCTTTGAAAAGCCCTTAGGTAAGGGGGCTAGTTGCCAGGGGAACCAACCTTGTGATTAGAGGGTTGAAACTTTATTTTTATGTATGTATGTATGTATGTATGTATGTATGTATGTATGTAGGCTTGATACCCAGTGTAGAACCCAACGTGGGGCTTGAACTCAGACCCTGAGATCACAACCTGAGCTGAGATCAAGAGTTGGGCACTCAACCGAGCGCCTGGGTGTTTCAGTTGGTTAAGTGTCTGCCTTCAGCTCAGGTCATGATCCCAGAGTCCTGGGATGGAGTGCCGCATCGGGCTCCCTGAGTTGGGCATTCACCCAGCTGAGCCACCCTGGTGCACCGAGGGTTGGAACCACCTCCCGCAAGGCAGAGGGGCTGGAGGTTGAATCAATGCGAGTGGCTAATGATTTAATCAATCATGACTGTCTAATGAAGCCTCCGACGAACCCCAAAAGGTCAGGGTTTGGAGAGCTCCAGGTTGGTGAACACATGGAGGTTCTGGAAGAGTGGCACAACTGGAGAGAACATGGATGCTCTGGGCCTCTTCCCTATGTCTTCCCCTATGCATTTCTTCCTGAGTTACATCCTTTTATAATAAACCAGAAATCTGGTAAGTTGACAAATTTCCTGAGTTCTGTGAGCCACTTGAACTTGGACTTATGACTGGCATCCTCAACTGGAGGAGGTCTTTGGACCTCCAGTCTGTATCCAGTTGGTCAAAAGCAACAGCCTGCTTTGGCATCTGAAGTTGGGGTGGGAGAAGGCAGTCCTATAGGACTAAGCTCTCAGTCTGTGGAATCTGATGCTATCTCCTGATAGTGTCAGAATTGAGTTGACTCCTCCGACATCCTGCTGGTATCTGAGAACTGAGTGGTGTTACATGGGAAGCACCGTGCCCCCACTTCCCTCCCAACACACACATTGGTGTTGGGTCCAGGAACCTAATTTTGTTACCTTGTCATAGAGTTGAATTTACTATTAAGGTAATGAAGCTTAAGCTTCAGGCCCCTTACTTGTACAGACCAATGAGAATATAGGAAGTTGCTGAGAGTTATAAGTGTTCTAGTTGGGAAGAGGAAAAAGGTTGCCACAGGGGCCTTTCCTAAGGAAGCATTTCTGGTATATTGCCTGCAGAGAGATCAGAAGAAAAGAGATATAAATCTCCAAGAACTTTAAAGAGATTTCTGAATAAATATATACTATGTCATTAACTTTACATTTTTATTGTTTTCATAAAGATGGCTCCCAAATTGTAAAAATTTCAGGCTCCACAGAACCTATAATCAGCATTGCTTAAATTAAGTTTGCTAAAAAAAAAAAATAGGAAGAAGATAGCAGGAAGGGAAGAATGAAGGGGGGGGAAATCGGAGGGGGAGACGAACCATGAGAGACTATGGACTCTGAGAAACAAACAGGGTTCTAGAGGGGAGGGGGGTGGGGGGATGGGTTAGCCTGGTGATAGGTATTAAAGAGGGCATGTACTGCATGGAGCATTGGGTGTTATATGCAAACAATGAATCATGGAACACTACATCAAAAACTAATGATGTAATATATGGTGATTAACATAATAATAAAAAATAAATAAATAAAGTTTGCTAAACATAGAACTAAGAAAATGAAGCAGTTTTCCCTGATGCAGAATTTTGGAGGTACTTGCCATGCAAATCTGCAATGTAAATCTCTTAAAGAAAGTTGAGATATGCAGTATTTCTAAAATGTGCACATCCACTTTTTCATAAAACGTCTTAAGCAATCAGTATCCTGTGGAAAATACTTTGGAAAGCTCTGCTCTGGAAACTTGCCCACTCTCTCTGCTTCCAATTTCATTTCCATCAGAAAGGGTGAGCACTTCTTTAACAACTTCACTAACCCACTTTAAGTAGCTGGAATGTCACTTAATGAATTTTATATTTGAAGGAAATATAAAGTAGATTCTGAGATTGATTGAACCCTCTATGTTTAGCATGACTCTGGATGAAATAAGAAGAAAAATAAAAACCTTGAACACAATCTAACCTGCCCAAGATAGTCACCATTTTAACCCTTATCAATCTCCAATTGATGAAGGAGATTGTAGTTCCTTTCTTGAAAAGAAGATTACCTGTGCCATGATCATATTTTCAGATTTAATATGCATTTTCAAATTCCACTGCCCTTCTGGAGACTGGCAGTAACCTAAAATAGTAATCTGAATAATACCTAAAAGGCATTTCAATGCACTTGCCAAGTGAAAGCTATTGCAACCCTCCAAGAATAGTTTTTAAATAGTTTCAAAATGTTTTAAGTTGCTAAATATAAAGTAGAACCATGACTTCTCATAATTGAATTAAACTAGATGAAACTCACTCTGAACTTTACATGATAGATTAAACAGTTCAAAAATTGTGTTAGAAGAGAAAGTGTCTCAGATGGTGGAAGTAAAATTGTACCATATCCACACCAGATGGCATTTTAAATAATATTTTCCATGGGAAACAGTGATAAATGTGAGTGTGTTTTGTGTACGTGTGTGTGTGTGTGTCAATTTATTAGAATCATATGTCTTCGTATTTGGCTTTCTTCTGATGTACCATCCATTTTTCTGACTTTTCTTTTGAGTTCGATCACATTTACAGCATCTGCATTCACAAGATTACTCACTTCCGTAGCTCAGATTTCATGGCATTTAACAACTATAATTATACTTTTCAAGTGCTGTACCAATCTTCAGTATTACATTCACTGGCAGGGATATTAGCTTTCAAAAATGCTGAAAAGATCGTAGACATTTCATTTGTAAAGATGGGCTGTACTTAATTTTGATGACAGTTATCTTGTTCATAACCACACTAAAAAGATCAATCTCATTAAAAGTATATTATAATTGGCAAATCTAAATGTGATGGGCTAAATTCTATCATCAAATTTATAGAAATGGGCTTAGATGTGAGTTACCTGGAGTTTTAAGAGGAGAGGTGATAAAAAGAAAATTTTCTTACTTTCTGGGTAAATATTGTTCAATTTTCAAAGATAGGGTGAAAATATCTCCTGGCATAACCCCAGTTTATGCCTGTTGTTCTAGCTTAATTAATTACTATCTCCCCTTTCACTCTCAAAAATGTCTCGGTATAGATGATAAATTATATAGTCACCCTATTTATAGATTGTTTACTAAATCTGGGACAATTTGATCTAATTCATTCAGTTCTTTTTCCCACCTTCCTCTGATGCCTACTGTGTTGTAAAGCTTGGATAGATTTATAATGATAGTTTTTTTTGTATGTATACAGTAAGATATAAAAAGTCAATTTTCAGTTATACTTAAGTGTACATGTCCTTAAAGTAGAATAAAGTATATCGAGTCACAAGACAGATGACTGCATGTTATTTTTACACACTGCCTTACCTTCATATATCAGATAGAATGTGTATATATTACATCTTGCTTATTATACCACCGTGGATTTTAGGGCATCAGTAAAGACAAATAAAATCTCCTGCTGTCTAAATTAAGAAGAACCTGTAGAAAAAAACTGTAATAAAACTTGCTATAACTTTGGTTGCTGAGAATAGTAAGATTGTTCAGTAGGACAATTGAAATTTAAATCATACAGCTATCTTGTGTTTTTGTTTTGTTTTGTTGTAAATTTGATGTAATAAGGTATCAGCACTAATAGAAATAGTATGACTAAAGACTAGTAAGTGGTTTATAATCTTTCTCCTTGCAAAATAACTTCCTTGATTATTGGTGATAGAATTCTTGGGACTGTGTGTCATAGTTTATTTTTCCATTTTTTTTTAAAGATTTTATTTATTTATTAGAGAGAGAGAGAGAGAGATAGTGAGAGCAGGAACACAAGCAGGGGGAGTGGGAGAGGGAGAAGCAGGCTTCCAGTGGAGCAGGGAGCCCGATGCGGGACTGGATCCCAGGACCCTGGGATCATGACCTGAGCTGAAGGCAGATGCTTAACGACTGAGCCACCCAGTCGCCCTATTTTTCCATTTTTTATCACATAGAAATGTAAAACATAATATTTAAATGGTTCATATTCCCACCAACCAGATAACTAATACTAATACATGTTAATATTTAAATACTCTCCCCCCACATTAAAATTACATTTTTATACATGATGTATTTGTTGTTATTGTAATATAACAAATTATTGCATAATATGTTAGCAGCTTAAAACACAGACTTTTATGATTTCCCAGTTCTGGGGGTCAGGAATTCAGAAGTGGCTTAGCTGGGTTGTTCTGGGCTCAGGGTCTCTCATAAGGTTGCAGACAGGCTTAGGCCAGAGCTATAGTCATCTAAAGGCTTGACTAGGGCTGTAAGATCCATTTTCAACATGGCTTACTCACATGGCTGTTGGCCAGAGGTCTGAATTACTTGCTGTTTGCTGGCAATAGGCCTTTGTTCCTTGCCATGGGATCTCTTCATAGAACTGCTAGGATGTCTTTAAGATGTATAAGTGGGCTTCCCCAGAGCACGTGATCCAAGAGCTCCAAGAAGAAAACTGCAAAATGCCTGTGTTACCTAGTCTTAGAAGTTATATACCATCACTTCTGTTATATTCTATTTATTAGAAAGAACTCACCAAATCCAGCCTATACTCATTGGGAGAGGACTTAATCTCACCGTCTTGAAGTGAGGAGTATCAAAGGATTTGTGGACATATTTTAAAACCACTACATATGGTAAAAATGTAGGAAGCTACTACGAAGTGGAAACACTGGGAACCTTGAAACATTGCTGAGAGAAATTAAAGATCTAAACAAATGGGAAAATATACTATATTCAGAGATTGGAGACTCAATACTATTATGATATTAATTTATTTCAAATTGGTTTATATATTCAGTGTTATCACAATAAAAACCCAGTAGTCATTCTTGTAGAAACTGACAAGATGACTCCTAAATTATGATGGAAATGCAAAGGGCCTAGCACATCAAAATGATCCTGAAGAAAATTGGAAGACATATACTAATAATACATTTCAAGATTTAATATGAAGTTACAGTAACTAGGGCAAGAGTGTTTTCAGTATAAAGAGACATAATTCAATGAAACAATAAAAAGTCTAAAAAGAGACACATACAATGTCACTTGATTTTTAGCAAAAGTGCCAAGTAATTTAATTTTTGTTTCCTGGATCTTTAATAGTATACGTATTTTCCATGGTATTACTAATTATTTGAACATATTTTTATTGATGGTATAATTTCATGTGGATGTTCTAAAATTTGTCAAATTCTTTTCTACCTGAAAATGTAGGTGGTTTCCAGTCATCTGCTATTATGGGTAATACTGTGCAAGCCGCTTGGTTTATAAAGGTGTGTGTATATACATGTGCATATGTGTGTATTCTTTCCCCTTTTTATTATTTTGCCTTATGATAATTTCGATAAATAACTGTTGGGTTAAAGGGATTTAGTTTTGTGATACCTAAAACACAGTGACAAATTGGTTTATAGACTTTTCTGATTTTCACTGCTATGGGCAGTGTAAGAGAATGAGTTTCTCTCGTAACTCCTCTTAGTTTTCATCATTCATATTTGTATGGCTTAATAACGCATGCTTGAACATTTCTCCATATGTCAGTAATCAGGCTAATTTTAAAATTATGTATTCATGACTTTAAAAAATATGCAATACAATATCATTGATTATAGTCACCATGCTGAACATTGCATTATCCATGACCCATTCATTTTACAACTGGAAGTTTGTACCTCTTGATACCCCTCCTCTGACCCATGTTGCTTACCCCTCATCACCTTCCCCTTTGGCAATCACCAGTCTGCTCTTTGTATCTACAGATTTGGTGTTGTTTGCTTAGTTTTTTTTTTAGATTCTACAATATATTTAGATACAGTATTTATCTTTGTCTTATTTCACTTAGCATAATACCTTCAAGATCCATCTGTGTTGTCTCAAATGGCAAGATTTCATTCTTTTTACGGCTGAATGTAGACCACATCTTTATCCATTCATCCATTTATGGATTTAGATTGCTTCCATATCTTAATTGTTGTAAATAGTGCTCCAGTGAACATAAGGGTACATAATTCTTTTTGAATTAGTGTTTTTGTTTTCCTTGGATAGGTACCTGAAAGTAGAATTGCTGGATGATACGGTATTTCTACCTCTAATTTTTTAAAGAGATTTTTATTTATTTGACAGAGAGAAAACGAGCACAAGTGGGGTCGGGGATGAGGGGCAGAGGGAGAGGGAGAGGAAGAATTCTTGCTGAGCAGGAAGCCCAATGCAGGGCTCGATACCAGGGCCCTGGGATCATGACCTGAGCCAAAGATAGAAACTTAACTGACTGACCCACCCAGGGGCCCCTCTACCTTTATTTTTTAGGAACCTCCATACTGTTATCCAGAGTGGCTGCAATAGTTTACATTTTGGCCAACAGTGCATGAGGGTTCATTTTTCTCCACATGCTTGTCACTACTTGTTATTTCTTGTCTTAACTGATAATAGCCATTCTGATAGGTGTGGGGGTGATATCTCGTTATGGTTTTGATTTGCATTTCCTTGATTATTAGTGATGTTGAGCATCTTTTCATGTGCCTTTTGCCCATCTGTATGTCTTCTTTGGAAAAATGTCTATTCCAATCTTTTGTCATTTTTCAATTGGATTGTTTGGTTTTTTTTGCTCTAGAGTTGTATGAGTTCTTTATATATTTTGGATATTAACACCTTATTGGATATATGATTGGTAAATATCTTCTGTTATTTAGTAGGTTGCCTTTTTATTTTGTCTGTTGTTTCCTTTGCTGTGCAGAAGCTTTTTAGTTTGATGTAGTCCCATTTGTTTATTTTTGTTTTTATTGTCCTTGCCTTTGGAGTCATATCCAAAAATCAGTGCAAAGATCAATGTCAAGGAGCTTACCACCTATGTTTTCTTCTAAGAGTTTAATGGTTTTAGATAGTACATTCAAGTATTTAATCCCCTTTAAATAAGTTTTGTGTACGGTTGTCAGATAGTGTTCCAGTTTCATTCTTTTGCATGTAGCTGTTCAGTTTTTCCATTAGCATTTATTGAAGAGACTGTCCTTATGCCATTTGGTAGTCTTGATTTCTTTGTCATAAATTAATACCATATATCTGTGGGTATATTTCTGGGCTTTCTATTCTGTTCCATTGATCTATGTGTTTGTTTTTATGCAATATGATAGTTTTGATTACTATAGCTTTGTAATATAGTTTAAAACCAGGAAGCATGATGCTGCCAGCTTTGTTCTTTTTCAAGATTGCTTTGGCTATTCAGGATCTCGTGTGGTTTTCTGCAAGTTTTAGGATTATTTGTTCTCTTTCTGTGAAAAATGCCATTGGGATTTTGTTAGGTATTGTATTGAATCTGTAGATTGGTTTGGGTAATAAGGACATTTTAACAATATTAATTCTTCCAATCAATTAGCACGGAATGTCTTTCTTTTTCCCTTGTTCAGTTTCTTTCATCAGTGTCCTATAGTTTTCCATGTATAGGTCTTTCAACTCCTTTGCTAAGTTTATTCCTAAGTATTTTATTCTTTTTGATGCAATTGTAATGGGATTATTTTCTTTTTTTCTCTTTCTGATATTTAATTGTTGTATAGAAAGGTAGCTGATTTTTGTATATTGATTTTGTACACTGCAACATTACTGAATTTATTAGTTCTAAAGGCTTTTTGGTGGAGTCTAGGATTTTCTTTATATAAAATCATGTCCACACAAGGTTGACAATTTTACATCTTCTTTTCAAATTTGAATATCTTTTATCTCTTTTTTTTTGCCTAATTGCTATGGCTAGGACTTCCAATGTTGTGTTTAATAAAAATTACAGGAGTGGGCATCCTTATTTTGTTTCTGATCTTTTTAAAAAATATTTTATTTTATTTATTTGAGAGAGAGAGAAAGGACATGAGCAGGTGGAGGGGGCGGAGGGAGAGGGAGAAGCAGACTCCCCGCTGAGCAGGATGCCCAACTCGGGGCTTGATCCCAGGACCCTGGGATCATGACCTGGGCTGAAGGCAGATGCTTAACTAACTGAGCCACCCAGGGGCCTTCTTGTTTCTGATCTTAAAGGACAATCTTACAGCTTTTCGCTGTTGAGTATGATGTTAGCTGTGGGTTTTTCATATATGGCCTTTAATATGTTGAGGTATGTTTTGTCCATACCCACTTTTTTTTGAGAGTTTTTATCATTAATGGAGGTTGAATTTGTCAAATGCTTTTTCTGCATCTTTTGAGACGATCATATGGTTTTTAACCTTCATTTTGTTAATGTGGATGTTGAACCATCTTTGCATCCATAGAATACATCCCACTTGATCATGGTGAATGATCCTTTTAAGGTATGGTTGAATTCAGTTTGGTAATATTTTGTTGAGGATTTTTGCATTTATGTTCATCAGGTATATTGGCCTGTAATTTTATTTCTTTTCTTTCCTTCCTTCCTTCCTTCCTTCCTTCCTTCCTTCCTTCCTTCCTTCCTTCCTTCCTTCCTTCCTTTTTATAGTATCCCTGTCTGGTTTTGGTATCAGGGTAATGATGGCCTTATAAAATGAGTTTGGAAGTGTTCCCTCCTCTTCAGTATTTTGGGAGAGTTTGAGGATAGGTATTAAATCTCTTTTGAATGTTTGGTTGAATTCACCAGTGAAGTTGTCTGGTCCCAGACTTTCGTTTGTTGGGCAGTACCAATTCAGTCTTCTTACTAGGAATCAGTCTATTCAGATTTTTCTGTTTTTCATGATTCAGTCTTGGAAGATTGTATGTTTCTAGGAGTTTATCCATAACTTCATGGTTGTCCAATTTGCGTTTAATTATTCATAGTAGTCTCTTATGATCCTTTGTATTTCTTTGGTGTAAGTTGTAACATCTCTTTAGATCTGATTTTATTTATTAGAACCCTCTTTTTTTATACTTAATGAAGCTAAACGTTTGTCAGTTTTTTTTATGTTTTCAAAGAGCTAGCTCTTAGTTTCATTGGTCTTTTAAATTGTCTTTTTAGTCTTTATTTCATTTATTTCTTCTCGGATCTTTATTATTTCCTTACTTTTATTAACTTTAGGCTTCAAATGTTTTCTTTTTCTAGTGCCTTTAGGTGTAAAGCTAGATTTTTTATTTGAGATTTTTCTTGTTTCATGAGGTAGGCCTACATCTCTGTGATCTTCCCTCTTACTACTGCTTTTGCTCTGAACTTTATGGATCTGGATGTCTGTTTCCTTCTCAGGTCATGGAAGTTTTTAACCATTATTTCTTGAGATAAGTTTGCTAACCCTTTTCTCTCTCTTCCTTCTGGGATCCCTATAATGTAAATGTTATTCTGCTGGATGTTACCTATTGGTCTCTTAAGCTATCTTTACTTTTTAAAAATTTTTTTCTTTTTGCTGCTGTTTTAGTGAGTTCCAATATTCTGTCTTCCAGCTCACTGATTCTTTCTTCTTCATCTGGTCTGCTATTGAACCCTTTTAGTGTATTTTTCAGTTTAGTTATTGTATTCTTCAGCTCTGTGACTTCTATTTGGTACTTTCTTATATTTTCTGTATCTTTGTTGAAGTTCTCACTGTGTTCATCCATTCTTCCTCTGAGTTCAATGAGCATCCATATAAACATTACTTTGAACTGTTTATCTGGTAAATTACTCATCTCTGTTTCATTAAGGTGTGTTATTGTTGCTGTTATTTTATTTGGAAATACTTCTCTGCTTTCTCATTTTGATTTACTCTCTCTGTTTCTATTTATTAGGCAAAGTGGCTATCTCCCCCAAGACCTGCGAGTGTTCCAAAGGGAGGGATCTCAGTGAGCACCTAGTTGCAGGCTGATTGAAAACTAGGCCCTCAGGCAGATAAGTTTTAAGGTATGCAAATTTATATAGTCATGTGCAGTTGCTGTTGTAAACCCTGTTGTTTCCAGACCAGGTGAACTGGAGGTGTATCCTTGGTGACACTTGCAAAAGTTGGGGCTCCATATGAGTGTATGAGCTTTTTTTGGGGAGGTATTGGAGAAAGTACAGTTAGGATTCCTAGCCTGTATTCACCGAGTGCACCTTCATAGCCCCTAGATGTGTGGTAAGCCTGTAGCCTATCCTTTAGGCTGAAGCTCCAGAGCAAGTATATAGGCTTTTTTTCACAGGATGGGTGGGAGTGTGTATGGTCCGCTATGTGTGTAGTGCCCTGTGATTGGTAGTTTGCCAAGAACTGTTTCTTACTGTTTCAGACCCATGGTGCTCAGAAACAATCCTTCCTGGCTACCAGAGCCGGGTGCTCAAGTGCCGTCTCCTGTGTGGAATGCATGTATGGCTTTGGCGGGGGCTGTGGGAGCAGTGTGGGGGTTGGGAATTCAGCCCCAGGCTTTGATAGGGCTACAAGAGTGGTTGTAGAGGTGGGCTGTGCTCCCTGGCACTAGCAGGTTAGAGGTAGAGTACAAAAATGGTGCGTAGCATTACCTTAGTCCCTGCAGAGAGTTCTGACAGACTGATGCCCCTTTAGCAGAGCCTTCAAGAGTAGCAAATGAATCTCCTTCTCACATGGTCTAGGCACTTTTCAAACTGCTGCTTTTGCACTGGGTCCCAGGGCAAGTGAGTCTACATGGGAGCCCTTTAAGAGTGGAATCTCTATTCCCTATAGCCCATATAGATATGAGCCCCATTGGTTTTCAAAGCTAGATGTTTTGTGGGCTCATCTCTGTGCTGCAGGTTTCATGGGTTGGTGTGCCAGATTTGGGGTGCAAACCCTTTGTTGCTCAGGGAGGAGCTCTTGCTTTGTGAGATCCCTCCTGATTGTGGGTTGTCATGCTAGGGGATAGGACTTTTGGTAAGAATGTGTCTCTCCCTCTCCTACCCATCTAAATGTGGCCTTTTTATTCTTTTTTGTGGATTAGCTGTTTAACTAGTTTTCAGGTCTCTTTCAGAGGGAATTGTTGCAAATTTAGCTGTAGTTTTGTTGCATCCTTGGGAAGAAGTGAGTTTAGGATCTTCCTGTGCTGCCATCTTGAACTGCCTCCTGAATTCATGACTTTTGATCATTTATTTGAGGCCTTAGGGTTTCAAAAATATTTCTCATAAAGACCAGGTTCTCACGGATGCAGTCCATGGACCTTTAGCAGATTCACATCCTCTATGGTATTTTCATGATATGATGTGCCATTTTTTAATATAAGCATTTTGCTTTGTTTTGTTTTTTTTTAGTTGAGTTGTAATAGCTTTCAATCAACTCTCAAAGTAGCTCATGAAAATGAAGGTTAAGATCCCACTCCCCCTGCTTGTGTTCCCTCTCTCGCTGTCTCTGTCAAATAAATAAATAAAATCTTTAAAAAAAAAAAAAAAAAAAAAAAAAAAAAAAAAAAAGAAAATGAAGGTTAAGAACCACTTATAAAAAAATATAGTACCCATTTGTATTATTTTCTGTAAATGTATTCTAAAAATACTTAACCTAATTTTCTGTTTTAAATTTCAACTTTGCTTATTTGGTTGGATTGTTTAAATGTAGTCATATCTTTCTATCTTTCAATGAGTTTTCATTGATTTTAAAATAAGAATGTCCTTGCTTGTCCAGATAGTTAATAAGTATTTACTTTTATGTTTTTCTAACTTAAAAATTCACTCTGACATGTAAGTTATTTGAAGACACATGGAAATTGCATCAGTAAGTTATGGTGATTTGTTTTCTATTCCACTTTTGTGGAATAATTCATTAAATGACTTATCTTCTTAAAGTACTTCATTTGTATTTAGGATGTATTGGGAGGATCTTGCATACTTTTTTTTCCCAATTAAAATATTAAGTGACTTTATTACCTAATAATCCTGTTGTATCAGTTGATACTTAAGTTATCAATGTCACTATTCATTTTATTCAATTTTTTTGTCAGTCAACATGAGTAATACAATTTGATATTCTCAATTTAAGTAATGATATTTGTAAAATTATTATTATGAACCTAAAGAAAATATGATTCCTTTCCTTGAATTTTTTTTCATAATTCCTGTTGAAGGTGTATGGTGGTTAAGGAAATACAATGCACTCAAGTAAGTAATGTGTAGTTATTATTTTTGGAGAATTTTTAATATTATGATTTAGTATATAATGAATATCCCTGAGAAGGAGGTTTATTGGGTTTATATAAAAACATTGTTCTTAGAATGTACACTGTGGGTGAATGTGTATCATACAAGTATAGTCATATGTTTAGCATCACTTATAGATTATGAGGCCATGATTGGAAAATTAACTGTAGGGTAGCTCAGGATGGCAAAAACAAACATTTTGAAACAAATGGTAGACACAATAAGTGATAACCAGTTTTGTACTTCAACTATCAGCCATATTTTCATACCTGCTCAAATATTTTATTCAAATTGCTGATGTGTAACTTCTTGTTCTGACCTAGAGCAAAGTCATCATCTCCTTTGTTAGTTTCTGAACTCCTAGAAAGCCGGGAAATGGCTTTTCGATATTACTTGCATCACACCTACACCACCATTCAGTGGCATTTAAATGTTTGATTTCCTCAGGAAGGTGATAGCCCAGAGGGAGGGAGCAGAACTGTAAGGAAAACTGCAGATCCCCTTATATAACTGAACACAGAGACTCAGATTAGCAATGAAAAGAGAATATCCACATGGCAATGGATAGCTAGGCTAATTGCCCTGACTCTTAGCATGGAGTTTCTTGCTAAATCCTCCACCATCCTGGCCTCTGGGGACAAGAGTCAGAATTTGTTGGCCAGCTGTGCTTTTCCAGAGGGATATTCTCATTTTGTCAACTTTAGCAGACTGGGGTTAGTTTATTGAGCAGTGGGTTTTCTTTTCATTAGTCTATTGTTTCTTTCCCATTATAGCACCGGATTCACCCTTGTTAAGGTTTTCCAACTTTGACCTTTAGAGTCTCTGCCTTCAAATTACAATTTTGTATCTTAACCTCACTTAACAGAGAAGGGAAAACTGAAACTCAGAGATTAAATGACTTGGCTGAGGTTAAAAAATGGGTCATCTTGAATGTGAGATAGAAACCAATACTTTTGATCATATTTCTTGGGTTTCTCTCCATGTGACTATGTCATCTGTTCTCAGCTGATTCAGTCCTGCTTTTTTTCTTCATATTGTCTAGCAGATTGTTCATTCAGTCAGTTTTCAGTGACAAGAATGCCATTTGTTCTTACCTGTAATGCTGTCTTTTACTTCAATAGATCTTTAGATGTTTGCTATTTTTTTGGCCACTGACTCCCATTTTGTTTTTTTGCACTGCATTCTTAATTTTACATAAGTAGTTTACTCCTAGTAGTATTTCTATTTTTAAAAATTTATTTGGCTGTATAATTGACTTGTCTTTTGCTCTTATTTACTTTTATTATGAAATTTGAGTCTTCTTTCAAAATGTCTTATTTGTCTTGCCCTTTTTTTAATCTCCATTAGTGCCTGTGTCACCATAGACCTCACCAATTCCAGTCCATCCTTTGTACCACCAGGTTAGTCTTTTGACACAAAATTTTATTATTTTACTCTTTTTTTCAAAAGCCTACAATTCAGCATGATACATGCTAAAGGATGAGATGTAAAATATTTTCAAACCTAGTTCTGCCAATGTTTATGGGAGAAACAGTAGATAATAAAAAAGCTAAGGAGCCCCTCCCCCCCCCCCCGAGAATTTAAAACCTCTGGCATGGAATATGGTCCAGGTAGATTAGAGAGGGGAGGACATGACTAGGATACAGAGGTTTACTATATTAACTATATATCTGAAAAAGCGAATAGGAAAAAATACGGTGTTTCAGGAGATATCAATTAAAGGAGAAACATACTGAGAAGATCTTGGCAAATTTTCTGAGATGCCAGAAATGTTCTTACTAACATCCAGCAAATTACCTGAAAAGGCATAAATATCAGATTTCTCCTCTGTGCTACTGTCAAAAGATAATGAAATAACTCCTACAGAATTTACCAAAGATATTATTGAGTACTTACAAGTGATAGACATTGTTCAGAATTTGCAAACATTATTTAATTTCCTCCTTATGACTATGAATATCCTCTAAGAGAGGATGATACCTTACTAAGGCACACAGCTCAAGGTGGCACAGTTGTTCACATGTGAAGTTATATGTCGAATGTTCTTGGCATTGTCCTTGACTCCCTCCTTCTCTAGAACCCCACATCCAATCTCTCAGGAAATCCTTTGCTTCTGCCTTCAAAATGTATCTAGAATCCCTCTCCTTCTCACCATCTCCACTGCTACTAGTCTGGTCCAAACTATTATTACTTTTGCTTAGTTTACTTTGACCAAGATGACCTTAATGTTCCTCTCAGCTTGACTAAACTTTAGATGAGATCCTTTTTTACTTTGGTGTTAATGAAATTCCCAACCTCTTGTTTCTTAGAGCACTTACTTTAGAAAACTTGTAGTTATTCCCACCAACAGCGTAGGAGGGTTCCCCTTTCTCTGCATCCTCGCCAACATCTGTTGTTTCCTGACTTGTTAATTTTAGTCATTCTGACTGGTATGAGGTAGTATCTCATTGTGGTTTTGATTTGTATTTCCCTGAAGCAGAGTGATATTGAGCACTTTTTCATGTGTCTGTTGGCCATTTGGATGTCTTCTTTGCAGAAATGTCTGTTCATGTCTTCTGTCCATTTCTTGATTGAATTATTTGTTCTTTGGGTGTTGAGTTTGATAAGTTCTTTATAGATTTTGGATACTAGCCCTTTATCTGATATGTCGTTTGCCAGTATCTTCTCCCATTCTGTCGGTTGTCTTTTGGTTTTTTTGACTATTTCCTTTGCTGTGCAAAGTCTTTATATCTTGATGAAGTCCCAATAGTTCATTTTTGCCTTTGTTTTCCTTGCCTTGGTGATGTGTCTAGCAAGAAGTTGCTGTGGCTGAGGTCAAAGAAGTTGCTGCCTGTGTTCTCGTCAAGGATTTTGATGGATTCCTGTCTCACATTTAGGTCTTTCATCAATTTTGAGTCTATTTTTGTCTATGGTGTAAGAAAATGGTCCAGTTTCATTCTTCTCCATGTGGCTGTCCAGTTTTCCCAACACCATTTGTTGAAGAGATTGTCTTTTTTTCCACTGGACATTCTTTCCTGCTTTGTCGAAGATTAGTTGACCTTAGAGTTGAGGGTTCATTTCTGGGCTCTCTATTCTGTTCCGTTGATCTATGTGTCTGTTTTTGTGCCTGTACCATACTGTCTTGATGATTTCAGCTTTGTAATAGAGCTGGAAGTCTGGAATTGTGATGCCACCGGCTTTGCTTTTCTTTTTCAACATTCCTCTGGCTATTCCTGGTCTGGTGCCATACATTATTTTAGGATTATTTGTTCCATTTCTTTGAAAAAAGTTGATGCTATTTTGATAGGGATTGCACTGAATGTGTAGATTGCTCTAGGTAGCGTAGACTATTGGCGGGAATGCAAGCTGGTGCAGTCACTCTGGAAAACAGTATGGAGGTTCCTCAAGAAGTTGAAAATAGAGCTACTATATGACCCAACAATTGCACAACTGGGTATATACCCTAAAGATACAAATGTAGTGATCTGAAGGGGCACCTGCACCCCAATGTTTATAGCAGCAATGTCCACAATAGCCAAACTGTGGAAAGAGCCCAGATGTCCATCAGCAGATGAATGGATAAAGAAGCTGTGGTATATATATACAATGGAATATTATGCAGCCATCAAAAAATGAAATCTTGGCATTTGCAATAACGTGGATGGAACTAGTGGGTATTATGCTAAATGAAATAAGTCAATCAGAGAAAGACAATTATCATATGATCCCACTGATATGTGGAATTTAAGAAGCAAGGCAGAGGATCATAGGGGAAGAGAGGAAAAAATGAAACAAGACGAAACCAGAGAGGGAGATAAACCATAAGAGATTCTTTTTTTTTTTAGTAGTGAATTTTTTTTATTTTATTTTATTTTTTTTATTATGTTATGTTAATCACCATACATTACATCATTAGTTTTTGATGTAGTGTTCCATGATTCATTGTTTGCATATAACACCCAGTGCTCCATGCAGAACGTGCCCTCTTTAATACCGATCACCAGGCTAACACATCCTCCCACCCCCCTCCCCTCTAGAACCCTCAGTTTGTTTTTCAGAGTCCATAGTCTCTCATGGTTCGTCTCCCCCTCCAATTTCCCCCCCCTTCATTCTTCCCTTCCTGCTATCTTCTTTCTTTCTTTTTTTTTAACATATAATGTATTATATGCTTCAGAGGTACAACCATAAGAGATTCTTAATCTCAGGAAACAAACTGAGGGTTGCTGGAGGAGAGGTGGGTGGGAGAATGTGGTGCCTGGGTGATGGACATTGGGGAGGGTATATGTTGTGGTGAGCACTGTGTATTCTGTAAGACTGATGAATCACAGACCTGTACCCCTGAAACAAATAATACATTATATGTTAATATAATAACATAAAATAACAAAAATAATAATAATAATAATAAAAAAAGAAAACTTGTAGTTACAAATCCTCTCTCTGCCCCTTTAAAATGTAAATCTTTTAAAAAGCCTTTTGCTAGTTTTACCATTCAGGAATGTTTTTCTCAAGGACTTGGGAGCTGTCTCTGAGATGTAACCATCAAGGAGATAGCACCTCTAACTTCTACTCTTTGTGGTCAGGTATGAACCTACCTTCTTAGTAGGCATCTTGCTCCAAGTTGTAAAACTACCTCTTGTCATGAAGATAATGGAAAGTTTACTATTCCTTTGGATGAAGTTAATTGGCAAACACAGATGGCCTTATAGAACTCTTAAAAAGCTCTTAAAAATCCCCTTTGCCTCATTGCATTCTATTCTCAATTCAGCAGCCAGAGTGATAAGATCTACCACTCCTCTAATCAAAACTTTCCAATGGCTACATTTCAAGGAGAGAAAAACTAAAGTCCTTATAAAAGTTACAAGACATGGCTCAAAATAACCCTTTATTACTTTTCTGACGTCGTGTCCTATTTCTCTCAAACTCACTTCACTTAAATCACATGGGCCTCTGTGCATTTCTTGAATATGTAGATGTGCTTCTACTGCAGAACCTTTACTACAGCTGCCCCTCTGCCTAAATATCCACTTGACCAACCCCATCTCCTCCTTTAAATTGTGGTGTGATTATTACTTCCTCAATGGTGCTTACTATGACCTCTTTACTTAATGGATGTGGTAGGCTGAATAATGGCCCCCCAAAGATGTCTATACTATAATTCTTGGAACCTGTGAGTATGTTACCTTACATGGCAAAAGAGACTTTGCAGGTGTGATTAAATTATAGATTTTGAGATGGAGTGATAGTCCTAGATTAATTGAGGGGGTCCAATATCATTACAAAGGTCCTTATAAGAGGGGAATACGAGGGTCAGAGTGAGAGACGTGACAGCAGAGATAGAGGTAGTATGAGTGATGCAGCCATGAGTCGAAGAATGCGGGCAGCTTCTAAAACCTGGAAGAGGAAATAGATTTTCCCCCTAGAGCCCCTAGAAGGAACATATCCCTGCTCACACCTGGATTTTAGACTAGTGAGAATCATTTGAACTTCTGATCTCTGAACTGTAAGATAATAAGTTTGTGTCGTTTTAAGATACTAAGTTTGTGGTAATTTATCATAACAGCAGTAGGAAACTAAACAGCCTGTAACCACAGCCCTAACACTCTCTGATTTTATTCTGCTGTGCTTTTTCCCCATGTAGTAGTTGTCACCTTTAACATTTTGAATTATTGAATCATTTATTCTATCATCTATCTATCATCTATCTATATCTTCTATCTATCTATCTATCTATCTATCTATCTATCTATCTATCTATCATCTATCATCTGTCTATTTATTTTGCTTCTTCCTCAAGAATATGTCTCTTGAGTTTAGAGATCTTTTTGTTCTACTCACTTTGCACTTAGAACATTGCATGACCTAATATAAGCACTTAAAAGTATTTGTTGAATTAATTAAGAGAAAAATCAATCTTATATATTTAAGGACCCATACAGTGAATTACCTTTGATCCATATTGCATAATTTTATTTAGGCACACTGAAGCTGACAAAAGAATGACTCAGAATAGTGAAGAATACTGTCAAAGACCTTTTGGCTCATCGCTTCCTTGGTTTAGTTCCTGTGGTAGATACAGTAAGTGTGCAGTGAGTTATCCATGAGCTCCTCTGCTTCATTTCCCTTCCTCTCTTGCAGTTAGTTTTCATCAGTGGATTGTGAGTTGCAGTGACATGTGTCACTTGAGCCAGTGTGCTCCCTCTTTTTCTTCTGCTCTGTTATGATCATGAGGCCACATGTTCCAGATGGCAGAGCTAAAGATGGAGGAGGACTGCCTGAACTGCGCCAAGCTTTACAGTAATGAGATGTAAACCTTAATTGTGTTAAGCAACTAAAATTCTGACGGCTTTCTAAAGTTGCAGCAGTTAGCCTTAATTAGGGAAGCAAATTCTGGAATGCAGTTGGATTATAAGGTTTTTAGCTTCTGCAAAATGGAAATGAAAATTGTGCTTTGCATACTTCTTTTAGCTATTATGCATTTGTTTCTGTTTCTTTTTCAGCACCGGAAAAGGTGTTTCTTGAGACCTGTCTTTCAGTGCACAGTTCAGATCAATCTTGTATCTCCATTGTTGACCATTTAAAACAATAGTACTATTGTTCTTTTACTGCACTTACCTATGGCTAAGCAGTTGACCCACGTGGGAAATTTCTAGAGTCTTTTTATTCTCCTTTGTTCTTTCTGCAAAATTTGAACTGCATAGAGCAACATAATGGCCATTTCCATTGCCAAAGAACTTAAGTAATGATTTTCTGTATCTTTGAAAATAATAAAAGTAACACTGAATCAACTATTTTTATAATTGAAAGATTAATAAAGCATCTGATGACAAATATATTTGTTATTGAATTCAGTGCATACCCACATTTGTCAGCCTTTTTATGTGCTCTAATATTATATTGTAGAGTCAGCACATTTTTTTTTTTTTATAAAGGGTGAAGTAGTAAATATTTTCAGCTTTTGGTGTCACATAGTCACTTTTACAACTGCTCAATTCTGCCATTGCAGCATGAAAGCAACTTTAGATAATACATAAAAGAATGTTCCAATAAAACTTTATTTATAAAAACAAATGGTAGCTGCAGTTTGTCAACCCTTGTTCTAGAGGAATACAGGATACTCTTTGTTGTTATAGTACTTTATTCTTGCCTGTAATTTTCAACGAAGGGCCATAGTTATGTTCAATAGAGTCTCTACAGACACTGAATCAGTGAATAATGAACCATTACTCCATTACTCCCAGGGGAAATACAGGGTGATTTCTGCAGGCCTCTGGTTACAACATTTTTGTCAACCAACCAATCCTTGTTTTATGTATGTTTCTGTTAAAGACATCTTTTTAAATATATATTATATATGCATTAACATGAAATCATGGTCAACAGCCTCATGCCTGATAACCTCATGCCTGAACAAAGCTTATCTAAAACATATTTTCTCTGTAAGGCACAAGCCTGCTTGTGCTTAGGAATACTAGAAAGCGCTTCAGCACTACACTTGGAGGCCATTTTAAATGGTAAAATCACCAACTGCTTGCACCAAAATGGAAAACAAAACAAAACAAACCTAAAACAGAAACATGGCACTTAATAGATTTTGGAAAGGATGCTTGTTTATGGTAGGAGAGCTAAAACAAGAACGTGGAACATTGCCTTGTTTGATCTCAACTGAGAACTTCTGTGTCTGGTGACTCAAATTTTTTTGCCATTCTCTGCATATCCAGGAATGACATGAAAGTGCCATGAATGTTGATTTTGAGGTTACAAATGAATTTTAGCAGGTGTGAATTCACAAATACAGAATTTGTGAACAGTAAGGACCTGGCTCTACACACATGCGCGCGCCCGCACACACACGCACACACACACACAGAGTTCAGGGATTTGGCTTACATGATTGTGGGGTCTGGCAAGTCTCAAATTTGTAGAGCAGACTGGAAACTAGGGCAGAAGCTGCTGTTAATATCTTGAGGCAGAATTTCTTCTTCCTCAGAGAAACCTCAGTTTTGCTCTTAAGGCCTTTCAACTGATTGGATGAAATCCACCCATTTTATCAAAGTTAATCTCCTTTATTTGAATTTAATTGATTGTAGATATTAACCACATCTACAAAATACTTTCACAGCAACACCTAGATCAATGTTTGAATAACTGGGAAATATAGCCTAGCCAAAGTGATGGTATAAAACTAATCATCACAGTGAATATAGTTTGGAAAAGCACAGAGACCACAGTGGGATAATGGTATTACGGTTATTATTTTTTTAAAGATGATATCTTTTGAAGATACATGGTTAAGTATTTATCAATGAAAAGGTAAAGACTAATGAACCAAACAAAATATCAAGTGTGATTATCTGGGTCCAATTGCCTTCTCAGTGTTTCCTACACTTTTCTATATTTCAAATTTACTACATTTCTTTTGTGTTTATTATACAATTGATTATGGTACTTTTATATATAATAGAAAAGCATATATGTTTTATATATAATAGAAAAGTATATATTATATATAAGATAAAAATATGTATAAATTTTATCTTGCTACATAACAAATTACCACAAATTCAGCAATTTAAAACAACAAATTTATTATCTCATAGTTTCCATAGAAGTCCAGGCACAGATTATTAGTCCTCTACTCATGGTCTCACCAGACTAAAATCAAGTTGTTGGCTAGGATTTGGGGTATCTTCCAAGCTCACTGGTTGGTGGCTGAATTCAATTCCTTGTGGTTCTAGTTTATATACCTATTTTCTTGTAGGCTGTTGACTGTGAGTTACTCTAAACTTCAAGGGGGAACTCTGAGATCCTAGCCTTGTGGTTATCTTATAACGTGGTGCTTACTTTTTCAAGGCCGATAGGAGAATTTCTCTCGTCTGCTAAGATTGAGTCTTATATAGCATTACCTAATCACTGGAGCAGCTATCCTGTCATATTTATAGTTCTGCCCAAACTCAAGAGTAGGGAATTATAAAGTATGTGAATATTGGAGGAGCAAGAATTTTGGAGAGCATCCTGGATTCTTCTGCTTCCCATACCATGTGATCATTACTAATAAAAACATGCATGGCCAAAACCTGGAATGAAGCAAAAAATGTTAACTGCTATTATTCTTTTGAGTTGGCATTATGAGGAAAGGTGTATTTACCAGTACAAATGTGTAGTTTAAAAATTGTTTTGTAATAAACATGTGTTAATTTTATGTATTTATTAAATTTTAAGAAATTTCTTTTATAGAAATAATACTGGTTTGTTGTTGAGGGGCTCAGGCAGTAATGAAGAGCTTAAAGATAAAAGTATAATTAAGCTCTATTCCTCCCTCTGAACTTCTCCCTGGATCCTCTCTATAGGGAAATAATTCTTAAAATTTTTGAGGCATCCTTTTATAAGTGTTCTCAACTCTCCCTTTCTACTAAATGCTATATTGGACATCTTGTATATATCTTAATTTTGGTAATTATATTTTTCAGTTCTAGGAATTCCAGGATTTTTCTTCTCGTGATTTTGATTCCTTGGCAAATATTTTCATCTCATTGTACATTTAAAGAAATCATAGTATATGAGTTGATCACATTTAACAACAAAGTCCATGTTTGATAACTTCAATATGTGAATTAGCTATAAATTTTTTACTTTTTTTCTCTTGGGTTTGGCTATTTGATCTTGTCTCCTGGCATGCCTCATAATTTTTAACTAAATGCCATGTATTTTGTGTGAAAAATGGCAGAAGCTCTGGATGATTTCATTATACTCCAGAGGAAACTGACTTTTTTTGGCAGTCAGCATATGGGTAAAGCAATTGACTTCAAACAGAGATTAGAGGATTTGAGTTGATGATGAGTTTTAATCTTTGAAAGACTTCTAATTCTGGCTTCTAAAGTGTAGCCCATCAGGGATTAGAGTTGAAGGCTCCGTAAACCAGGGCTTTTTCTCCTTGGTGAGCCGTACAGTCTAATTTTTTGTCTCTCCAGTATGATGAGTCTGACAAACCCTCTGCTTGATTATTAGCTACTTGGCTGTCACTTTCTGCTTGGCTATCGCATCCTCTTGTCCTATGCAAAGCAGGAGTCGAAAAATGTCTCTAGGAAAAGTTAGTTGGAAAGTTAGGCTTATTATTCTCATTTGACTTTCCTCTGGGACCATAGCCCCTCATTTTCTAGATGCCTTGGTATCATTGATCTTCGGTTTTTGTCTCCCCAACCTGCTGAGATTGCTGACACTTGAGTCACTACTTTTGCTTGGTCTGCTAGCCCCAAGCCACTTAGGAATTGGCAGATGTCTGCAGGGGAAAAATAGTAGGGATATATCAAGTCTACCTTAAGGTAGCCAACCCCTCAACTCCATTACTCTCCAAGTAGCTGTTTTGTGTTTTTCCCTCCAGATTTTCTTGTTATTCTTTCTTTCTTTTTTCAAATTGAGATATATTTAATGAGAGGCCTGTTCTTTAATTTTCAGAAGCAGAAATCCTCTACCTTTATTTTTATCCCCTAATTTAAGCAATATTAACAGTAGTCCTCCCTTATCTATGGTTAGCTTTCCACGGTTATAGTTACCTGCGGTTGAATGCAGTCTGGAATAGGATGATCTCTGACAGGGCAAAAGGTCAGTAGTAGGCTAACACTGTGTCACAATGCCTATACCATTCACCTCACTTTTTCTCATCATGCAGGCATTTTATTCACATCATCACAAAGAAGGATGAGTACAATACCATAAAATATTTTGAGAGAGAGAGAACATTCACATGATTTATATTACAGTATATTCTCTTTTATTAGTAGTTATTGTTAATCTCTTACTGTGTCTAATTTATAAATGAAACTTTATCATAGGCATGTATGCTTAGGAAACATAGTGTATATAGAGTTTGGTACTCTGCACAGTTTCAGGCATCCCCTAGGGGTCTTGGAATGTATCTTCTGCAGGTAAGGGGGAGCTACTGTACTTTTTTTTTTTTTAAATGGTCACTGCTTAATTTTATCCACATGCTTTCTTTGCTCACCTTTCTTCTGAGATTGCTTTATTTCTTAATGAAGTACATTGTTTAACATTGTTTAAATTTCATTAGTGAGAGTTTGTTGGTTTTCCATTTTCCATTTTGTCCTGTCTGAAAATGTCATTATAAAAAACATAGCACTGTAATAAAAATTTAGTTAGTTGCAAAGTTCTTGGCTGACCATTATTTTGTCCCAACAATTTGAAGATATTGTTAGACCACGTTTGGCTTTCAGTATTGCTGTGGAGAAATTAGCCCAGCCTAATCATTGCTCATTTTAAGTATCAGTCCTTTTTCTCTTGGTGCTTTTAGGAGCCTTTTTGTGACTTTTAAACAATATGTTTCCAAATGTTTACTTTTTATTTCATTAGTGAAATGATTCAAATGCAAAATACAATAAAAGAGAAGTCTATAATAAGCCTAGCCTTATTCCCAATCCTCTCTCTAGCTTAACAATTAGCCTTTTGTCATTCTCATTGTCTCTTTATTTGTATATATGCAATATGAGATTTTTGGTACTTTCTGAGTCTGTAGATTTATTTCTTTTTATCTGTTCTATACAAATCTCAGCTGTTATTTCTTTAAATAGTGTTTTTCTTCCACTTTCTTTATTCTCTCCATCTAAGATATCTACTAGACAATTAAATCTTATTTCTTCCATGTTTCTTAAACTTTGGTTTACATTTTTTAATTTTTCTCTAATGCAGTCTGATTAATGACTTTAGCTTTATCTTACAGGTCTAATTCTCTCTTTGGCTGTGTCTAATCTGTAGTTTAACTGACCACTGAGTTTTACCTTTTGATTATTATATTTTCAGCTTACTAGTCCTATTTTTTTTTTCATTTAAAAAGTAGGCCAGTCAGTTATTGATTATTTTTAATCCTCGCTTACAACATAATTATTAGCACAGATTCTGCAGCCAGATTCCTTGGATTTGGATTCTAGCACCACAACTTATGCTATGTAAATTTAGACAAGTTTCTTAACTTCTCTAAGCTCTGATTTCCTCATCCATAAAATTAGTAGCACCAACTTTAGAGTTGTTGAGGATTAAATGAGTAAATATATATAAAGCATTTACAACAATGCATGCCACAAAATAAAGATTATAAAAGTATTTGTTAAATATTTTGTTTCCTCTTTGATTTCTTTAAATATTTTTAAAAGTTATTTTTGCATTTTGATTTGATCATTTCAATATCTGAAATCTTTGTGGTGATAATTCTACTGATTTTATTTCTGCTAACTTTCATTGATGTCTTCTTGTCCTTGTATTTTGGAAACTTCCTTTTTGTACTTGTTTCTGACTAATCTTTAAGAAATTTTTTTAAAGATTTTATTTATTTGACAGAGAGAGAATGAGAGAGAGAGAGAGAGAGAGCACAAGATGAGGGGGAGGGTCAGAGGGAGAAGCAGACTCCCTGCTCAGCAGGGAGCCCGATGCAGGACTCTGATCCTGGGACTCCAAGATTATGACCTGAGTCAAAGGCAGTTGCTTAACCAACTGAGCCACCCAGGCACCCTGTTTCTGACTAATCTTAATGTCTAAGAGTACTAAAAGTCTGATTTGAAGGTCTACTCCTACATTTGTTTTGTATCTATGTGATTCCCACAGTACTGTAGTCCCTGTGTCACTTTAAGTTATGGTTTTTGTTTGGGGATGCTAAACCAATTTGAAGGCAGAGCTATGGTTATGAATTCTCTCTGGCTGTTATTACCCAAATCTATGAGGCTGAAGCAGACACATTTACTCTTATATTCCCTTTGCTAGCAAGTTAAATTCTAGCTTATCCTTTTACTGAAAGAGCAGGCTTTGAGGGCCCTAGCTCTCAGTAAAGGGGTCTAGGAGCCTAGTATCCTACCTTGCAAGGGCCCAAGGCCCCATCTTCTGCCCCTGACATGAATGTTAGAACTCAGGTCCTAGGTTTCTTGTATTTAGAAATATCTAGGGTAGTCATGGCTCTGGAGCATTTTTAACTCTGTGGTTTTGGCTTCTTTTTGGGTTGGGGAGGCGGACACTGAGATGGTCTTTTACTTTTGTATGAACTTAGTTACGATTTAGAGTAAAACTTGTCAATTATTTTTGGCATCTATGAACATTTTATTGATTTTTTTTCCAGAATGTCTATGCCACTTTATTTTTGTAAGTGGAAATTTCTCTTCTTTGTTTCTATTAAATATCTTTTGCTATGTAGTCAGTATTTTCTTTGGTGTTACGTGTGTGCATGTATCTGTATTTTCCCTTATTATACTTGGAATGTTTATAAGCTATTCTTATTCTTTAATAATGTAATAAAACTTTAACATTATCACTGGATTCCCTCTTATGAAATTTAATAAAATCATAAGTTTGTATTTTTTTATCTCTGCCTATCTTTCTCCACTTCTGAATTTTTGTCATACTATTTTTTCATTGTCAGGGTTATAACATTTTTATTATATTTAGCTGCTGTAATTCTCATAGTTTATCTTTCTTAGTTCTGTATTTAAATATATTTAGTGTTCATTCTCAGTTCCTTATAACATAGCTCTTCAGTATCTGAATTCTTTGATTCTTTATTTGATCTTTTGATTAATTAGATTTTTGTCATTGAGTGGACTTCTTTTTCTAAAAAAGAATTCATAACTACTGTAATTCCTAAACTTTTGCTTGTTTGAAAACATCTGCTGCCTTGATAAGTGAATGAAGAATTGGGTGTTAAAGGTAGGTATTACAGTTGCTTTTCCTCAGACTCTGTAAATACTGATTTACCCTTTCCCCATCTGTAAAATAAAATTCTCTGCAGAAATTTTAAGGCAGACTAATTTTTGCTCATTACTGGTGACTGGTTTTTATTTCCTATATATTCGTAAGATATATTTTTCCCCTAAAGTTTAGTAACTTCATCAGGTTATCTTGACATTGCTCATTCTTAGAGATTCTTTTATTGAAATATAATTGACATATAACATTATATTAGTTTCAGGTATACAACATAATGATTCAACATTTGTATACATTGTGAAGTGATTATCATAATAAGTCTAGTTATCTACCATCAGTCCTCACACAAAGTTACCAAAAAACCTTTTTCTTGTGATGAGAAATTTCAAGATCTACCCTCTTAGCTGCTTTCAAATATGCAATACAGTATTATTGACTATAGTCTCATGGTGTACATTATATCTCCATGACTTATCTATTTTATAACCGGTAGTTTGTACCTCTTAATCTCCTTTACCCATTTCATTCAATCTACAACCCTCTCTACTCTGGCAAGTACCATTCTATTCTCTGTATCTGTGGGTTTTGTTTATTTGTTTTGTTTTTTAGATTTAACACATAGGTGAAATCATATGGTATTTGTCTTTGTCTGACTCATTTCACTTAGCATAATACACTCTAGGTCCATCCATGTCACAAATGGCAACATTTCATTCTCTTTTATGGCTGAGTATTATTTCATTATATATATACATATATACACATACACACACCATATTTTCTTTATCCGTTCATCCACTGATAAGCATTTAGGTGGTTTCAATATCTTACCTATTGTAAATAATGCCACAGTGAACATAGGAGTGCATAATTTAGATTTAATGTTTTTATTTTCATTGATACCCAGACGTGAAATTGCTGGATCATATGGCATTTCTATTTTTAAAGTTTTGAGGAATCTCCATAATGTTTTCCACAGAAGATGCACCAAGTTACATTTCAAACAACAGTGTAGGTAGGGGGATTCCCTTTTCTTCACATCTTTACCAACACTTGTTATTTCTTGTATTTTGATAATAGTCATTGTGACTGGTGTCAGATGGTATTATCTCATTATGGTTTTGATTTGTATTTCCCTGATGATGAGTGATGTTGAGCATCTTTTCATGTGCTGGTTGCAATCTGTATGTCTTTTTTTTTGAAAAATGTCTATTTAGGGACTCTGCCCATTTTTTAATCAGATCGTTTGTTTTATTGTTATTGAGTTATAGGCATTCTTTATGTGTTTTGGATATTAACCTGTGATTGAATACAAGATTTGCAAATAATCATCTCCTATTCAACAAGTTATCTTTATTTTTTTGGTTTACTTTGGTGTATAAAAGCTTTTTAGTTTGATGTTCTCCTGTTATTTATTTTTGCTTCTGTTACCATTGTCTGTGGAGTCAGATTCAAAAATTTGTCACCGAGAATGATGTTAAGGAGCTTACCACTTTTTTTTCTCTGGTTTCTGGTCTTGCATTCAGGTATTTAATCCATTTTGAGTTAATTTTTGTGTATAGTGTAAGATAGTGGTCCAGTTTCATTTTGCTTGCCTGTGGCTGTTGAGTGTTCCCAGCACCATTTATTAAAAAGATTGTCCTCCACATTGTGTATTCTTGCCTCCTTAGTCATAGATAACTGACCATATAAGCGTGGGTTTATTTATTCTATTCCATTGATTTGTATGTATGTATGTTTTTATGCCCAAACCATATTGTTTTGATTACTATAACTTTGTAATGTAGTCTGAGATCCAGGAGCCTGATTCCTCCAGCTTTGTTCTTCTTTCTCAAGTTTGCTTTGGCTATTTGGGATCTTGTGTGGGACCATACAAATTTTAGGATTTTTTATTCTATTTCTGTGAAAAATGCCATCTGAATTTTGATAGGGTTACATTGAGTGTGTAGATTGCTTTGGGTATTGGACATTTTAACAAATATTGATTCTTCTAATCCATGAGCACAGAATATTTTTCCATTTATTTGTGTTTTCTTCAATTTCATTCATCACTCTCTTTTTTCTTTTTAATCTGCACCTTTATTTATTTATTTATTTATATTTATTTAATTTAAAAAATTTTAATTAACATATAACGTATTATTTGTTTCAGGGGTACAGGTCTGTGATTCATCAGTCTTACAGAATACATAGCGCTCACCCTAACACATACCCTCCCCAGTGTCCATCATTCAGCCACCCTTACCCTCCCATCCCCCCTCCACTCCAGCAACCTCCGTTTGTTTCCAGAGATTAAGAATCTCTTATGGTTTGTCTCCCTCTCTGGTTTTGTTTTGTTTCATTTTTTCCTCTCTTCCCCTATGATCCTCTGCCTTGTTTCTCAAATTTCACATATCAGTAAGATCATATGATATTTGTCTTTCTCTGACTGACTTATTTCACTTAACATAATACCCTCTAGTTCCATCCATGTCGTTGCAAATGGCAAGATTTCATTTTTTTGATGGCTGCATAATATTCCATTGTATACATATACCACATCTTCTTTATCCATTCATCTGTCGATGGACAGCTGGGCTCTTTCCATAGTTTGGCTATTGTGGACATTGCTGCTATAAACATTGGGGTGCACATGCCCCTTTGGATCACTACATTTGTATCTTTGGGGTAAATACCCAGTAGTGCAATTGCTGGGTTGTAGGGTAGCTCTGTTTTCAACTTTTTGATGAACCTCCATACTGTTCATTCATCACTCTTGTATTTTCAGTGTATAGGTCTTTCACCTCCTTGGCTACCTTATTCTTAGGTATTTTTTTTCTTTTTGATATACTTATAAATGTGATTATTTTTATAATTTCTTTCTGATAGTTTGTTGTTAATGTATTAAAATGCAATAGGTTTTTATATATTGGCTTTCTATCATGCAGCTTTACTGAATTTGTTTATTACTTCAAACAGTTTTATGGTGGAGTCTTTTTTTTTATGTAAAATCATGTCATCTGCAAATAGTTTTACTTTTTCCTTTATAATTTGGATGCCTTTTATTTATTTTTTCCTAACTGCTCTGGCTAAGACTTCTAATATTGTGCTAAATGAAAGTGGTGAGAGTTGGGGCGCCTGGGTGGCTCAGTTGTTAAGCGTCTGCCTTCGGCTCAGGTCATGATCTCAGGGTCCTGGGATCGAGCCCCGCATTGGGCTCCCTGCTCCGTGGGAAGCCTGCTTCTCCCTCTCCCGCTCCCCCTGCTTGTGTTCCCTCTCTCACTGGGTCTCTCTCTGTCAAATAAATAAGTAAAATCTTTAAAAAAAAAAAAAGTGGTGAGAGTTTTCATCCTTTTCTTCATGATCTTAAAGGAAAATTTTCAGCTTTTCACCATGGAGATACTGATAGCTGTGGGTTTGTTATATATTGCCTTTATTTTGTTGAGGTACATTTTGTTTATACCTACTTTTTTGAGAGCTTTTATTATAAATGGATGTTGGATTCTGTCAAATGATTTTTTCTGCATCTATTGAGATGATCATATGATTTTTATCCTTCATTTTGTTAATGTGGTATATCACGTTGATTGGTTTGCAGATGTTGAAAACATCCTTGTATCCCTGGAATAGATCCCACTTAATCATGGTGAAGAATTCTTTTAATGTATTGTTGAATTTCATTTGCTAATATTTTGCATCTGTGTTCATCAGGGATATTAGCTTATAATTTTTTTTAATTTTTATTTTTTGTAATGGCCTTGTCTGGTTTTGGTATCAGGATAAGTCCAGCTATGTAAAAAGAGTCTGAAAGCATTCCCACCTTTTAAATATTTTGGAAGCATTTGAGTATTGGTATTAAATGTTCTTTGAGTGTTTGGTAGATAGAATTCACCGGTATTAAGCTGTCTTGTCCTGGACTTTTGTTTGTTGGGAGGTTTTTGATTACTGATTCAATCTCCTTACTGGTAGGCTATTAAGACTTTCTATTTCTTTATGATTAAGTTTTGGAAGATTGTATGTTTACAGGAATTTATCCATTTTTCTGGGGTGTCTACTTTGTTGCCATATAATTCTTTATAGTAGTCTCTTAAGAGCCTTTGTATTTCTTTAGTTTCAGTTGTAACTCCTCTATAGATCTGATTTTATGTGAGCCTTCTCTCTTTTTTTCTTCCTGAGTCAAGCCAGAGGTTTCTCAATTTTGTTTATATTTTCAAAGAACCATCTCTTAGTTTCATTGATCTTTATTTTTGTCTTTTTAATGTCTTTTTCATTTATTTTTGCTTTGATCTTTAGTATTTCCTTCCTTCTGCTAACTTTGGGCTTCATTTGTTCTTTTTCTTAGTGCCTTTTAGGTGTAAAGTTAGATTGTTCTTTGAGATTTTTCTTGATTCTTGAGGTCAGCTTGTGTTGGTATAATCTTCCTTCTTAGAACTGCTTTTGTTACATCTCATAGATTTTGGTATGTTGTATTTCCATTTTCATTTGTCTCAAAGTATTTTATGATTTCTCATTTGATTTCTTTGTTGACTTTGCTTGCTTAGTAGCATGTTGCTGATTTCCCTGTATTTGCAATTTTTCCGATTTTTTTCTTGTAATTGATTTCTGTTTTCTTACCATTGTGTTTAGGATAGAAACCTGACATGATTTCAGTCTTCTTGAATTATTTTAAGACTTGTTTGTGTCTTAACATATGATTTATCCTGGAGAATATTCCATGTGTACTTGAGAAGAATATGTATGCTGCTGCTTTTGAATGGATTGTTTTCTGTCTGTTTGGTCTAATGTGTCATTTAAGGACAGTGTTTTCATATAGAAAATCTGTATTCATATAGATAAGCTATCCAGTGGTACATAGGTTATTAAATTTCCTATTATTCTCCCTTTAGGTCTATTAATATTTGCTTTGCATATTTATATATTTCTCTGTTGGGTGCACATACATTTACAAATGTTATATCTTCTTGGTAGATTGACCCCTTTATCATTATGCAGTGCCCATCTTTGTCTTTTATTAGTCTTTGTTTTAAAATTTATGTTATTTGATATAAGTGTAGCTACCCTAGCTTTCTTTTTGTTTCCATCTTCATGAAACATCTTTTTCCATCCCCTCACTTTTAGTCCGTGTGTGTCCTTACATCTGAAGTGACTTTTTTTGTAGGCAGCATACAGATGGATCTTTTTTTCCCTATTCATTTAGCTACTATGTTTTTTGATTAGAGTAGTCTATTTACATTTAAAATAATTATTGATAGGTATGTACTTATTGCCATTTTTTAAATTGTTTTCTGTGTGTTTTATAGTTTCTCTCTATTCCTTTTTTCTTCTTTTGCTTTCTTCCTTGTTGTTTGATGACTTTCTATAGTGTAGTACTTAAATTCCTTATTCATTATCTTTGTGTATTTACTATAGGTTTTGTTTGTGGCTACCATGAAGCTCAAATATAGAAGCATATATATACAAATAGTCTTAGATTGATAGCAAGTTAAGTTTGAATATATTCTTTTTTTTTTTTAAGATTTTATTTATTTATTTGACAGAGAGAGACACAGTGAGAGAGAGAGCACAAGCAGGGGGAGTGGGAGAGAGAGAAGCAGGCTCCCCGCTGAGCAGGGAGCCCAATGTGGGGCTTGATCCCAGGACCCTGGGACCATGACCTGAGCCGAAGGCAGACGCTTAACGACTGAGTCACCCAGGTGCCCCAGTTTGAATATATTCTTAAACTGAATTTTTAGCAACCCCCACGTTTTGTTTTTTGATGTCATATTATATATCTTTTTATTTTGTGTATCCTTTAACTAATTACTGTGGTTATAGTTATTGTTACTACTTTTATTTTTTAGCCTCCCTACTAGCTTTGTTAGTAATTAATGCACTACTTTTATCGTATGTTTACCAATGAGATTTTTGCTTTTGTATATTTACTTTACTAATTAGTACCTTTTCTTTTCGTCTTGACGAGGTCCCTTTAATATCTCTTGTAAGATTGGTTTAGTGGTGAATAACTTATTTAGCTTTTTGCTTGTCTCAAAAGCTCTTCATTTCTCCTTCAGTTCTGAATGATAACTTTATCATGTAGAATATGCTTGACTAGAAATTTTTTCCATTCAGTACCTCAAATATATCATGCCACTTTCTTCTTGCCTGCAAATTTACTGCTGAAAAATTTACTGGTGGTTTTGTGTGGGTTCCCTTTTTGTAATAAGCTGTTTTTCTCTTGCTTAAGATTTTCTCTTTAACTTTTGACATTGTAATTATACAGCTGACCCTTGAACAACATGGTTTTGAACTGTGTATGTCCACTTACATGCAGATACATACAGTACAGTACTATACATGTATTTTTCCATACTTAAGATTTTCTTAATAACATTTCTTTCTTCTAGCTTACTTTATTATAAGACTACAATATATAGTATGTATAGCATACAAATATGTGTTAATTGACTTTTTATGTTATTGGTAAGGCTTCTGGTCAACAGTAAGCTATTAAGAATTAAGTTATGTGTGGATTTTTGACTGTGTTGGGGTTCCTAACCTTTGTATTGTTCAGGGGTCCAGTGTAATTTGTATTGGTTTTGGTCTCTTTGGGTTCATCTCATTTGGATCTCTGGGTTTCCTGGATCTGGATGTCTGATTCCTTCCCCTGGTTAGGAAGTTTTCAGCCATTATTTCTTCATGTAAGTTTTCTGAACCTTTCTCTGTCCCTTCTCCTTATGGGACCCCTGTAATGCACATGTTAGCATGCTTGACGGTGTTCCATAGGTTCCTTAAGTTAACTTCACTTTTAATTTTTTTTTTTTTCTGCCCTGTTTGGGTGAGTTCCACTTCTTTATTTTCCAGCCCACTGACTCTTCTTCTTCATCCAGTGTGCTATTGAACACTGCTAGTGTATTTTTCAGTTCAGTTTTTGTATTCTTCAACTTCTATTTGGTACTTTATTATATTTATATATTATATTTATTATATTTCTATCTCTATGTTGAGGTTCTCACTGTGTTCATCCATGTCTTTTTTTCATAGTTCAGTGAGTAACTATATAAACATTACTTAGAACTTTTTATCAGATAAATTACTTATCTTTGTTTCATTAAGATTTTCTTTTTCCCTGTGGTTTTACTTGTTCTTTCATTTGTACCATACTTCTCTGTTTCCTCACATTGCTTGACTCTGAATGTATGCCTATGTATGAGGTGAAGTAGCTATCTCTCCCAGTCTTAAAGGAGTGGGTATGTAGGAAATGAACCTTATTTATTTTTAAAAAAGTTTTCTTGGTTGTCTCTCATACTGTCTCTTTGATTGTTTCAGACCCATGGGTCCCAGAAACATAATGCCCCCTGGCCACCAGATCTAGGCACTCAAAGGGCATTCCCTGTGTGAGCTCTACATGCTCACTAATCTGGCATTGGTTGTGGAAGAAGTTCAGAGGGGTGAGGTGCTGACAGGTCTGGTGGTAGTCATGGGAGCATACAGATTGGTGGGGCACTTACCCACCTGGTTAGATGGCAGCATGGCGGGGCAGTATGTTTTCTCACTGGTGCTAGCAGGTTAGAATGCAAAAATTGCATCCATCTGTGCTGGCACCAACCATGGAGAGGGAGAGAGCACTTTGGCCAGTACCAGCAAGGTAGAGGAAAAATGCGAAAGATGACACACTCTAGCATCTCTATCCTTGGAGAGAGTCACTTTAGGCTTTTGCCCTCCAGCAGAGGCCTTAATGTTAGCAAATGAATCTCCTTTATGTGTGATCTACTGGCTTTTCAATCTGATGCTTTTATATTATTCCAGAGAAAATGATTCTATGCATGAGCCCTGTAAGTATGGGATCTCCATTCCCTAGAATTGTATGTTTCTCCTTCATAAGCCCCATTGGTTTTCTTTTCTTTTCTTTTTTGATTGATTTAATTAATTTTTTTAGTTCTCCCATCCCCTATTCCTTTTTAAATTTATTTAAATTCGATTAGCCAACATATAGTACATCATTAGTTTCAGATGTAGAATTCAATAATTCATCAGTTGCATTTAACACTCAGTGCTCATCACATGACGTGCCCTCCTTAATGCCCATCACCCAATTACCCCATCCCCCTACCCACCTCCCCTCCAGCAGCCCTTAGTTTCTTTCCTATAGTTAAGAGTCTCTCATGGTTTTTCTCCTTCTCTGATGACTTCCCATTCAGTTTTCCCCTTTTCCCCTATGATCCTCTGCGCTATTTCTTATATTCCACATATGAGTGAAACCATATAATAATTGTCTTTCTCTGACTTATTTCACTCAGCATAATACCCTCCAGTTCCATCCACGTCAATGTAAATGGTAAGTATTCATTCTTTCTGACAACTGAGTAATATTCCATTGTATATATATGTACCACATCTTCCTTATCCATTCATCTGTCGATGGACATCTTGGCTCTTTCCATAGTTTGGCTATTGTGGACATTGCTACAATAAACATTGGGGTGCATGTGCCTCTTCAGATCATTACATATGTATCTTTGGGGTAAATATCTAGTAGTGCAGTTGCAGGGTCGTAGGGTAGCTCTATTTTTAACTTCTTTTTTTTTAAGATTTTATTTATTTATTTGACAGAGAGAGAGAGACAGTGACAGAGGGAACACAAGCAGGGGGAGTGGGAGAGAGAGAAGCAGGCCTCCCGCAGAGCAGGGAGCCCAATGTGGGGCTCGATCCCAGCATCCTGGGATCATGACTTGAGTCGAAGGCAGACACTCAATGACTGAGCCACCCAGGCGCCCTGCTCTATTTTTAACTTCTTGAGGAACCTCCATACTGTTTTCCAGAGTGGCTGTACAAGCTTGCATTCCCACCAGCAGTGTAAGAGGGTTCCCCTTTCTCTGCATCCTTGCCAACATCTGTTGTTTCCTGACTTGTTAATTTTAGCCATTCTGAGTGGTTGTGAGGTGGTATCTCATTGTAGTTTTGATTTGTATTTCTCTGATGTGGAGTGATATTGAGCACTTTTTCATGTGTCTGTTGGCCATTTAGATGTCTTCTGCCTATTTCTTGACTGGATTATTTGTTTTCTGGGTGTTGAGTTTGATAAATTCTTTATAGATTTTGGATACTAGCCCTTTATCTGATATGTCATTTGCAAATATCTTCTCCCATTCTGTCGGTTGTCTTTTGGTTTTGTTGACTATTTCCTTTGCTGTGCAAAGTCTTTATATCTTGATGAAGTCCCAATAGTTCATTTTTGCCTTTGTTTTCCTTGCCTTGGTGATGTGTCTGGCAAGAAGTTGCTGCGGCTGAGGTCAAAGAAGTTGCTGCCTGTGTTCTCCTCAAGGATTTTGATGGATTCCTGTCTCACATTTAGGTCTTTCATCAATTTTGAGTCTATTTTTGTGTGTGCTGTAAGGAAATGGTCCTTACCATTTGCATGTGGCTATCCAATTTTGAGTCTATTTTTGTGTGTGGTGTAAGGAAATGGTCCTTACCATCTGCATGTGGCTGTCCAATTTTCCCAACACCATTTGTTGAAGAGACTGTCTTTTTTCCATTGGACATTCTTTCCTGCTTTGTCGAAGATTAGTTGACCATAGAGTTGAGGGTCCATTTCTGGGCTCTATATTCTGTTCCATTGATCTATGTGTCTGTTTTTGTGCCAGTACCATGCTGTCTTGATGATGACAGCTTTGTAATAGAGCTTGAAGTCCGGAATTGTGATGCCGCCAGCTTTGCTTTTCTTTTTCAACATTCCTCTGCTATTTGGGTCTTTTCTGGTTCCATATAAATTTTAGGATTATTTGTTCCATTTCTTTGAAAAAAGTGGATGGTATTTTGATAGGGATTGCATTGAATGTGTAGATTGCTCTAGGTAGCATTGACATCTTCACAATATTTGTTCTTCCAATCCATGAGCATGGAACATTTTTCCACTTCTTTGTGTCTTCCTCTATTTCTTTCATTACTTCTGTAGTTTTTGAAGTACAGATCCTTTACCTCTTTGGTTAGGTTTATTCCTAGGTATCTTATGGTTTTGGGTGCAATTGTAAATGGGATCGACTCCTTAATTTTTCTTTCTTCTGTCTCCATTGTTGGTGTATAGAAATGCCACTGATTTCTGTGCATTGATTTTATGTCCTGCCACTTTACTGATTTCCTGTGTGAGTTTTAGCAATTTTGGGGTGGACTCTTCTGGGTTTTCCACATAGAGTATCATGTCATCTGCAAAGAGTGAAAGTTTGACTTCTTTGCCAATTTGGCTTTTGCCTTTTATTTCTTTCTGTTGTCTGATTGCTGAGCCTAGGACTTCTAGTACTATGTTGAATAGCAGTGGTGATAGTGGACATCCCTGTCATGTTCTTGACCTTACGGGAGAAGTTCTCAGTTTTTCCCCATTGAGAATGATATTCACTGTGGGCTTTTTATAGTGGTCTCTATGATACTGAGGTATGTTCCCTCTTTCCCTACCCTGTGGAGAGTTTTAATCAAGAAAGGATGCTGTATTTTGTCAAATGCTTTTTCTGCATCAATTGAGAGGATCATATGGTTCTTGTCTTTCTTTTATTAATGTGATGAATCACATTGATTGATTTGCGAATGGTGAACCACCCTTGCAGCACAGGAATAAATCCCACTTGGTCGTGGTGAATAATCCTTTCAATGTATTGTTGGACCCTATTGGCTAGTATTTTGGTGAGAATTTTTAACGAATAAAATCACATATACTTTCCACCATATGACTGAACCGGAACAATAAAATTTGAATAATTATTTTTAAGATATTAATGTTAAATCAAATCAAAACTATTTTATTAGTGAAAAAAAGAGACTTACCCATCCAAAGTATTTTGCCAAAAATAATAGTAAAATTATAATAACTTTTGCTCTAACTATGCTATCTCACTACTACTTCTGTCACTGGCACAACTTCCACTATTGTTGCTACTTTGTTCACTATTAATATGAATACAGTTTATTCAATATTATCTTCTCTCCATTAAATCCTTTTCCTACTCATTTTATTCTTACAATAACCCTATGGTGCTGATACTGACTCCTTTTGTTTTTATTTTATTATTTTTTAAAGATTTTATTTATTTATTTGACAGAGAGAGAGAGCACAAGCAGGGGGAGTAGCAGAGGTAGAGGGAGAAGCAGACTCCCTGCCGAGCAGGGAGCCTGATGGGGGGCTTGATCCCAGGACCCCGGGATCATGACCTGAGCCGAAGGCAGATGCTTAACTTCACCCAGGAGCCCTGACTCCTTTTAATAGATGATGAAATTAAGGATTTTCTTAGAACCTTTAAGTAAATTGACAATCTTGCCCAGTCAGTAAATAGAGAACCAGGTTTTAAAAACCAGATTTGTCTTTTTCTAAAGAATAGAATATGATAAAAAGTGTACAATAAATATGCACAGTATATTAGTTCTTCTTTAAATGTTGATAGAATTCCCCTGGGAAGCCATCTGGCCCTGGACTCTTGTTTGTTGGGAGATTTTTGATTACTGCTTCAGTTTCTTTGCTGGTTATGGGTCTGTTCAGGTTTTCTATTTCTTCCTGTTTCAGTTTTGGTAGTTTATACATCTCTAGGAATGCATCCGTTTTTTCAAGATTGCTTAAATTGTTGGCATATAGTTGCTTGTAAATTGTTCTTAAAATTCTTTGTATTTCCTTGGTGTTGGTCATGATCGCTCCTCTTTCATTCATGATTTTATTAATTTGGGTCCTTTCTCTCTTTTTTTTTTTGATAAGTCTGTCTAGGGGTTTATTGATCTTTTTAATTCTTTTTTTTTAAAGATTTTATTTATTTTGAGAGAGATAGAGAGAGCATGAGAGGGGGGAGGGTCAGAGGGGGAAGCAGACTCCCTGCCAAGCAGAGAGCCCGATGCGGGACTCGATCCTGGGACTCCAGGACCATGACCTGAGCCGAAGGCAGTCGCTTAACCAACTGAGCCACCCAGGCTCCCTGATCTTTTTAATTCTTTCAAAGAACCAGCTTCTAGTTTCATTGATCTGTTCTAGTGTTTTTTGGTTTTGGATTCTTTTTCATTGATTTTTGGTTTCTATTTGTTTCAGTTCTTTTGGTTTCTAGTTCATTGATTTTTGCTCTAATCTTTATTATTTCTCATCTCCTACTTGGTTTAGGCTTTATTTGCTGTTCTTTCCCCACCCAGCTCCTTTAGGTGTAAGATTAGCTTGTATATTTGAGACTTCTCTAGTTTCTTGAGAAGGCTTCTATTGCTAGGTACTGCCCTCTTAGGACCACCTTTGCTGTATCCCAAAGGTTTTGAACAGTTGTGTTTTCATTTTCATTTGTTTCCATGGATTTTTTAAATTCCTCTTTAATTTCCTGGTTGACCCATTCATTCTTTAGTAGGATGCTCTTTAACCTCCACGTATTTGAGTTCCTTCCATCCAAATTTCCTCTTTTGATTGAGTTCCAGTTTCAAAGCATTGTGGTCTGAAAATATGCAGGGAATAATCTCAATCTTTTGGTACCAGTTGAAACCTGTTTGTGACTCAGTATGTGATCTGTTCTGAAGAATGTTCCATGTGCACTTGAGAAGGATGTGTATTTTGTTGCTTTAGGATGGAATACTCTATATCTTTGAAGTCCATCTGGTCCAGTGTGTTATTCACAGCCCTTATTTCCTTGTTGACCTTCTGTTTAGATGATCTGTCTATTGCTGTGAGTGTGGTGTTAAAGTCCCCTACTATTATTGTATTATTATCAATGTGTTTCTTTAATTTTTTATTAATTTATATAATTGGCTGCTCCCATGTTAGAAGCATAAATACTTATAATTGCTATGTCTTCTTGTTGGATAGACCCTTTAAGAATGATGTAGTATACCTCTTCATCCCTTACTACAGTCTTTGTTTTAAAATCTAATTTTTCTGATACAAGGATTGTAGCCCAGCTTTCTTTTGATGTCCATTACCATGATAAATGGTTCTCCACCCTCACTTTTTGTGTGGAGGTTTCTTTGGGTCTAAAATGAGTCTCTTGTAGACAGCATATTGATGGGTCTTGCTTTTTTATCCAATCTGATATCCTTTGTCTTTTGATTGGAACATTTAGCCCATTTACATTCAGAGTTATGAATTTAGTGCCATTTTATTACCTGTAAAACCCTGTTTCTGTCTGTTGTCTCCGTTCCTTTCTGGTGTATGTCACTTTAGGCTCTCTCTTCTCTTACAGACTCCCCTTTAATATTTCTTGCAGGGCTGGTTTAGTGATCACAAATTCTTTTAGTTTCTGTTTTTCCTAGAAGCTCTTTGTCTCTCCTTCCATTCTGAATGACAGCCTTGCTGGATAAAGTATTCTTGTTGCATGTTTTTCTCATTTAGTACCCTGAATTTATCATGCCAACACTTTCTGGCCTGCCAGGTCTCTGTGGACAGGTCTTCTGCCAGTCTAATGTTCCTACCCTTGTAGATTAAGGACCTCTTTTCTCGAGCTGCTTTTGGGATTTTCTCTTTATCTCTGAACTTTGCAAGCTTCACTGTTATATATTGGGGTGTTGATCTATTTTTATTGATTTTAAGAGGGGTTGAATGCCTGTTTCCTTCCCCAGATTAGGGAAGTTCTCAGCTATTAGGGAAGTTCTCAGCTATAATTTGCTCAAATATATGTTCTGCCTTTCCCTCTCTTTCCTCTCCCTTTGGGACCCCAATAATTCTAATATTGTTTTGCTCTTGTTATCGCTGATCTCTCAAATCCTCCCCTAATGGTCCAGTTATTGTTTATTTCTCTTTTGCTCAGTTTCTTTATTCTCTGTAATTTTATCTTCTATATCACTTATTCTCCCTTCTGCCTCATTTATCCTAGCAGGAAGAGCCTCCATTGTTCATTGCATCTCAGCAATACCCTTTTTGATTTCAACCTGATTAGATTGTAGTTCTTTTATTTCTCCAGAAAGGGATTCTCTAGTGTCTTCTATGCTTTTTTCAAGCCCAGTTAGTATCTTTATAATTATTGTTCTAAATTCTAGCTCCGACATTTTATGAATATCCATATATATTTGAGAGAAAGAGGAGAGAGAGAGAGAGAGAGAGCAAGCAAATGAGTAGGGGGAGGGGCAGAGGGAAAGGGAGAAAGAATCCTTAAGCAGACTTCCCACTGAGCAAGGAGCCTGATGCAGCGCTTGATCCCAGGACCCTGAGATCATGACCTGAGCCAAAATCAAGAGTTGGCTGCTGAACTGACTGAGCCACACAGGCTCCACACCCCCATTGGTTTTCAAAACTACATATTTTGCAGGCTTATCTCTCCAGTGCTGGTCGCAAGGGTTGAAGTGCCTAATATGGGGCACAAACCCTTTGCTCCTCTGGGAGAAGTTTTGTATTTATGAGATTTTTCTTTATTCCTGACTATGGGTCACCACTCCCAGGGTTAGATTGTTGGTGAGAGTGCTTCTCTGCCTCTACTGCTCACCTTGATGCGGCCATTTAATTTGTGTTTGTGTGTGTGTGTAGGTTTCAGCTGGTTTTCAGGGTTTTTTTCAGAGAATTGTTGCATATATAGCTGTAGATTTGTTGTGTCTGTGGGAGGGGGTGAGTTCAGGATACTCCTACACTGCCATCTTGAACTGCCTCCCCTTACATAATTTTAAGTGAAATATAGAATTTCTTTCTAATTAGCATATTTGGTTTTTTTAGAAAACTTTTTTCTTTTAAAATATTTAAAATTTGGTTCCATTAGCTGAGATTTCTTCTTTCAAAACACTAATTATGGCTCTTTGTGTATTGCCCTTATTTGTCATGTTCTTTCTATTTTCTTTTATCTGTGTTCTTTTCTATTTCATTTTGTGTGCTTGTCTCTAACTTTATGGCTTACCCTATTTTCAGCAACGTTCAATCTATTTATTTCAACTTCTGATATGCCTTTATTTCTGTATGGTTTTATTGTCATCATCTGTTTCTTTCCTGAGTTTTGCCAGGTAACTTTGTATCTCATTTGGTTGTTTTCTTCATATATTCTTTAAACACTTGTCTCCCTTAATTTGTTATATTTTTAAGCATTCTAAATTATTTTTTGGAACATTTCTTGTTCTCTCATTGTATATGCTTAATATGTTCTTATTTATTACACTTTTCTCAACCCATTATGCTAGTGTAGGACTTGAGCAGATGTGCGATGATGGATCCTTTAAGAGTTTGCATGGGATTAGATGGTCACCTAGTAGAATAGAAAGAGGTTTTGAATATTGACTTGTTTTCTGATTGTCCTTCAACCCATTTCCACTTTAGCATTCAGACACTCCAGTAAAGAATTGTTAATAGGGCCTTTCTGGACACCTAACTTAACTTTTAAAGGAAACTGTAGCTTATTCAAGATTTAGTAGTTTCCATGGTCTTCCCTAAATTTGGTTCAAATTTCACTATTATGTATTCTCTATAATTTGTGATTTGGAGTTAAAGATGTTCTTGGTTTTATTAAATATAGAGTTTATTTTTCTATTTCATTTTATTTCATACACTATGACTCAGGGATAGGATTAAAGTCTCTTTGCCATCTTTAGGTTTATAATAAAATTATTAAGTTTTATTTTTAAACTCCTAACTATCAAACCATATTCATTAGTTTTCTATTGGTGCTGTATTGTTTAGAGGAAAAGAACTTGTGTGATTGAGTCGCAAGCTGAACCAGCCACTGTTTCACAGAATATGGTTTTCTACATGAAAGAATGACCGACAAACTAGGGTTATTCATACTTGATTATTTGGCAGACATTGTCTCAAATTTGAACAAAGTGAACCTGTCATTTCAGGTTGCTAATGACAAAATGAGCTTTCAAATGAAAATTAGAATTTTGTAAAATTTATATCAACTTTCCAAATACCTTAAGGCTTTTTCTGATGAGGTTAGTGGTGATATTAATAAATGTATTTTTTTAATTTTGGGGAATGAAATGTGTCAACATTTGAAAGAGCTGAGTGATAACTTAGTGAACCAATATTTTCTAAATGAAAAATGCATATTATAATGCATGGATGGAAGTTCTACTCAAATTCTACAGAATAGACCAATGGACTTAATGTAACAGCATAAAAAAATTATTGGTATGGTTTCAGATTCCTCATTGCAACTAACATTTAGGTACTACTTCTTACTGAATTTGAGTATAATATCAAGCAATATCCATTCTTATCCTAAGTACTTTTAAATTCTACTTTCCAAGTATGTATTTGTATGAGGCTGGATTTTCTTAATTCTTCAAGCAGAGTACAGTATTCCAACTTGAATGTAGAAGATAGGGAGGTTCAACTGTCTCATATTTAGCTAGATATTTAAAAAGATCTTTAAAAATGTAAAACAATGCTACTTTTCTTAGTAAAGTACTTATATATTGGGAAAAATACTTAATTTTCATAAAATGTATTATGTTTACATATAATGAGTTCATTATTATTTTAAATGAATTAATAAATATTTTAAATTTTCTCAGTTTTAATCTCTAAGATGGTGAACATTAATAGATATAATCCATATCAACAAAAGTCCTATGGGTCCTTATTAATTTTTAGGAGTATAAAAGTGTCCTCAGACCAAAAAAGTTTGATAACTGTTGGTTAAAGCAGAACCAAAAGATGTTTTGTTCAGTAGGATTGACTATTTAAAAATTTTTATAATTGTGGTACACATAACATGAGATTTATTATTTTAATCATTCTAAAGTATAAAGTTCAGTGATATTGAGTACATTCACATTGTTGTACAATAGTCACCATCATCTATTTCCAAAACTCTTTTCATCTTATAAATGGAAATTCTGTACCCATTCAACGGTAACTCCCTACTACTTTCCATCTTCAGCCTATGGCAATCACCATTTATATTAGTTAGGGTTCTTCAAAGAAATAGGACCAATAGAAAAAGAGATTTATTATAAGGAGTTGATTCACATGATTATGGAGGCTGAGAAGTCCCAAGATCTGCAGTCAGCAAGCTGGAGACCAAGGAGAGACAATGGTATAATTCCAGTGTGAATCCAAAGGCCTGAGAAAAAGGAGAGACAATGGTGTAAATTGCAGTCTGAGTTTGAGTCCAAAGGCAGGAAAAAACCAACGTCCCAGCTTGAAGACAGTCAGGCACAGAGAAAATGAATTCTCTTTTATTCAGCCTTTTTATTCTATTCAGGCTTTCAATGGATTGGATAAGGCCCATCCACATTGAAGAGGGGAATCTGCTTTACTTAGTCTATCAATTCAGAAGTTAATTTCATTCAGAATCACTCTCCTAGACAAACCCTGAATAACGTTTAACCAAATACCTGGGCACCTTGTGGCCAGTTAAGTTTACACATAAAATTAACCATTACACCATTCTGTTTTCGGTCTGTAAATTTGACTACTCTAGATTCCTCATTTAAGTGGAATCATACAGTATTTATGTTTTTGTGACTAGCTTATTTCACTTAGCATAATAGCCTCAAGTTTCATCCATGTTGTAGTATGTGTGAGAATTTTTTTCTTTTTTAAAGCTGAATAATATTCCACTGTATATATACCACATTTAGTTCATCCGTTCATCCATTGATTGACTCCTGAGTAGCTTCCACATTTTGGTTATTGTGAATAATGCTGCTGGGAATATGTGTGTATAAATACCTGTTTTAGATCTTGCTTTCAGTTTTTCTCTGTATATACTTAGATGTGAAATTGCAGGATCATATGACAATTCTGTTTTTAATTTTTTGAAGAAGTACCATGCTGTTTTCCATAATGGCTGGACCATTTTACATCATTACACAAGGATTCCAGTTTCTCTGCATCCTTGTTAATACTTGTTATTTTCTGGGTTTTTTTTTTTTTTTTTTTTTTTGATAGTAGCCATCCTAATAATGTAATGTAGTATCTCACTGCTGTTTTGATTTGCATTTCCTTAATGATTAGTGATGTTGAGCACCTTTTTATGTTTTTTGCTTTCTATGTATCTTCTTTGGAGAAATGTCTATGCAAGCCCTTTTCTCATTTTTAAATTGAGCTGCTTGCTTTTTTGGTTTTTGAGTTGTAGAATTTCTTTATATATCATGGATATTAATCCCTAATCAGATACATGATTTTCACATATTTTCTCTCATTCCATGGGTTGCATTTTCACTCTGATGATTTGTCCTTTGATGTGCAGAAGTTTTAAAATTTGATGTAGCCCCATTTGTCTGTTTTTTCTTTGGTTGCCTGTACTTTTGGTTTCATATCAAAGAGGACATTGATAAAGCCAATGTCTTGAAGATTTTCCCTTATGTCTCCTGCTCAAAGTGTTATAGTTTTAGCTCTTATGCTTAGGTCTTTCACCTATTTTGAGTTAGTTTTTGTCTTTGGGCAAGATAAGTTTCATACTTTTGCATGTGGATACCCAATTTTCCCAACACTGTTTGTTCTTTCCTGCATTGAATGGTCTTGGCACCCTTGTCAAAAATCCTTTGACCATACATGCAAGGGTGTATTTCTGGGATCACTATTCTGTTCCATTGGTGTATATGTCATTATTTATGCCAGTACCATACTGTTTTGATTAATGTTGCTTTTAAAATAAGTTCTGTAATCAAGAAGTGTGAGATCTCCAACTTTGCTCCTCTTTTTCAAGATTATTTTGGCTATTCAGGGTCCCTTGAGATTCCATATTAATTTTATGATAGATTTTTCTATTTATGCAAAAAACATCATTGGGATTTTGATAGAAATTAAATTTGGTCAGTAGATTGCTTTGGGTAGTATTGAATTAATAATAATAAGTCTTCTAATTCATAAACATGAGATGTCTTTCTATTTATTTGTGTCCTTAATTTATTTCAGCCATGTGTTATAGTTTTTACTGTTCAAGTGTTTGGTCTACATGGGTGAGTTTATTTCTAAGTATTTTTTTTTCCTCTTTGGTGTTTTACTAGGTCTAACTATTATGCATTAAAAAAACACATTTATTGAATATAGGTACTGCTTGAAATAGAATATCACATGGATCATATCCTCTATTAATTTATGTTACAGATGAGTCCAATATATTGTCATATGTACTATAAAGGCGATTTTCACAGGGTGTTATTGGAGAATACAGTACTGTTGTTTTCAACAGTATCTCAACTTGAGATATCAGGCATTATCATCTTGGCAGTTATATCTCGTGAAATTTTGAAGGAAAAGTAGGCGAGGGAGAATAAAGGAGGGAGGACTAGGAAGAAAGTTAAAAGTAGAGATAAGAGCTCCTGAATGAGGAATTGGAGATGTGAAACAGCAAGATGTTTACAAAGAACTGCTCTAATGGTTTGATATTGTCTGAGCATATAGTTCACTGAAAGGTGGTATAGGAGACTAGACTGGAAAAGCAGACAGGATCAAATCTTGACAGTTTTGGCCCAAACTGTTACTACTCTTAAAATTCACGGGTTACCAAGTCTAGGAACCCTTTTCTTATACCTCTTACTTTCTCCAAGTTGGGTTAGGTCCCCACTGATGCTACATTTATATTTGGAAGAAACAACTCTTACTTAATATACTTAAAAGTTATATTACAGTTTATTTATATGATTGATATAGTGCCTGGAACGTACCATTGCTTATTGAACCTTTCTGAACTGGGTACATATTTTTGAATAGATAAATTATAAAGTAACACTAATGCTTAAAGGAATTATTTTTTTGTTGCTGTTTATCTGAAATTAGGGGCTAATTTATATTGGAAGTAGAGCAACTGGAAAACTTTCAGAGAGAAACAATGTTACTAGGACTTGTGTTAGCTTAGTAGCTCTAGAAATGGATAAAAACAGTCTAGAATGTGCTTCATTTTACTATTGTGAAAATGTGTGCTCCCAGTGAAGCATGGCAATGAGGTGGGACACTGAATGGTGGCATATGCAAGCTGAACTCTGAAGAAAGAGTGATATACACAAAGATTTTAGGTTGAACATGAAACAAGTTTATTATCCCTTAAGTAAAATGCCATCAAAATTGAGGTAGGGAAGATAAGGTAAAAATAGCTGTGTAAATTGTTGAGAGGTTTTTAGAAGAATTGGAAGTGCCTAAAACCAAAAGTGGCCTCTCATGGAAAGATCCCTGCTTACCTCAAGGCAGCACATGTTTCTTAGACATGAAGCCGAACTAACCATCTGTCTTTTCAACCTCCCCTTGGAAATGCCCATGCTCTGCTGCTGAGGTCGAGTGCTCCTTTCTTATGTTTATCCATCTGCACCTACCATGCAGTGTGAAGATTTTAGTTTTTTCTTTGTTGCAACAAGGCAAGATCATTTTAGAAAATGGGTTTTCTCAAGAATTTCAGAGTATAGTATTAATCTTCAGTAGAGTAGTGCAAAATAAAGTCACCGCCACTTTACATTTTTTTTTTAAGAAAGATGTGCAGAATTATTCAAGGTGATAGCAACTACCTTCAACTTTTTGTATGCCAGCAATGCAAATTTTTTATGGAGTGACCTTGAATAAGAACAGTAAGAAGAATCAGGTATAATACATTAGGACTACTGTAAGACTGCCAGGAAAAAGGAAAAGTAAAAAGAACCTTTATAATGTAAAATTCTTCTAATCTACCATTTTAAAAATCAGATAGTACATGGGAGCATATTGTTCTGTCTTCTAGGGAGCTTCCAACAAGGAGATAGCAAATGTTTCTGTTTCAGCTAGGAATTCTAATCTTAGTTACTGTGTGTAATATAGTGAAAGTAATCTATACATTCAGTACATGGGTATATTTATTTTTGTGTTTTGTAATCATCAATTTTTTTCTGCTTAGTCTTTTGAAAATCATGGCATTTATTACTCAGGGACCTAAGTTGGATAGAGAAGCAATATGTTAGATTAAATTGGTGATTTAGTAGGATTTAAGTTTGTTATTTTAACTTGAGATACTCCTTTACTTTATTCAAGTTTTTTTAAATAAAACACAGTCTTTTGGATATATACTTAAAGTAATTAACATTAATTTAATTTTGCTCTAAGTAGTATAACATGTCAAAAACTCAAATATTCAGCATATGGCCAGAGAACCAGAAAGGAAACAATTTAAAAATAGCCAAAATTAATTATAAATAACACTAAAGGCAGATGCCTCTCCAACACACACACACACACACACACACACACACACACACACACACACACACACAGAGAGAAACAGAGGGGGGCGGAGAGAGAGAACACCGACTGTTTGGGCCCTTTCATATAAGACAAAAGGAGCTCATGATCTTATATTTCCCAAGAGCACTAGTGCTTATAGCATAGTACAGTCACTAATGCTTGCCATCATACCCTGAATCATCTGGAAAAGGTTAAATAATGTGCAGTAATAAATGCGTTTTTAGAAAATACAAAAATATTTTAACTCTGGCTTAAAGGGGGCCAAACTGTGTTGCTTTCCTATGCAGACTTGATTCTTAATGATTCTGAATAATTGTGATTTTACAGTAATTTGAGTTAAGCCAGAGTTAACGTGGTCAGCCAAGTTTTGTTATGACACAACACATTCTTTTTTGTGCACCTGTAGTAGAAAATAAAAATATTATGCTTTCTCATTGATCATCGTATATTTTTGTTGAGGAAGAAAGCTAAGTAGGATCTCCTAGTTTGTAGACAAAAGTTAATTCACAAATTAACTTCTATGTCAATATCATATTATTCACAATAATTTTATAAGAACTAGGTTTCCATATGCCACACAGTCAGTGGCAGAAATAAAGCTCTGGTCTTAGCTCTTTATTAGCAGTTTAACATTATTTTACTATGTTTCATTTCTTTTCACTATGTTTAGTAAAGATGAAAAATGATTCTGTTTACATTTGTTTATATATTATCATTGTAAAAATAGCATGTCTTGAAAAGCACAGTTGAATGGAATAAGGACACTTACAGAAGGCAAATTATTGCTCCATCCAAGAGTTTAAAATAAAGTTAGAAAGACTTAAAGGAAAAAAGAAGAAAAGAACTAGGTTATTGAGTACCTCCTATGTGTTAGGTTTTGTGCTCAATATAAAGAATTTGATTCTCAAGTATTATAGATGAAGAACATGAAGTTTTGTCTGTAGTTAAACAACTGGTAATCAGCAAAACCAGAATTCTCACTGAGACCTGTCTGGCTTTATAATTAACGCATATATCTAGGAGCAGGCATGGCTAGACTTAATACCTATAGAAAATGCATGACGCAAAACTAAGACCTCGAGAATAGCCAAAGGAGGAGATCAGTGGGGCTGTGGGGATGAGAAAAGGTATAGTTTAGAAGTTTTTATGGACTTCACAAAAAGAGAATCTTGGTAAGAGTAGGAAGGGAAGTTTATTCAAGTTTCAGTCACGGATTCTCAAAAAAAGTTTGATTCCTATATGAAATATTGCTATCCTCGGTGTTAAGAAGCAGGCCATATGACAGAAAACTTTTTCATTTTTATGGAGTGTATATTCACTAGTCATACATTCATGGATTCTTAAATTTTTGTAGATACAAAAATTTCTCCCCCCAAACTACTAAACACATTTGGTATTTTTCTAAAATGATGGAAATTGCATAACTTATCCAGTACAACTACATATGAATATATTTCTCTGCATATTGATACTAAGTTAGTGTTAATGTTAATGTCAATAGTAGTAGCTGATGTTTATTGACCACTTTTTCTTTGCCAGCCCCTGGCCTCAGCAAATTGCATGTACCATCTCATTTAATTCTCAGAATAACAATGTGGAGTACTATTGTACTCACTGTATAGACAAGTAAACTGTTGTTTAGAATATTTAAATAACCTAACCAAAGTAACACAATGTGTGTTGGATAGCTTCATTTGCCCTTCAGATTCCTCTGTATTTTTATTCATTCTTCTGGGTGTCCTGGGAACAGACTGGCTTCATGAGCACATGACTTTGGCAGTTGCGCAGGGTCCCACACTTGGAAGGGCCCTTGATTTAATGCTCTGTTGTCACTGTCTTGAAATTCTTAACAATGTTTTCAGAAAAGGGGCCCTGCATTTTCATTTTGTTTTGGATCCACAGATTATGTAGCCAGACTTGTCTGGGCATTTAACCCATTTGCTGTGCATCCATGGTCTCCCTTCTCCATGGTTTCAGAGGTAAAAGGTGGGGAGAAAGTGAGGCTGGTGTCTTAATTAATCCAAAAAACTACAGCCCATGTGGTTTCTAAATAGTTACTTTATTAAACTCTCCTCAAATCATCCAGTTTGAATGTGCCATCTGTTTCCTGCAGGGACCTTGACTGGTATATACAGTTACTTAAAAAAAGAAACCTGCACAATAATTAGAAAAAATAAATAGTGTGGAGTTAGAAAAATCATGGCTTGATGGAAAGACTAACTGTACTCCATTGACTTCCATTCTGCTCATTATCTAATCCAGAGACACCATAGAAATCAGCTCAGGACAGTTGGACAGGAGCTACCTGAAGGAAAACAGAGAACACAGAAGGGACCAGAGGCGAGTAGCTCTAGGACCTCTCTGCCAGTTTTCTCTCCACAAAGCTTGAATCAGCTTATATGCCTACTAGCTATATAATTGCATGCCTATTTTATCACATCTTTACTTTTGCTGAGTTTTATAATTTCCCCAATCCTGTCTCTGAACCTTAAAGGAAAAAGGGTTGGTTTGGAGTGATGCCTGACCCTGAGAGGGTAGGGGTGGGGAGCAGGGTGATAGTAAAATCTATGTAACTGTACTCTATATATGAATTTAAATTCCTAAGGCTATTAGTTCAGTTTCTGACAAATACCTACATAATTACTTGCTCAGGCAAGCTCTGGAGGTTTGGAATAAAGATCTTAGTTCTGTGAATTCTCTGACATTAAAAATGAATATGGGAGAAAATGCTTGTCGGGGAAAAAAGTGAGGTATTAGCATTTACTCTACATTTCATTTTCAATTTGCATGTTTAAAGGCTCTATGTTTTTTATATGAAGATGTTTAAATCACCATTATTTTTTCTCCTTTACTGGAAAATAAAAGGATATTCTTTAAAGTTCAATTTTATTATGTTTCAATTTCTTATTATGAGATTTTCCTCTATAGGCAGAGAGGCTAAACTCTTAGAAATACTTCCATTGGGCATTAACAGCATCTTTGAAATAGAAATCCAACTTTTGGAAACAGGCTTTTTGTATTCTCACTATTAGCACTATCAGAGTAGTACTAATACATTGATGTTGACTGAAAGTTTATATGAGAGCTTGAGTTTTCAAATAGGAGGTTATATGTCATTGAACTGTGAAGATTTTTATTCCAAAGGAAAATTAGAAATAATTACATATAGAGCCCCAGTCACTAAACTTTTGTCTCATTCCATAAAACAAACCAAAATAAAACACTGTCTTGCTTTAAATCTCTACCAGAAGAATGTAAGATGCTTACTATAAATATAATGACAAAGAAGTTCATTTCTTTTCCTCACTCCCTTCATGACTTCACTTAGCCTTATGGTTTTAAACACCATCTATGTGATAACTCACAGATTTCTATCTTTAGCTCACATCTTTCTTCAGAACTCCTGAATTTGTATACATAGCCCAATTTAATATCTCCTCTTGGATGTTAAACTTGACTTCTGAAACTAGGCTCCTGATCTATACTCCAGAGCTGGTTTGCATGCATCTTACCCATCTCAGTTATTGGCACTCCATCATTCCCACTATCAAAGCAAACCCTAGAGCCATCCTCCTTCTTGTGTTTTTCTCACATTTCATATCCAATCCATCAGGAAATTCTGTTGACATTATATCAAAATCCAAGTACCTTTTACCACCTCTACCATTACCCTCTAATTTAAGCCACCATCACCTGTCTCTTGGACAATAGCCTCTTACCATTTTTATCTTTTCTGCCCATGTTGCCTTTGCTTCCCCTCCATTGATTCAGCAACAAGAGTGATTATTAGAAATATAAATAAGATTATCTTACTTTTCTTGTCAGAGCCCTGAATTGACTTCTTACTTCATTAAGAGTAAAAGCCAAAGGCTGTGGTGTCCTTATGCTATCTGACTCTCTGGTTCTTCTCTGATCTCCTCTTGTACTTCCCTCCTCCCTCCATCCCTTTACTATCTTGACCCAAGCACAGTGAATCATGCCCTTTCTTTGCTACCTCCCCTTCCACTCCCAACCCTCCTTACTTTGCTCTGTTTTTATTTTCAGAGCACCTACCATCTTTTAACACGTTATGTAATTTACTTATTTATTACATTTATGATGTATTGTCTTAATAGCCAATCAGTATCTGTTAAATGACTGAAAGGTTTCTTTATATTATCTGTACCCCCATTTTGTAAACTGCCTATTTGAAGGGCTGTGTAGGGAGGTAATTTTATGTCCAATCTATTTGCAGAATGATAAAACAAGTTTAAGATTGGTACTAGGTCTTTTCTAATTATAGAAAGGTCTTGAGGATTATTATAAACCATCCAGAGTTAATATTCATTAGTAGAAACATAAAAGTGATTATTTCTCATTTTCATGATGAGCTATATTCATGTAAGAAGAAAGAAAATGAGTTTTAGAGTTAGACTTAAGGTCCACATACACCTCTGACATGAGGTGAGTGGTCTTGCACAAGACTTTGACCTCTCTGTGTTGTCCTCTGTGATATGGTTATGACAATGTTAGCTACCTCTTAGGGTTAAAGTCAGTGAGTTAATATGTGTAAAATAGCTTACTCATGCATGCCATGGAACCCAATGGAATTCCAGTGCATTTAATTCAGAGTGTGGTTGAATGAGCTTCTTTTCTACAAGGATGAAGATAAGCTTGATCTTTACTTCTGCCACTACTTGAGACATTTTCAAACACATTCTCTCCTCATGAGTAGGTAAAGCAGAGATGAAACGGTCACAAAATGGGAGAGATTCATCACTCAGATAGTAAAACTACTGTTGCACTGGGTGAATAGAGCTTAGGGAGTGTGGAGATCTGCAGGTACTGGATAGATCATTGAGTCAGTGACGTAATGGTAAACTGAGAATATCAAGGTTATCGCTAAGTTCTCAGTAAACCAAATCGAAGAATAGTTTTGTCTTTAAAAGGAATTTATCCACGGAATGAGTTACCAAAGTACAAAATGAATTAAAATGTTGCCAACAACAAGCACAAGGGTTTTTGATTTTCAAAACATTTTTTTGAGTCATGTGTAACTACTGGCTACTGATAATTTGGGAATTAGTATTATTCTGTTACTGATATATTCAAGTAAATTTACATGTACTGTATATTTGAATAATACAGTATTTTTCAATTACTATCTTAAGATCATTTCCGGAATCAAGTATCTATTCAGCCTCTTTGCTTAATACATAGAAATGATCTTTTCTTCCCACTTTAGAGATTAAAAAATTTACAAGAAAAAAGGTTAAATGACTAATCCGTGATCAGTCACTAAAGCAGTAATAAGACTAGAATTACAGCTATTTTGATTTTGTTAGCAGATCTGTGATAAACTCACCAAATGCTGTTGAAATGTTATGTCTTTTAGGAAAATGCTTACATAGGGTAGATTAAGTGGAAGAAAAGTGGCAGCATCTTTTAGCCGTGATAAACTGAATATGAATGTTCCTGATCTTCTAAACAACTAAGGGGTAGCAGAAACAAGTGCCTTGCCTCTCTGCTGACCTCACTGGGGAAAATTTTACCTTATTTCAGAATTTTAGAAGAAATGTTCATGTTGGTTGACTGTAGGAGAACTGCGAATAACAATATAACTCATCTGGGAAAATGTACAGATCTGTAAAACTCTACATTTCTCTGGACTTACTCACTTGGGTGATTTCATCTGAAGGTCAGCAAAGAGAAAGAAACAGTTGGCAGCATAAAGTGATAAGGTTGTCCTTTAGTTCTGTAACTCTGTGCAAACTTATTTTGTCTTGGTGCTGGATGCCAACATCAAACCACACTGCATGGAATTTTCTTCACAAAGATGTGATTGTAGCAAAAGAACTGTAATCAATATGTACTTACCACTACTTTCTGCAATATAAATCATTGATTGGTAAAACAGTGGGGCAAATCACTGTCAACTTTATTGCCATAGGAGGCTTTTTTCTTAACATATCAATTATTGCTCTATATCCTTTCATTAAATCTACTTTTGTATTTCAGCATTATGGAAAAGTCTGTGCTTGAATTCCCTATAAAGTCGTATTAGGTTGTCTGTTATCCACAGGGGCTGTGAGCTTGATGTTTGAGTACTTTAATTGTCACTGTAATTGATTTTACCTTTGACTTGGCACAGTGATTTCTTTCTAATTTGTTGATGATTAATGACCATCCCCTGGTTATTGCTGCTCAGCTGGCCAGAAACGAAGCAATTGGTTTGTCTTGGCTCTTAACTTTTCTTAAAGGACTTTAAAAATCAAGAGTGGCTTTGTAAAAAGGTTTTATATCTTCTGTGGCTTAACTATCTTACAAAAAAAGGCTGGAGGTCAAAATTAAGTAAATGTGGGTTAATTTTATCTTTATGTTCTTAAGATACATTAATATTCAAAACTTTATAGCATTTTGGTCAATATATCAGTTTTAGAAAAGTAGATGCTTTTGAAGATCAACAGAAAGTTAGGATATTTGAATTACTACAAAAATTTTCCAAATAAAAGTTCCTAAAGAAGTGGTACCATCATTACCCTAATGATGTTATTATAATCTAAGAAATAAAAAGTGTTCATTAGAACCGCTGGGGAGGGGAAGGAAAATGGCACCAGGTGATTACAGGGATCTCACCAAAGAAAGATTCTTCTGAAATGATCTGTAACTCAGAATTTTAAACACAAATATACAGAATGAAAATAGAATTGATGATTATTGATTCATTAATTTAGTTTGCAAATGCGAGTGATACCATGAAAAAGCATTTTGCTAAGTACTGAAGAGAAAAAGAAGTTCATAGATATGACTTTTTGTTCATCTCTCCCCAACATGTAAACAATCACATAGATGATATAATCTAGGAAGGAAAATTAGGAAGTGATATAAAAGAAGTAGGGAAAATGTATAGCTCATACAAGATGGTTAACATAAAAATTTGAATTATACAACTTTAAGAAAAAGCACACACAAACTAAGATACATAAATATTTTAAATCTCTTAGGAAATGTTTTAGAAACTTCATTGACAAGATTACATGAATAGAATCTTTAGGTGTGAAGTATCATTAATGATAGGGAGAGAAAATAATGACTGAGAAATATGTCTAATCTAATAAAAAATTTGGTCTAATATATTTTTATTTTAACATAATCACGAACTATTGAAATTTTGAAATACATCAAGCTAATGCACATATTCTAATTGGTTTTAGAACAAAAATTCTTCAGAACAACAATTCTTTTTTGTGAGTATTTACATTTGTTTTATTATGTTGAATGTTATTACAACTTTGTAAATTTTTAAAAAATTAAATTGATAGAGTGAATTGTATGTTCACGCATATAGATAAATTTCTTGAATTCACAAAATAAGCTAACAATTTCTGAGTCTTTTTCTAATAAGAGGAAGAAAATGTTTTTTAAGTAAGTGGGAGAGCCTATATCAGGGATTCTGATGCTGATATTCAAATATTTTCAGAACTTCAGTCCAAGTTGAAGTTTGTTAATGGATTGTATTTGAAAATATTTTTAAATTAAATAAATTGTTTAAAATGTCTATTTTTCAACTGATAAAATACATAATAGTTACATTTTTAGGACAAGACAATAAAATCTTTTAAACTCAATATTCCATATCTGATGATCTTCCCAATAGTATAAGACCTTCATCACTGTGAATAATATTTCAAAAAATGCATTTAGAGATCTCCCTTGAGATAATAGGAACTTACCTTCTCTAATCTACACCTGCTAGAATCCAGGCTACTATGGGTAACTTACATGATTTGAGTCTCTGAGAAGGAGGGTATAGGGAAATGAAAGGTGGGAATTAGGTTCTGTGCAGCCTCTGGTCATATAAATCTTCCTGAATTTCTTTGCCATTACCTGTTTCTCCATTGGAAAATTTTATTTATTCTTTTCCTTAACCATTATACAGGACACTTTTTGTAGCTTTTCCTCTACCATTGCATCTGCTAGGCAAGCAGACAGTTCTTTGACAGTTTTGGGGGGACTCAGAGGTTGTTTAACAGTTCAGTGTAGAGACTCTGGACTTAAGAGATTAATCTCTCAGTTGAATGTCTTTATGTAGTTTATTTAAAACATCTGGCTTTTGTTTCCTCATTAAAATGGCAACTAATTATGTATCTTATGCAGCCTTGAGAAGAAAATAGTGTAAGGTAAAACCTAGAGTTATGTTTTATTCACTTAAAGCTTATAGGAAAAGACTAAATGGTGTAAGTGATTGTTCTTTGTGTAGATGAAGAACTCAAGCACTATTCATGTTCATTTAAAAGGACTTTAAATGTATCAAGGGCTTTTAAATAAGTGTAATTGAGTGTTGAATTACCAAAGGCTTTCAAATAAGAAGTGTAACTGGGTATTGGATCAGAAGCTAAGAGAACTGAATCTCTCTGATTATGATAGGTGGTGGGATGAAGAGAAGATTTGGAATTCTAGTTATGAGACCCAAGATGAACTCTACTTTGATCAAGATGGTCTTCTTTTCTCCTTTCTTTTAGTCACTTGCAGTCTCTTGTCACCATAGACTACATCCAGGATTATGGATAATGCCTGCATAATTTCAGAATCAAGAATTAAGGTTCACTCATTGATTCAACCACTATTTATTGCCTAATCCTCAAGTACTAGGCACCAGTCACAAAAATATTAGCTCTCCTACCCCTGCAAAAAAAGAAAGAGAATCTATTTCTTCATAAAGCTTATAGTGCAGCAGGTTTACAGATACAGGTCAAGTAATCTCCAAGCACATGTAAAATGACAACTGTGACCTGTGCAGTGAGGTAAAGGCCCATACTGTGCATTGACTCACCATGGGGGAATTTGAACTAATCGTGGAGGTCAGGAAAGGTTTCCTTGAGAAAGTGATGATTAAGTTAATATCTGAAGGCATTAACACCTGGGTGAAAAGGGAAGAGAAGCACATTCTAGGCAGGAGGAAAGAACTGTTAAAAAACAAACAGCAAAAGGGGCACCTGGGCGGCTCAGTCGGTTAAGCATCTGCCTTCGGCTCAGGTCATGATCCCGGAGTCCTGGGATCAAGCCCCGCATCGGGCTCCCTGCTCAGCGGGAAGCCTGCTTCTCCCTCTGCCTCTGTCATTCCCCTGCTTGTGTTCTCTCTTGCGCTCTCTCTCTCTCTCTGACAAATAAATAAACAAAATCTTTATAAAAACAAACAAACAAACAGCAAAAAACAAACAGACTTGTCCCTGCAAAGTTTGATGAACCATTTGAAGAATTTTGTCTTTATCTAAAGGGCAATAAGCTTAGCAAGGGTTAAGACATCATTTGGGAAAGTCAGGGTAACATGATATGATAATCAGATATCCAGTTTGATAAGACCATTTTGTCTGACACATAAAATAATGGATTGGAAGGGAATTTAGTGGCTCTAGGCAGACCCATTAGGGCCACCAAGGCAGTCTAGGTGAGAAATGCTACCTTGAACAAGGCTGTAGTTGATATACCTGAGAGAAATGGACAGATTGAATTACTTAGAAGGTAAATGGATAAGAAATGCTGTAATTTAGAGAAGGGTGATAGGAAATCTGTGATCCCTATTGAGAATGGAAAAAAACTCTTAGTTCAATATAGCAGAAAGGGAAAAAAAAGAGTTCTCATAACTAACCGGGTGTTGGTAGGGGATGAGAATGTGATGAGATGTAGAAATCTTCCAGTCATCCATTCTTTGATGTAAGTATAAAATTGCTGTAATTCACACTGGCTGCAAACTTATTTTATAAAATGCTGATTCTTCATTTCTTTTTTCTTTCTTCTCAAACTTTTCACTTAAAAAACATTAAGAGGAATACCTTTTTTTTCCCATTTGGAGGTAATTACTGTAAAGAATAAAATATTTTTGTTATGTCTTTGTTAACAATCTGAGTCAAGTCTCAATGATTCATATTCACAAGTATTTCTCAAAAAATTCATTTATACTGTATGCTTTCTAAAAGTATGAATTATGTAGTACCTTCTATTAAAATTCTAAAAAAATTAAAATTTTCTTTCTTACGATTTTCTTTTTTGAAAAATTTTATTCAGTTTTATATTTTAATTCCAGTATAGTTAACATATAACATTGTATGTTATATTAGTTCCAGGTGTACAATACAGTGATTCAACAATTCTATATGTTATTCAGGACTCATCATGATATGTGTATTCTTTAATCCCCATCACCTATTTCACCCATCCCTCTACCTGGTAACCATCAGTTTGTTTCCTATAATTAATAATCTGTTTCTTGGTTTGTCTCTTTTTTGTCTCCTGTGTTCATTTGTTTACTTTCTTAAATTCCACATACAAGTGAAATCATATGGTATTTGTCATTCTCTATTTCACATGGCATTATATTCTCTAGCTCTATTCATGTTGTTGAAAATGGAGAGATTTCATTCTTCTTTATGGCTGAATAATCTTCCATTGCATACATATGACACATCTTCTTTATCCACTCATCTATCAATGGACATTGGGCTGCTTCTATAATTTGGCTATTATAAATAACGCTTCAATTAACACATGGGTGCATATATTCTTTTGAATTAGTGTTTTTGTATTCTTTGGGTAAATACCCAGTAGTGCGATTCCTGGATCATAGATTAGTTCTATTTTTAAATTTTTGGGAAACCTCCATACTGTTTTCCAGAGTGGCTGCAGCAGTTTGCATTCCCATCAACAGTGCAAGAATGTTCCTCTTTCTCCACATCCTCGCCAACACCTGTTGTTTCTTGTGTTTTTGACTTTAGCCATTCTGACAGGTGTGAGGTGATATCTCATTGTAGTTTTGATTTGTATTTCCCCAATAATGAATGACGTTAAGTATCTTTTCATGTGCCCATTGGCCATCTGTATGTCTTCTTTGGAGAAGGTCTGTACCTCTCTTCTACCCATTTTTAATTGGGTTTTTAGGGTGATAAGTTGTATAAATTCTTTATATATTTTGGGTACTAACCCTTTGTCAGATATATAATTTGTAAATATCTCTGTCATTTGGTGGGTTGCCTTTTAGTTTTGTGATTGTTTCCTTCATTGTGCAGAAGCTTTTTACTTTGTTGTAATTCCAATAGTTTATTTTGGCTTTTGTTTCCCCTGCCTCAGGAGACATATCTAGAAAGATGTTGCTGTGGCCAATGTCAGAGAAAAAACTGCCTGTGCTCTTTTCTAGTTTTATGCTTTCAGGTCTCACATTTAGGTTTTTAATCCATTTCCTTGGAATTTCTCCTTTAATCCATTTCACTTCATTGGTTAAGTTTATTCCTAAGTATTGTTTTTTTTTATTTTTGGTGAAATTGTATATAGGATTGCTTTCTTTCTCTTTCCATTGCTTCATCATTAGTGAATAGAAATGCAATAGATTTAGGGGCGCCTGGGTGGCTCAGATAGTTAAGTGTCTGCCTTTGGCTCAGGTCATGATCCCAGCGTCCTGGGATTGAGCCCTGTATCGGGTTCCCTGCTCAGCGGGGAGCCTGCTTCTCCCTCTCCCACTGCCTCTCTCCCTGCTCATGCTCTCTCTCTCTCTCTGTATCTCCGTGTCTCAAATGAATAAATAAAAAAATCTTTAAAAAAAAATTAAAAAATGAAATGCAATAGATTTCTGTACATTGATTTTATATCCTACAATCTTACTGAATTCATTCATCAGTTCTGGTGGTTTTTTGGTGGAGTCTTTCAGGTTTTCTGTATATAGTATCATGTTCATCTGCAAATAGTGAACGTTTGACTTCTTCTTTACCAATTTGGATGCCTTTTATCCCGTTTTCTTGTCTGATTGCTGTGGCCAGGATTTTCAGCACCATGTTGAATAAAAGTGGTGAAAACAGATATCCTTGTCTTGTTCCTGATCTTAGGGGCAAAACTCTTGGTTTTTCACCATTGACTATGATGATATTCACTGTGGGTTTTTCATAATATGGCCTTTATTATGTGGAGGTATGTTCCCTCTAAATTTACTTTGTTGAGTGTTTCTATCATGAATGGTGGTTGTACTTTGTCAGATGCTTTTTAGGCATCTGTTGAAATGACCGTATGGTTTTATCCTTTCTCTTATTGATGTGATGTATCACAGTGATTGATTTCCAAATACTAAACTACCCTTGCATCCTGGGAACAAATCCTGTTCGATTATGATGAAAGATTTTAAAAATTTATTGTTGGATTTTATTAGCTAATATTTTGTTGAGAATTTTTGCATCTATGTTCATCAGAAATATTGGTCTATAGTTCTCTTTTTTGGTGGTATCTTTTTCTGGTTTTGCTATCAGGGTAATGCTGGTCTCAGAATGAACTCGGAAGCATTCCTTTTCCTTCCTCTTCTATTTTTTGAAATAGTTTGAGCAGAATAGGTATTAACTCTTCATTAGATGTTTGGTAGAATTTACCTGTCACTCCATCTGGTCCTGTACTTTTGCTTTTGGGGTTTTTTGATTACTGATTTAATTTCATTACTGATAATTGGTCTGTTAAAATGATCTATTTCTTCCTGATTCAATTTTGGGAGTTTGTATGTTTCTAGGAATTTATCCATTTCTTCTACGTTGTCTAGTTTGTTGGCATAGAATTTTTCTTTTATGATCCTTTGTATTTCTGTGGTGTCAGTTGTTATTTCCCTTGTTTCATTTCTTTCTTCTTCTTCTTATTTTCTTATTAACATATAATGTATTATTTGTTTCAGGGGTACAGGTCTGTGATTCAACAGTCTTACACAATTCACAGTCCTCACCACAGCACATACCCTCCCCAATGTCTATCACCCAGCCACCCCATCCCTCCCACCCCCCTCCACTCCAGTAACCCTCAGTTTGTTTCCTGAGATTCAGAGTCTCTTACGGTTTGTCTCCCTCTCTGGTTTCATTTCTGATTTTGTTTATTTGAATCCTCTCTTGCTCTTTTTTGATTAATCTGCCTAAAGGCTTATCAATTTGGTTGATCTTTTTAAAGAAAAGATTTCATTGATCTGTTCTATTGGTTTTTTAATTTTTTTTAATTTTTATTTTTTAAAGATTTTATTTATTTATTTGACAGAGAGACAGCGAGAGAGGGAACACAAGCAGAGGGAGTGGGAGAGGGAGAAGCAGGCTTCCCGCGGAGCAGGGAGCCCGATGCGGGGCTCGATCCCAGGACCTGGAATCATGACCTAAGCCGAAGGCAGACGCTTAACGACTGAGCCACCCAGGCGCTCCTGTTCTATTGGTTTTTTTAGTTTCTATTTCATTTATTCCTACCTTGATCTTTATTGTTTCCTTTATCCTACTGGCTTTGGGTTTTTTTTTTTTTTTTCTTCTGTTTCATTTAGGTGTATGATTAGGTGGTATTTGAGATTTTTTTTTTTTTTGCTTCTTGGGTTAGGCCTGTATTGCTATAAACTTTCCCCTTAGAACAGCTTTTCTGTATGCCAAAGATTTTAGACCATTGTGTTTTCATTTTCATTTGTCTCCATATATTTTTAAATTTTTTCTTTATGTTTTAATTTATTGATTTCTTTGTTGACCCGTTCATTGTTTAGTAGCATGTTATTTAACCTCCATTATTTGTGTTCTTGTGGTTGATATTTAGTTTCATAGTGTCGTGGTCAGAGAAGATGCATGGAATGACTTAGATCTTTTTGAATGTGTTTGGACTTGTTTTGTGGTCTAACGTGTGGTCTGTTCTAGAGAATGTTCCATGTGGACTTGAAAAGAATGTGAAGTCTGCTGTTTTAGGGTGGAATGTTGAATATATCTGTTTTAGTCTATCTGGTCTAGTGTGTCATTTAAAGCCATTATTTCCTTGTTGATTTTCTGTTTGGATGATGTGTCCATTGATGTAAGTGGGGTGCTAAAGTCCCCTACTGTGGGGATTCACAGTGCCTGGATAAATAAAATCTGACTTGCATATGCCTTCCTGGATGAGACTAATTGAAAAGCAAAGGAGGAGTCCCTGGAATGCTAGGCCTCCTTTGAAGTCTCTTGGCTGAGAGTGGCCAGATTCTTATTGCAGCTCAAGGTTCTCATCTAGGGAATAAATGTTTAAATTTTGAAGAAAAACAGGCACCTGTGGTGGTCATGTACTTCACGAACTCCTTGCCTTGCACGCATGTCATGAGAACTGCTTGCCCTTATCACACACTACCCCATATATTATTGTCCTGATCATTAAATTCCTTCTTGTTTTGCTCTTGCGCTTGGTATAGTGATAAAACTCACAATAAAAGCTGAGACAAAGCTTAGCTCAGGGCCTTTTGCCACTAGAGTGTCTGGTCCCCAGCCCTCTCCTTTCTCCTACTAGGGTGTCTGGAGTAATCTTTCATTAGCCATCTCAGAGTTTGCTGGCCAAACCCGACACCCTACTAGTATTGTACCACTATTGAGTACTTCCTTTATGTTTGTTATTGACTGCTTTAGGTATTTGGGTGCTCCCATGTTGGGTGCATAACTATTTACAATTGTTAGATCTTCTTGTTGGATTGTCCCCTGAATGATTATCCAGTGTTTGTCTTCGTTTCTTTTTACAACCTTTGTTTTAAAGTATATTTTGCCCTATATAAGTATTGCTACCCCAACTTTCTTTTCACTTCCATTTGCATGGTGAATGCTTTTCCATCCCTTTACATTCAATCTGCAAGTGTCTTTAGGTCTGAAATTAGTCTCTTGTAGTCAGCATATAGAGTGATCTTGTTTTTTTATCCACTTTGTCATCTTGTATCTTTTGATTGGAGCATTTTGTCAATTTACATCAAAGTAATTATTGATAGATTATGTATTTATTGCCATTTTGTTACTTGTTTTATTGTTGTTTTTGTATTTTTTCTCCATTCCTTTCTTCTTTTGCTGTCTTTTCTCACAATTAGTTTGCTTCTTTAGTGATATAATTGGATTCCTTTCTGTTATTTTTTGCATGTTTGTTACTGGTTTTTGATTTGTAGTTATCATTCAGTTTGTATATATCTTCTCTGTATAGCAGTCTATATTAAGTTGATGGTCACTTAAATTTGAACCCATTCTTTGCTTCTCCCCATGTTTTAAGTATATGGCATCATATTTTACATCTTTTGTTTCGTGAATCCCTTGAGTGATTTTTACACATATACTTATTTTCACTGCTTTTGTGCTTCCTACTTTCCTTACTGTTGTTTATGGTCTTTCCTTTCCAATCAAGGTGTACCTTTTATCATTTCTTGTAGGGCTGGTTTAGTGGTCCTTTAACTTTTGAATTCCTTTAACTTTTGTTTGTCTGGGAAACTCTTAATCTCTCCTTTTATTTTGAATGATAGTCTTGTTGGATAGAATATTCTTGGCTATAGATTTTATTCTTCAGCATTTGAATATATCATGCCACCTTCTCTGACCTGCAAAGTTTCTGCTGAAAAATCAGCTTATATCCCTATTCAGTTTCCTTTGTATGTAATTGTGTTCTTTTCTCTTTCTGCTTTTTAAAATTCTCTCTTTATCACTAAATGTCATGCTGTGCACCTCCATGGATAGATTTTGTTGTGACATCTCTGTGACCCCTGGATCTGCATTTCTGTTCCTTCCCCAGATTTGGGAATTTTTCAGCTATTAAATTCCAGATAAATTTGCTATCCCCTTTTCTGTCTCTTCTTTTGGGATCCATGTAATGTAAATGTTATTATGCTTGATGGTGTCATTATGTTTCCTAAGTCTAGTCACATCTTGCATAATTTTTTCCTCTCACCTGCTCATTTTGATTACTTTCCATAACTCTTTCATCCAGGTCCTTGGTTCATTCTTTTGCTTTGTTTAATCTACTATTTATTCTATCTAGTGTATTTTATTTATTTATGTTTAAAAATTTATATATTTGTTTGAGAAAGAGAGAGTGTGCACACATGAATGGCAGGGGGAGAGGCAGAGGGAAAGAGAGACATTCTCAAGCAGACTCCCTGCTGAGCATGAAGCCCGATGCAGGGCTTGCTCACAGCCCTGAGATCATGACCTAAGCCAAAATCAAGAGTTGGATGCTCAACAAACTGAGCCATCCAGGTGCCTCTCATCTTGTTTATTTTAAATTTCATTTATTGTGTTCTTCATCTCTGGTTCTTTTTTTAATCTCATTGTTAAGTGCTCACTGATGTCCTCCACTCTTTTCTCAAGCCCAGTGAGTATCTTCATGATCATTACTTTAAGTTCTCTATTGGATACTAGGTTCTCTTTGCATATTGTGGGCAGTGTTTGGTCCCTGTGGTTAGTGGGCCAGTCTGAGGATGCCTTGGGCTTGAGTTGAGTCACATCAGGCATTTCCCAGAGGTGCAGTAGCACCAAACTGCAAAGTGCCTTTCCTGTGTTGTGCCCTGAGAAGCTGTCATTGGTAGGCTGGACCTGCAGTCAGACCAGTTTCTGCCTCCTGCCCACTGCTGGGGTCTCTGTCTCTGCTCTTTGTGGTTTTCTTTCCCTCTTTCTGGGGCAGGAGTCACTGTGGAGTGGCACTGGTCACTGTGGGCTTCTTGCATACTGCCAGGCCTATGGCACCACACTGTATGGGCTGTGGTCAAGAGCTTATTGGAGAGAGCAGATCCACAGAAGCACAGTGCAATGTGTGGGGCCACAGTGCTAGCAAGCGGGTCCTACAGGTTACCTTGTGTTTATGCTGGGGGACAGAGAGGGAAATGGAGCCTACCAGTTCCTTTGATCCTAGAGGAGTTCCCTAGGGATTCTGTCCCTCTGGGACAGGCTCTGAAATTAGTAAATAACTCTTTCTCTTGTATACCCCAGATACCTTTCAAACTGCTTCTATGCTATATCTCTGTGGGGTATTTGTTGTGATGTCTCTGTAAGGGCTTGTACTGAGTTTCCTCTTGCCCATTGGCTCTCCCAGAGGCATACCTGCTGATTTTTTAAAAAGTTTAAGTCCCACTGGTTGAAAGAATTCACGAAATTCGACCCCTCTGGTATTCAAACCTTATGCTGTACCTTTTATTACCATAGTGTATTCATTCTATAACAGGAATACCATAGTGTATTCATTCTATATCTTCCAGTCCCCTTCACATACTTTGCCCATCCTCTGATCCCCCTCCCCTCTGGCAAACATTTTTATAGTTTTTTTTTTTATATTTTATAGTTTTATAGTTTTTATAGGTTTATATCATAAATCATATATAAGGTAAAAATGTTTCTGTTTTGAAAGAAATCAAATATTGCAATGTGTTTAAATAATAATACACCATAAAAATGTATAATCTATTTTAGCAGTTTAATGATTGTTCATCACTACACAAACTATTAACTTCTTTTTTTTGGTAGTAAATGAATGATGAGAGACCATGAAATGTTAACAGTAAATAGTAAAATAATTTGAAATAAAAGACAATAGTGATTTAAAAGATAAGTAAAGTAGGAATAAAATTAAATACTGCGTATGTGTTCAGAGCTTTTATGTAGAGCCAAAGTAAAAGATTATATTAAATGCTGAAATGCTATAAAGACTTGAATATTAAAGGTTAGACTAATAGAGTATTAATTTTAGTATCTGAGTTAGAAATGAGATAGAAATAATATCTTTTAGTAACACACACACACACAATTTGGAAAAAGAAAGGTAATGGCTAATGAAAAGGGCAGTAAAACTTCTAAGCTAATACGGAAAAAAGTAAATACCTTGATCTCACCAGCAAAAATAAGGAAAATGAAAAGAAATAAAGAATAAAATATAATAATACTAATCACATAGTAAGATGGAAAAATAAAAATATTTCCCTTGTTACATTAAACAGAAATGAATATGTTTATTACAATACTAGGTGCTTTGGTTAAAAAATAAAAATTGTAAAAAGCTAAATGTAGAACTATGTTTAAATTCTACTGATAAGATAGGTATTATAAACAAATACAAAGTTTAAGAAGGATGGTCATCTTCAATTTCTTTCGTCAATGTTTTATCGTTTAAGTACAGCTCTTTCACCTCCTTGGTTAAGTTTATTCCTAGGTATTTTATTATTTTTGGTGAAATCATAAGTGGGATTGTTTTCTAAATTTCTCTTCCTGCTACTTCAATATTAGTGTAAAGAAATGCAGCAGATTTCTGTATATTAATTTTGTGTCCTGTGACTTTACTGAATTTATCAGTTCTAGTAATTTTTTTTTTTGGTGTAGTCTTTTAGGTTTTCTATGTGTAATATCACGTCATCTGCAAATAGTGAAGGTTTTACTTCTTCCTTACCAATTTGGACGCTTTTTATTTCTTTTTGTTGTCTGATTGCTATGGCTAGGACTTCCAGTACTATGTTGAACAGAACTGTCTTGTTCCTGATCTTATAGGAAAACCTTTTAGTTTTTCAGTATGTGAAATGAATGAACACTGATGAAAAAAAAAATTGAAGATGATACAAACAAATGGAAAGATATTCCATGGTCATGGATTGGAAGAACAGATATTGTTAAAATGTCCATACTTGCCCAAGTAATCTGCAGATTTCATACAGTACTTACCTAAATACCAACATTTTTCACAGAACTAGAACAAATACTACCAAAATTTGAAAGGAACTGCAGAAGACCTTGCATAGCCAAAGCAATCTTGAGAACGAACAAAGGTGGAGGTATCACAATTCTAGATTTCAAGATCTGCAAAGCTATAGTAATCAAAACAGTATGGTACTGGCACAAAAATAGACACATAGATCAGTAGAGAGCCCAGAAATAAATTCATGCATATATTGTCAGATAATTTGTGACCCAGGAGGCATGGATATACAATAGGGAAAAGACAGTCTTCAACAAATGGCACTGGGAAACTGGATAGCTGTATGCAAAAGAATGAAACTGGGCCACTTTCTTACACCATACACAAAAATAAACTCAAAATGGATTAGAAACCTAAATGTAGGACCTGAAACCATAAAATGCATATAAAAAAATAGGCAGTAATTTCTTTGACATCGGCCATAGAAACGTTTTTCTAGATCTGTCCCCTTAGGTAAGGGAAATAAAAGCAAAATTAAGCTATTAGGACTATACCAAAATAAAAAACCTTTGCACAGTGAAGAAAATCATCAACAAAACAAAAAGGCAATCTGCCAAATGATATATCTGATAAGGGGTTAGTATCCAAAATATAAAGACTTTATACAACTGATAACCCCCAAAATAATCAATTAAAATGGGCAGAGAACCTGAATAGACATTTCTCCAGACAAGAAATACAGATGGCAAACAGACACATTAAAAATGCTCAACATCACTAATCATCAAGAAAATGTAAATCAAAACCTCAACAAGATATCACCTTACACCTGTTAAAATGGCTGAAATAAAAAAGACAATAAACAACAAGTGTTGGCAAAGATGTGGAGAAAAAGGAATTCTTGTGTACTGTTGATGGGAATGTAAATTGGTATAGTCACTGTGGAAAACATTATGGAGTTTCCTCAAAAAATTAAAAGTAGAAATACCATATGATTCAGTAATTCCACTACTGGGTATTTACCCAAAGAAAATGAAAACACTAATTCCAAAAATATGTATGTTTATGTTAATGTTGCAGCATTATTTACAATAGTCAAGATATGGAAGCAACCTAAGTGTTCATTGATAGATGAATGGATAAAGAAACTGTAGTGTGTGTGTATGTGTGTGTGTGTGTGCGTGCGTGTGTGTGTGTGTGTTTGTGTGTATGGGACACATATTATTCTGCCTTAAAAAAGAATGAAGTCTTGTCATTTGGAATGACATGGATGGACCTAGAGAGTATAATGCTGAGAAATAAGTCAGACAGACAAATACCATATGATTTTATTCATATGTGGAATTTAAGAACAAAACAAAGTAAATTCACAATTGTTAATGACCACAATTGATTCATGAAGAAATAGAAAATCTGGATAAATAATAACCCTTGTAAAATTGAATAACTTCTTTCTCTCATACTACTCTCCCCACCAAAGACGCTAACCCTGCCTATATAAGGAAATTTGTAACATTTTTCAAGATATAGGTAATAACAATCTTGTGCAGATTATTTCAGTGACAAGAAAAGAGGTAAAACTACATAGTTTTGTGAGACTAGCAAACATTGATACCTCGATAGAATAGGGCAATAATGGAAAATAAGTGTATAGACTTTGCCGTCCAATTCACTGCAGATATCTGTTGAGCACTTGAAATGTGGCTAGTGCTACTGAGGATCTGAATTTTCAAGTTTTTAAAACTGATTAATTTGAGGAGGAGCTAAGATGGTGGCATAGTAGGAGGACCCTAGACTCGTCTCATCTCTCGAACACAACTAGATAACTGTCACATCATTCTGAATACCAAAAAAATTGACCTGATGACTGACAGAACAAACTCCATAGTTAAAGGGAGAGAAGAGGCCCCATCAAAGAAAGTAGGAAGTGTTGAGATGTGGTTTGGGGAAGAAATGGATTGCAGGTCCTGTGGAGGGAAGGGAGCCTTGATTGTGGAGAAAGGCAGGAGAAAGAAGAGCACACAGGAATGCACAAAGAGAACACTTCCCCAAAGCCATTGGCTGGGAAAATGAGAAGGGCTGATTTTTGTGAGTTTTTGCAACCTGTGGTGCTTATAAACTGGAGTTCTAAACATTGGCAGACTTGGCTGGCATAGAGCTCTCAGGACACTTCCCTGCTCCTGGAGATAAGGCACACAAGCAACTGGGGGCAGTTGGTGCCATCTGAGGAATGCCTAAGGTACACAAGGGAGAACTTGTTCTCTTTTCTTGCAACACATCTGTGAGAGGTGATGTTCATAGAGACGCCTCTCCAGGGACAAAAGAGCTGGTGGGTATCATTTTCCTCCCTTGCCTCTAAGCATAAGCACAGAACCACCTGCAGTAAACAGCACAGCACCCACACTGGCTGCCTAACCTGCTTAAACCAAGTCCCATTCTCTTGTGGTCTGGTACTTATCTTCTCAGTCAAGTGTGCTTCAGTCCCAGTGCAGTGGGCCCCTTCCCCAGACCAGCAAAAACCCACACTCACACCACATCTCCTGACCAGAGAGTTCTAAAAGGCTTTGGTTCTACTGGAAATAGAATCAGGTCTCATTTAATAAGCAGACAAGAGCACATCTAATTAAAACTCACCACACTCTGGCCAACATCCAAACATTGCCTACTGTAGGCAAGGAAAACCTCTGCAGATGACTGACCTGAGGAATAGAGCAGCCAAAATACAGCAGCAGAGTGTAAACAGCACACATCTGAGACACTCCCTGATATATCAGGCCCTGGACACTATATGACCTCTTCTTCATCATGCCAGTATTCTCAGAAGCAGGAAACATAATAGGCTTTTCTAAAACACAGAAGACCGAGACTTAAACAAAATGCCAAGGTGGAGGAATTCATTCCAAATGAAACTACCAGAACAGGTCACAGCCAGAGATCTAATTGAAACAGATAGAAGTAATATGCCAGATGGAGAATTTAAAGCAGCAATCATAAGGATACTTGCTGGCCTTGAGAAAAGAATGGAATACTTCAGGGAGGCTGTTCCTGCAGAGATAGAAGAGTTAAAAAAGAGAAATGAAGAATACAATAACTGAGATTCAGAACAGACTGGATGTAATAAACACAAGGATGGAAGAAGCAGAGGAACAAATCAGTGATATAGAAGATAAAATAATGGAAAGTAATGAAGCTGAACAAAAGAGAGAAAGAATTATGGAATATGAGAATAGACTTAGGGAACTCAGTGACTCCATCAAATGTAATAACATTTGTATTATAGGAGTCCCAGATGATGAAGAGAGAGTAAAGTGGGCAGGTTTATTTGAGGACATCATAGCTGAAAACTTTCCTAACCGAGGGAGGAAACATCCAAATCCAGGAGGCACAGACGATAAAGAAAAAAATCTGAAAATCGGCAAGACAAAAGAGGTCCCTAATTTATAAGGAAAAACCCATTAGTCTAGCTGCAGATATCTCCGCGGAATCTTGGCAAGCCAGAAGGGAGTGGCATGATATATTCAACATGCCGAATGGGGAAAATCTGTGGTCAAGAATACCCTATCAAATAAGGCTATCATTCAGACAAGAAGGAGAGATCAGGAGTTTCCCAAACAACTAAAGGAGATTGTGACTGTTAAACCAGCCCTGCAAGAAATACTGAAGGGGACTCTTTGAGTGGTAGGGAAAGACCAAAACTGACCAAAAGAAAGGAACCCGTAAAATCTCCAGAAACCATATATGAACTGTCCTTCAAGTAGCATCTTGTTTCATGAAGATATAAGTGTTTTTAATCATAGGTGTAGAAGTACATGAGAATAGCCCTATGCTAAACTGCTTCAAAGTTCTTTATGTAGAATACATCTTACAACTAACATATATATCATTCCTGAAGTTGTAACTGTTTTGCACCTATGTGTACAATCATGTGGGTATAGCCTTGTGCTTAACTGCTTGAAGCTACCCTGTGGAGAATGTATCATTCCACAAAATTCTTCCTTTCATTAAGATGTAACTGGTTTGTACTTACATGTACAATTATATGGGTGTAGCTGTATACTTAACTGCTTGAAACACCACTATGTAGAATGGGTCCTTCAACTAACATCTTCCTTTCATTAACATGTAATTGAGTTGAATTTATGTGTGAAATGATATAAGAAGAGCCCTGTGCTTAACTGTTCCAATCTACATTGTGTAGAATGTGGCCTTCAGCTAACATCCTAATTACATTAAGATATAAAAGTTTTTAAACATAAAACATTTTTTTTTTTTTTTTTTTTTAAAGATTTTATTTATTTATTTGACAGAGAGAGACACAGCGAGAGAGGGAACACAAGCAGGGGGAGTGGGAGAGGGAGAAGCAGGCTTCCCGCTGAGCAGGGAGCCCGATGTGGGGCTCGATCCCAGGACCCTGGGATCATGACCTGAGCCGAAGGCAGACGCTTAACGACTGAGCCACCCAGGCGCCCCTAAACATAAAACATTTTTGATTAAATTAAAAAAGACCCTTGATTAGATCATTGGAAAACCTTAAGTATGGTTGGAATGACTTGGTTATATGAATCTATCTTTCAACCATAAATTTTATGGTATAAATATAGATAAGTATTTTTGATGAAATATTTACATCTGAATTGAGATGTACTCCAGTATAAAATACATACAGATTTAGAAGACTTAGGAAAAATAAAGAATGAAATATCTCATTAATTTTTTAATTAATTATGTTGATAAATACTACATTTATATAACATTTTAGTTTATTGGGTTAAATATATTATTAATTTCACTTTTTTATTTTTCTTAATCTAGTTACTAAAATACTGTATATGTGGCCCACATTATATTCTGTTGGGCAGCAGTGTTATAAACCAATCTCACTTACGGAAAAAGGTGTGCAACACAGTGTTATGGATTCAGCACTGTATAATAAAGATAACATATTATTATTTATCATAGGAACTCAAAGATGATTTGATTATGCACAATTTGTCAATGCAGTCTACTACAGCCATAGATTAAGGTTTGTCTTAAGTGCAGTCTTTATTTTTGTCTGTCTGACTTTCCTTTTCCCTACATCACTTTTCTTCTTTCTCAGGTATCACATGTTAACAACCAGTTGTATAGTGTTCAGTAATTTTCTCTATATGAATATGTACACTCAATTGACACTGTTATATTTTTGTTGTTGCTTTACAAAATTAAGATTATATTATATTCATTTCTCTGCTTCTCACTTTTTTCAATCATCATATCCTCATGGAAATCCCTCCAGGCAACTATGGCAACTATTATTCTAATCATTGCATAATATTCCATGGTGGGAATATATAAAATTTATATGAAAATTTATTCAACCCTTATTCTATTGGAGATTAACTTCTTTCTACTTTTTGCCACTAGAACGATGTTTAACATGCTTGAACATAGAAAGTATATACGAGGTTGGGGAGATTTACAAATCAAAATGATACTATGCATCAAAATTTAAAATTCTAATAGATGCTGCCAATTGGTTTCCAAAAGGACAGACAAATTTGCATTCTCACCATCGATAGTCATATACTATTCCATGCACCATCAATAATAGTAATAGGTAATATAATTATATGTGAAATTCACTGGGGTGAAAAATGAGGGAGTAGCTGATTCTGCACAGTGTAAGGGGAATACCAGAATTTTGTAAAGGAGGAAAGTGTAAGGCAAGTCCAGAAAGATAATTTTGTATATTTATATATCCCAACATATAAAGTGAAGGAGCACATTCAGGACATAAAAAAATGGCTTCTTCTATACAGAAGTTTTATACTTCTATACATCCCAGAAGTTAAGTAATAATGATTTTTTTCAGAAAAATCACCATCCTTATAACTAGTTTTCTAGAGCTCATTCTTTCCTAACTATTAATTTTTAGGGCAAAATTTCAAATATAGGACATAGCTTTTTTTCTAAGAATTATCTTTACTGAGATTTTTATTCTAAAGTGAATTCATGTTCAGTATAAAAACATACCACACAAAATTCATAGGATGGTATAAAGTAGAAACTGGAATGTATTACTCTTAATTTGTGATACTATTTGCTGAGCCAGCAATATGGCTTTTTTCCCTTTCCTCATAATTGCAATTTTTAAAAAATTCCCTGATTCCTCTAGAAAAAGCATTGTAGAGTTAATTCACTAGAGTTCATAAAAAAACTCTAATGGAATTTTAAATGGAATTGCATTTAATTTATAGATTAACTTATGGAGAATTGAGAGCTTCATAATAATACTAAGTCTTTCCAGGAACGTGGTATATCTTTTTCATTTATTAAATCATTCTTGGGCTTTTAAAACTCATTTGAGTCTCTTTGGGAAGATGATATGGGGAGTAGTAGAAGGTTTGGCTTAAGCAGAATCAGATTCTCTTTTAAGCTGTGGAACTTTCTTTATAGTTCATGTCACATAGAGATAAACTCATAAAATGTTACATAGTTTCTCTGTATGATAAGACCAGGGGAGCACTTACCATCTGAAAACATCTTTAAGTCAAGAAGCACATTTGTTAAATTTAGTTACTGATATTTTTAGGTTGACTTTTCCTAGGCTATGAAATATTTTTCCAACTATCCAAACTTCCTTGGATAAGTTTGAGAAAATGTTGAAAAAATGCATAAATGACTTGATTGCTTGTACTTTTTTTTAATTTTTATTTTATTATGTTATGTTAATCACCATACATTACATCATTAGTTTTTGATGTAGTGTTCCATGATTCATTGTTTGCATATAACACCCAGTGCTCCATTCAATATGTGCCCTCTTTAATACCCATCACCAGACTAACCCATCCTCCCACCCCCTCCCCTCTAGAACCCTCAGTTTGTTTCTCAGAGTCCATAGTCTCTCATGGTTTGTCTCCCCCTCTAATTTCCCACCCTTCATTTTTCCCTTCCTACTATCTTCTTTTTTTTTTTAACATATAATGTATTATTTGTTTCAGAGGTACAGGTTTGTGATTCAACAGTCTTACACAATCTACAGCGCTCACCATAGCACATACCCTCCCTAATGTCTATCACCCAGCCACCCCCTCCCTCCCACCCCCCACCACTCCAGCAGCCCTCAGTTTGTTTCCTGAGATTAAGAATTCCTCATATCAGTGAGATCATATGATACATGTCTTTCTCTGTTTGACTTATTTCACTCAGCATAATACCCTCCAGTTCGATCCACATCGTTGCAAATGGCAAGATTTCATTCCTTTTCATGGCTGCATAATATTCCATTGTGTGTGTGTGTGTGTGTGTGTGTGTGTGTGTGTGTGTGTGTATATATATATATATATATATGTGTATATATATATATATACACACCACATTTTCTTTATCCATTCATCTGTCGATGGACATCTTGGCTCTTTCCATAGTTTGGCTATTGTGGACATTGCTGCTATAAACATCAGGGTGCATGTACCCCTTCGGATCGCTACATTTGTATCTTTGGGGTAAATACCCAGTAGTGCAATTGCTGGGTCATATGGTAGCTCTATTTTCAACTTTTTGAGGAACCTCCATACTGTTTTCCAGAGTGGCTGCACCAGCTTGCATTCCCACCAACATCTGTCGTTTCCCCACTTGTTAATTTTAGCCATTCTGACTGGTGTGAGTACTTTCAGTAAAAGATACATGAGTGTTGGTTAGGCTCCTCAATAATTTTAAGATATCATTTCAACATATATTTTGTTTATTGTTATGTTGTTTATCCAGGAGTATCCTGGATGACTTTTTATTAAAATTTTATTAAATAAGTAATATCAAAAATTAAATGCTTGTTAATATACTTCCTCATGAAATTCCTTACAAAGGTTTTCCTCTATTTCAGACTGTTTTTTAACAATGACTTCCTTTATGTCTAATTTGAGAGTTTTGCTTTTATTTTTGTTTTGCTTTATTTAGAAATTTATAGAATTTTATATTTCCTAGGTATCCAGAGTGTTATGTGGGGTTCAAATTTAGGCCTGAGAGTTATTTGGTTTTTATCACTCCCCCAAAATTGTTGCTTAATTTATCCTATTTTAAAAGTTCTCTCTGAATTGAGGTTGGATTACATCTTTTAGAGCTATCTAAATGTTGAATTATTTTTTCACTCAGGCAATATATTAATTTTTAAATGAAATTTCTTTTGCTGTCCACACATTTGTGATTCTTTAAAAATCAGTTGGTTGAAAGGCCCAGCTAAAGTCGTAAACTTTATTCTCACATGGGCCAGTTTACTTTTCTCTACTCAGTGCCCTAAACTATTTTTCATATTAGCAAGTATTAGAAATATCACAAAGTATGTGACCTGCATAAATTTGAATAACTGCAAGATAAAATTAGTTTTGGTTTAAGGGAATATTTTTGACTCACTTCTTAATTTTATTTTTTTCAGGATCAATTTCCTTTAGCTCCTTTTATTTTAATTGTATGCTTGATTCTTTAAACAGATTTTAATCATTTTTGCTACTTTTCATCCTTTATGCTTTTTCACTTTGGCAAAAACTGCATATGATACCCTATGCATGTAATTCTTCTTGAATATTGGGGAAGATTTGTTTGCAAGTTTATATTTTAGTATCCTTTTTCTATCCAATATCCAACATCCCATTAGGAAACAATAATGTCTGGGGCTCCTGGGTGGCTCAGTCGTTAAGCGTCTACCTTTGGCTCGGGTCGTGGTCCCAGGGTTCTGGGATCAAGCCCTGCATCAGGCTCCCTGCTCGATGGGGGGTCTGCTTCTTCCTCTCCCTCTGCCCCTGTTTGTGTTCCCTCTCTCGCTGTGTCTCTCTCTGTCAAATAAATAAATAAAATCTTAAAAAAAAAAAAAGGAAACAATAATGTCTATACAGCGAAGGATTAACTTTACCTAAACAGGCTACTGGTAGGTGATCTCCAGATCTTTGGAATGACCTGTCTGATTAAGTATCTGTGTTTGCTTGGAGGCTTTTGCTGTGGACAGTGTAACAGTGTGATTTATGATGGGGTCTTTGGAACATTCCTTACAGTTCTGACTTCCTAAGGAACTGGTGACTAAAGATATTATTAGTCTGAGTGTCCAAGTGGGGTGAGTGATGAAAGGTCAGCCATTTTGGCAGTATGTGATCAATCCCCAATAAAAACTCTGGACTCCAAAGGCTCAGGTGAGCTTCCCTGGTTGGCATTACTCTGTACTATTAGACCCTAATAGCCAGAGGAGTTAACATTATTCAGAACTCCATAGGAGATGCTGACCAGATGCTTTGTGTATGGATCCCTCCCAGATTCTGCCCTGCATTTCTTTCCTTTCACTGATTCTAATTTGTATTCTTTCAGTATAATAAAACTGTAATAATAAGTTTGGTGCTTTCTTCAGTTCTGTGAGTTGTTCTAGTGAATTATCAAGCCTGAGGGAGATCATGAGAATCCCCAAATTTGTAGCTTGCTGGTCTGAAGTGAGGGTGGCCTTGGGGCCCCCCAGACTTGTGGCTAGTGTCTGAAGTGAGGGTATTCTTGTGGAAACTGTTACCTCAAGTGTATAGTTTAACTCTTAATAATGTCCTAAAATTAATTAATGCTATGTGTAACTACAGGGTAACATTTCATATATTACTTAGATATATCCATATTAAAAAGATCTACTTTAAGAAACCCCATTAAATGGCTACTGTGTGTCAAGCACTGGAAAAGGGAAATATTTCAGCAATTCCTTTTTCTTCAAGCAGTATTACTTTTTAACTCATATTGTTTCATCTTAAAACATACACCTACTATAGAGATAATTAGAATATGATAATATTTTAGGAAAAAGAAAGTCTGAAAGGAAGCTGCTGTATTTGTGAGCAATTTGAATGACTTGACCTTGGGATACCAACTAAATATAAAACTTGTTTAGACTAGCTATCATCTAAAATGCTCTTCTGTGGTCATAAGATGCTTTTTAGTTTGATAGTAATAGAACACTCATTCTTGTTTTATAGTGATATCTTAAGGAAAGATGGGAAAGATCAATGAAGCCACAAAATTTGGCAATTTAAATCTATTTTAAATCAAAATAAAACTTCTCTATTTGAAGTTTTTCTAAGTTTCATTGTGTTCAGATGTTACTAGGGATTAAGAACTATAAAAAAAGGATTGAAAGACCAGAGATTGCTAATAAATAACCCTCTATTAGAGTCTGGAGGAAGTGGTTATTGTGAGTCAGATGGCTGACCTCCTAGAATGCCTTTATTAACAATCTGGGGGAGACTGTAAAAGCATTATAATGAAATTTCAAAGATGCTAAATGAAGATCTTTCAAAATTGGTCAAATTATGGAGCTGGGAATTAGGAACCTGGGATGTAATTATTTCCAAGGATTTGAGTGGTAACATTCAGGAAGAGGTAGCAAAAATCAGGAGAACAATTTCTGATTTCCCACAAGAATGTTTGTCTGCTCTTATCTTACTAATTTATTATGTAGCTTATATATACTTGTTGTTTGACTATATTCTGATTAATATCCACAACTGCCAATGAGTCATCTATGTCACTTAGAATCGAATGCCATGGTTAATACTTTATTCATATTTAAAAGCAATAGAATAGAAATTGACAGTTTTGGTTTGGAGGAAAACATCATTTGAAGGAATTAATTATCCAACTAGAGGCATGTAACTTTTCCACCCATAAAGTCTTTCATGTGGTTATTTTTACAATAGAAAACATACATGTTTTGCTATACAGCTTGCATAAAATCAGTATCTGCTCTTACAGTTAACAGAAATCCTAAGTGATGCAATTTTTTCATACTCTTTCTTTTTGATTTTACAACCTTTGAAGTCCTTTAAGGCTTACCATCATTTTCCAAGAACAGTGTTGAGAATAATTCAAATCCATTAAGTAAATTGCTGGTTTTGTATGTTCTGTTCAGTGGCCGGAGTTGGAGATATAGCTGAAAGAGTTAATATAGCTTCGATTGGTATCCATTTACAACCACGGAATGGCAAGCCCAGGGAGAATACGGCTAAGTGCATGTTTGTAGAGTCAGCTAGTAGCAGCAGGATTTCAGAAAATGACTTAATGGTTTGGTCATGTGCTTTAGTTCCAGGGGTTAGGGCTATTAGAGTGAAGACAATATTCACAGTGTCTTACACCTTCTGAGTGTTTGACATTATGTTATCCTTCCAACTGTGAAATGAATTCTGGGCTGTCCTTAAATCCCAGTAAGTAACTAAAACTGCTCTAATGTAAAGTAGGTAGCAGAGCAGTAATTACTGCATGCACTTAAAAATGCACCAAGCTCATTTACCCTGTGTTTTTAAAGTGATACATAGGGTGGCTAAACTGACACTAATTAGACTCATGGGTGATGCCATAGGATGGTAGGGACAAGGACATGATTATTGCAATCACTGCTTGCTCCAAGTCAGGCTCCATAGTAGCTTAAACACTGAGGGTAATGGGTGTGGCACTACAGGCCCAATTTTAGACAGGGATTCCAGGACTTTATGTCTAGACTGTCTAGAGTGCTTTGGAGCAGCTCTGTGGGTATACTGTGCTGAGGAGATGTTGGCTGAGAGGTGAAACAGAGCTTCTCAAATAGCATCTTCCCCTGAATGGGCTCAAGCAGTTATTCTAAACACAGCAAAACAATGATGCTACTGCAGCTCAATCTAACATATACTGAGAATTCAAAATATTTCAGATATTGTTCTCAGTGTTTGACATGTATGAACACATTGAGTAATCACAGCTCATTTAGTCCTTGAATTAGGTTTTATTATTATTATTTTACAAATGAGGGGAATGAGGCACAAGAGAAGTAAGTTATCCAAGGTCACATAGTGGGAACACTGGGATGCAAACTCATGCCATCTGAAAATAATCTCTCCATTCTCAGTCACCACTCCATGATGATTTAGGAATTTTGACATACTTGGCCCCTTATTTCTATAGCTTAAAGTATGCTTAGGAAATCTCCAGATTTTGCTTTGACAAGCACACTTAAGACAGAAAAATAATTTTGTGCTGGTATTTTAAGAGGAATGATAACCTTGTGTTAATGACTTCAAGATATCCCAGAAATGGCATCAGATTAAAAAATATATTTTATAGGATCATAGCTGTTAGAGATGGAGGGGTCTTTGTAGACATCTGATGCAGAAGTCCTGGTTCCCTGCAAGGATAGCTTTAAGAAGGCACTTGAAGCTGAAATAATATGCAGGATATTTTTGTAGGTACATGGTTCTGGTTTGCATATTTATTGTTTTCATCAGATTTTCAAAGGGTTCTGTGACTCACAAATATTAAGAACCTAATCTAAATATCTTCACATAACCCTTTCCTTCCTTCTCCTCAGTGCCACAGTTTTCTCCTTCTTATGGTCATCCATTTTCATCCTCATCTCCTTCTTCCTAATTCTACCCCTAGTCTGTGACCACATAGGACTAGGTACTCCAGGCTCTCTCTTCTTTGCCCACAACCAGGAGAGCTGAAAATAAGGGCAATTCAGTCACCTTTGGCATGAACTCACCATTCTCTTAGTTTATAAAAAAGACCCCCAAACTTCAACCACAGTAATGGCTTGAAGGAGCTTGGTTGTGTCAAGCCCACTTACCCCCCAATTATTCTTCACTCTGTTGATTCTCTGGCATATCATGGTTGCTCTCTTTTCCAGAGCCTGAAACTTGGAAAGGTCACCCCTTTTCAGAGGTTACACAGCCAAACCTGGTTATAAAGTCTCATGAATTTAATTTACATGCAGCTTATCCTTTCTGCCATACATACTGCCCTTTCAGGAATATTCTCCCCTCCTTCCCTTTCAGGACAGATACAAAAAACCAAAGATGTGCTGGGTAGGGAAAACCCAAGCTAGAGAACATGTAGTCCTAGTTTACTAGATTCTAACTTAAAACTCAAACTGAATGTGCTTATCAAGTTTCTATAGGTCAGAAGCCTCCATTTTTTATTTATTGATTAATTTATTCATTTTTTATTTCATTTAACAATCTTACATTATGCTAGGTCCTAAAGACACAGTAGTAAATAAGGCAGACCACTCTTGTGTCATACAGCTTTAGTTCAAAACCAAACTTCTGTTTAGCCTCTCTGAACCTCCATTTAAAAATCTTAGGTGATTAATGTATTCCATGTTTCTAAAGTGAGCAAAATAGTTTAGCTCTCCTTACAGGGCCTTCATGTCTGTGTACTGTCTTGCTAAGTAGCCTCCAGCAAATTATTTCACATTTCAGTTTTTTATTAACTGATGAGCATGTATAATAGAGATAATAGTAATGCTATGTGATTTTAATGAATAAAAAGTGTCCTAAAAATGTACCAAGCAAGTTCCAGGTAGTGAGGGGACCGTTTGAAATCTCATTTCCATCTGGCTGTTTATGCAAACGTTTAACTTGTGTTTTGTCCTCTTTATGTATATTTCCTTTGTGGTTCCAGGCATCCCTGATGCCATTATCTGCTGTTTTACTTGAAAATTGAACCTGTCTCTTTGAAATATGTTACATAGTTTAAAAAGTGTAAGCAAACTCTGACATTAAAATCAACTTAAGTAGAGACAAACAAATGAATATAGATGAGGTACTTTGCTGCTTTTCCCCTGGCTCCCTCCCCGGCTGCCCTTTGGCTGGGATGTGCATCTCTGACAGAGCCATAATTCAGTATGTGCTCAAATGGTACAGATTCAGCAGTAAGCACTTAAATGGTACTGTAAGTGATATCTTAACAATTTCTGTTAGGCTTAAAAATGAATCCTTGTAGAGACTAATATATTGTACAATTTTTTAAAAAGATGAATGGAGAAAATAGCCTGACTTTAATAGAGTGCCCATAATAGCTAGAATTTGTGATTTACCAGCATACCCATATAATAGTTTTTGCAGTAGTAGTACTGCAGTTTAAGGAAACCTCTTGTCTCTAGGCCTCAATTAATGAAAATTTATGTTTAATTAACATAAAAAATAGAATTCCAGTAGAAAAAATACTTCTTTAGCATTTCTTGAAGAGTTTTAGAATCTGTGGCAGATATGTTTCTGGACATTGGTGATCTTAAGATTTTTTTCCAATATGTTGAATACAGCTCTAGGTACTGATTGCCACAGAGACAGCGCCTGGGACAAATGCTTGTAACAAATGCTCGTAAAGGTTGGCAAAGGAGGGCAAGGGTCCCAGGATGAATGGCTGGCTTTTCTTATCTAGTTAGGAAAGCACCATCTGACAGAATACAATGGTTCTTGTCTACTCCAATAACCCTAATTGCATTTGGGAAACTTGAAATGAGGCCATGAAGAATACGCAAGAACTTGGCGGCTGTGGGCTCCTGAGAATAAGGTGTACCATTTCTCAGCGTTCTCAAGGATAATCTATAAAGCCTGATCACATAAGCCATTGTTCTTTAATGGAGGGTTGTAATCAGCTTTAGCTAAGTATATATGCATGGGGAGCAGCTAATAAAAGACCACATTTGATTGCCTTCATCTATCTCTTCAAGTTTTTTTTTTTTTTTGTCTCCAAGAAACTAAACAGTAGCTGTATTCTGCAGTCATGTTAGTGTCCACTTGCAGCCTTGAGATTCCAGACAGGCCTATGGAATTTTGTTCTAAGCATATCAGACCTATAAGATTGGATGAAGGAAAAAATCAGTTCTGAGACTTGTGTGCATTCCTGAGACAAAAGAGAAAATACAGTAGTGACATAGAGTAGATATGTGCAGAGGAGGCCACACCTGATGAACAGCACCTAATCTTCTTCCTTCAAGTGTAGAAAGGGACACAAAGTGAGTAACTAGAGCAGGGGGTGGGTAAATAGATGAAGTAAGAATTTTCCGAGCTCCCTGTTCCCTAAGTGATATGAAAACTAGAAAGACTAAAACCAGGATTAGAGAAAATCCGGAGCACACAAAGAAAAGAAGGTCTCAGAAATATTTCAAAAACAATTGATTTCTATAAGCGCTTTAATTCAGTGACTTCAAATTGATGTACTGCCAACTGGTACTACTTAGAGTTTAAATTCTGGGAATTTCCATAATAAGAAAATACATTTTACCTTCATATTTTTAGACTTCTGTTGGACTCACAGGGAATCATTTTTTTGTTCAATTGATAAGTCAGTAGCATTTATTGAGCATTCATTATACACAGAACAACATATCCTTCACATCATTTTGTCTGGGAAACTGAATGTGAAGGTTTCTGAGAAGAGACACAGATTCAAGTTTAATAACATCAGGGACCTCATTAGGAAGCAACTTCACTGATTCTGTGGTTCAGCTTCAAGGTTCCAAAGATTGTGTCAGAATGAGGCTTCTTTACATTGGTTTGTTACTTGGGGCTTCCTCTTCTTGAAGGTAAGTGATAAATCATATTCAATTGAAGCAGCTTCATTTTAGCATTGGTTTCTTCTTTTCAACAAAAGCTCAATTTCCACAGGAAATTTTCTTTAATATGGGGAAACTGTATCAAATTCGGATCATGCTTATAATCAGATTTTGGGATTCAGAGCAGAACTGTTTCTGCAAATAATCTTTATCTGTCAGGATATGCATGTGACCTTTTCTCAAAAGATTTAGTTGGTCAATTCAGATTTTCCCTCTTTCCCTGTCCTGTCAGTTCTCCTTCCACCTCTCCCCATCTTTACTTCCCAACGACTCCTGTGCTGTGGATTAGAACATATACTCTCTGGGGATAGAGTGTTTATCACTTCTGATGGGTATCTGGCATCACCAGGAGAGTGGAGGAAAGCAGTCACAAGAATGGTAATGTAGGATTTTCTAGCATGAAGGGGAAAAAATGATCCATACAATTTACTTGAGTCATGTACAGCTCTGGCCATTTGATGTTCAAAAGCCCACAGCAGACCTGCCTTTAATCTCTACGCGTGTAGGTTTAGTTGCAGTTCTTAGCGGAGCACGAGTTCAAAGGGGAGAAATACAATACCCAACAACAATAACAACAAAATCCAGTACATGCTTAGCAGGTCTTAGCAGCCCAGAAGTGCTAAACAGATTGTTTTACATGGAGATACAGGCTGGGAACAGCCCATTAGGAGCGATCCAAGATAAGAACCGTAGCATAGGCAGAGACATGCTGCTTCTGTGCAGCAGGTTTATGGTTTGAAACATCATGGAATGAAACCTTACCAAACGTTACAGTCACCTTCACTGATTAACATGACAAACCCACTGTGATTTGACAAGCATAGACCCCATGTGTGTCTTCAGGTCTCAGCCATTCTGAATTCCAGATGTAAACATTTTTGGTCATCATGGAAGTGTGCGTGGTTTGTGTTTGCTTATATAGTGGTGTATGGTGCTTTCCTCCCCTACTATTCTGGATTTTTAAATTGAGCTTTATCTCTATAGTATTCTCCACAAGTACTCTCAGCTTCCCTATATCTCTCCTCTATTCCAAATTGCCAAATCAGCAAGTTAGAAGTATTGGTTAATTGCAACAGCGGGTGCATTAATGGCTTTTGGGTTAATTTATTTGGAAACAATTTATGGGGGGATAAGTTATTGTTCTCCATAATACATTTTCAAATATTCAAATAGCATTGTCAGAACAGTTGCATTAGTTAATTTCAGGAATTAAAAATAATTTCTTTTCATGTACCAAATTTCAGAATGGTTTTGTTCTAGAATAGCTTTAGACCCTGAGGTTTACCACTCAGTAAAAATTATGCTTTTGAAGACTGACTTATTCTAGGTATATGTTTATCTATAATGCTGTTTTAGAAGTAACGTTAATGCAAAATTAGACCCAGAGGTGGTTTTTTTATTTTTATTTTTAAATTTTTTTCAGATAATTTTTAAACGATTGGAGACAAGTTTTCAATAATATTTTCCATTATGAAGTAACCACCATTGTAGGTTGGAGAATAAGTAGTCATGTGTAGCTGCTGACTTGCCCCTGGGCATGGCAAGTTATATCTAGGCACAGCCTATGTGGCCAAGGAGCCTCTGTATCTCTTTTCTTTCAGAGTTAGCCAAGAAAAGCCCAAGACATCCTTTTCCCAGACCCATGGAAGGATGGAAGAAAAAAAGTCCTTTATTTACAAGACTGCCATTCACACAATTATAAATTGAGTATCATACCTGGACAACTTAAATGAAAAAACAAAAAACAAAACAAAACCTCCTTTCTTTTTCCTTTTTTTTTTTTTTCAGTTATTTAGCTTTTCAGCTTAATAAGTTTATTTTGGTGGCCATTTTCAGAAATTTTCTTAGTAATATATTGAGAAAGATAGCTCTAGTTTATGCAGAAATCCAGACTTCATATCTGAGAATTAGACTTGAGGACAAATTGGATCACTTGCCAGCCCTGGGACCTCCGGTAAATTGCTTCACCTCTCTCCAAGCCTTAGTTTACTCACGGACCAAAGGGAAACAAGAGCTTGTTTCCCACAGCATCACTGTGAAAATTAAAAGCATGGTATAAATGAAATGTATTTTTGTTGTATCCTCCAGAGTTTGCTATTTCATATATAATGATCTAAAATAAAAGTTGATACAGTTATATAAATAATATTTATACTGATTGATATCTTTCCAGTTTATATTTTAACCCATGGGTTAGGGATTTTAGATTAGAGCTTTTATAACTTGTTGCTATTGAATAAATGCAAGAGAAAAGACACGATCAGGAAATCCAAATAACATTCATTCACTTATCAACTCATTCATTCATTGATATGTATTATGTTCCTACAATGTGGGAGGTACCTCAAGTGTAAAGATGAATATGATGAATTTCTTGCCTTTGCATAAAGACTGGCATCAATGTGAGTAGCTGTGATGTGATAGGGGTTATAGTACAGGTATGTTTAAGGCAAAGTAGGGTCATAAAGGAGAAAGACAACTCTGTCTGGATAGAGGAATGAGGCAGTGAAGACAGGGGTACAAAACAGGCTTGAATAAAGTTTCTTATTCTCTAGTAGCCCATGGTCTGAAGGAGAAGCAGGTATACACTTAATTTTAACAAGAAAGGTACTTCAATAAAGATCTGTACAGAAAGATAAAGTTATGTACATATGTACCAATATTCACTTTGAGAACATAGAACAGTGAATGACTGGGGAAGGTGGAAAAGGCTTCACTGTGGATAAATTAGCTCCAAGAATGCTTTATGGAGGTTTCAGTCTTTCCCAGCTTTGTACCAAACACTTTACATATACGAGCTCATTCCATTATCATATGCAGTATTGTCTGCTGGTTGGGAGTACACTTTTTGAAAACCCTAAAAACCCTGGATTTTTATCCTAGCTTTTCAGAACTTACTAGTTGCATTACTTAAGATGTTTGCCTCTAAACTTTTTCATCTGTACAACAAGGATAAACATACGACCTCTTTGAAAAGTTGGCGTTTGGATTAGTCAGTGTAGACATGGTAGATAAAGCAATTAGTCCAGTGCCCAGCACATAGTAAATCCTTGATACATAGTGCATTATATGGTTGTTTTTGTTGGAGCAATAGTATCAGTAATAGGACTAGTAGAAGTAGAAGGAGTGGTAGCAGTGTAAATATATGAGGTCAGTATCATTAGTCCCTTTCTAAATACAGGGAAATCGAGTCTTGACTCAGTTAAGGAGCTTGCTCAATGTTAGTAGTGACCAAGCCATGATTAGAATTTTGGTTATCCCTCTCCAAAATTTAAGCTCTTAAATATTGAAGGAAGTTAATATCTGACTTGCTCCTAAAGGAATAGGAATATGTCAAAAGAAATGAAGATGAGCACTGTTTGAAGGCCCAAGGTGCCATACTGTGCCAATTGGAGATGAAACATCCGTATTTTAAGGATATTTGTCCACATAACTGCAAACCAGATCCAAAATAGGAATTTAAAAATTAGCAGTTTTATGTACACAAGGAGACTTTGTGTTAGCTGAGCAAGTTCTTTCATTTCTTCCTTGTTGTGGGACCTGAAGCACATATGAGTCAGCTCTCGAACAAAATACTATAGACTGGGTAGCTTAAGCAACAGAAATCTATTTCTCATATTCTGAAGGCTGGTAAGTTCAAGATCAAGGTTCTGGCAAGATAAGTTTCATTCTGAGTTCCCTTCTCTTGGCTTATACGTGGCTGCCATCTTACCTTGTACTCTTGTAACCTCTTCTTTGTTCACACAAAGGAAGAGTGAACTTTCTTTAAGTGCATTGATCCTATCAAATCAGGGCCCCCACCATTATGGCATTTGGTAAGTTTAATTGTTTCCTTAGGGTCCTTATTTCAAATACAGCCACACTGGGAGTTAGGACTTCAAAATAGGAATTTTGAGGGGACACAGATATTGAATCTGTACAGGGAATGATGTCACACATTACTAGTTATGTACCCAGAGGTAGTCCTAAGCAGATGTAAAAAGTGGTTTCTTTGTATGTATGTAAGCATGTATATATTTTTTGGCAGCCATGTTTCTCTTGATGAAACTGTTTTTCAAGTCCACAGTGTTATAGTTTTATCTCTTTACTGTTAAATTCCGAGCCCATCATTTTAGGCATGGTATGTGTCATCCTGTTACAGTGTAAATATTAGATAGTAATGCAGGTGTCAATCCCTACCTCCAGTTTAACAAAACTCTGTTAGGAATCGTCATCCTGCTATTGCAGGCTGACTTGCTCCACCACCTCGGAGCCTGGTCTTGCAGAGCAGCAGAAGTTCTCAGGAGGATGGAACTGTTATGGGATGAGCTCAAGCTTGGTGTCAGTAGACCTGTTTTTAAATCCTGGACAACTAAGTGTCTTTTTCATGACCTCAGTTTCTCATTTGGAAAAAGAGGTATTATCTCCCTATTGGGTTAATATAGTAACCAACAATAAGTGGTAATTATTACCATCACCAATTGTGATAGTCAAAAATAGTATTCTCTTCTTTCACGCTGGAAGGGCTGAGGGATCTGGAGTTTACAAAAACTTGTTATTTTGGAGATTTAAAAAATAAAGCTAGCTTGCTGAAATTTTGACCTCTTACCCTCTTCCCAAAAAAAAAACAGCAACCTGTCAAGTGTGCCCTCACCCAGAGGCCTTGTCATCTGTGGAAGATCCAGGTCTGTGATCCAGGTGGCCAGTTTTAACCTGCCTTCACTTAGGAGGATCCTACCAGATCTTTGCCAGGGTTCAGCTTCTGCTTTTCACATCTTTGCCTTACTTGTAACTGATATACCCAATTAATGACGTACTGTACCTGGCACTGAACATCTTCTCTGACCACATTCCCTTAGCTATGCCCCTGCTCTTTTTCTCTGACTCATCATTACTGACAGATGCCCATAGTCAGCCTGGAGTTGGGCTATCATCCCTGGAACTTTGTCCTGTATTTTTCCTTCTTGCCCATGTTTGCTCCATATTTTGCTTGCTTCCTTCCACTGTATAGTCTCCATTTTATTCCCGTCATGCCACAAGGCCAGTTCCATGCTGTGAAGTATACTAAACCTCTCCTGTGAGCCAACGTGAGCTGCTGCCATCATTGTTGTGAATGCATATATTGGGCGAAAAAAGCATTTATTTCACTGTGAAATACTTGAAAATCCATAGGAAAATGATAACGCATGTGTAAAAAAGTGGAAAATGGACCTCAGGCCAGCAATTTTACTTTAAAATGTATCTTCAGGAGGGTAAACCAAAACCAAATGCATTCTAATGGTTGATTTTGTCTCAATAACTCAAGCTGTTATGCAGCAGTATCAATACTGTTAGGAATACCTCAGCATCACCTTGGGCTGAGCTGATTGATACAGCAGTACTCCAAGGTGCTAAAAAGGACATTGATTGCTTTGGGTGAGGAGGGACTTGTCTCTATCTAACTGTATAGAGTTCGTGTGTGTGATTGGCATATATGAACACACATCCAATCACTCACGCACAGATGTGTTTGTTGAGTCCTATACAAGAAAATATTGTCCTGGCTGGGAAATGCAAAGATAAATAAGACACAGTAAATCCCTCTCAAGGATGTTACATAGAGTCTAGTCTGAGAAATATTTTGTTCTACACAGTGTAGAAAGTGATGCTACAGGATTTTGCAGAGGAGTAGTTTGGATCATTTCCATTTGAGAGTATCATTTCTAAACCTTGGGCAGTTAACAACAACAAACATTTATCTGCAATTTGGGTAGGGCTCAAGAGAAGCAACTTGTTTCTGCTTCATGAAATGCTGGCTCGGATTGCTTGACTGGGAGTGGAGGATCCAAGATATCTTCATGTACGTGGCTGGTACCTTAGCTGAGGTAGTCAGGGTTGGCTTACCTTTCTCCCTTATCCTTCGTAGTCTCTCTTCCTTCACAGCCTCTCCTCACTTCCTGGCCTCTCTCTCTAGCAGGGCAATTGGACCTTTTTATGTTTGCTAGATTCAAGGAGATGAAAGTGGAAGCTGCCAGGCCTTGTAAGGCCTAGGCCCAGACCTGGCAAAGTTTCACTTCTGCCACATTCTGTTGATCAAAGCAAGTCACAAGAGTAGGCCTCATACAAAAGGAAGGAAACTAGCATGTGTATACGGGTATGGGAAGAATCGTTGGTGGCCGTCTTTATAAATAATCTATTATACTGGCCTTGATAATATTTGTACCATTGGGGCATTTGGAAATGTGAAGAAAGAATATTCATGGTAGAAAAAAAATAGGCTAAGCAAAAACTTAGAAGTGGGAAAGGATATGAAAGACAATTCTTGAATTTCTTTGGAACCCAGACTCTGAGGCTGATTGAGGTTGGTCTCTGGGGACTGCTGTTAGCTGAGGAATCTCTCAGTGTTCATTATGCATCTTCATGCGTAACTTCCTCGTGCTCACTCCTGGTATGCCTTTGCTTTAGGTCTGCTCAAGATCCCAACTAAAGAAATGTAATACATAATTTTATTCTTAACCAAGTTTTTGTTAATGGAATAATAATTCATATACATTATCAAACACTCATCAGAATAAAGGGCATATAGTGATGGTAAAAATAAGTTTCATTCCCAGATCTTTAAATTTTATTCAGGGGCAATCACTAAATAATTTCTTCTGAATCCTTCAAAAGATAATCTATACATAGCCAAGAAGGTAGGTAGATATCTATCTATCTATGTAGTATGTTTTATATATACACATACACACACACACACATAATATACATATATCCCTTTTGTATACATAAGGGAGCATACACTATAGGTTATTTGGCCTGCTGCTTTTTTTCACTTAATATATTGTGGAGATTGCATAATATCAATATATATAGATAATTGCTTTCTTAAATGTAAAGAAGTAACTCTTCATGATAATTTTAGTGACCATACAAACTCTTTGTTATGAATTTAACTGTGGTTAAATAACACACTTGTGGAGAAGGAAGAAATATCAGACCTTGATGCTCCTTCTCTAGACAACAGGAATGTAAAGAGATGACAGTGGCAAAGTAAAGATGATGAGTAAATGGTGTTTTAGGTGTCAAAGCCAAATATACCCAGGAGTCCATAGATGTTTACTGTAGATAAAAGATATTTATGGTACTACCATGAGAGAGATTGTTTAAAAATGCACAGAGCCCACTATAATCATAAAGAGGGAGCGAAATACTGTAGAGAGGGGCAGGCACATTCCAGTGGTCTCCCTGGTTCGACGTTTCATGGAGCCCTGGCCTCTGTGGGCTAGCTATTCTGTTTTTCTCTCTCCTTTAATCTGGATACATGAAAGCCAGTTACATGAGGAAAGTACGGAAAGGAGATACAAAGCCCTTTACAGGCATACATGGACCTTTCAAGTATTTAATTTTGCTGGCAATACTGGCTTCCCATAATTATCAGATAAAGTTTGCTTTTTTTAAAAAAAGATTTATTTATTTATTTTAGAGAAAGAGTGTGTGTGCGTGTGTGCTAGCGTATGAGCAGGGGGAGAGGCAAAGGGATAGAGCGAATCCTCAAGCAGACTCCCTGCTGAGCATGGAGCCCAGTGTGGGGCTCTGTCCCAGAATCCTGAGATCACAACCTGAGACAAAATCAGAATCGGCTGCTTAACTGACTACGGCACCCAGGTACTCCCAGATAAAGTTTGCTTTTAAGCGCAAATTTTTTTCATAGGTCCTTGGTTAAGTAATACTATTATATTGGCCAAATGTTTACAAAATTTTCCAAACTTGAGACATTACCAAATTATGAATCCTGCCAAGATTGTTTTAATTTATTTGTTTTACAAAACTGGTTTTGCCCATTGGAAACTTAAAACTAGTAAGAGAAATAAAATATGTTCATGAATAACAACTGTGGAAATCATAGATTCAATAAGTAATTAAGGGCTCACAGAAAGGGTCTTTATCTTTCAGAAGCATGTAAGGAGAGGGCTTCATGGAAGAGACTACATTGGAAATGGGTCTTAGGATTGTGGTAGGATTTCTACAGGTGAAAGAAGTTAGAGAAACACTACTTTTACTACATGGATGTAAAGACATAAGGAGAAGTGTGAAAGCAGGAATCAGATAAAGCAATAATAATATTAATGCTAATATTTATCATTTGTTGAGTATTTGTGGTGTGCCCTAAATTAAGCCAAGGAGTTCTAACACTCTTTAATACTTGCTACATCCTACAGGAGAGGTGTTTTACAGAATATATCTGTGTTTTACAGAAATATAAAAATTGAGGCTCAGAGAGCTTTAATAATTTGGCTGAAGTCCAACAAGTACAGTGTAGAAATCCAGAATTTGTGTTTACATCTGCCTGACTCTAAAGCTTGTGATATTTTTAGAATGTTTACGCTGCACAGGCCAAGTAAAGAAAGTTCCAAGAGCAGGCAGTGGTCAGCCATATTCACTGCTACTGAGAGCTTACATAAGAAGACTGAGAACTGACCTTTGGAGATGACAGCAGGGAGGTCACTGTTTGCTTTAAGAGGGTCAGTTTCAAAGTTTTGTTGAGGCTGATGGAATGGATTCCAGAGAAAATGGGACGTGAGAAAGTGGAAACATGGATTACAGACAATTCCTCAGAGGAATTTGACTGCAAAAGGAAGCAGGGAAACAAGACAGTGCCCTGGGCAGTGACTTGGGGTAAAGGGAAGGATTTTTGGCTTTACATTTTGTTTGTTGATGAGAATGTTTCAACAGAGAGGGAAGAAATGATGAAACGGGAAAGGAGATGTTGGAGGATCAAAGGCCTTGAGTAGGTGGTGCTGGCTGGGATCCAGTGTACCTGTGGAAGGGTTATCATCTGTAGACAGGAGCAGTGATAGCTTCTTGTAACAGAAGAGGGGCAGAGGACCTGGGCACAGATGCAGGCTGATGTTTTGGTACTAAGAAGATAAGGGCTTTTCTGACTTTTTATTTTTGGTGAAATAAGAAACAAGGTTATCATTTGAGAGGAGGGGGAAGGGGTCTAATTAGGAGCGTAGGATTGAATTGCACAGAGTATGTTGTATTCCCTGTCCTATTCTGAATATCAAAGTATGAAGTCTGGGCTACTTGCTTTATGGAGGAAGCACAGCTGCAGTAACAGAAAAAAAAGGCTCAAATCAGCAATGCTGAAAGAAGAAAATCCTACCAAAGCCTGGAGATCATCTCTACAGACACAGATCTGAGTAGCAAAAAGTGAAATGAAAAATAGATCTCAAATTATATAAATCATTGTAGATACTGAGAGTTAAACATCCGTAAGGCAGCAGGCAGGAGGAACGGAACCTGCTGGCTATGAGAGAGTAACAGCAGCATGATTTTCAAGCTTGTGTTTCCATACGTGAAGCGTAGCTAACATAGTATTGGTTGAGTTAAGTGACAAGTTCTGTAGTAGCCTTGGAGAAGGGGTTGGAAAGGTGAAGCAGAGCAGCTAGGGGGCTTCTAGTGATAAGAGAGAGAATGTACATTTTTCCTAAGTGAAGAGATAAAACAAGGAAATTCAAAGCAAGTGTAGCTATGGAATAAGTGTGAGATTTGATCAACTAGAAGATTAAAAAATTTTTGAATACAAGTATGCATTTACAATCTGTTTTAGATCGTATTCTGAAAGTCTGTCACTCATCAGAAATTTACTTCTTTATTCAGACATTTAAAAATCATATAAATGAGTTGCATAAAATTAGCTTACATATAACAATCGCTTACATAGTGCTTACAATGTGTCTGGTGCAAAGAGCTTTACATACTAATGTACTCATTTAACAGGAACAACTTTGAGTTACATATATTGTTATTATACCCATTTTACACGTGAGGAAACTGGAGCATAGAAACCTGTCAGGATCACACAGTATGCAATGAGTAGAGCTAGGCTTTAAACCCAGACTAGCTCTGCCATACTGCATGATCTACTAGTTAAGGATATTATGCAATAGGCATATTAAAATAAAAATCCTAGATAAAAAGACATAGGAAGTGGGGAAATAATTGTACCAGGAAACTAGTGCAAGGGCCACTAACTGGATCTTTGAGTTTCTTAATACTCAGGATGAAAACAGAAACATGATTTGCAAACCTGCAGATTGAGCATGACTGCTGCCTGTGGGATCGGTTATAGTAGGAAACAGTTTGTAATGTCACAGGATGCATGTTATGGGATGAACTGTGTCCTCTCAAAATTCATATGTTGAAGTCTTAACTCCCTAGTACCTCAGAATTTGACTTTTTGGGACCTAGGGCCTTTAAAGAGATGATTAAGTTAAAATGAGGCTCTTAGGGTAGGCCTAATCCAATCAGACTGTTATCCTTAAAGAAGAGAGGAAATTCGAGATACGGAGAGACACCATACAGGTGCACACACAGAGGAGAGACCATGTGAGGAGACAGCAAGAAAAATGGCCTTCTCTAAGCCAAGGAGAGAGGCCTCAGGAGAAACCAAACCTGCTGACATCTTGATCTTGGACTTCCTACCTCCAAAAGTACGAGAAAATAAATTTCTGTTGTTTAAGCCACCAGCCTGTGGTGTTTTGTTACGGCAGCTTGAGCAAACTAATACAATGGCGTTGTAATTTTGGAACAAAACAGTTTAGATGGACCTCAGGGCAAAAGTAGGGATTTTGACCAAGTTTGTTCATCAGTGGACTGTGTAGGAAGAAAGCTTTAGGCCACGTTATCACCTCTGTAGAACCAGACAACCCCAGCAGCTATCCAAGCGCGACAGTTGAAATCCAATGGTGATTATGTTAACTACCATTTATGTACTGGCAGTTTTCCCCTGCACATTTCAAGGAAATGTGGGAAAAAAGCAGAAGAAACTTTCACATTAACCGAATGACCCTGCATTATATGATTTTCTTTGCCAAAAAAAAAATGATTTCAATGATTTTTTTTTTTAATCTCTGCTTTTATTGTAGCCACACACTTTTGTAAAAGCAACTTGCAGAAACATGTTCTGAAAACTGACATTTTCAGGTAGCTCCAGGCACTGCGTGGGGCACTGAAGCAACCCTCTAGGCACGTTGACCTCAGCCTTTCCCTGCACCAAGTTCCGATCGCAGCAGGAGATTTGAATTCATTATGAAAAGGAATTCAGCTTTCAGAACTGGGTACCATATGTCTTCCTTGGTGATAAGGTTGACATTTGCATCCATTGAAAATACATAAGTCAAGTCATTCTTGTGCTAATTCTCAAGGGAAGAACCTGCAGCTGACTTAAATCCAAGCACTGACAGGTTGCAGCCATGGGATCCTGCAGGTTTTCACATCAGCGCATCTTCCAGAAGGTGTAAGGCAGTCATGCCTTGGAATTTTGAAACAGACAATAGACAAAGAGGTAAAGGGAAGTTAGGATTTTTGCTTTCTCTTCTTTGTCTCTCTTGGCTCACACTGCTCACTTAGAGACTTTCCTCTCTATATAATTTTCATTTGTTTCTGTTTATTATTAAATTTCTCTGTCACAAATTTAAAAAATCTGCTTGTGCTCTGTGTTAATTGAAAAAATGTGCATATTGCCTTATATCAGCATAAAGTTGACAAAAATGCATTTGCTGAGGTTTCTCATTGTTCACTACAGTCTATCAGTGATCGATTATGACTTTAGAGTAATAATTTATGGAGGGACCAGAATAAAAAGTAAGGGACAGAAATAACTATTATTTTCTGACTAATATGACCTTGATAAATTTAAAGCATTCATATTCAATTATCAGGTATAAATAAAGAATATTAACATACACTTATTTTTTTAATTGATATTTTATATCTTAAATGTACTCAAGTTCTTGCTTTGTTATTTATTTGACTTTGGTCAAACCACCTTACATCACCAATCACAATTACTTAATACATCCATCATCCTGCAAACAGTGGAAATAATATTCTTTAATTATTTAATGACCAGTTATACATGTTGGATCTTTGGACAAGAACGTGATCACTTAACATTTTCACTAGAGGACAGAAAGGGAGGAAGGTTTAATATAACTTCAGTTCATTACTTTAATGTTAATTGGGTATTTGAATGTCTAAGACTTCTCTTTTAAGCACTGAAGTCATAAGGAAAAAAATAGCCTTTATTTTGTCATTTTATTACATTCTTTCAGTGCAGCCATGCTGAAGATTTTGCATATACAAAAATATATAAAAGTATGGGGTAGTGGGAAAAGCAATGGGCAAGTAGTCAAGAGAGCTTGGCTTTCATCTTGCTTCTGCCATTGATTTTCTGTGTGATCTTAAACAATAAACAAGCCTTGTCTCATTTTCTCATTTTCCTCATTTGTAAACAGCAGCAATAAGACCTTAGCTATCTACTATTTCTTGTAATTAAATTAAATAATACACGAGAAAGTATTTAGAAAATGTTATGTAAGTATTTTTACTATAATGGAGGTTTGTGCATTGCTTAACCTGAATGGTGAGTTAACCAAAGCATGAAAAGATTCTTTCATAAGTATTTTTACCTCAGAACAGAAACTGGACTGTGTCTGATTACTTTCTTTTTATTTTAATAACACTCTTATGGATTAAATAACTATATTCACAGAGTCTCATTTAATTTTGTGTCTTTTACTGGACAGGGTGCCTTGGTATGGAGGTAAATGATAGATGACTGAAAGCATTTTAAATAAATGAATCATTCAATAAATGCAGATATGTCCAAGGTATTTGATTATTTAAAAAGGGAAAGAAAATTAGATAATAAAATATTGTAAAATAGCTTATGCCACATCATTTAAAATAAGCATTGAGGGGTGTGTGGGTGGCTCAGTCAGTTGAGCATCTGACTTGATTTCGGCTCATGTCATGACCTCAGGGTTGTGAGATTAAGCTCTGCATTAGGCTCTGTGCTCAGTGTGGAGTCTGCTTGGGATTCTCTTTCCCCCTCTCCCTCTGCTTCTACCCCCACTCTCTCATGCGTGCTCTCTCTCTAAATAAATAATCAATCTTTAAAAAATAATTAAATAAGCATCTATTCCCAGTAATAATGTAGACTGTGAAGAAAAAAACTTCTCCCCCCAAATTATTTTTCTCTATTATTTTAATTATTTATTATTTTAATTTACATATCATTTAAAAAATTATCCATCATTGCTGTTTCTTCTTGTCAAAGAGACCTGGAAGAAAACATGTTTAGCCTACATTGTGAAACTCCTTGGATGCACAGATGGAGGACGATGCGCTGGGGGGCAATAATTAGGAGTGAAAGCCTTGGAAAGTTCCATGTGTTCTAGCTGCATTTAGGCAATCAGGAAGGGCATTGGATGAATGTGTAAGACAATAAACATCAACCTAAAACTGAATGGACCTGTCCTGGTTTAAAATTTGAAAATAGAGCTTTCCTTAATATAATGGAAGATTCAGGAGATACTCCTTCCTTCCTTCTTCCTTTTCTCCCTCCTCCTTTTCCTTTCCTTCCCTTCTTCCTCCTTTTTTTCCGTCCCTCCTTTCCTTTCTCCCTCCACCCTACACCCCCCTCCATTCTCTTCTTGCTCTCTTTCCTTTAGCTTTTTGACTTCTTTTTACTCCCTTTCTGGATTTATAAATGACTATTCTTTTCTGATATTCCACAACTATTACCTTTTGCTTTCAGAGAAGTAATTTCTCTGCTTTAGTGGAAGAAACAATGGAGAATGGTCTTGTCCCTAATTTCCTTTGACCATCTTCTTGCCATTTATATTAAGGCTTATCAGTATTTCACAGGATATTGCTTTTCATTCTTTCTTTTCTTCTTATACTTACATCATTGACTAAGTATAACTGGTATCATCACCGAGAAAATATTGAATCATGCCAGTAAAGCATGAATATAAGTAGCTATTCATGTCACAAAAATTGCTTTTTTTTTTTTCCATGATAAGTTAACCTGGAAGGTATAGGTATATACCTAAGAGTACATTCTGCCCATGACAGATATTTTATTTCAATGGAAAAGATAACTGGAGTTTTGAAAAATTAAATAGTTGGTACCTAAAAAGTATTACAGATAATACTGTGAAGCTCTAACATTTTATGAGAAAACATGTCAGAACTGATGTGGGAAACAAAGGCAAAAGGAAAATTAAATCTCCTTACTACTTACAGCCCATTGGCAAGTCCTTGAAACAGGCAGAGGGACATCCCTCTAGGAACTCAGCTGCCTTGATGTTAATACTTTGCTAAGGGCAAGAGGCAATCTTAGCCTGACCCCGAAGGATCCTTTAAGTCTACTTTAACATATAAAAATTCTTTTGGAAACTTCCTTTATCTCTCCCCCACTGGATACATGTTGGCAGTCATCCTCCAAGAATATGGCACACCGATAGACATCTGAAGAGTCTCATGACCGAGTTTTAACTAAACAGTAATAAATGACCTTTTCCTAACAATAGCTAGCCTCTCAGGATCCTGGAAGCCTTGTTTCCAAAATACCTTGGAAGCTTGTGCTGTCCCTAACCCGCTCCCAACTTGAAAGTATGTAACAGTCACCTGTCACAACCCCAATGCAGCTCTTTCTGCCCATGAGTCCTGTCCGCATGCTTTAATAAAACCACCTTTTTGCACCAAAGATGTCCCAAGAATTGTTTCTTGGCCATTGGCTCCAAACCCCAACATTTTTCTACATCAAGAACCACATATGTTGGATGTTTTAGCCCTAGTTTTTAAGATTCTATTTTATTTTCATAGATTGGATGATACCTATTCACACTGGGGAGAGCTATTTGCTTTACTCAGTCCACCAATTCAAATGCTAATCTTTTCCAGAAACACCCTCACAAACACACAGGGCAATAATATGTAACCAGATATCTGGGCATCCTTTGGCCCAATAAAGTTGACACAAAGTTAATCATCATAGTTATGTAATTTGCATTTGAAATATCAGTGGTACAATGTTACCTTTACAAAAAATTTAATCTACTTATAAAACTTTATATAATATCTCTATAATGATATTTCACAATAATTGCATTTAAATTGAGTTTGTAACACTAATTTTTCTGTAGCTGAAAAATGTAATAAATATCTCATCCAAGACTGACATTAGAATATTTTATGCACATCAGATTTTATTATTTCAATAATTTTATTCTGGTTGCTCTATGCTACACTTGCTTATCTGAATTTATTATCCATTTCTCTCTCCATATATGTATGAAACCATTTCCTTGTCCATCAGTATAACCTTGATATAATGAAATTTTTAATTAGTCTCTCCTATCTGAAACCATGGTTCAATTTTCTTGAAATGTAAGATGATTTTTTCCCCAAATACAGATATTTCTATGACTTAACTGTTTGAAATATGTCTGTCTTTTAAACCTAAAATACAAATTGTTTCCCAATTATTGTGCACTGTGCCATTGCATAGAAATCAAGGACATGGATTTCTCAAAGCATATGTAAACAGCTCATTAATGTAAAATGTATAATATAACTGTATATGCAAATTGACTTATGAGGGCTAATAGTTTGCACAGGTATTAAAATTAAAAAGTTTGAACTAAACGTGTGGTTGCATCATCAAATACCATGCACTACAAACTAGTTTTTCTGTGAGACAGATTTACCTGACTCATTTTTACTTTCTCATTATGACTTTTTATTAACCAATAGTGAAATTTAGTTAACGGAAATAATAATTCACTGCATTTTCTCACAGTCCAGTTTTTGACCATAGCATACACTGCATTTTCCTCCTTGTATTTTAATTTAGGTTTGTTTCCTTTATTGGATTATAAATTCTTGCTGGTCAGGGACCTGGCCTTTTCCTTTAGTGCCCCTCATAACATTTCAGTTAAATGCTTATTGACAAATTGTGAAGTATGAAATTTTGAAGGGTCTTGTAAGCTAACAAGTTAAAATGCAGCAGAAACATGAGACCTCTGGATCAAAGGACAGAACTTTTACTCACAGAACATCTTGCACTGTTCTGACCTTCCTGGTCTATGCAGGCCATGTGGTAAGAGCCAGATTTGCACCACAAGAGAGGAATCCTGAAATATGAAACTTGGAGTTTATTTGGGGCGGCTGGCATGTCTGACCAGCCTCCCCCTTGGAAGGAGAAAGAAGACCCTTGCTCTGGAACGTAAACAAATCCTCTCTGAGAAGGGGAAGAGAGGGTACCATTCTACTCCCTGCAATGTAAACAAATGGCTCTGGGGGGATTCATCTTGTTTCTGTCTTTAGGGTTGCTGTTCAATCATCTTTTAATCCAAGTGCCAGTGCCTTTTGCTCAGAAAGCACTAATCAAGGCAGAAACATGGCAATATTCATGGAGTATTTCCCCCCCAAACTTAATAAGGTGACATATAATGTATTGTCCAAGCTGGGACACTTTTGAGAGTGAAAAGGGTGTCATTCAATTTTTTTGCCAGAAAAATAACATGAAAGACAAAGATAGGCTGAGAAACAACTTCGGATTCAAGAAAACAAGCAACATGTCACCTAAATTTAGTGTGTGATCTGGATTAGATTCTTAATCTGAAAAATAAATAAAAAAATATTTCAGTAAAGGACATTATGGGGACAATAGGGAAAATTTTATTATGTACTAGATGAGATTATGTCAAGGTTAAATTTTTTGAATTTGATAACCTTACTGAAGTCATATAAGAAAATGTTCTTGTTCTTAAGATATACATTCTGAAGAATTCAAAGTTGAACTTCGTGATGTCTATAACTTACCTTCAAATGATTCAGGAAAAAAAAGTATGTATTTGTGAGTGTATTTATATATGTGTGTGTGTGTATATATACATACATATATATATATATATATATATATATAGACAATAAGGGAAAGAGAAGAGAGTAGATGATTGTGACTAAGTTGTAGAACATTGGTGAAGAGTATATGGGTATTGAGTGTAGTACTTACGCAACTCTTCTGATGATTTGAACTTCTTCAAAGTCAAAACAATTGTCATATGTTTGCATTGGGAAAATAAGAGTAAGCTGGGGCTGTGCCAGGTGAGCCAGGAAATAATATTATCTTGTTTATAAAGGGTAATAATATGTGCCAGGCATTATTCTAGGCTGTAGAGGCACAAAGCTAAGGCACTTTTCTTTTTCTTTCCAGGATCTCATACATAGAGAAAAAAAATTAAGTCAATAAATGTGACATTTGTTGTAGAGAAAATTTTGCGTAGAGAAAGTATTTTTGTGTGTCCCTATGCAGTTGGGGGCATTCTACACAAATTTTGCCTAAATTTAAGACCTGTGCTAAAAGATCAAGCTATGGAAAGAAATTTACAACTGTAATAGTAGTGAGACTTCCAGAGAGATTAACCTAATTCTGGAGTTTTGTGTTTGTATTTCATTCAAGGAGGTATGAGGCCTGAAACCTTGGAGACATCTTTGAGTTATAAAGCTGGAGACCCTGGGCTTATCTGGCTAGTGGAGAGATTTATTTATATACCAAAGGTTAGAGTTAGAATCCAGGATTCCAATGTAGATTGGATAATGAATTCCTTTTAGAAGCATTGTACGTTGTGTACTCTTACTTTGTCTCAGTTTTAATTGAACATTAAGGGAATGCAGTATTTTAATTGCAACTCTGCCAATATCTTTATCTAGAGGCCTGTTGCCATTTTTGTCTTTTATGAAATTTTTGTCACCAAGACAGGCAGGATTACATTTTTTTTTTTCTTTCAGATGGAGTTGGTGTAGTGTATTCTTGGTTATCAAAATACTCATAGTTTGGGGACTTTGAAATGGTAAATATTCATGGTGATAAAAAAGCATGATACATAACTGTATGATCTTAATTACATTAAAATGCTTACTTATGTAGATACACACATGGGACCTAGAAGTCAAACTGTAAACTGCTTGTGATTATGGATGACTTTGTTCTTTGCTTCTTGTGTTTTTCGGTTTCCTTTTATGCACATGTTAACTTTTAAAAAACAATTTTTTTAAAACCTAAAAAAAAAAAAATCCAGGATTCCTCCTCTTACTCCATTTTCAAGATTCTCTAAGGGAGAAGGGGCAGCATATCCATATAAGCTAGAGGACATTTATTTTTAACCATTTTTTTTATCTGTAATACAGACTCCATTTGTACGTGTAAGACATTTGTTCTGGTTTTCATGTCATTACCTCTGGGATAAGACTTGCACCAGTGCTTATTTGCTGTGAATGAATAGAAATCTGTCTCTGATCCAGAAAATCTAGTACATGCAGTCAGGACAAAATTAATGAAGATGAAAATTTTAAAAATCCAACAGAAATACCTTAGAAGTTCTATAAAATAAGAGCTATGAGTATTCTGTAAACACAGAAGGGAGCTACTACTGTTCTCCAGGATTTGGTTGGATCTGGAAGACATAGTGGTTTGACAGAGAAGGAGTATCCAAACGGTACTCAGTTAAGTGTGTGTTTGAATTGGAACACATGGCATGTTTCACTCTTTAAACTTACAAAGTGGTACCTGTTCTTTTCTCCCCTCATTCTGAAGGATTATTTGAAAAGAATGACAGAAGAGTAATATTACTTCGTGGACATTTGTGGGGCTCCATGCACAGTAGAGAAAGCATCCGTGGGATTTATTCAGAGCCAGTCAGACCAGAGTTTGAATCTCACCTGTGGGAGATGGGACTTGTTAATTAAAATCTATCAGTTTCAGTGTCTTAAAAATGGAATGTTCATGTTTAATTCAAAGAGTTGTTGTGAGAGGTAAATGAAATAACCCATGTTAAGTGCTTAATGTAGTGCTTAGAAATAATTGGCCCTAAATGGGTGTTTCTTCTCTTTCCTTCCTTTTAGTCGTTCCTTCTACCACTTTGTAAGAGACCATCACAATTATAAAATTGAATAATTGAAGGACATTATGTCTGTTATTACCTGTCTTTGCAAATATTGCATTCTTGAAATGGGGCTTTGTACATGTTGATCTTATGTTGGGAATTGACAGCACATTGTGAACATGTGCAGAATAACCTTGCTTAAGTGGGTGGCAGTAGACGAGAAATCCTAAAGGAACCACTGGACTTGGAAGCCTACTTTATCAGTTATCTATATTCAGGATTGTAAATAATCTGAGTGTATTAATCGCATTCTAAACTGTTTTTAGCTCAAAACAAATTAGTAGGAGAGAAAATACCATTTTACTTCATTCCATCATAAATTTGTACACTTCATTGAGATTATTTAAATATTGTAGTGAAAACTTTTCCCTTTGAAATTTCTATAGATACACAATCTGAAAAACATAAGATATATAGATTTCTACAACTACTTGCTTTGTAAAGTATCTATTTTCACTTCCAGAATGATCACTTTTTAGTAGTAGTATTTGAAACTGAGGCTAGCTACCTCAGAGCTACCTCAGACTTCAGGCACTCTATATTTCTGAAGCTAAGAACTACTAGGCTTTCAGAGTGAATTTGAGTCATGTTTGGTTTGTAGTAACAGGAGCTGGAAGTCATTCATAATCTGCTGATGACATGGGCTGATCTTTGTTTCTTCTCCCACCATTGTTTATAGTGTAACACCCATGGACATAAGTATTCCCATGGATATAAAAGATAATCATGTGCATATATTGATGGAGAATAGAAGGAAGACCACTAAGGGCAGTGTTCTAACTCTTCTAACTTTCTAACTTTCTCTATGTAAGATCAGGTAAAACAAAAATACATACTATTGCGAGTGGGCAAGAGTAGGCTGTTCATCAACTTTATGCTTTTAATTCAGAGTTTTCTGACGTAGTAAAGCAGTCTAGTTTGCCATAAATATATTGCATTACCTGGACAGTACCATCTAATTCTATTTGAGATCATGGACCAACCAAATGAAGTTTTATATGTGATATTTGAATTGCCTTGCATGCCAAAACTGTTTGAAGGAATGTTCAGTTCATCTGCTAGAGCAGGAAAACAACAGGTTAATTTAACATTATGAATTGTAGTCAGTCATCATCAACCTAATCACCTAAGTTATTTTACTTCTGCTCTCTATTTCCTTGCTGTTTCTTTGTCAGAGACCTCTCACTCAGTGTCAGCTTGGAGAAATTACATGAGGGGAGGAAGGCTAGGGCATTTTGATGATTAGTCTTTCCAGCAACTCTGGATCTTTTTACTATGACAGAGCCCAGAAATTTGTCTCTCCTTCTGTTATATCACTAAAAATTTCAGTCTGGTAGAATTATTCCATCATGTAAATCATTAAGCAGAAAGATTTTTAAATATCTGAAGCCAAAATTTTCTACTCTAAAGTTAAGACAGGGATATATTCCATCTGCCTGATCCCTCCCTTAAAATATGTATGCCTGAATTCTCTTCCTTGAATTAACTCCTAAATTTATCTTCCTTGATAATTACTTTAGAAGTTTTCCTATTGAAAGATTTTTTGTTTCAGTATATCAGGAAATTTTTATCTTTGTGGTGGTGACCAGCACAGGTCTAGTTAATTTTTTTGTTTTCATGGTATTTACTTGTACTTCCAATAAATATTCATTGGAGACCTACTGTGTGGTTACCCAGTCTTTTTTGCTCTCAGGGAACTTACAGACTAGTGAAAGAGACAAAGACATGCTGTGCTTTAAGAGTTATGATAGAGGTAAGAGAGCACATGGAATGGACATTTAATTCAGTCTTTATGGGATCAGGGAAGACCTTCTGGAGGAAGTAATGTCTCAGTTGATATCTGAAGGATGAGGAAAGTTAATCTAGGAAGAAGAGGGAAGAGTATTTCAATCAAAGGGAACAGAATATGATAGAGACCAAATGAAAACATGAGAATGAAGGCATGGCAATCTGGGGGAGAGGAGTTTGGGTGGTGGAGAGAGAAAGAGTTAAAAAAAAGAAAAAGAAACTAGAGAAAGTAGACGTGCCAAGGAGTTTTTACTTCATTTAATTTAGAAACTCTCTTTCTGGTACTAAGTAAACATATCTTGATGAACTCCTTGAATGTCGTAAAAAATAGTTAAAACATCACAATATGGGCTAACTTGAGCTAGTTAACTAAATGTTCTAGTTCTGGTTCTTAATTCTAGTTAATAAGAACTAAGATAAGCTAGTTACAGTTTTCATAAGGATTATCTTAGTTGTCTCATATTTGTATTGCTAATTTATTACTGATATCTGAGGATATGAGTTTCAACTAATCATTTTACATTGTTAGACCTTTCTCATAACTTAAGGTTCAAAATGGTACAAACCATGAACCATCTTGGCTGTAATAGAATTCATTGTTTTAAAAAAAGTGTTCTGGTATAAATTAACATAGATGGCACTATATGCCAGAATATACACAGAGTACATATGATAAATAGGTTTCATCATATGGCTTTTCTTCCTAGAAAAACTACTTAGCTTTATTTTATAAACTGAAACCATTTGCTAAAGCTTTTGAATAGCTGGACAAGATTTTTCTTCACTTAGTCTTGCATGCGTGCACACTTAATCAGATCGTTCTATAGTAGTTTACATGAATTTCTTGCATAGGTAATCAGTGTATCATTGCTTGTACACCTTATATGTCTGTAATTATAATGACTGTTCTGCCTATTACAATCATATTAAGAGTCCATATGATGAATTAAGTAAGGTCTCCTATTGTGCAATTCATTAGCAGTACTCCTGGTCCAGCCAACTACAAGAAAAAACAGTTTAGGGAAAGGAACTAACTGATGCATATGGATGTGGCCATTAGTTTTGTAACAGGCTTAATCTTTAAAATGTTTTGTCAAAGCAGATGTTTCGAGTCAGTAAATTCTGCTATTTCAAGGGAATTTCCCCATATAGAAATGTAACATTTTGCCTCCACCAGTGGTACCACATTGAGAGGCCTATCCTGCCTCCTCTTAAACTGGTTTATATAAACAAACAACTAAATGTATTCGAATGGTAGACAAAGTAGAACATTTAAGGGTAAGCAATACTATCATCCCTGAGTTTGTTTTCCAAGGTCACATTTGTCTATCATACATTTTGCCTGGTGGATCAATATAATCTGAGTTACTTCTATGCAATACTTAGTAGAAATTTTGTTTTTTGTCACTTCCTTCCCTTGATATTCCCATCCAGCAGACCCTTGATTCTTAGACAACTCCCCTGAAGCTTTCTCCTTATACATATCTCTTCTGTGGTGGTCCCAAACTCTGGGGTATTTTCCTCCCAAGTTTAAGTTCATACAATGAAATTGGCATGTCCAAATTATAATTAAAGGACTGATTTCCATGATGATCCAGGAGTTTGTATATATTAGCAAGAACACAGACATTGTGGTAGAAAATCAGCAAAATAAAAAATGAGCAATTCACAGAAAAATTATAATTTTATTAAAAGAGGCTCAGTGTTATTTATAATTAAACAAATGCAAATTAGGACAACAGTGTACTTTTTTCAACTTCCAGATTGGCAGACTTTCAAAAAAAGCTTAATAATACCTGATACTGATGAGTATGTAGAAACAATTATCCTCATAAACTGTTGGTGAACATATAAACTGATACAACATTGTCTTTTTTTTTCTCGGCTTTTTCATCTTGTAAAACCCAAACTCCATAATAACAACTCTCTGTGTCCTCCTTCCCCTAGTCCCTGGCAACCACCATTCTTTGTTTTTATGAATTTGACCACTTCATATTCTTCATATCAGTGGAATCATACCATAATTGCCCTTTTGTGACTGACTTATTTCACTTAGCATAATGTCTTCAAGGTCCATCCATGTTGTAGCATGCATCAGAATTTCATTCCTTTTAAAAAGGCTAAATATTGCATTGTATATATGTATACTACATTTTGTTTATCCATTCATCTATTAATGGACATTGGGTTGCTTCTACTGCTTGGCTATTGTGAATAGTGCCTCTATGAACCTGGGTGTACAAATAGCTCTGTGAGACTCTGCTTTCAATTCTTTTGGATATATATCTGGAAATAGAATTGTTGGATCATTTGGTAATTTTATTTTCAATTTTTTGAGCAACTGCCATATTGTTTTTCTTTTTTCTTTTTTTTTTTAAGATTTTATTTATTTATTTGACAGAGAAAGAGAGAGAGAGCACAAGCAGGGGGAAGCAGGGGGAGAGGCCGAGGGAGAGGGAGAAGCAGGCTTCCTGCTTGATCCCAGGACCCTGGGTTCATGACCTGAGCTGAAGGCAGATCTTAACCAATTGAGCCACCCAGGTGCCCCAACTATATTGTTTTTCATAGTGACTACACCATTTTATGTTCCCATCAACAGTACATAATGGTTCCAATTTCTCTGCATCTTCACCAACACTTATTTTTTTGTGTTTTTTTTTTTTAATCTCAATGGGGTGTGGGGAATATTCCCCCATTTTTAAAAACTTTTAAAAAATTGAAATATAATTTACATACAATGTTACATTAGTTCAGGTGTACAGCATATTCATTTGACAGTTCTACACATTGCTTAGTGCTCACCATGATAAATGCAGTTACTGTCTGTCACCATATAATGTTATTACAGTATTATTGACTATATTCCCTATGCTGGACTTTTCATCCTTGTGATTTATTTTATAATTGAAAGTTTGTACCTCTTAATCTCTTTTATTAATTTTTCCCATGCCCCTACCCCCCTTTCCTCTGGCAACCACCAGTACTCTATATTTAAGAATTTTTTTTTGTTTGTTCATTTGCTTTCTTTTTTAGATTGCCACATATAAGTGAAACCATGTGGTATTTGTCTTTCTCTGATTTATTTCACTTAGCATAATGCCATCTAGGGCCATTCATGTCATTGCAAATGGCAAGATCCCATTCTTTTTTGTTGTTTGGGAGGGGTGGGGGGGATGGAGTAGAGGGAGAGGGAGAGAGAGAATCTTAAGCAGGTGCCACACCCAGCGTGGAGCCTAGTGTGGGACTTGGTCTCACAACCCTGAGATCATGATCTGAGCCGAAATCAAGAGTTGGATACTTAACTGACTGAGCCACCCAGGTGCCCCAATCCCATTTTTTTATGGCTGAGTTATTAATCGTGTTGGAGAATTTCTTGGTGGTGTGTGAGAACTCTCACCACCTACATACACATTGGAATTGGGTATAGAATCTTACTTAGACTTAGAGAAGTGGGCGGGACCTTCCCTAAGAGTAGATGTGGAACCAAATTCAGGCTCAGGAGATAATACAGGAAAAGTATGGAGGAATCTGGAAAAGTTCCACTCCTTGATAAAGGATGAGATGAGGCTGAGAAGAAGGCCTCTCTTAGCTCCATAATGTATCCTGCTTCCTGCTTTAACTATTAGAGCAAGGATTTGATAGCTGGAGCTACAGCTCCCTTCTTTTGACCATGAAGCCACTGAGCTGATGACAAAAAGCCAAGATGTGGAGGATGGCAAAACAGAAAGAATGTGGTCTCTGGAATCATGTTAAGCTGCTAAGTTGGTCGTGGAGCACCTATCTCCCTACTGGTTCAGTAAATAATAAATATCCTTGTGACTTATGCCACTGTTAGTCACGTTCTTGGTTACTTACAATCAAAACCATACTTCCTTGATAAAATGTGGATAGTATGATCACATTTGTGTAAATGTATGTGTTTGTTAATTTATGAATTTACTGAGCATTTTTTGATTTCATCTATCTAAGAGGCTATGTGATAGATACCACTGAAAAGCAGACATCGCTCTCCTCCTGTAGATTGTAGTAGGAGAGAAGGGCAGTCAGTCATCAAACAAAATATAGAGATGCTATATGGAGTAGAGAAAGTGTTATTCTTTAGGTTGTTCCTGGCCATGTACCTTGTTTTGGCCAGTGGGATGTTAACATGTGTCACGAGCAGCAGTCTTAAGTATACTTGTATAGTTTGACTTGAATTTTGCACTCCATTTTAAGAAGAGCATAGTTTGGGTGGCTGCTGGTCTTAAACAGAGAAATGGCATGTGGAGCAGAACTGAACCTAACCTGAGACCTGGAACCCAGAACACAAAGTCCAGTCTTGTCCAATTCAAGCCATCCCGTAGATCTATGAGTGAGAAATAAACACTTGTTGTTTTAAGCTACTGAGTTTTGAGGTGGTTTGTTACAGAGCATCACTGTGACAAGAGCTGACTGATAAATGAACAGTAGTTTTGTGTGTTCCTTAATGGGCTTGTGTTGCTTTTGGTATTTCTATGCAGACAACTTCTAATTCTATATATCAAACCCTTAACTCTGTTACCTTTAAGTAATTAACAATATTTGACAATGAAAGTGGTAATTAGAGTGGGATTTTACATATTACCACCATTTACCCTCAGAGGAAATGGGGACTTAACTGTGGAGCCAAGCTGAGGAAGGGTGAAGGAAGATCTTTTTATCCCAAGAAGAAGAGTGAGTGGTCCATGGTTGGTAGCAGCAAGAGTCAGTGAAATGAACTGTGCCCTCAAAGGTGAGACTGTGAGGGATTTGGAGGGCACTGCCACAGAGCAATTCCCACAGAATGAAGAAGTCAAGGGAGGTATGATTGGATGTATATCTTAGAACATGAGGTGTACCTGTTAGAGAAAGGATGAATTTAATAATTCCCAGTTTCAGGGAAGGAAGCAGACCAACATATAATTATGCTGAAAAGATATAGTTCCTTCTTCAGTCAGTACCTTGAGATTGCTGAACATTATCTGGTCAGTGTGTGTTTGTGTGTGTGTGTGTGTGTGTGTGTGTGTGTAGAATTGAAACTTCTGCTAATTTCGGGACCATTTAATTTTTTACTTCTGTGGTGAAACTTAATGTCTTCCTTGTCAAAAATAAGATGATGATATCTGGGAGGAGTGAAAGTGCTGAACATCCAGTCTCGTCAAAAATACTTCTCTTTGTATACCTCCCCCAAACATCTACCTCCTTGTGAGATGTATCCAGTCATGGGGATTAAATATTTCAGGTCTTAGAGGGATCAAAAAATTAGAGTAGAAAAATGATAAAATAACAAAAAATAATATAATAAAATATAAAAATAATGAAAAGCTATGCTTTTGTCAATGATTATATAAGTAAATAAAATGATTATAAAAATAAGGGCAGTCATAGAAAACCATATATTCTACTGCTATATACAGCAGTGTTTTCCAAACATGCCATATTATACAATCATGTGGGGCTCTTACTGAGCACACAGAGTTTTGGTTCCAGCCCAAACAGTCAGATCCTCTAAAAAAGGGCAATTAATATATTTAAAAGATGCCTAGATGAGTTATATGGTCAGGTCAGTTTGGAAAAATTCTGGTTTATTAGGTTTTATTCCATAGCAATTATGTTCAATGTGTGTTTCCTAGACCAGGAGCATTAGCATCTTCTTAGGACTTGTTAGAAATGTAAACCCTCAGGCCTTTAACAGAGCTTATGCAACAGAAACTCTGGGAGTGGGGCCCAGCAATTAGTGTTGGTATAAGCGCTCTAGGTGATTCTGATTAAGGCTAAAGTTTGAGAACCACTGTTCCAAAGATTTCAGAATGGTGAAGAATAACACTTGGGTGTGCCTACAACAAATCTAAAGTAAAAAGAGTCAATACTTGGGAGATGTTAAACTCTATGACAGACAAGCAGCTTTTAAACATGGACCTTAACATTGCCTCTGTAAATAATATATAACACACAATTTTTGGATTTACTCCTTTCGGGGAGAGAATGCTGTTCTGCCAATCAATTGAATGGCTACCATGTGCCTAGTACTGATTAAGCACTTTTCCTACATTGCAGTAATCATTGTTCTCCATTTTTAGGTGAGCACTTTATGGAGGACTTGGCATTTTAAGAGGGACCTTAAAAGGTGGTGTTTCAACAGGTGGAAGTTGGGAAAAAAATTAATTCAGGGAAGAGAAAGGAACATTAGTAAAAGCAAGGACAAAGAAAAAAAAAGTGAATTTGGATAATAATGAATGGAGTAAAGCAGTGGGTCTCAAACAATCTGCATCAGAATCACCTGGAGAGTTGGTTTAAATGCTGAGCTCCACCCCCAGAGTTTCTGATTTAGTACATCTGGGGTGGTGGGCCTGAGACCGAACTGCCAATACATTCCTAAATTGCATGTGCTATTGATCTGAAGACTACATTTTGAGAATCCCTGGTATAGTGTGTGTGACGGAGGGTAACAGTGACCAAATACCTAAAGATGTTGGTTTCTGAGGCCAGATTACAGAGGACCTGAATTCATACCAAGAAGTAGTGGCTTATTTTATGTATATGTGTATTTATTCATTTATCTTGGTTTGTTTAAAGCAGGAACAGTGATATAGCCTGGGTCCCTCTGGACTACTATGATGTAGTATGCGGGGTTGAGTCAAGGAAAGAGAAACAGGTGTGTTCCTAAATTACTTAACTCCAGTCTCCCTACTTTACTGCTACTACTCCCACCCTTTAGCTCCACATCTCCATTAGAGAACGTATGAAATTCTTTCTGTTTTGAACCTAAGTGAACAGTTGAGATGACAGTGTGAATGACTGATAGTTATTTAACACTTCTTAATTATTTGCATTTTAAAGGTGGTACATAATAATCTCAATGAACCTCTGTTTTGGAACTTCAGCTACTATAAAGTGTTAAGAGAAAAATGTCAAGCAACGTGCATTGTAAGGAAGGGAAAGGGAATACACCTTTTTGGGTGGGAGGGCTTTCTTGTAGGTTGCTTCCAATTTTAGTTCTCCCTGGGTGTGTCTCCTTTTAGATTACTTGCTTCCTTTTCTCAATCCACAGATCTCAAATAATGCCAAGTTTCTTTGCGGTAGATTAGTTTCTGACTGCAGTTATATTCTGATCCATTGCTAACCAATCAGCTGTCCTAGCTATGTGTGGTAATCTGACTTTAGTAGGAATATGGGCTTTCAGAATCTATTCAGAGTTTTTAGGTTTCTCTAGATGGTCAGGATTAAGGATATGGCATACCATTTTTTGTTACTTTGTACATAAAAATATTCCCATATCTATTTGGGTTTGGGTTTGTCTTTCATCCTTATTTTAAATATCCTGCGTACATTCAGCTTTTTTTGTGTTTCATGAAATCAGTTTGGAAGTTGATGGGGATATAAATAAATAAAATAGGGGAATATCATCATATTATTGTTGTCTTTTATGTGCTCCAGTTCCAGTTATCACTTCAATTCCATATTAGAGACATGTAAAAAGTAGAAAGTTCACTATATAAGATAATGTTATTTTCTCAGGTAATGGTATAATGAATAAAAGCCTTTCAACAAATTAATCTGTGGAGGTGTCATTTGGTTTTCTAATGAATAGCTTCTCCTTATCTGTAGCCACATTTCTCTGCGTGTTGCCCACTTCAAGGAAGCCAGAAACAGAGGGACATTGGAACTTTATCCGTGAAAAAAATATTGTCACAGACTTTAACAATCAGAAGGGGACAACAGTTTGACAAAGAAACACATAAAATTACCAAGAATGGTAATAACTAGATGAAGATTAATAATTGTTTGAAAGACAGAGATGACTAGAACAAGGCAGAAATGTGAGGCAAAATGGCCCAGAAATTAAAATAATATGTATCTATTTGGAAAATAGATTTAAGAATGCCGTAAGTGCGCAGTTTATATAAGTTATGCCCAATGGTGTTAGGATCAAAAAACCTAAGACTACCCTTCTTGGCTTGTGGTAATAAATACCAGGGTCATGAAGCTTATTATTTTCTCAACAAAGTCAGTTGAAAACTACTCAGAAATATTAGTATATACATGTAGTATTTTACATTATAGAGAAACATCAAAATGAATAGAATCTGTTCTCGAGTGTCATGTATTTTTAAATGAATCCGAAATGGTCCTGATGATGGGTAGTTTTATTTCACTGTATCAGAAAATGGTACGTGGGCTTTCCAACAACACCATCAGGCTGAATATGGCAGTGACAAGTTGAACGTTATTGAGATTTGAGTGTTTTAAATGATACTTTACAAATACCATGTTTCCTGAAATACAATACAATTGATTATACTTCTGTCCTTTCATCTCTCAGTATGGAGCAAATAAAGAAAAGCACAAATAATAGTTGAGGCAAGTTTTTAATCATGGTGTAAATCTCAGAGGATTTCATATCCAATATCACTTTTTGCTGTTGACATCAGGGGAAAAGGTTAAGATATCTACTTTCAGCTTACAGGGAATCTGTTGCCTTTTGTTTATGCTGAAAACTCAAAATGGTTCTTTCCCAGCAGATTAATGAAAAAAAATTTAAATAGGCCATCAAAATTGCTGTTGAACATTCAAATATAACAATATGTGTTTCTGTCTTCCTTTTTTTAAATTGAGGTATAATTGACATATAATATTAGTTTCAGGTGTACAATATGATTCAATTTTGTATACATTATGAAATGATCACCACAGTAAGTCTAGTTAACATCTGTCACCAGTTACATAGTTACAATTTTTTTCTTATGATGAGAACTTTTAAGATCTTTCTCTTAGCAGCTTTCAAATATGCAACACAGTGTTATTAAGTGTAGACACCATGCTGTACATTAGGTTCCCATGATTTATTTATTATATAAGAGAAAGTTTCTACCTTTTGAGTTCCTTCACCCATTTTCTTCATCCCACACCCTCTGCCTTTGGCAATCGCCAGTCTGTTCTTTGTATCTATGAGCTCGGTTTTTTGTGTTTCTGCTTTTAGATTCTACATATAAGTGAGATCATATATTTGTGTTTCTCTGTCTGACTTGTGTCACTTAGCATAATGCCCTCAAGGTCCATCTATGTTGTCACAAATGGCAAGATTTCATTCTTTTTTATGTGACTAATATTCCATTATATATATATCACATCTTCTTTATCATATATATATATATATATATATATATATATATATATATACGTACGTATCACATCTTCTTTATCCATTCATTCATTGATGGACACGGGTTATTTCCACATCTTGGGTATTGTAAATAACACTGCAGTGAATATGGGGGTACATATATCCTTTTGAATTAGTGTTTTCATTTTCTTTGGATAAATACCCAAATACCTATGGTATTTTATGTAGAGGTTTTGAGGACCTCTATACTGTTTTCCAGAGCACCAATTTACATTTCCACCAGCTATGCACAAGGGTGCTCTTTCTCCACATCCTTGCTAACACTTAATGATTTCTTGGTTTTGTTTTGTTTTGTTTTTTGATAATGGCCATTCTGACAGATGTGAAGTGATACCTCATTGTGGTTTTGATTTGCATTTCCTTGATGATTAGTGATGTTGAACATCATGTATTTTTTGGCCTTCTGTATGTCTTCTTTGGAAAAATGTCTGTTCAGATCTTCTGCCCATTTTTTATTTTTTATTTTTTTAATTTTTTAAATTTTTTATTGTTATGTTAATCCCCATACATTACATCATTAGTTTTAGATATAGTGTTCCATGATTCATTGTTTGTGCATAACACCCAGTGCGCCATGCAGAACGTGCCCTCCTCAATACCCATCACCAGGCTAACCCATCCTCCCACCCCCCTCCCCTCTAGAACCCTCAGTTTGTTTTTCAGAGTCCATCGTCTCTCATGGTTCTTCTCCCCCTCCGATTTCCCCCCCTTCCTTCTTCCCCTCCTGCTACATTCTTCTTCTTCTTTTTTTTTGTTGAGTTTTGGGAGTTATTTATATATTTTGGATATTAATCCCTTATCAGATATATGATTTGCAAATATTTTCTCTCATTCAGTAGATTGCCTTTTCATTTTGTTAATGGTTTCCTTTGCTGTGCAGAAGCATTTTAGTGTGGTGTAGTGCCAGTTGTTTATTTTTGCTTTTGTTGCTTTTGCTTTCAATGTCAGATTCTCTGTCTTCTGTTTTAATTGGTGACCATATTTAGAATATAGATAGTATTGGGTTTTTTCCTACCGTTTTTACCTGTAATGGTACTAGCCACTCAGTAAATGTTTGATTATATTGAAACATAATACAAAGGAGAGAAAATGATGCATATGAATATGAGTAGATTCAGAGATTATTAGAACTGAAAAAAAACCTCAGTGATCATCTGCAGTGGTGTAACGTCGAAGCATGAGATTTGTAAAGTTTTTTTAAAATTTATTTATTTGAGAGAGAGACAAAGAGAGTGAGAAGATGAGTGGGGTGAGGGACAGAGGGAGAAGCAGACTCCCTACTGAGCAAGGAGCCTGATGCGGGGCTCGATCCTGGGACTCCAGGATCATGACCTGAGCCGAAGGCAGATGCTTAACTAACTGAGCCACCCAGGTGCCCCAAAGCATGAGATTTGTATCATAGCAGACTAAGTTTGCCATTATGGCTCCATCATTTATTGGCTGTGTGACTTTGGACTGAGTCTCAGTTTCCTTCGATAAGATAAAATGAAATTATTCAAATATACTGGCACATACTGTAGTGATCTGAAGGGGCACCTGCACCCCAATGTTTATAGCAACAATGTCCACAATAGCCAAATTATGGAAAGAGCCAAGATGTCCATTGACAGATGAATGGATAAAGGAGATGTGGTATATATGTGTATACACAGACACACACAGACACACACACACAAAATGGAATATTTCTCAACCATTTAACAAAATGAAATCTTGCCATTTGCAACAATGTGGATGGAACTAGAGGGTATTATGCTAAGCGAAATAAATTAATCAGAGAGACAATTATATGATTTGACTCATATGTGGAATTTAAGAAACAAAACAGAGGAGCATAGAGGAAGGGAGGGAAAAATAAAACAAGATGAAATCAGAGAGGGAGACAAACCATAAGAGACTTAACCATAGGAAACAAACTGAGGGTTGCTGGAGGGGAGATGGGTGGGGGAATCAGGTAACTGGGTGATGGACATTATCAGGGCACATGATATAATGAGCACTGGGTGTTATATACAACTGATGAATCACTGAACTCTACCTCTGAAACTAATAATATACTGTATGTTAATTGCATGTAAATTAAATTAAATTAAATTTTAAAAAACTATGCACCTTGGGGGCGCCTGGCTGGCTCAGTTGTTAAGTGTCTGCCTTCGGCTCGGGTCATGATCCCAGGGTCCTGGGATCGAGCCCCGCATCGGGCTCTCTGCTCTGCGGGGGGCCTGCTTCTCCCTCTCCCACTCCCCCTGCTTGTGTTCCTGCTCTCGCGCGCTCTCTCTCTGTCAAATAAATAAATAAAATCTTAAAAAAAACAAAAACAACAACAAAAAAAACTATGCACCTTGGCAAGGAAAGACAGTTTTTGGTAATTCTTGCATTTTAGAGTGGCTTGTAGCTTTTATTTTCCAAATTTTGTTTACTTTTTTGAAATTCACTGCTTTTACATTCACTTACTCATTGGTCCTTTAAACTATTTGTATATGTTTATTTTTAAAAAATGTATTGCAGTAGCTCTTTTCCATCCCACAGGCTGATCCACAAGCTGCCTATATACTCCTTCCTTCCTACCCCACCACCAACTTGCTTACTACCACTTGGCAAATAACAACTTCCAACCTTTTTTTATTAGGATTCCATTTTTACTGCCTGAGTTAAGCTATATGGTTGGACTGCTATAACAAACAAACCTTAAGCTTTCATTGAGTTATTTAAAATAGTACCAGTTTATTTCTCATTTATGTAACAGACTAGACTGGGTTCAGTTGGTGAGGGGAGACGGTCTGCTGCAGTTATTCAGTTATCCCAGTTGCTGTTGCTCCTGACATCAAAAAGAGGCTTCCTGAGTTCCCTTAGGCATCAGCATTTCCCTGGCAACACAACTAACTGAAAGGGAAGCTTTTCCCAGGCAGTTACCTCTTGGTTTTCAATTTATTCATACTAACTTGGTCCCATTCTCTGAATTGACTTGAATGCAAATTCAGTGATTATATATAAAATGGGATATCTAAGGTGATCAGGGAAATAGCTATAATATTGTGGTGCTAGCCTATCATTAAAGTGGTTTTTCTTCTCCCTGGGCATGCGAGAAAACTATATTTCACAGCTTGCCTTTCAGTTAGTTGTATTGCCAGGGAAATGCCAATGCCTAAGGGAGCTCAGGAAGCCTCTTTTTGATGTCAGGAGCAACGGCAACTGGGGTAACTGAGTAACTGCAGCAGACCGTCTCCCCTCATCAACTGAACCAAGGCTAGTCTGTTACATAAATGAGAAATAAACTGGTACTATTTTAAATAACTCAATGAAAGCTTAGGGTTTGTTTGTTATAGCAGTTGTCCAACCTTAAGTAATATAGAAATCTTACCTTATAGTTGAAAATACTTCACAAGACATATTTACGTACTCACTTGATAGTTACAATTTGTATGACGTATTTTTGTGCCTATTTCCTAATAAAGGAATTGAAGTAAGTAGTGTTATCAAGGGCTTAGGGTCAAGTTCAGGATAGATTTACAGGACTTGAAAGATTAGAAATACAAGCTATTGTAACAGGATAAGAGGTTGAGTGAAAGCATTAAAGTATGACATAGTACCGTATGTAAACTACAATATGTAAATATTTATTCAGGCAGGATACATAAAATACAAGGGCTGATCCCGGGACAAGGATGGAGTATTTTCTCCTCTGTATTGGAACTGCAGTGGTTTTCAACAATTTGCCGATGTATAGCTAAAGGGAATGAAGCATCCCCAGAGGTGCAGCTCATTCCTGCTTAAATTAGGTTAGAAGGCTAGGCCTTCTGGGAGATGCTTACACTAACCAGAAACTATGCTAACATACTGCATTCCCAGCTACTAGACCTCACTCCACTCTCCATAATTATTTCCTTTCTAAGTGCTTTTGAGGAATCCCTGTAAAATCTGCCCTAATGTGATAATTGGGGTTCAAAAGTTTTAACAGTATAAAGTAAGGGATCATGTTATTGTAATGATAATGAAAACTGGGGGGGAGCCTGTGCAGCTTTCGGGCAGGGAGTTGGAGGTCTTGCTGTGTGATCCAAAAGTGTCCTTTCCCAGGTTTGGTTTGGCACCTGTGGTTGCTGTTACCCCTCCACTTAATTTCTTTGGAAGCAATATTGGGTCCTGTGGTTGGCTGGAGCCCCACAACAGTGGGCAGTTCTCTTTGTCTAAGTGTCAATGCAAGAATTAATTACTATGGTTTTATAATAATGTTCATGTCTGGTAAAATACGACTACCTTTTGTGTTCTACCTCAAAAATATCTTATTCTTCTTGGCCTTTTGCATTTCTACATAAATTTTAGAATAGGGGTGCTCATTGTGGACTCTGCTTGAGATTCTTTCTCCCCCTCTCTCTGCCCCTCCCCGCTGCACACACTCTCTCTCTCTCTCTCAAATAAATAAATAAAATCTTAAAAAAAATTTAGAATAAACTTGTAATTGATCGGGATTATATTGAATCAAGAGACATTTGAAGAGAATTTACTCACATTTAAAATGAAGTTTTCCAGTCCATGAACATATAATATTTCTCCATCTAGGTACATCTTTTCTAATTTCTCTCAATAGTGCATTATAGTTTTCCATATAAGATGTTAAGGGTTTTTTAATAAACAATTTTATTAAGATATATTTATATACTGTAAAGTTCAATCCTTTAAAACAGAACTCAGTGGTTTTTAGTATATTTAGTATATTCATCTATTGCCATGTTTATTTTGGAATGTTTTCATTCCTCCAAAAACAAAACAAAACAACTCCATAGGAATAGTATTCACATTTCATAATCCCCTAAGCACTGGCAACCACTAATCTACTTTCTGTCACTATGGATTTACATATTCTTAACATTTCATATAAATGAAATAATATAATATGGAGGCTTTTGTGATCAGTTTCTTTCACTTACCATGTTTTCAAGACTCATCCCATGTTGTAGCATGTATCAGTATTTAATTCCTTTTTACAGCTGAATGATATTCCATTGTATAGATAGATACTCTACTTTTTTGTTTATCCATTCATCCACTAACAGACATTTGAATTGTTTCAACTTTTTGGCTATTATGAATAATTCTTCTGTGCACATTTGAGTACAAGTGTTTTTCGTGAATATGTTTCCAATTTTCTTGGATATATATGTAGGAGTTCACTTGCTGGATTATATAGTATGTCTTTTTTTTTTTTTTAAACTTTTTGAGGAACTGCCAAACTGTTTTCCAAAGAGGCTGCACCATTTTGTATGCCTACCAGCAATATATGAGGTTTCTAATTTGCCAATATATCTTCTTTAGAGAAATGTTTATTCACATTCTTTACCCATTTTTAAAATTGAGGTATAATTGACATATTATCCTATTTTTAGATGTACAACATGGTTCAATAATTGTACATATTACAAAATGATCACCACACTGCTCATTTTTAAGTTGAGTTATTTGCCTGTTTTTTGGTTTGTCAAAGTACTTTCTATTTTATTTGTAAATATTTTCTCCAACTCTGTGTGCTGTGTTTGCACTTTCTTGATAGTGCCCTTTGAAGCATGGAAGTTTTAAATTTTTATGAAGTCCAATTTATCTTTTTTTTTTTTTTTTGCACTTTTACTTTTGGTATCATATTGAAAAAAGTATTTCCTAATCCAAGGTCACAAAGATTTACTCTTATGTTTTCTTCTAAGATTTTTTATAAGTTTTATCCCTTATATTTAGGTTTCTCGTCCATTTTGAGTTCATTTTTATATATGATTTGAGGTAGGAGTCCAATTTCATTCTTTTGCATGGAGATATCCAGTTGTTACAGCACAATTTGTTGACTTTTCTTTCTCTCTTGGATTGGTTTGACAGCCTTGTCAGAAATCAATTCGCCAGAAATGTATAAGTTTATCTCTTAACTCCATATTCTGTTCCTTTATCTATTTATCTATCTTTATGTCATTACCATACTACCTTGATTACTGTAGCTTTAGTGTTTATGACTAATGTATATAATTGCAATTTTTTTTTGCATACTGATCCCGCAACTTTACTGAGCTTGTTTATTAGTGCTAATAATATTTTTGAATATTCTGTAAAAGTTTCTCTATTCAAGACCAGGTCATCTGAAAAAAAATATAATTTTATTTCTTCCCTTCCAATCTTGGATATCTTTTATTGCTTTTTCTTGTCCAATTGCCCTAAATAACATCTTCAGTACAATGTTGCATAGAAGTGGTACAAATAAGACATCTTTGTCTTGTTCCTGATCTCAGGAAAAAATATCCAGTCTTTCACCTTTAAGCGTGATGTTAGCTGTGGGTTTTTCACAAAAATGCCCTCTATCAGGTTGTGAAATTACCCTCTATTCCTATTTTGTTGAGTATATTTTATCATAAAAGGGTATGGATTCTATTCATTGCTTTGCTGCATCTGTTGATGGGTGAACATGTGTGGTTTTTCCCCCTTTATTTTGTTTATATGCTGTATTATGTAGATTGATTTTAGTATGTTTACCTGATCTTGAATTACTGATAAATTCCACTTGGTCATCAAGTACAATCCTTTTTCTGTGTTACTGGATTTACTTTGCTAGCATTTCGTTGATAACGTTTGTGGCATTGTTCTACAATTTTCCTTTCTTGTGGTGTCTTTCTGTGGTTTTGGTATTAGAATAATACTACCGGCATCATAGAATGAGTTGAGAGGTCTTCCCTCCCTATTTTTTGAAAGAGTTTGTGAAAGATTGGTCTTAATTATTCTTTAAATGTTTGGTAGAATTAATTAGTTAAGCCATCTGGGCCTGGGCTTTTCTTTGTGGGAAGTGTTTTGATTACTAAATCAATCTATTTACTTAATATACATTTCATCAGATTTCTCTCTCTCTCTCTCTTTTTAAATCAATTTTGGTAGTTTGTTTGTTTCCAGGACTATTCCCATTTTGCTGGTTTATCTAATTTGTTGGCATACAGTAGTCCATAGTATTACCTTTTAGTTCTTTTTATTTAAGGCCAGTAGTAATGTCTGCTCTTTGATTCCTGATTTTAGTGATTTGAATCTTTTCTCCCTTTTTATTTGGTGAGCATAGTTAAAGACTTGTCAATTTGCAGATCTTTTTAAGAACTAGCTTTTAGTTTCATTGATTTTCTCTATTGAACTTTTATCCCCTATTCCCATAATTTCTGCTCTAATCTTTATTATTTCCTTTCTGTTTCCTTTAGGCTTATTTACCACCCCCCCTTTTTTTTTTTGTTTCATAAGGTGGAAGGTTAGGCTGTTGATTAGATCTGACTTCTTCCCCCCCGCACCGCTACCAGCTTTACTGAGATATAATTGACATATATAACATTGTGTAAGTTTAAGGTATACAACGTACTTAGTTGATGTACTATATATTGTGAAAAGATTGCCACAGTAAGGTTAGTTATTAACACACCCATTACCTCACACAGTTTCTAAATACATACATATGTATATGTGTGTGGATAAATATATATATTATTTAAGTATATATATATATATATGGGCAAGAAGAACTGGTAAGATCTACTTTCTTAGCAAATTTCAAATATACAATACAGCATCATTAAGTATAGTCACTATGCGGTACATTATATCATTACATCTTCAGAACTTATTCATCTCATAACTAGGTGATCCTTTGATCACCTTCACCCATTTTCCCATCTACTCTTGCTCCCACCCCTGGCAACTACCAGTCTGCACTCTGCTCTGTTTGTATGAGTTCATTTTTTTTTTTTTAAGATCCTACATACTTGTGAGATCAAACATTATTTGTGTTTTTCTGTATGACTTATTTCACTTAGCATAATGCCCTTTAGGTTCAACCATTGTCATAAGGCCAAGATTTTCTATTTTATGGCTAAGTATTAGATATTTATATACATAATGTATATATGTATTTATATTATATTATATGATATTACATATCATCAGTTGAAGGAGACTTAGGTTGTTTCCAGGTCTTGGCTATTGTAAATAATGCTGTAATAAATGTGAGCTACTGATATCTCTTCAAGATAGTGATTTTATTTCCTTCAGATATATACTCAGAAGTGGAATTGCTGAATCATATAGTAGTTCTATTTTTATTTATTTTTTTAAAATTTTTTTTAGTTCTATTTTTAATTTTTTGAGAAATCTCCATACTGTTTTCCATAGTGACTGCACCAATTTACATTCCCACGAACAATGCACTAGGGTTCTCTTTTCTCCACATCCTCGCCAGCACCTGTTATCTCTTGTCTTTTTGATAATAGCCATTCTGACAGGTGTGAGGTGATACCTCATTGTGTTTTGATTTGCATTTCCCTGGTGATTTTGAGCATCTTTTCATGGATTTGTTGGCCATTTGTGTATCCTTTTTGCAAAAGTGTCTGTTCAGATCCTTTGCCTACTTTTAAATTGAGGCAGGTGTGTGTGTGTGTGTGTGTTATTGAGTTGTATGGGTCCTTATATATTTTGGATAGTAACAACTTACCACATGTGTGGTTTGCAGATATTTTCTGCCATTCTCTAGGTTACCTTTACATTTTATTGGTTGTTTCTTTTGAGGTGCTGAGGCTTTTTAGTATGATGTAGTCCAAATTGTTTATTTTGGCTTTTGTTACTTGTGCTTTTGGTGTCTTATCCATGAAATTATTGCCAAGACCAGTATCAAGAACCTTTTACGCTATGTTTTCTTCTAGGAGTTTTATGATTTTGGGTGTTATTATTTAATTCTTCAATCCATTTTGTGTTAACTTTTTGTGAGTGCTATAAGATGGGGGTCCCATTTCATTTTTTTGGCATGTGTCCAGTTTACTCAGCACCACTTATTGAAGAGATTATCTTTTCCCCATTGAGAATTCTTGCCTCCCTTGTTAAATATTAGCTGAACATATATGCATGGGTTTATTTCTGGGCTCTCAAGTCTATTCTGTTGTTTTATATATCTGTTTTCATGCCAGTACCTTAATGTTTTGATTATTATAGCTTTGTAATATAATTTGCAGTCAGGAAGTGTGGCTAGTGTTAATGAAGAATTGAATTTTTAATTTAATTTTCATCCATAATAAATTCAAATTTAAATTGGGACATATGGGAGCTAGCTACCATGTTGTATTGTACAACTTTAGTGGACTTAGTCTGTTTTCTCTCCTTGATAGCACGTTTCTTTGGTGGCAACATCTACTTTATCCTTGCTTAATTTTGATACAGGATTTCTTTTATGGTTCCAAAAATGATGCTTAGTGCCAGACATACATGCAGTCAGATTGTTTGCGGGCACTGCCATTCTGGAGTGCTGCATGAAGAATGAAATGCCTCTCAAGGAACCCACCCTTCTCCAGGGCAGTTAACTTCCACTCAGTTAACATTGATACCCTTATTCTTCCCTCACTTACAATACTTTCTGAATCCTATATTTATAAAAACAAAGTCCTGTGCTGTAGGGCAGGGGACACCCTTATCTCTAAGACCCAAAGCCCTGACTCCTCATTTTCAAGGAATGAAGATGGGCAAACCTCTGACATTTTTTTTTTCATGCTGAGATCACAATAGTGAAAACAAAGACACAGGTAATTTCTTAATCAAGCTGTCTTGCTACACATACAGATCAATGTGACAAAAAAAAAAATAGGAAAAACCAACAAATGAGGAAAATCTTGTGTATTCTACATTATATGCTCCTATTTGTAAATGCTAGTAACGTTCTTACTGCATTGCAAAGCACATGGTAAATGAGAAAAAAAATGCTTAGAAATATTCTTTGCAGGCATGAGTTTTGCATTTCTGGGAACGGGATGCAAGGTAATAACTGTGTAATAATTTGTGAATTATTTTAGAAGTCTAGCAACATTTCTATTTGAGTAAATTTGAAACATAGAGAGATTGTAGCATAAATGGTCATAAAGATTCAATGATGATGGTCTTAAAATGTCCTCATTTCCATGGCAATTCTAGAGTAATTATCTTCTAGTAAACATATAAATTTGGGTTTAGTTACAGAATATTCTGATTATATGTGTGTTGTTATAAAAAAACAACCTACCTATTTTTTTATGTTAGTGAAAACATTGTCATGTGACTATTACAGTTTCCTTTGGATTCTTTACTAACCAGCTTTTGCAAGTTAGCCAAGTAGAATTTATTTTAAATGTTGTATATGACTTATGAATTGTAATGGGAAATAAAAAATAAATATAAGCCGCAGTAGTTCTTGCTAAAATTATGTTGCACGGGCGCCTGGGTGGCTCAGTTGGTTGAGTGACTGCCTTCGGCTCAGGTCATGATCCTGGAGTCCCGGGATCGAGTCCCACATCGGGCTCCCCGCTCAGTGGGAAGTCTGCTTCTCCCTCTCCCACTCCCCTGTCTTGTGCTCTCATTCTCTCTCTCAAATAAATAAATAAAATCTTTAAAAATAAAATAAAATTATGTTGCACTCACAATGTAAAAAATTTCTATGGAGTAAGTAATATTATATTGGTCATAATTAACTGGTAAAAATAGGAAAATCACAAAATCAACTTGGCTGCAAACATAAAAAACAATATGGCTTCCTCTTTGGTAAACATTCAAAATGTAGATTAAGATGATGTGATTTCTTTGCTGTTATAGAGATGATGCCTCACTTAATATATATTAAAAACATTACTACTTATTTTGAATTAAATATGATATAGTGCAAATAAATAAATAATATATGAAATACTGGAAATAATGTGTTTTAAAGGACTTGGAAATCATCATGTGTTAAAATGCAAGATTTTTTTTTTTCTATTCCATATGGGTCTTTATTATATGTGGATGCTTATTCTGATATATATTAAAATAGTATACATATGCAACAGAAACCAGAAACCCTATTTTTTAACTCTCATTGTATAACTTGCCAGTCATGAGATCATGAGAAAATCATTTTGATATTTCTTATTCACAGTTTATTTATTTACTTATTAACTTTGAAAAATTTCCATTCTGCTCATCTTAATACCTGGTGGTAATGACCAACTGATACTAATGGAATATAGAGAATCTGTGATGCATTTTGATTAAATAGAGAGCTACTGAATAGTCAAAGCACAACTGATTTCAAGGCAAAAGACAGGTATTCTTGCTCAAAGAGGCCTTGGGATAGTGATTACATACAATCAAGGTAAATTTATTACCTGTCCATTGGGTTTAGAAAGGGTGTAAACTGCATAAATATGTATAAAAGTTTTAGTGGTTGCTTATTAGTATGTATATCCAAAAGCCATATTTCAGAACATAATTCTTTCCTAGAAATATTATGGAATAGTTCAACGTGGAAAATATGAATATACAGTAAACAATATATTGGAGGGTGTTATGGAATTGATAGGATTGGGGATGGGATATAAGAAGACTTAGGTATCAGCTAAGATTCATTTAGCCTGCATATAATAGAAAGCCTAAAATAGTGGCTATATGAAATAGAGGTTTATTTCTCTCTCATTAACAAGCAATCCAGAAGCAGACAGTATTCAGCTGGTTTGGCAGTTCCATTGTTGTTCAGGACCCAGGTTTCTTCAATCTTTTACTTTACTACCTTCGTTAATGACTTCTCTCCCCAAATTTGACACATTGTCCAAAATAGCCACAAGTCTTTGTTCCAAGGAAGTTGGATGAAGTGTATTCAGAATTTTTTGTACTAATTTTTTGCAGTGTTTTGGAAACCTGAATTCATTTCAAAATGAAAAGTTAAAAAATAAAAAAATACAAAAGAATGGAGGGGGTTCTTGAGGAGTGGGGAACATTATGATTTGACATATAGTACACAATGGCCAAAAGAATGTACTAAGTTTTAAAAATAATAAGGATTATTTAGAACAGTGGTTTTTAATCTTAATATGAGAGGAAGAATTAAATGTTTATCTGGGCATTTAGTAGTTTTGAGGGGTAAGAGAGTTCATTACTTTCATCAAAATTTCAGTAGAGAGTAATTTAGAACAAATGGGTAAGTTTTGATTTTCATACTTAAACAATCTCTTCTTATTCAGAAATTCTCTTCTCAAGTATGGGTCAAAACAAAACCCATGAGTTCATATGACACAAAAAAGAGAAAACCAAAAGCGATATAAATAAAAACACAAAATAAAACCAGCTCCTCACTGTGTCATAGGAACTAACGAGGACATACTCCTTATTATGAAAATTGGCAATTTGAAGGAAAACAGTTAATTCTGTTTTTCTTTTATAACTTCCATTGTAGGATGACCAAGTAGTTCATATTGATAGGAGAAAGTTATTCTTTATAGAAGATCCCATGCTAGTAAGTAGAAGAAATGATAGATTTATAAAATTATGATTTTGCATTTCTTAATAATATATTATTCATCATATGATACCCATCAAGTTGATGGGAAACTTTACAGTAGAGGGATTTGTTTCCTAACTGATAGATAACAATTGAGTTTCAAGCAGCACTTGTGAAGTATTTTTGCCAAAAATGTTTCCTTAGTCCAACCAAGCCTTCATAAGTAACTTACAGTTTATTAGGAATATGAAGAATAAAAACAAGTTAAAGAATATCGCAAAACCAGAATGTAGGATAATCTATAGGAACCTTGATCCTGTTCTTTTCATAAGTCAGTGGCATAAAAAAAAGGAGAGAGAGACTTAAAAGATAAAACTGTGGCAGAAAGAGATGTACCTGTTAGGTCCCCCTTCAAGAAGGCACTGTTGCCTAGCTTTGAGTAGTGTGGCTAGCTGACAGCTTCCAGATGTGAGTTCCTGTAGGATGTCCTCAGCTTTTCTCTCTGCTCTAGCTAATGAGCTGAACAAGAATGTGGTACAAGGGCTGGCGATTTTTGCCAGGACAGGGTGCCTCTAAAGGGTAATCTTTGCTCCTGAACTTCCTGTTGGACTGACAGAAATTTTGTTACAATTGCACCATTGCTCTATGCCTCCCCCTGTCTAAATCTGCTTTCTTTTTATAATTCCTAATAAATTAATGGGCTCTCAATGTCTACTGATGTATATTCTTTCATGAGATGTTCAGTCAGGTGTGACCACAAGAGGGGACACAGGAGACGTGCAGGAAAAGTTTACTATACACACAGTACTAAAGAGAGAGTCACCACACACCACAAAGAGGGGGTCACACAGGAAGCAGGGGGAGAACTGAGGGACCAGGCTCAACCAAGTAAGTGGGGAGAGAAGGGAGAGGGGGTGGGAAGAAGGTGAACTTGTGGGCAAATGCCTTTATTAGGAGTTGGGGTAGAGTCCACTTCAAAAAATAGGAGGGGATTTCCTTGGTGCATTTGAAGTCATTAGGTCACAGTCAATGGAGGGAAAGAAGGGGAGTTTGTGGCAGGGGCCAGCCTTTTTACACTGGAGTTCTTGGTCACCTGGGCAGGGTGCTCACAGCCTGTTTGTGGGGATTTGAGGTAGTAGGAAAATAGGAAGTTTTAAAACTGACAATACACCAAATTACTCCTATCTTAATACCGTCTTAGTTCTTCCTAGAGGTATAAACGGGTATAATTTCCAATGGCAATGTGAGGACCTTATGTGAATTGGAATCAAAACTAAATGTGATAACCAAGAGGGTGTGTACTCTGAAAACTGTAAGATGTTGATGAAAGAAATAAAAAAAGACACAGATAAATGGAAAGATATTTCATGCTCATGGATTGGAACAATTAATATTGTTAAAATGTCCATACTACCCAAAACAGTCTATAGAGTCAATGCAATCTTTATCAAAATGCCAGTAGTAGTTTTCACAGAGCTAAAACAAATAATTCTAAAATTTGTAACCACAAAAGACCCCAAATAGTCAAAACACCCCTAAGAAAGAACAAAGCTTGAGGCATCATGCTCCCAGATTTCAAACTATAGTACAAAGCTATATTAATCAAAACAATATGATACTGGCACAAAAAAACACATAGATCAGTGAATAGAATAGAGACCCTGGAAACAAACTCACACTTATATGGTTAAGTAATCTACAACAAAGGAGGCAAGAATACACAATTGGGAAAATATACATGATAAATGTGTTGGGAAAACTGAACAGCTATATGCAAAAGAATGAAACTACCATTTTCTCACACCGCAAACATAAATTCAAAATGAATTAAAGACCTAAATGATTAAAGACCTGAAACCATGAAACTTGTTAAAAAAAATGTAGGCAGTAATCTCTTAGACATCAGCCTTAGCAACATATGTAGGGCCATGTCTCCTCACACAAAGGAAACAAAAGCAGAAATAAACTATTGGGACTACATCAAAATAAAAAACTTATGCACACAAAGGAAACCATCAACAAAATGAAAAAGCAGCCTACTGAATGATTGAAAATATTTACAGATCATATACTGATAAGGGGTTAATATCCAAAATATACAAAGAACTCATACAACTCTATGCCAAAAAACAAAACAATCCAATTAAAAAATGGGTAGAGAACCTGAATAGACATTTTTGTTTTTCCTTTTTTCTCCCAGGATTTTTAGTCTTTTTTTTTTTTAACTTTTAAAAAGGTTTTTAATTTTAATTCTAGTAAAGTTAATTAACAGTGTTATATTAGTTTCAGGTGTTAGAATATGGTGATTCAGCAATTCTATACATTATTCAGTCCTCATCATGACAAGTGTACTCTTTAATCTCCATCACCTGTTTGACCCATCCTCTCCCACCTCCCCTTGGTAAGTACCAGTTTGTTCTCTATAGTTAAAGACTCCATTTCTTGGTTTCTCTCTTTTTCCCCTTGCTCATTTTTTTTGTTTGTTTCTTAAATTCCACGTATGAGTGAAATCATATGGTATTTGTCTTTCTCTGACTGATATATTTTGCTTAGCATTATACTCTCCAGCTCCATCCATGTTGTTGCAAATGGCAAGATTTCATTCATTTTATGGCTGAATAATATTCCATTGTGTGTATATATATATGTATATACCACGTCTTCCTTATCAGTCTGTGGACACGTGGTGGGCTGCTTCCATAATTTGGCTATTGTAAATAATGCTTCAGTAACCATAGGGATACATATATCTTTTCAAATTAGTGTTTTTGTATTCTTTGTGTAAATACCCAGTATTGGAATTACTGAATCATATGCTGTTTCTATTTTTAATTTTTTGAGGAACCTCCATACTGTTTTCTACCATGACTATGCCAGTTTGCATTCTCACAAACAGTGCACAAGGGTTCCTTTTTCTCCACATCCTCATCAACACCTGTTGTTTCTTGTGTTTTTTATTTTAGCTATTCTAACAAGTGTGAGGTGTTATCTTGTAGTTTTGGTTTTCATTTCCCTGATAATGAGTGACGTTGAGTATCTTTTCATGCATCAGTTAGCCATCTGTATGTCTTCTTTGGAGAATGTCTGTGCATGTCTTCTACCCATTTTTAATTGGGTTTTTAGAGTGATGAGTTGTATAAATTCTTTATATGTTTTGGATACTGACCCTTTTTCAGATATGTAATTTGTAAATATCCTCTCTCATTCAGTGGGTTGCCTTTTAGTTTTGTTAATTGCTTCCTTCGCTGTGCAGAAGCTTTTTAATTTGATGTAGTCCCAATAGTTTATTTGGCTTCTGTTTCCCTTGCCTCAGGAGACGTATCTAGAAAGATGTTGCTATGGCCAATGTCAAGAAAAATTACAGCCTGTGCTCTTCTCTAGGAGTTTTATGATTCAGGTCTCACATTTAGGTCTTTAATCCATTTTCAGTTTATTTTTGTATATGGTGTAAGAAAGTGGTCCAGTATCATTTTTTGCATGTAGCTGTCCAATTTTACCAACACCATTTGTTGAAAAGACTGTCATTTTCCCATTTCATATTCTTTGTCAAAAATTAATTGACCATATAATCATGGTCTCTGGGCATTCTGTTCATTTCCATTTCTCTATGTGTCTATTTTATGCCATACTGTTTTGATTACTACAGCTTTGTAGTATAACTTGAAATCTGAAATTGCATTATCTCCAGCTTTGTTTTTCTTTTTCAAGATTGTTTTGCTATTTGGGGACTTTTGTAGTTCTATACAAATTTTAGGATTACTTGTTCTAGTTCTGTGAAAAATGCTGTAGGTATTTTGGTAGGGACTGCAGTAATCTGGAGATTGCTCTGGGTAGTATTGGACATTTTAACAGTATTTGGCTTCCAATCCATGAGCATGGATATGAATATCTTTCCATTTGTGTCATCTTCCAATTTCTTTCATCACTGTCTTATAGTTTACAGAGTACAGGTCTTTCACTTCCTAGGTATTTTATTATTTTTGGTGGAATTGTAAATAGGATTGCTTTCTTTCTCTTTCCATTGCTTCATTATTAGTGTATAGAAATGCAATAGATTTCTGTATATTGATTTTATATCCTGCAGTCTTTACTGAATTCATTCATCAGTTCTAGTAGTTTTTTGATGGAGTCTTTCAGGTTTTCATGTCCATCTGCAAATAGTGAAAGTTTGACTTCTCCTTTACCAATTTGGATGCCTTTTATCCCGTTTTCTTGTCTGATTGCTGTGGCCAGGATTTTCAGCACCATGTTGAATAAAAGTGGTGAAAATAGACATCCTTGTCTTGTTCCTGATCTTAGGGGCAAAACTCTTGGTTTTTCACCATTGACTATGATGATATTCACTGTGGGTTTTTCATATATGGCCTTTATTATGTTGAGGTATGTTCTCTCTAAATTTACTTTGTTGAGTGTTTCTATCATGAATGGTGGTTGTACTTTGTCAGATGCTTTTTAGGCATCTGTTGAAATGACCATATGGTTTTATCCTTTCTCTTATTGATGTGATGTATCACAGTAATTGATTTGCAAATAGCTGAACCACCCTTTGATCCTGGGAATAAATCCTGCTTGATCATGGTGAATGATTTTTTTGAACGTATTGTTGGATTTTATTAGCTAATATTTTGTTGAGGATTTTTGCATCTATGTTCATCAGAGATATTGGTCTGTAGTTCCCTTTTTTGGTGATGTCTTTTTCTGGTTTTGGTATCAGGGTAATGCTGGTCTCATAGAAAGAACTCAGACGCATTCCTTCCTCTTCTGTTTTTTGGAATAGTTTGAGTAGAATAGATATTAACTCTTCTTGAGATGTTTTGTAGAATTTACCTGTCAATCCATCTGGTCCTGTACTTTTACTTATTGGAGGTTTTTTGATTACTGATTCAATTCCATTGTGGTTAATCAGTCTGTTCAAAATTTCTATTTCTTCCTGATTCAGTTTTGGAAGGTTATATGTTTCTAGGAATTTAGCCATTTCTTCTGTGTTGTCTAGTTTGTTGCCATAGATTTTTTCTTATATTCTGTTTGTATTTCTGTGATATTGGTTGTTATTTCTCCTCTTTCATTTTGATTTCATTTATTTGAGTCCTCTCTCTTTTTTAGATTTATTTTATGTATTAGAGAGAGAGAGCGCAGTGGGAGGACAGAGGGAGAGAATCTTTCAAGCAGACTACCCACTGAGCATGGAGCCTGACACAGGGCTCAATCCCATGACCCATGAGATTATGACCTGAACTGAAACCAAGAGTCAGCCGCTTAACCGACTGAGCTACCCAGGTGCCCTGTCTCTTGCTTTTTTTTTTTTTTTTTTTTGATGAGTCTGGCTAAAGGTTTATTAATTTTGATCTCTTCAGAGAACCAACTCCTGGTTTCATTATTTGTTCTATATATTTTTTTAGTTTCTATTTCATTTATTTCTGCTTTGATCTTTGTTACAATTTCCTTTCTTCTACTGGCTTTGAGTTTTGTTTGTTTTTCTTTTTCTAGAACCTTTAGGTGTAAGGTTAGGTGGTTTATTTTAGCTTTTTCTTGCTTCTTGAGTTAGGCCTGTATTGCTATAAACTTTGGATGGCTTTTTCTGCATCCACAAATTTTGGACCATTGTGTTTTCTTTTTTTCTTTTTTCTTTGTCTCCTGGTATTTTTTTATTTCCTCTTTGATTTCTTGGTTGACCCGTACATTGTTCAGTAGCATGTTATTTAACCTCCATGTATTTGTGCTCTTTCTTGTAGTTGATTTCTAGTTTCATAGTTTTGTGTTCAGAGAAGATGCACGGAATGACTTAGATCTTTTTTAATTTGTTGAGACTTATTTTATGGCCTAACCTGTGGTCTGTTCTGGAGAATGTTCCATGTGTAAGTACTTGAAAAGAATGTGTATTCTGCTGTTTCAGGATGGAATGTTCTAAATATACCTGTTTTGGTCTATCTGGTCCAGTGTATCATTCAAAGCCATTGTTTTCTTATGATTTTCTGTTTGGATGATCTGTCCATTGATGTAAGTAGGGTGCTAAAATCTCCTACTATTGTATTACTATTGATATCCTCCTATATAAAAAAGAATGAAATATTCACAAAAACATGGAAGGACCTTACACTAAGTGAAATAAGTCAGAGAAAGACAAATACCATATGATTTCACTTGTATGTGGAGTCTAAAAACAAAATAAATAAAAAACAGAAACAGACCTATAAATACAGAGAACAAACTGGTGGTTGGGTGGTTGCCAGAGGGGAGGGTGGTATGCAGATGGGTGAAATAGGTGAAGGGTTAAGAGATACAAACTTCCACTTAGGAAATAAATAGAGTTATGGGGATAAAAATTACAGCATAGGGAATCTAGTCAATAATGTAATAACTTTGTATGGTGACAGATGGTAAATATACTTATGGTAGTGAGCCTTTCATAATGTACAGAATTGTCAAATCATTATGTTGTACACCTGAAATTAATATAATATCAATTATACTCCATTTAAAAAAATCAAATGTGAAGCACATTTTTAGTCAAAGAAATTTGAATATGAGCTGAGTATTTTACTTTCTAAGGTATTAGGTTAATTTGGTTATATATGATAATGGTATTACAGTTATATGAGAGAAGATTAATATTTTTTGGAGATATATACTAAAATGAGTGGTGAAATAAATAAAAATGGTTTAAAATACTGGTTTAAAATATTTTTCCTAAGAATGAGGGGCAGATAAAAAATAGAGAAATAATCTTAATAATCTTGGTGATGAGATCATTATATTACTTGTAGTATGGTGATTTTAAAACACTAGGACTAGTTTTTGGGCATTGAATATGTGACCTTGGGTGAACTGATGATGAAGAGATCAAGCAATGATCAAGAGTGCATGAAATGGAAAAAAGAAATGAGAAGATGGGTAGTTTATAAAGAGAGAAGAATGATAGGAAGCTGTTGGAAATAAAAACATAAGTATTCTTACTTATTACACTAACAATTTGAAAAGATGAATTACTATAAGGGAGAATACATATGCTTTGAAATTAAAGGACCTAGACTTTATTATTACCTACAACACTGATAGATCATCTCTCGGAATAAATTATTTAACTATATTGAGTTTCAGTTTTTAAAAATACAAAATGGGTAATCTCAGGAAACAAACTGAAGGTTGCTGGAGTGGTGGGGCGTGGGAGGGATGGGGTGGCTGGGTGATAGACATTGGGGAGGGTATGTGCTATGGTGAGCGCTGTGAATTGTGTAAGACTGTTGAATCACAGACCTGTACAAATAATACATTGTATGTTTAAAAAAAAAGAAGATAATAGGAAGGGAAAAATGAAGGGGGGAAATCGGAGGGGGAGACGAGCCATGAGAGACTATGGACTCTGAAAAACAAACTGAGGGTTCTAGAGAGGAGGGAGGGGGGATGGATTAGCCTGGTGATGGGTATTAAAGAGGGCACGTACTGGATGGAGCACTGGGTGTTATACACAATCGTGGAACACTACATCAAAAACTAATTATGTAATGTATGATGATTAAGATAACATAATAAAATTAAAATAAATACAAAATGGGATAATAACCTCTACTCTTCTATTTTATTATCAATATTTGTAATAAATGGACAAAAATGCAAGGTACAACATTATATACTAAATGAAATTGATATTTTTGTGGGTCTAAAATTTGAGTATTGCCATCTGATCGGTTTTAATTTATTATAATCTCAATGAGATAAAAATATGCATAGAGTGTAAAAAAAGAAAGAAAGGAATTACACAAAACTATTTATAGTGATTGTCTTCAGGAGTTTTGGGTGGTTTTTTTTCTTCATATTTTATTCCTTCATATTTATTTCGTATTTTATTATTTATTTTATTTTCTAGGTAGTTAGAATGAACATTATTTTGTTAATTAAGGGAGAAACTTTAGGAAAAAAAGATCATGTTCCCTTAAATATAAAGGTACCACACATGATAATATAAAAAGTTCTTTTAAAAATATAAAGTACTATACAATAATAATAGTTAATACTTTACACTTATTATGTATAAGTACTTTACATACATTATTTAATCTCTGCAAGAACACTGTGATTTTAAAATGATGCATGTAAAGACTGAGGCACAGAGAGGTCAAGCACCCTGTTCAAATTTATCTGGCCAATAGCACAGTTAGAATTTGAACTCAGGCATTCTGGAACCCAAATCTGTCCTTCTAACAATATAAATGTAGATGAGAATGACACCCTGTTATTAAGACAAAGGAATGAGAATGTGGAATGATATGTTTGTAATTATCAAAAAGCATTTTATTTTTTTATTTTTTATTTTTTTTAAAGATTTTATTTATTTATTTGACAGAGACACAGCGAGAGAGGGAACACAAGCAGGGGGAGTGGGAGAGGGAGAAGCAGGCTTCCCGCTGAGCAGGGAGCCCGATGTGGGGCTCGATCCCAGGACCCTGGGATCATGACCTGAGCCGAAGGCAGATGCTTAACGACTGAGCCACCCAGGCACCCCTCAAAAAGCATTTTAGAAAACATATTGTGATATTCTTCACCTTTTCTTGAAGCACAACCAGCATTTAAACTCTCTTTTTTAGCAGAAAAGTATAAATGTAAGCAAATAGAATTCCAGTGCTTTTTAAGACTACCTGAAACCTCTCACTTCATTGGCATGTGTTCAAGCCTTATACTTATTCATTTAGCCAACGAACATACTTAGGGTAGCCCTATTCCCTGTAAACATGCTGGCAAACTATATTTTTCTATTTCTGTACAATCACAATGATGTCCTATTCCATCCTCCTTACTTTTTTCTCACTGTGAGAAATGAACAGAGCTATTAAGAAGTCACAGTTGATTGATATTAATTCCACATTTTTCTTTTGATGCCTGCTCTCAGGAGTGAGTGCTAACAAGCACTGAAATGCAGAAGGAGAGACAACAAGAAGGTGACCAGAAATGCAAGCTCCATAATCAGCTCCTCAAAACTTGAGAATTGAAAGGATTTTTTGAGAGCTTAATTACTTGAGTTATAGAGGGCCAGTCATCTTCTATATTTTATTTAATGTCATTCATCATATTTTCCACCATCCTAACTTTATAAAAATAGAAACAGAATATCTAGATTGTCTGAAGTCATGAAATGAAATTGGAATATAATTCAGATATTTCTAACAATCGTAATTGTATTTGGAACATTAAGGTCATTATTGTGATCCTTTTTTATGCTGATTCTGTACATACACTTTACTATCTTTTTTGAAAATGTTTATAAAGCATCGTAGTATACCGAGTTATAGTATGGGTCAAGTCATATTCCTCCAAGAATATGTATAACCAAGAATATATATAAATATATAATCCAAGAATATGTTTTTATTCATATACATAAAATTTAGAACATAATAAAATCATCTGACATGCTTATTCAAAAGCATATTTTGAAACTTCACCATCAGAGATTCTGCTCTAGTATATATGATGTATGGCCGAAGAATTTGGTTAGTCAGTTTAATTTCCATTATTTCCAAAAAGAAACCTCATTTCTATTAAGCTATCACTCTCCATTCCCAACCTCCCTTTAGGCCCTGGCAATTACTAATCTACTATTTTCTATCTGAATTTGCCAATTTTGGACATTTCATATAAATGTCCACATTTTATACAGTCTGGATTTTTTCATCCAGCTTCTTTCACTTAGCATGTTTTTGAGATTCATCCGTGTTTTAGTATGAATCAGTACTTCATTCCTTTTTTGTGGCTGAATAATATTCCATACTATGGATATAAATAAAGCTTTTTTTTAAATCTGTTCATCAGTTGATAGACATTTGGGTTGTCTCTGCATTTTAGCTATTATAAATAATCCTGTTCTGAGTCTCAATGTACAAGTTTTTGTACATACATGTTTTCAGTTCTCTTGGGTAAGTAACTAGAAGTGGAATTTCTGAGTCATATGGTAATTCTATATTTAACTTTTTGAAGAACTGCCAAACTGTTTTTCGTAGAGGTTGCCCCATGTTACATTCCTACCTGCATTGTATAAGGGTTCTAGTTTCTCTACATCCTACCAACACTAGTTATTTTCCAGCAAAAATAATTACCTCCATTCCAGGAGATGTGAGGTGGTTTCTCATTGTGGTTTTGGTTTTCCTAATAACTAATGTCATTGAGCATCTGTTAATGTGTTTTTTAGATATTTGCATATCTTCTCTGGAGAAATGTCTGCTCAAGTCTTTTGCCTCTTTTTATTACAATTGGGTCATTTGTCCTTTTGTTTAGTTCAGAATGTTTTTATATGCTGTGTATACTAGACCCTTATCAGATATATGATTTGTAAATATTTTCCCTTGTTTTGTGGGTCATCTTTTTTTGTTGATACTGCCCTTTGATGCAAAAAGTTTTAATTTTGATGAAGTACAATTTATTTTTTGTTATTGTTGATTGTGCTTTTGATGTCATGTTAAGAAATTATTGCTTGACCCACGGTCACAAAGATTTAAACCTATGATTTCTTTAGAGAGTTTTTATACTTTTAACTCTTACATTTAGATCTTTCATCCATTTTTGAATTCATTATTATATATTGTTTGAGGTAGAGGCCAGCTTTATTCTTTTGCATATAGACATCCTATTGTCCCACCAACAATTGTTGAAAAGACTATTAACTTTCCCCATTGAATGGTCTGTGCACCTTTGTTGAAATCAATTTGCTGTAAATAGATGAGTCTTTTTTCTTGACTCTCAATTTTATTTGATTGCTCTGTCTATCTTTATGCCAGTACCACATTGTTTTAATTACTGTAGATTTGTAGTAAGTTTTGAAATTGGGAAGGGTGAGTCCTCCCACGTGGTACTTATTTTCAAGATAGTTTTGGCTTTTCATGGTCCTTGAAATTCCATATGAATTTTAGTACCAACTTATCCATTTCTGAAAAAGAAGCAGGTAAGATTTTTTTTTTTTTTTTAAAGATTTTATTTATTTATTCATTAGAGACAGAGAGAGAGAAGCAGAGGGAGAAGCAGGCTCCCAAGGAGCAGGGAGCCCAATGCGGGACTCGATCCCAGGACCCTGAGATCATGACCTGAGCCGAAGGCAGACGCTTAACCATCTGAGCCACCCAGGCGCCCGAAGCAGGTAAGATTTTTATTGACTGCTTTGAATTTATAGATCAACTTAGGGAATATTGGAATCAAGGTAATACTGCCTTCAGGGAATGAGTTAGGAAGTGTTTCATACTATTTTATTTTTTGGAAGAGTTTGTGAAAGATTGGTATTAATGATTCTTTATATTTTTGGTAGAATTCACCAGCTAAGCCATTTTGGACTTTTTTTTTTTTTTTTTTGAAAAGTTTTAAAATTGCTCAATCTCTTTAGTTGATATAGGTCTATTCAGGGAGTCTCTTTCTTCTTGAGTTGGTTTTGGTAGTTTTTATGTTTCTAGGAATTTGTAATTTTTCTTGAATTTAATTAGTATACAATTGTTCATAATATTTCCTTATATTCTTTTTATTTCTGCAACATTAGTAGCAACGGTCTACTTTTATTCCTGATTTTAAGAAGCTGAATCTTCTCTCATTTTTCCTGGGTAGTTTATAAATTGGTAAGAGAAACTAATTCTAAAGAAACATTACCAATACAGCCTTTATAGTAACATCTAGATTAGTGTTTGTTGTTGATTAACACTAACAGCTTAGCCAAATTGACACACATGACTAACCATCACAGTCTAACTAAAGGTCTTTTGGTTTTGTTAATGTTTTCAAAGAATCTGCTTTTGGTTTCAAGATTCTCTCTTTGTCATTGTCTTTTTAAAAACATTAATATTATAGTAATGTATTTAAATATAGAAATCTCAGTGAATTCTGTTTACTTTCATGTGTTTTAAAAATACTATTTGAGTAATAACTACCATTATAGAAAAATGAATAAAGGTTTTTTTTTTTTTTGCATGGTACTTTGAAAGGAGAGTAATCCAGTTCAATTTAGAGTAATTACTGGCTAGCTCAGTCAGGAGAGTGTGTGACTCTTGATCTCGGGGTAATGGGGTTCAATCCCCATGCTGGGTGTAGAGATTACTAAAAAATAAATAAATAAATAAGTAAATGAAATAAATAAGGTAATTACTGATAGGAAGGACTTCTGTTTGTTTTCTACATGCCTGACAGCTTTTTGGTTCCTCACTTCCTGCATACTGTCTTCCTTTGTGTGTGGTTGATTTTTTATAGTGAAATGTTTAAATTCTTTTCTCATTTCTTTTTGTGTATATCCTATAGGTATTTTGGTTACCACAGGATTACATTTAACATTCTAAAGTTATAACACTATAATTTCAATTTATACCAACTTAACTTCAATAACATACAAAACTTCTACTCCTTTAATAGCTCTGTCCCCATCCTTTTCTATTGTTGATGCCACAAAATTACATCTTTATACATGTGTGTCCAAAAACATAAACTAATAATTTCTTGATGCATTTGTCTTTAAAATTATGTAGGAAACAAAATGTGGAGTTCAAAACCATAGTTATAATAATGGTAACTTTTAGACTATTATTTGTTTTATTTAAATATATTAGTCTGCTAAATTATGTAGAAAACAAAAAGTGGAGTCACACACTATTGTTACAATTACGATCGTCCTTGCTTATATAATTGCCCATGCTTTAACCTTTACTAAGACCTTTATTTCTTCATATGGCTTTCAGTTATTGTCTAGTGTCCTTTAATTTCTTGCTGGGAAGGTCTAGTGGCAATGAATTCTTCATCTTTTATGTATCTGGTAATGTCTTAAATTCTCCCTCGCTTTTGAAAGATAGATATAGGATTCTTGATTCACAGGTTTTTTTTCTTTTAGCATTATGAATATAGCAGCACACTGCCTTCTGGCCTACAGTTCTGATGAATAATCTGTAGGTAATCTTATGGAGGATCCTTTGTATGTGACTAGTTGTATCTCTCTTGTTGCTTACAAAATTCTCTCTGTCTTTGGACAGTTTGACTGTAATGTGTCTCAGTGCGGGTTTCTTTGAATTCATCCTAATGGAGTTCATTAAGCTTCTTGGAAATTTATAGTCATGTCTTTCATCAAATTTAAGATGCACAAGTAATAGAGAACATGAGCAGGGAGCCCAACACTGGGCTCGATCCCAGGACCCCGAGATCATGACCTGAGCAGAAATCAAGAGTTGGCCACTTACCCAACTGAGCCACCCAGGCGCCCCTATTTTTCACCATTTAAGTTTTAACCTATTTGTATCTTTATACTTAAGTGTGTTTCATGTATACAGCATATAGTTGGTTCTTATTTTTTTTTTTTTTAAGATTTTTTTAACTTATTTATTTGACAGAGAGAGAGAGCACAAGCAGGGGGAATGTCAGGCAGAGGCAGAGGGAGAAGCAGGCTGCCTGCAGAGCAGGGGGAGCCTGATGTGGGACTCGATCCCAGGACCCTGGGATCATGACCTGAGCCGAAGGCAGTCGCTCAACCAACTGAGCCACCCAGGCGCCCTGGTTCTTATTTTTTTATCCTGACAATCTGCCTTTTAATTGGGCTATTTAGACTATTATATTTAATATGATCAGTTTATGGGCTATATTTTTTTTTTATTTTTTATTGTTATGTTAATCCCCATACATTACATCTATGGGCTATATTTAAATCTACTATCTTGCTATTGTTGTCTGTTTATTCTGTCTGTTATCTGTTGAATATATTTGTACCCCACTAAATGTTCTTGAGCTTTGTCCTAGAATGAAATTATTTGGAACCCATTTTATCATTTTGTCTCTTGTTTTTATGATTTGTTAGATGGGCCTGGAGCAGTTCTCTGTCTGGGCTTAGTTATTCCCCTCTTCTGAGTTTAGCTCCTTCTCTGTATTCTGCACAGTAGTCCATGAGCTATGTAGTTTATTTCATCTAGCTATTGGAAACAAACACTATTCCAGGCCTTGTGTGAGCATCAGGCATTGTTACCTCTAATCATCTTGTGTGTTTCTTTCCCTGGCCTTATTTAATTTTTTTTTTTTACATGTATGTGATAATTAGTACTCAACTATTGCACAAAAATGTTTAGAGCGTGAAGTATACAAATAATTTTCTGTAGGTTTATTTTTCTTTTGCATTAGTCCACATCCCACAAATCTAGAAAAAACAGCCTGCTAGACAATCTAGTGCTCCACTGTCAAAGCAAAATATTAACTCATAAAATATGTTTTAATAACAACAATAAGCAGAATTTGCTGTGGCCTCAAAAGTAGCAGTGCACTACTACCTCTCTCCATAGGTTTCTGCGACTCTTCAAAGTCATTTATATTTATAGCCAGTGCTCAGATTTCCCACTTTCCATTAAAGTGGCTTCTCGTTACTTGATTTTCTGCTACTTTTTATCTGGCCAGTGCTAATGGCATGTTAATAATCACAACAAACACTATTACTGGTTCTCTTTAATGTGTAATATGTTGTCTTAAGGATTATATATACATGGTTTTATTTACTCCTCAGAAGCCCTATTTTAAAGTTGAGAAAACAGAGAGGATGAATGACTTGCCTAGGGTCACACATAGTTGGTAAGAGCTCAAACTTAGTTTAATTCTAGAGTGCTTACGTAGGATAGGGCAGTGGTAGAGTACTACTCTTAGCTGCTACAAGAAATAATAATGACAATTAACACTTGTGTGATTGTTACTACATGTCAGAGTTGTTCTTAAATTTTTAAATCACAGATATTAAATTATTTAAAGGTGGTCTTACAACTACCTGATGGATATGGGATAGGTTCTATTATTATCCTTATTTTATATATGATGAATGGAGGAACAGATAGGTCATATACCTAGGAAGTGGCAGAGCTGGGATCTGAACCCCACATTTTGTTTTAGGAGTTTATGATCTTAACCTTTTTCTGTGTTGATTAGATTAAATGCTACCACACAATCTGCTGGTTTCCATTTTAGCTTTTATTTGTCTCTGTGGTTTTTGTGTGATTATCCTGTAATCAGTAACTGGCCAAGGAAACAAAGTTTTCATATTTTTCTATCCTTTTCATCTTATTTCCTATTTTATTGACTTGTTTGGGAAATGGCAGATAGCTATAAGGTCATCTCAGTTAAGATCACCTCTGACCCACTTTAGCTTTGTGTTACTGAGAAGTCAGACTGCCCCTTCCCTTGTGTGCTGTGAGCTGTTTTATTTGTCCTCTATTTCGGCTAAGAGATAGTGGGACATGTTTTCCAAATGAGGTACACACACACTATATACACACATACAAGTTCCACAACAAACCACAGTGGGGTGTATTAATAAAGAGTATAAATTATAATATGTGTATGTGTGTAAAAAAACATCACCTAAGAATGATAATACATCAGAAGGTGTTTTTGGAAAAACTAATTCTTTCAAAAGATTTATTGTATTCCCCTTTAATCCAGTTTATCTTTTTTTCTGAAATGTATTTATGCCTTAGCACCTTTATAGAGCCTTTCTGGACCCACTTCCTCTTGTCAGATGCATGTAATAGCTCTTCCTATTATTTATTTAGTCTTTCCTTGTTCCTCTTATTAGACTCTAAGCCTCTGAATACAAGGAGCTCTTAAATTAGTGCAATAATAGAAGTTAAAAGCAACCTTCAATTCACTTAGTAAAGGCTGGGGAACTTTAATGTTTGTGAGACTATGACTTTGATCTATTTGAAAATAAATTTCTGACAATTCTTTCCCTCCCATACATCATCACCCTCCACATCCTGCCACAGTTCTTTCCTTTAAGTTTCCTCCTGGCCCACTGCTTTATTTTCTCTTTTTTATGTATTTGGAGCTTACAGGTTCTCTACTATTTGTAAGTTAGACATTCTACCTGTGTCATAAGACTTTTAACCTAAAAATGCTATTGAAATCCAGAAATCATTCCAAAAATGAAGTTTAAAAAGTAAACTCAATTCAGTGTGATTCAAACACTCTCACTTTGGGGTCTCAATTAGTTCTTGGCCTTAAGACATATGTTTAGGATCATCCATCAATTTCTTTGTGACACAGAAACTGCACTTCTATTCTATTAGCAAGAGAGAATTCAGGGAGAATGGGAGTTTTGAACTTGAGAGTTGGAAGAGAATTTGAGACTTCTTAACTTGCTTCTAGGGAGAAACTGTCCTAATCCTTACTAGACAGCTGGGTGTATGTCCCATTTTTCAAGAGAAGGAAACTCAACTCTGTAACTCATACTAACATTTATTAAAAATTCTCCAGGCCTGTCACTGGAGAAAGATGACAAATATTACCACAGCCATGTAATCTAGGTCAACATCAACAGTCATGTTGGTTATATACACCCTGGATGTGTTGAGAATGGCATTTTACCTGTGTGACCTTCCTTCTCCAAACCCATAACCCCACTCTAACCATGAGAAAAGCATAGACAAGCCTAAATCGAGGGACATTCTACAGAATATATAACCAATACTCCCCCAGTCTGCCAAGGTCATCAAACATAAGGAAAGCCTGAGAAATGTCACAGCTGGGAGAGGCCTAAGGAGACATGACAACTAAGTGTAATGTGGTATCCTGAGTGGGATCATGGAACAGAAAATGGTCATTAAGGAGAAAGTAATGACATCCAAATAAAGTGTAGATTTTAGTTAATAATAATGTATCAATATTGGCTCCTTAGTTGTGACAAATGTACCATATAAGATGTTAATAGGAAAAACTGAATACAGAGTACATGAGAACTCTATGCTATCCTTGCAACTTTTCTATAAAAACTGTTCTAAAATTAAAAATTTATTTAAATATAACAAAATCATCCAACTATAGGAAGGTACTTTTTCATTCAGATTCAAGAATACTTTGATGCAAGCAGAAGTACAAGTTTGTCCTGTTTTACTATAATGACTAAGGCTGTTATAGAATTCTGGATTACAGTAAATATTAGTATTTGAGTTTGTTACTTTTCTAGACCTTTGAAAACCCAGAAGGGATTAATTAGCATCTTAGCCTTTTTAAACTAAATCAATTGTCCCTTAACTTTTAGCAATTTCTATGAAACTAGGAGTTCAGTTATAGTGAAAAATTTCTTGTTCATGATTTGTAGTAGAGAGAGTTAACATCAATGGAATGGATAATTACTTCTAAAAATTTTGGGAAACAATATTGATATGGTCATTTAACATAGGTTAGAAATCCTGACACTTCTTGAAGTGATGTCCGAAAAATAGCACACTACTTAATTTTTGTATAATCAGAGCCATGATTATATTCTGTCTTAACCATTCTAAACTCCTTTTTAAGGACTTGTGCCCTTGTACTTTTAAAGTTTTGTATAGACACTTCTGCTTTGATCATATTTTATTCCTAGAATGCATGTAGTTTATGTTGGTTTATTGAAGAGTCTACTTACAAAGCCATCCTGACACATCATACTTTCTCTGCACAAATAATGTAAGGGATAGCAATTGTATATGTTATATATTGTGGCTCTGTGACTATTTCATTTAATTTTTAGGATTGCCCTTCAAATTTTATCTTTCTGACAAATGGATTAGTAGCACTTTCAATACTTTGTATACAATTTTCTGCTACTCAGAAATACATAAATCCATTTATTTGACCTTCATAATGAGGCAGAGTTGATACCGTAAGGTTAATGAGGCAATTATTCTTATAGAGAACATCAGTCATGAAAGCATAGTTTCTTCCTCCCTTTAATATGCACATTAATTAAAATAATTTTTGCTTTGCTATTTGCATTGATAAGTGATCATCAATGACGGGAGGGATAATTAAGATTCTAAGTATCTCCATTGTGATTTTGGGCCCTAAGTTTCATGGTATAAAACTTTTTCTGGTAAAATATATACTTTCATACTTACCCTCAGTAACTTGATATATACTTTTTTCCATTCACTACAGAGGCAGAAGTAATGGATGTTGCTATGGCAGTCTGTCTGTCAGTTATGTGGGGAAGAACATACACCGAAAGTATTTTCAGAATCTGCCCTTGACTACTACCTCAGATACAATTCACTTGGTTAGGCATGACATTTAACCATAAGCTAATAGGTTCAATATTATTTATTGAGTTTTCTTTCAGATTAGAGTCTATTTTAGGGCATAGTAAACATTATTTTCTCTTAACATCAAAATATACTTTTATGGATATACCAATCAGAACATAGATCCTGAATAACTTTTGTACTAACACAAGATGATTCTATCAGCAATGAACCAGCCAAACCTGCGGGTATGTAAATTTATAAAAAAGTTTAAATATTATTTGGCTTGTATACAATAACTTCTTATATTAAACCTAAACCAAATTTAATTATTACAGTTTAAATATATATATATATGTATCTATAAATGTATTTAGAAATATATTTATACACGCATATTGAAGAGAAAATATAATGTGTTTGCATCTGTAACTTAGAGGAATGGAATAATTTTTCTCCAGTTGACATTTTTTATTTGGCAGAATGCTTAAATGAGGCATTTGCTTGTGAAAAATGGGGCTTAAACATAGCTGGGAGGGCTGAGAAGAAAGACAGGCAAACATTAAATTATTCTTCATAATAAAATGAGACTTTTCGAGTTTCCTACAGAAGGTAAAGAAAGGGGAAGTGGGGGTTGGAGAGTGTCACTGAAAGGAAGGTGGAGAAAGGAGGCCAACAACCCAAGGAAAGCGGGAGAGCCTATAGGGCAACGAAAAAGATGAAAGTGAAATAAGAACGTACCAAGGTAAACTATATTCTTTACAATTTGCTTATAGTAATCCGTATACTAATAATACTCAGGTATTAAAATAAACATAGATTTAAGATAACCAGAGCGAATATGGGGGAAATGCATTCTTCTTTTCTAAATAAAAGTAATGGAACAAGAATTTTAAAATCTATTTCTGTCCAACACTCCTACATTAAAAAAAAATTGCACTATTTCTGTGTATCTCCCCTCTAGACACCTGCATCTTCCAATAGTAAATCATTAGCAACCTTATGAAGTGCCACAGAGAATGGGTTTTGTGGTAGAAAGATGAACATAAAAGGAGAAGCTGAGAGCAATCAAACATCCACTTAGGAAGCAGTTTTACCTATGGGAATCTTCATTGGGTGCCTTTATTTCAGTTTGATTACTGCCTTTACTGTTTCCTGGAGAACAAAGCCCTGATTTCTAGAAGTATGCTTTCTCTCTTGAGCACATAATTTCTGAGCCCACGGGTATCTTATAGACATTAAGTACACTAATTCAGTGGACTCAGACAATTTTGTATTTCTGAGTTTTTTTCTAGGTGGATTCTAAAGATTTAGGGTAGCTTTTTTCTTTGTAAATATATAAAGTGGTGTAAAAATAAATTTGCATCATTATGACTATCTTGTAGGATACCTTTCTTTCAAGAAGCTCAACAGAATTTTTGGTGTGAGTCACATTCATTTGGGGCCTCAATTACAGAGTAGATACAGTATGTATATTGAATTTTATTCTGGTGCCCCTAAACAGTAGCTAATGTCCACAGGATTGTGGAAAGAATCACTGGGGGAAAAAAAAGAATCATTTAAGTTTATGAGATAAGACTTATAAAAATACCACAAACTATAAAGTGCATATAATTATAACTATCCATGCAATCTCTTCTCATCACCTGATAAAACACATTTTGCCTTATACTATAATACAGAATACACTAAGGTATGGGAAACATACCAGCATAAAAAGATTGTGTACACATTGTGGTATATAAGGTGGTAACTATTTCTAACATTAAATCAGATAACCCACCTAACCTATTAACTGTTAGGAATTAGATTTGAAGTCCTGGGCTTGGGTATAGGCTGTCATTTAAGTTTTCTGAATTTCAGTGTCCTTTTCTGCTGTACAAGGGCAGGCGTATCTGCAAGAGCAATTAGAATAGATAACCTCTAGGATCCCTTCCAGTTCTGGTGTCTTATCATTTGAGGACTAACATGTATTCTATAATAAGTAATGAGCTTCCAAACTATAGTCTAGTTAGGTTTGGGGAAATTTCCCTTATTTCTCTAAATATCTTGGCATTTCTGTTAGGTAGTATGGCACACTATTTTTAGTTTGAGACATGTCTATTTAGAGAAACTAAGTGTGTAATTTGCTTATGTTTATGCAGGATTGAATCACAGATGAAATTTCTTTTCTTTGTACCTTATCTTAACATCTTTACCTTTCTATTGGGTCAGGATTCACTAGAGGGAACAGAAACCGCCCTAGAAATTTTAAGTAGAAAGATAATTATGTGCTTAGGAAATCAGTGAAAGGGCTTGAAGAAGCAGGGATTATGCTAGGCCTTTAAGTGTGACTCCCAAACACATGGAACCCACACCCATCAGGGGAGCTACCATCGCTGCCAAGTTGGAAGTTGGGGATGCAGTTGGCCAGTGAGAGTCTCAGTGCTGATGCCGTGGTCTAGGGAATAGGAAGCTGAAGTGGGGCCACTTTTGTGACTATTGCTGCTGCCACTGCCACTACAAAGGCCTCTCGGTACCCAGCTGCCACCTCTGCTGGAAGCTGGACACAGGAATGTTACTGTAGAAAAACCCTAGTTCTCTGTACACCTGCTTGCTAGCAGAAAACAGCCAGAATGAACATGAAATTAGCTTCTGCCTTTTGTTCATTCTCCAAATCCCGGGAGATGGCATCTAATTGGTGGAACCTGAATCACATCCAGATCCTTAGCTGCTAGGGAATCTGGAAAACATAGTTTTTACTTCCCAGTCTCTGGAGCACAATGAGAGACTGGTTCTCAAAGTGAGATCCTCAGAACAGTAGCATTAGCATCCCCCTTGGAACTTATGAAAAGTGCACATTTTTGGCCTACCCTTTACCTGCTGAATCACAAACTCTGGGGATGTGGTCCAGCAGGTTGTGTTTTAACAAGCCTTCCAGATACACTCATGCACACTGAAGTTTGAGAACCACTATAATAAGGCAAACTAGAGACAACTGGAAAAGGATGCTGCTTGCCATTGAACCATATTTAAGAAATATGTCAAGAAACACATGTCATAACACACAGGTAGTCCATAAAAGGAAAAAGGAACATTAATTAGGAGTGCTGAAAATTTAAATCATAGTTCTGTTTATATTAGCTGATTGTATTACTAGAGTTGTAGGGCCTTAAATTCTTACTTGTAAAATGGGAGTCTACTGTGTTCAAGAAAAGTGATTTTTATGTTTTGTTTTTGCTTTCCATTACTTAATATCTTCATTAATACACCATTACCTGGCACATGCTAACTTTAAGAAGTTAGCTTCCAAAACCCCTAGCAGAAGAAACAACAAAACTTATTAGCTTTTTATTTTATTTTATTTATTTATCTTGGGGGGGAGAGTGGGAGAGAGAGAGAGAGGGTGAGCGCGCGAGCGGGAGAAGGGGCAGAGGGAGAAGGAGAGAGAGAATCTCAAGTGGACTCCCTGCTGAGTGCAGAGCCTGACACGGGGCTCGATCTCATAACCCACGAGTTCATGGCCTGAGCCGAAATGAAGAGTCGGTCACTTAACCGATTGAACCACGCCCGGTGCCCCAGCTTATTAGCTTTTACATACTTTTTCTGGAAAAAAAAATTTATTACAAGGATATTTGGATTTAATGTTTCTTTTCAAGCCAAATCAATAAACTTTCTTGAAAAGTAGACAGTTCTGTTCATACTAAGAAGGCATAAATTTGTTTGATGTAATATATTGTTTTCAAAGAAAACAAACTTTCATTGCTAGAGACATATATATATATATATATATATATATGTCTAATTTCCGGAATGTGAAAATTAGAAAAAAAGTGAAAATCTCCTCATAATCTTACCACTTAGAGACAAAATGAAGTTAATCCCTCTTCCCTCATCCTTTTCTTCTAATCCTCTCTTTCAGTAGGAACTACTACAAGACCAGAATTTTTGATGCTTATATAGGTAGATCCATTAAGATAATAATTGAACAGTTAATGTATTCATTCATTTGAAAAAAGTACTTATTTTTAGGAATTAATGTACTCTTTTCAATTACCAGTTCATTAGTGGATTTCTTTATGAACCAGTAGTTATTTGTGATGGCTGTATGATATTTTGATTATATGAATGTAACTAATTTATTTAACTATTCTCCTTCTCACTGCATATTTATATTTTTCCAGTTTTTTTTTTTTTTAAGATTTATTTATTTTATTTTTAGAGAGAGAGAGCCTGGGCAAGCGCGGGGAGGGGCAGAGGGAGAAGGGAAGCAGACTCCCTGCTGAGCTTGGAGCCCTCCATGGGGCTCTGTCCCTTGACCCTGAGATCAAGACCTGAGCTGAAACCAAAAGTTGGACGCTTAACCCACTGAGCCACCCAGGCACCCCCAGATTTTTTATATTGAGAAGAACAATGCATTTAATATCTTATACATACATTCTTATGTATTGCTCTTTTTATTTTGTAGGCTAAATATTAAAAATATATTTACTGAACATCACATTAAGAAATATTAATAGGTTTTACTAAGTTATTCTCCAAAAAGATTGCTCCTATTTAAACTGTCAATGATAGTGTACCTTTTGAAACTTTATTAACAGTTATTAATATTTCCCTTAAAATGAAATCTATATGGTGTTTAATTTTCATTTCCTTAATTAGATGTAAGGGTGAACAACTATTTAAAAGTCTACCAGTTATTATTTTAATTTTGTGAGTTATTTGTTCTTATCCATGACTTATTTTTTTTCTATGCACTATTTTTCTCTTTTTCTTTGTAAATGGGAGTTTTTTAGTATGTTTGGGACATTAACTACTTGTTAAATGTATTGCAAATATTTTCTGTCAGTGCAGTGATTTAAAATTTTTTTATTTTATTTTTTACCATAGGTTAGCTTTAAATTTCAGGAAGTTAAATTTGTTAAAATATTTAATGGCTTACAGGGCGCCTGGGTGGCTCAGTTGGTTAAGCGACTGCCTTCTGCTCAGGTCATGATCTCAGGGTCCTGGGATCGAACCCCACATCGGGCTCCCTGCTCGTCGGGAAGCCTGTTTCTCTCTTTCCCACTCCCCCTACTTGTGTTCCCTCTCTCGCTGTCTCTCTCTCTGTCAAATAAATAAATAAAATCTTTTAAAAAAAATATTTAATGGCTTTTGGGCATCATGCCTTGCTTAGGAACCTGTTCCCATCTCAGGACTAGTTTTTAAAACTACTTAATATTTAATTAATTGTAATTTTTTATACTTTGATAGCTTCACTTCATACATTATATCTTTAAACTGCCAGTATTTTGTAGTGTACATTTACTTGCATGAATGGATAGACAAGATCATTTATTAAGTAATTAATTTGAAATGACATCTTAGGATTTACTTAGCTCTCATATACTGTTGGTCCTGTACCTTACTTTTCTAGTCTGTTCTTCTTGTGTTTATTTCTGTCAAACTTACTGTTTTAATGACTGTAGTTCTTTTTAAATGTTAAATGATGACTTTGAACTGGCAGACTAGTAGAACCAATCTCATCCCCCTTATCTTTCAACAATCTTTAAGAATTATGTGTGTATGGCAATTTCTAATGCATCTGAATTGTCATTTTTTAAAAAATTATTTGAATCACTGTTTTTGCAGGGTTAACTGTAAATATTAATTGACTTTAATCAGAAAAAGCAAAAAACTCTTATATAAATACTTATTTATAAATCCCTGGGAGTGCCCCTACTATAATGTTTTCAATTTAACAGAGGTTATATATAAAGAATATTTTCAGCAATGTATCTTCTCAAGGAAAACCAAAAAAATCAATAACATTTCAACTACCTGACTAAGAAAATGGAGTTGTCCTTGTTAAATTCTAAGCTGTTATTTAGTAGTGTTCAGTCTTATTAAGAGCAAGTCAATAATACTAACTTCTAACAAATGTATATTGAGCACCCATAGGATATGTGTACACTGCAAGAATTCTCTGGAGGACAAAGTAATTCTCTAAAGAATTCTCTGGCTTCCAAACTTTTCAATAAAATCATTACTTATTTCTGAAAAGCTCAGATCTGGTAAAACTATATTGCCATATATTTTTCAGGAGAGGAAATTCAAGGGGTGAGAGTGGGGAATTCGAGGACTGGAAGTTCTTTCTTGAGATATAGTCTTCTGCCTCACTGAAATATGGGTTCTTCTTGGATCTGATCCAAACTGAAATTTATTAAATAACTAACATTTCATAACTTCCAATTCTGTGGCCATCCTCAATGAGTCAGTGCTATGGGTTAGCAATTAATCTATTAGGTTGCAATCACCTTTTCAACTGATTTATATTAGAGGCTCCTAGTTTTCTAGGATTTACATGTTCAGTGTTGCTGACTTTTGCATGATTATTTGTGGTTAATTATTTCTTCCTAGTATTTTATGTATATAATTAGTTAGATTGACATTGTCATAATTAGAATGATGATATCAAGGAAATATTAATATTGCCTGCTTTTGAAAAAGCCAGAATATGAGATAAATTATTTCATTTAAAAATAAATGGGTAAATATAACTATCTCATTTTTAAGGAAGATAGTGTAGTTTTTGTGTGACATTATGCCATAAAATAAAATCTTTAACTTTGTATCTGGAAAAAGATCTAAATAATTTTTAAATCATCAGATAAAAACTATTTTTGCTATTTGTTAATCAAAATGCCTGATTTTATAAACACTAATAGATGAACAAGTTAATTCCAACCATGATTTATGCAATATACATGAAATTTCTTTGATTTGCGTGTCTAAATATGCTGGTATGAATCACAGTATTTTTTAACTTCTATTTTTATTCAACTGATGTTTTCAGTTATATAATCACACTGTCTTGCCCATTGTTTGTGTGTCTTCCTCTATACTTTTTACAAAGATACAACCTCATTAAAATGCTATTTTACAAAATCAGATATAAATACAGCTCAGATCGTGTCTCCTAAAACATAAGTACATACAGTGAAATCTTGATATAAGACAGCTTAAACAAATGGTGTTTTTACTGTTCTTTTACAGCATTATAAAGAATTTCTGTGAATATCCATGTATAATCCAAAGGTGGGGAGACAGGGTAGATGAATATTTTGTAAAAAACAGAAGTTTCTTAAGAATCATTCCTTTCTTTGGTAAGTAGCTTCAGTAACCCTGGGTGAGATCAGGACCTGGGGTAGGTGGTAGTTTAAGGTCCGTTGCATTGAATTGTGTTTATTGAGCATCTACTGTCTGCCCATCTCGGCATGCTGTTGTTGTACTTGGGGAAGTTTTGAACAGAGATTAAGAGAATACCTTCTCCTCTTCCTACCAAAATCAATGATTTTTGTTCACTTTGCAGTGATTCAGAATTCAAAGAGAGAAATTAAAACAGTGTTTCTCAAGCTTTAATGTGCATAGTAATCACCTGGGTATCTTGCTACAATGAACATTTTGATGCAATAGGTGTGGGGCAGGCCTGAGATTCTGCATTCATCTATGTTCTTTTCTACTCAAAATAATGGGTAATAATCCTATCCTATATTGCCTTCAGTGGTGTCTCAGCCCTCTACTGGTGAAGTTTCTATCTTGTATAAAAAGGAATTCCAGAGGACACTACCCCTCTTCACCCAGCTGTTTTAGTAAGTGTGGTTAGAGATCAAAGTTTTAGAAATGACTTTGTCCCTGCTTCCAAAGGGCAAGATGAACTGATTCTGTCTTTATAACTAAGGTGATGAAAGTGTAACAGGGAAATCCAACATTTCTCTTCTCCTTTGGGAAACTAGTGGGTTGGCTTCCTCTATTTCCTAATGGACGTATTACGAATTAGAAGTCATGCATAATTTTTCAGGACACAGAAAAAGATATAAGAATTTTTTAGAACATGTCATACCTTCATTTCTTGTGTTGAAACTTGAAGTAAATGTTTTTGGAATTAAGCACTGAAGGCCTTGTGCTATTACACTGTAGGAGTTTTAGTGGGAGTTTACCTCACAGAGGAAGGAAGAGTGACCATGTGGCAAATAGCCACTGAATCACCTTTGTTTACAAGTGCAGAATTTTCAAAGGTCTCCAGGATATATGGGAGAGGCAAAAACAAACAAAACGGAAGTAATCACTTCTATATGATATATTTAGTCTAGCTACTTTTTTAAATCTTAGCTATAAGATAACCTATTTTTTATATAAACTATTAGAGTCTGGGTTGAAGGACAGAGCATACCATCCATTTGAATGCACAGAAAATTTGTCTAATGATTTCCAAAATGAGAATTTAAGTTGATCTTATTTTAGTTCTTGCTTTGTGATTTGCTTGAAAATTGTCATTTGGTCAAATCTAACAAAGGCTGAGATTTCCCAATCATTTGGTGAAAAAAGAAGTGACATTTCCTGAATAGTATATTTATTACCCATGGTCCTTTGTCTCATTGATCCTGAGCTTTCTCTATTAATCACATAAATAAACTTCTTTCCTATATCTCCTTTTCTGTGTCCTCATATTTAGCAATGGATTACCTTTGAATTTATCTTAGTCATAATAATTATCCTCCTTTATATAGTAACCATCAGTCTTGTTCCCCTCCTTCTCACAATTATCCTGATTTGACCCCTCTCCTTTGTATCTCTCCTTTACTTCCAATTTTATTATTTTTACCAATCAAATCCCAGGTCCTTAGTTTTTTCTCAGATATTCAGATTTTTTCCAGAAGTAACACAGCATTTTGCTTCATATGTATTTCTACCTGTAACTTTATTATATCTCCTTCCTTCTTAAATTATTGTGGAGATTTCCTTTCATTCCTCTCATATCTCATTCTAGCATAAAATGATTGTCGTGACTATTATCTTCTGATTTTTTAGTAAATTGATTCCTTGAGAAATAGGATACCCAGAGCTTTATCAGATTCATCTCAGATGCCATAAAGGAATATTCATTTTTTAACTAGAGATTTTCTTTTCTACAGGTAGCATGAAAATCTATAAAAATGGGGTCAGTTAAAAAAAAAAAACACTACCACAAATGAATGAACTTGCACCAACTTCTCTCATCCAGATGAATGGAATTCTCCTCTTTGGTAAAGTCTCAATATGCTATTCCTATCGCTGATAGGTTATAAAACTGACCTCCTTTATGTAAGAAAGATTCTAGATTTTTCAGTCCTTTCATATGTGAAATTGCCTTGAGAATCAGCATTTATGTGTAATGTATAATTCATACCTCATTTTCTTCGTAACATAGTTTTGAGTCCATTTTTAATAAAAGATACATCTAAATAAGATAATTAAAGGTCTATATTTAAAATTCAATGAAGAAACATGTATAGAAAATATAGAGGAATTAAATCAAACCTAATATTCCATTTATTTAATCATCAAACATTGTCTAATAATACCCATTGTCTGGTAGGTATTCATTAGGTACTGGATCAGAAAATAGAAGTAAAGGATATGTTATAGATCCCAATTTTCAGAAGATCAGAATCTAGGAGAAAGAGACAAAATTAATTAAATTCCAATATGTTGAATGCTGTGTCAGATACATATGAATATTGCAATGCATGGGGTCAGAGGATTTGACTTATGCTTCATTTAAAAAGTCAACCTATCTTGATTCTCCTATGGGACAATGGCTGTCTTGGCTATATGTAAAGATGAGGCCCACTAGATACTTTAATGATAAAAGGAAAAATACTTTCACTGCATCTTATGAAAAAATATCCTTAGTTATTTGTTTTGAGCCTTTTTATTCCAGTATATGAATACATATGTGCCAGGTGTTTCGATTAAATGAAGGAAAAGCCAGGTTCAGGCTTCTAATGCTCTTAAAGACTGATGAAAATTGCTTTGAGTCATAGTCAGAAATAGTTTGTCACCACTGTACCTCCTAAGGAAGTTAGTTGTTTTTGGAATTTTATCAGATTTGAAGGAAGCTTGTGATAACCTTTATTCTGCTTTAGGATTAACCTGTGAGTGGACTGTTGCTCTGTAAAGTAAGGTCTGGATTAACTTTAAGAACACAACAGCAATAATGTTAGAGACAGAATTGCCAAATTGTTTCTATTTGAGAAAAGTAAGGGTTGAAGGATGTGATTATGGAACATCAGGAGACGCTGAATCGGATGGATTGTATACTCATCTGTGGATGCCACCTCTCTTGAATTCTAGGAGTGGTCCGTAGTACTACTAGAGTTTTCTTTCTATCCAAGAACAAGACTCATATGCATAGAATTGGTTAATTCAACTCCTCATTATTGCCCCTGGCATTTTTTGCAAAAAACGACCTAGCTTGTTTTGATCCTTGCCTTTATTTTTTCCATTCTAATTCATACTTCCAAATGATGCCATTATGGTCTCTAAGGCCTCTCTACATATTAGCACCCTGTTTGCCTTCTGAAAGCCCAAACCCTCTAGCCAGTCCTTGATGACTCTTTATGTTCTGAAATTACCTTACCTTTACAAATTTCACTCCAAGTACCCCTCATCACCCACTGGATATTCTGTCCCAAAGGTAGCTATTTACCATTTGCCATTGACACCTAGCATGTCCACATTTTCACATTTATGTTTTTGTTCACATGATTCCCTCTGTACCTCTTTATATGTATATCCAAATTGTACATCTCTTTCAAACTTTGGCCCAAATTTAGGCCTCTGTGCAGACTTCTGGTATTTCAAGTTGGAAACAAACTCTCTATTCTTTAATAATTAGTAGGTAAGAATAGAACTGCATCTGTATCTCTTTACATACACCCACTGCTTTCTTTGTAACGTGAAAATTGTGTATCTAAGTCCTGTTCCCTTTAAGATTCTTAGGAAAAGATCTGTATCTTGTTCATTATTGAAATGGTAATAATAATAGTTAACATTTATTAAGGGCTCACTCTGTGTTATTTTAATATGTTTGATACAACTGGGCAGTAAAGATTACTGAATAAAAAGAGAGTCTACTTAAAAATACAACTAGAAGATGACTAAATTAACTGCTCCATTCAGTGTGAGACTTACATTATCAAACTTGGTGCTTATAACAGACCTGTAAGACAAATATTACTATCCCATTTTAAATGGGAGGAACCCAAAGCTCACAGAGTTCAGAAACTTCCCCAGCACCACATGTATCTGACTTTAGATCCAAACCCTCGACCATTTTTCTATATTGCTGCTTGTGTATTCCCACCTGCATTTTTGTTCCCTTTTGCCCCTTGGGTTACATATGCACTGCTCCCCCCCACCCCCCGCCCCGGGAAGTGCTCATAAAGATCTCTTGGATAAAAAAAATGAGTGACTCAAATAAGAAAGATACATATTTAAGGGTTATATGTTTATTTATATCCAGGCTGCAAGATGGAAAAATTTCATTCTTTGTACATGGAAGATAATTGATATAAAAATTTCTCTGTGACACCTAAACTGTTAAGATTTACACCAGAGTTCTGAGTTGTGCTTTTTATTACATAAAATAGGAGAATTATAGTCTTTCAAAATAAATTTACTTCTTTGAAATTTTTAAGAGCCTCAGGAAAAAAGAATGTGGGGACTTCATTCCTCAGGAGAAAGATACTAGACAGATGTAAATTTTTGTAAAAGATCTTTCATTTAATGTCTGATCTAAGCCTTGGCCTATTTGCCCTCAGATCACTTTCTTCTTTCTTCCTCTGTTCTAAATCATGGTGCTGATCTCTGTAGAATATGTTTCCCAGGCTCTCCTGTCACTGGGTTCTAGCTGTGTTTGGACAATGGGAGATATTTGAAGAAAAGAGAAAAGGAGAAGCTAGGGTATTTCTTGCCCTCTCTATCTGTCTGAAGTGGCAGTCTGTACTAGCTGCATCTCCTCTTTGGCTCTCGTTTCTTCAGACAGGCACATTAAGGTTTCAGCTTCTACCAGGTGACCCTGGCCCCTGGGCTCTGGTAACACCATCCATCCTTTGCACCTCCAATTTAGAGATGGACCATCTTCCAGTAATTGCTAATCTCTGGGTTGCTTTACTATCCTGGTCGGCTTCTTAGGAATTCTATCACCCGTGTACCAATCCTAGTATGAAATCCCTTCTTTTTATTTTATTTTATTTTATTTTTTTAAAGATTTATTTATTTGACAGAGAGAGACACAGTGAGAGAGGGAACACAAGCAGTGGGAGTGGGAGAGTGAGAAGCAGGCTTCCTGCGGAGCAGTGAGCCCCATACAGGGCTTGATCCCAGGACCCTGGGTCCATGACCTGAGCTGAAGGCAGACGCTTAACGACTGAGCCACCCAGGCGCCCCATCCCTTCTGTTCTAAATACTAATAGTGGGTCTTCTTTTTCTGATTGGATCCTGATTGATAAAATGTCCTATGAAATAATTGGTAATATTATTAAAGTTGACAAAATTTTAGATTTAATGCTGGGAAAATTTTAAAAATAATTTATGTATGTTCTCTTTCATATATGAAGATAAACTATATAAATATAGGGCATGTTGTTTTCTTTCTCTCTTTAGAAGAGAAATATTAAGTTAGATTTATTCTCACATTGCTACTTTGTCACCAACGGTATATGATGATCCTGGCATAGCTGACCACTGTCAGTGATATAGTCTAGGATGAATGGAATGGAGTTATCTCTACTATATGGGAATCAAAGGTATTGCTTGAAGCCTACCAACAATGTATTTGAATCAACTGAACTAGTTAACTAAAATCATCCAGTAATACACACTAGTAACATAGCATTGACAATGAATGATTTAGGTCAACAGTAATCACGTATTTTTAATTACACTTTAAAATCTGATTCAGCAAGCAAAACTACCCATCATTGTACTGATTATGACATGTAGCATATTAGCTAACCTTTATTTTGCTTCCTGTTGTCTTAACTGAACAAGACCTTCATCAAACAGACAAACCAGAAGGAACTCAACTATCATTTTATTTCCTCTACAATGTATGCATTAGATGTTGGGAAATGTTTATATGCATATGTTCTTAAATGTGCCGCTATGACAGAAGCAATGAAAGGTCATAACTTTGGTTGAAAGAGGGGATATCTGAGATCGTTTCTTTCATATTTATACTTTAATTTTGAACAAGGGTGCAGAACACTGTAAGGTGCCAAAGATCTATATTTTTATATTATGTAAAATGGTTTTAATACAGTTTGGTGGGGAATATTCGCTAACAGATAGAAAAGACATCCATTAAGAAATACTAATTATATGACTATTAAATTAGGAGTCATTACCCAAATTAAAATTTTCAGAGAAAGTGGTGGAAAGAGCATTAGATTATAGTATTGGAAGACCTGGATTTGAGTCTTCATTCTGCTGCCTGACTAGCTGTGTGACTTTGGGCAAGTCCTTTTGTATATCTGAGTTCAGGTTTCCATCAGTAATATTGGAATCATACCAGTGCTACCAGGCCAATAGTAGTTTATTCTGATAAACACATTCAGTGTCTCTAAGCAGATCCAAAGATTTGCTGAGTTTTAATGAGATGGAATGTGGGTTATTTTATCTTATTTTCTTTGTAATATGTCTAAAAGTAGATGTGTTTGAGGCTTATGGCATTCTCTCATTTTTTTTTTTTTTTTTATATTCTGAGGATTACTCTTCCTGAGAATGAATGGAATCCATGAACATTTCTGTTTTCATTACCTTGTTCTATTTAGACTTTTTTTTTTTTTTTTTTTATCAGTTTTAGCAGTTATTCTCTAGTCCTGCTTTACAACTTTGCTTTTCTTTCCATGTCATGAAGATGACTTTGCAAGAGGGGCATGCTGCATTTCACATTTGGGAGATAATCTACTGTCATGAAAAAATTATCAAAACCAGAAAAACGGTGTTCGTTTTTTTCCTGAATCTGAGAAGTGTTAAATGAGAAGATTTCTCTTTTGATTACTTTCTTCTTGTTTCTGTTCTTTAGCAAACATAATGATGTTAAGGAGTTATACCAAAATAGCCCATTTTTGTAATTTCTTAAGTACATTATTTTGGAAGCATCAGAGCTGAATTCAAACTTCTTTTAATGACATACATATTTAACTTCACAACTAATTCTAAAATGTTTCTTCTTCTAAACAGTATATTATAGGGGCGCCTGCGTGGCTCAGTCGTTAAGTGTCTGCCTTCGGCTCAGGTCATGATCCCAGGGTCCTGGGATTGAGCCCCGCATCAGACTACCTGCTCAGCGGGAAGCCTGCTTCTCCCTCTGCCACTCCCCCTGCTTGTGTTCCCTCTCTCGCTGTGTCTCTCTCTGTCAAATAAATAAATAAAATCTTAAAAAAAAAAAACTTCTTTAAAAAAATAAATAAACAGTATATTATAAATCTGAAAATATGACTTACAGTTTTTTCAGGTACACTTTTAATAAAAATGCTATATTTACTGCCTGATTGTAGAGTATAGTTGAATATATTCATAAATTTTCACAAGCACTCTTTAAAAAGGATTTTTTTTGTAACATTGATAATTTCATTAGTATTGCTTGCATATTGGGTTATATTTCTCTTAAAACAGGCACAGTTGGAATTATACTTATTTCTAAATAATAGTTATTTTTATAACAGCATTGGATGAACATTTTTAGAAAAGTCGAAAAACACTGAAACGTTTATAACCAAAACCATTTGAATCTGATTCATTTATCCTTGGGGGATGGAAATGGGTCCTTCCCAATGTGTGTGTGTGGGGGGGAGGTTAATATTCATATTTCTAAATAATATAGTAATGACCAATAATTCTAATATCTCCATTTTACACATTATTTGCTGTCCTTCAGTGTGGTATGTGAGGATTTTGTTTCTTTGTACTATAACCCTTTTGCCTCCTTCCATAATACTTGAATTTTTAATTGAACTTTTTGTAATTTACTGGGCCTACATAAATATTGTTAATTGCTAAGCCAAACAATGTATTTTTATTAAATTTTCTTTTACAATTTTTTTTTCTGGGCATTTGCCCCCCTTTTTTTTTTCCATTCACTAATTTTTTGTGCACTCAGTTTTTATTTTTTGCACACAGCTCAGCAACTTCTTAAATGTAATTGTTTGTAGAGTTGAGTCCATCATATAATCTGTCAAGTAGAGTAATTTATCAGATTCATTTTCCGAGAGGTCTTGCTCCTGGATTCCTCCTGCTTCCTGGGCTAGCTTACAGCAGTTATTCTCTAGGCCTGCTTTACAACTTTGCTTTTCTTTCCATGTCTGGGAATTCCTTTTACCTTTCTCTTCTATTGAGTCCCCAGTTTCCTAGATCCCATTATTTTTCTTTCTTGGTTTTATACTCTAGATTTGAGGGTAGGTAGTCTCTAGAAGATTTCACTGAAAGGATGCATGAGAGGTAAATGTTTGAAGGCATTTCATCTCTAAAAACATTTTTATTTTGCCCTCACACTTGATTCACAGTTTATCTGCATAAATTTGGACTAAATCTCAGTTCCTGCCAGAGGTTTTTGTTTCTGAAATTCCAGATATGCCCTGTTGTCATTTCACCCTCAATGAGCCTTTTCAGTTTGGAAAAATTTTAGCACATTGTAATTTGTCATATAATTTTTTCAATCTTTCTTTCTTTCTTTTTTTTTTTTTTTTTTTACATTTTTTTTTCTGTATTTTTTTTCAGAGACTCCTACTGGTCAGCAGTTACATCTCCTGTAATAATTCTCTAATTTTTGTATGTTTTTCTTTCTGATTTCTTTCCATTTCTTTACTTTTATTCTGTCTTTTTTATGAGATATTCTCAAGATCTTGTATCCCTTTGTCTTCTAATCCTTCTTTTGGATAGTAAACATATTTTATCTGTGCTTTTAAAATGTTTCATTTTGAATAGCATTCCGATTTTGTTGCATAGATGTAATATTTTATGTTTGGGGAAATTAATTTTAATTTTTGACTAATTTTACCTGATCAGTCACCCTATTATTTTAGATGCCTCACATTTCCCCATTTTTTTTGTTAATTTTGGTGTCTGTCCTTCATCTAGGGGCTTTCCTCAAATATTTGGCATCTTTGGATGTCTGTGAATGGGACTCTAAGAAGCTGGTTGGAGATTGTGTATCTAGACAGGGCTGTGTCCTGGATACCATGGGAGTGATGTTGGCAAACTTGCCAGATTTTGGCCTTTGAGAAATTCTCAAGTGCCAGTATCTGTTCCTTTCTGGGATTTTTCAGTTCCTTTAGAAATGTTCCTCCGTTCTGCTATTTTAGGAGCAAGCTGGTAGTAGGGGTCTCAGCACTGGTGAAAATCACGTTTTCAGCCCAGAGTCTGGCCGCTACCTGCACTGTGCTGATAACCTTTGTGCTACCAAGGAGCCCGCTGCTAGATGGGGCCGAGCAGGGTGCTGGGAAGCCTGTGGGATCATTTCTGCTCTTTCAAGCCCTTCTGGTTCCCTCCTTTTGTGGTGTCTGACACTGCCATCAGGCTTGCCATTTGGGTTCTGAGCTGCCAATGCTTGTCTCTCACTGGTGCACTTCTTTCTTCAGGCACTTGATTTTCAACTTCCTTTGCAGTGCTATTGAAGTTGTGTCTTAGTTTTCCATCTTTTTCAAATTTTCTGATGTTTCCTGTTCTCTCATCCATGAGAGTTTACATGCCATAGAACTCGGGGAAAGAAAGAGGGATAAGTTTGCTGCATTTAATGGAAAGTCTATTTTTACACTTATAATACTCCAGTCTTACATTTTAGAGCACAAAAAAGGGAGATAAAGAATCTCTCAAATGCATCAGTGTATTTTAAAATTGCATTTTTAGTTGTTCTCCTAGTTCAGAAATATTTTAAACAAGGCATATATGAACATTTTCATTTCAAAATGTAACTTGCTAGTTTATCTTCAGGTATTGAAAAAAGGCTATAAGTCCAAGCATAATAATGAATGTCTGTAACCAATGTCTATAGCCATAGTTTATAATTTAAAAAAATATGGATCAATAAGGCATGGGTTAAAAAAAAAAGTCAAACTGTTTCTCAGCAAAGATTGTAGATTTCTTCTTTAAAGGATAAAATACTTCATGAACTTTAGTCTTCTGATGTCAAAATCAGTGCTAAATTGTGCCAAGTTAGTTCAGTGACAACATTTAGTCTTAGATGATTTTATCTAACTCTCATCGAGAATTGGCCTCATGAGCCTCTTGGATTTTTTTTCTCTCAGTCTTATCACTTAGTTTAGAAAGTACAAAGACTTCATTCCAGTGTTGGAGTGTGAAAGAATGAGATAAAGATCAAATTACCTGTACAAGAAAGAGAAATGGATGACTTATCATGTTTTCACATTCCTAAGGTTTCTAGGTGAAATTTCCTACCATAAATGTCAGTTAAATAAATGTCTGAAACAACCTGACTTTTCTTTCTTTATTTCTTTTTCTTTCTTTGTTTCTTTGTTTGTTTCTTTCTTTCTTTCTCTTTCTTCCTTCCTTCCTTCCTTCCTTTTCTTTCTTTCTTTCTTTCTTTCTTTCTTACTAGGAATGGCATTAGAATTATTTTGAATTATTATGAATTATTTTGCCTGTGGGACTAAGTTACAGACAGAGCCCTAGAATTTGTTCTATCACCTTTATACTTTTAGGAGTGAAATTTATTTAATTAAAATGATTGGAAAAGGCTCACGGAGGTATTAGCCATTTAAATAGTGAAGAAGTAATAAATAGTCTCTTAGAAAAATTTTATATTCTGAAACAATCATTTAATTTTGTTTCATGACTTTTTCTCCCTTCCATGAAGAAATAGCTTATATAATTTTCTGTGATGAGTTTTAAGGCAGTGTTAAAAAAAAAACACAGAAAAAAGGAGGTAATAGCTGACCACATATTGTTGCCTCTCTGGCTACTCATTTCATAGCATATGAAGGCAGGTATATCATACCAGAAAAGATATATACATATGAAAGAAAAAAACCCACACATTTAAAATAATTTTAAAACCAAAGCCTACATTTGCACTTCTAAAGGTGAGTTCTTAGGGTATATATTTTGTACCTATAAAAAATGTGTATCTCTGTCCACAAATTGTTTTTGATTCCTATCAGAGTAATGAATACTGCCAATTGAATATAAGGAAAACACCTTTTGTGATTGAGGCTTTGAATGTCTATCCTCATTCTTCAAATGCATTTGCATCTGTGCTCCTTACACTAGAAATAGGAGAGAACACATCTAGATGGACCCCAGACCTTGTCCCACAGCATCCCAACTTTTTTGTCGTGGAGTGATCTTGAGAGCACCACAGATAAATGTGTTACAAATGTTTTATGTCCTTTGGGAGAACTGTTCCTGGATCTCTCACAGTCCTTCCACGCTTATAATATGATGTAGTGCCCTTGATCTTAAACTGCTTTTGGTAGTCTCAGGGTTTGTAAATCAGAGAATCTTCCAGTCAACCCTCTCTGATTGATACATTCAGATCTTGGCACAGTGGGCTCTGCTCTAGCAGGGTTTATCTGCATATTCAAACCAGTCACGAATAGCCAAAGCACTGACTTAACATGCCTAAGGCCTAAAATAAATGAGGAGAGGCCCACAAAAGGGTGAGACAGCAAAACTAATGAGGACCAGGCAGGGAGTCTACAGAAAAGGATAATATACTCTACTTCTCCTTCATAGTCTTCTGATTAGTTTTTTATCAGGCTCTGGGAGCGAATTCTGGAGTATATATGCAACGAGAAGATGCTTGTTCTCTATAGACCAGCATTATGGGAGCAGTAGCTGGGGATTCTTAATATGAATGGGAATAATACAAACTTTGCAAGTTTTATACAACTTTGTGAATCTATAGAGTTTTTGAAAACTCTATCGTCTTATTACAGCAGGAATGCATCATTATGGTCTGGTAATTTTAGTTAGATTAAATAAACTCTGAAGCAAAGGTCAACATTTGGAATTTGTGGGGTTTTTTTTTCCCCTCAACATCCAAGAGGTAATCCAGTTGGTATTGTTTGAACCATTTTCTATAAGATGTAATTTCCTTATTTAATTGGTTAATATAAACAAAGATGCAAAGATTTAGCTTTCCTAAAATTCCCAACAATTTCAATTTCACATCAAATTATACTAGTTTGGAATGAAAATAATGTATCTGCAGATGGTGCTGAATTGCATAAAATTAATTACTACATGTGCAAGTTTTCAGTAATTAATTCCAGTGAGGCCTGTAAAAATCTATTGTGAGCAGAATTACATGCTTTTTAGCCTCTTCTTTTCCAGCCTGATGATTGCTCTTTCACTCTTGAGAACAAGTTAAAGTGACATGGAAGCTTAAAAGTCATTTAGGGAAAATATGGCATTGGGTTTCTTAGGGTATAAAAGAACCAAACTCTTGGGTGATGGCTAGTTCCCATAGTTCCCATATGCCTGTAGGTTTTCATTAAAGAGTGATTATCTCTTGGTGATAGGGTGGGGAAGTCAGTATTGGCAAACATATGCTATTGCTTTGCATATGTTTTCCAGCCATGCCTGGACATAGATTGACAGTGGGATTTGTCCAGTATTTTACTCCTTGGCCTTAACTGCTATGTAATGTTCATTTTTCCATCATTTTCTGTGGTCCTCATGAGTGACTGTTTGCAATACAAAAACTTAATTCATGTAATTGAATATTTTGAGTGTAATATTAAGTGTACTTTGTCTATAACAGTGAAGTTTCTGGGATCATTAAAGAGACCACTAATATGGGATAATGAAGAAACAGGAGAATTTCAGACTGACAATATTCAAAAGTGAGAGTTTTTCTAGGCATTTAGATACTATTTTGAATCATGTGCCTTCAAAGTCTTCATGAAGTTTGGGAATTGTGGAAACCTCTAAGCCATTCTCATCTTAGCCACATAGGATAAGGCTGTCTCTATTATGAAATCTGATGCTGGGTTTGGATAATATTTAAATAGAGGCATTTGGTGTAGTCACCATTTATTCATGTGAATGAAATTAAGTGAGTTAGATGAAAATATCTTAAATATAAGTTTGGAAGGCCCTTAAAGGCCTACTGCTCTTCAGAAGTTATGATGTATTACCTTTTAAGCACCAATATTATATTACTTTATGCACACATATAGCTATGATTCTCCACCCTAAGTTTGCAACAGAATTAACTTTTCAAAATAAATGTAATGCTTGCATCTCACCCTAGATAAATGGCACCCCCACACATGAACACTCATTCACTCGCACACACATTGCTAAGCTATTTCTTGGCTGTTATGCTTGAAGAAAACTGTACAAATTTTGGGGAGTGAAATTGCTTACTTATTTTGCTTTCTAAATACATGATTTTCATTCTAGACTCCATGAAACATTCCCTGGCCTACGGAGAGATTAGAATAAATTATAGAAAAAGTTCAAAGTTGAAAATAAATTAAGAGTTTCTACATTCAAAAATATAACTTCTCAGTAAAACAATAGACTCTATACCAGACTTTTGAGGAAGGATTGTCTAAATTTCTTTAACTCCCATTCAACTAATAGAGGGACAGACTTGGCAGGTGACAAGTTAGAGTTTTACATAAAATGGATCCACATCAGGAGAAAGGAAAATTCTTCTCTTTCTGACTCTGAGAGAATTATGAGCAAAAGAAAGAGAATTAGAAGAGCCAAATGAGCTTTTTTTTTTTTTCTTCTCCACGCTTTGAGGAAGAACATTATTGTCTTCCTATTTCCTGTTTGGTAGTCTGAAAAGAGACCACTTTGCAGTCAACAACTTGGACCCCAGCTACATCAAATAAAATTGGCATCCTAGAAAGGCTGGAAAGGTGGAGGTCCAAAAGTGAAGCTTTCCCAAGTTCCTCGGAGCTTCTGAGTGGTACTGAATGAACCCAGAAGTAACTGAGGGTCTGGCTAGGAAACTTGACAGAGGAGGAAACTGTGTTGGTGTAGAATTACCCTGGAGTGTGGCACAGACAAGGCCCCTTGAGCTGAGAGTGAATGGAAGTCAAAAATAGATGACAAAATTTAAGTTAAGGTCAGGTTCGAGAGGGAGCCACCAGGGGTCTTGCCTGAGCCAAAAGAAGAATGAGAAATCAGTTAAAGACTTCAGCAGAGGAGGCCAACAGGGCATCTAGTCACTTGACAGTCAGTGGACATTGCCTCAGTGACCCATGCATGCCAGCCAACATACCCTGAGGAACTATGCCAGGCTGCAGACCCTCTTGTACCCACATCATGAAGACATGCATGGCATACTCTTCACCCACCATGTACCTGAATGACATCTGAGGAAGAGGAGTTGGGGAGAGAGAGAAGTGCTGATCACAAAAAAACTATGCTAAAATTATTTCAGACTAAGTAATTAAGCTTTCAATTTATTAAGACTAACTGGGTTTGTTTGTTTGTTTCTGTTAGTCAGCAGATCAGGGCTTGGGAGAAAACCCAGATTTGTCCTATAGGAATATCTTGTCTGCAGATTTGGGTTGTAACATAAGATATATCTGATACATAGTCTTAGAAAAATTAGCTGACAAAAAAGGGAACCTATGCATATCCACTAATACCACATATTTGCTTGGAGAGTAATTCAAAATCATTCACTGAAACTGAAAATCCTTTTAAATTTGAATTTTAGCCACCTCACATATCTAACTACCTATCTCAGATATAAATAGAAATTTTTGAAATTTTTGCCAGATGCAGTGAATAATAAAATATCATTGATTTAGGGTCTAATTAGCCACTGTATTAGTCTTCTTTGGCTCCCATAACAAAATATAATAGACTGGGTGGCTTAAAAAATAGAAATTTACTTTCTCACAGTTCTGGAGACTGGAAGTTCAAGAGCACGGTGCCAGCAGAGTTGGTGTCTGGTGAGAGCTCTCGCTTTGGGTAGCAGATGGCTACCTTCTCACTGTGTGCTCACATGATTTCTTCTTTGTGAATTCACAGATCTCTATCTCTTCCTCTTTTTATAAGACAACCAGTTCTATAGAATTAGGACCCTGCCTTTATGACCTCATTTAATTTTAATTACCTCCTAAAGGCCCTTTCTCCAAATACAGTCCCATTGGGGAATTAAGGCTTTCATATATGAATTTTGAGGGACACAGTTCAGTCTATACCAGCCATAAAACACAAACATAGTATTTTTTAACATAGTTCTATCTAATTATACTTTATGTATATAAGCATGACTTTAGGCATTATAGGATACTGAAGTATCTTCTGAAGTATAAGCAATGAATTAAATTATGTCCAATATACTTCTTGTGTTAAATTGCTTTTTAAACTGGTAATTCATATATAGAGCATATGGTAATATTTGATAACTAGCATAGATAATAAGTTGGCCACCCCATTTCACTTTTTATTCATTCTGAGAAAATAAAATTCATCATGTTTTCACTTTGGGAATAGATCTAACTTATGAGCCATTAGAATGTGCTATAATGCAAACATTCATTTAAGCTAAAACTTTTCTAGTATGTAGAATAGCTAGTAAATAAGAAGCTACTTTATTTAGCCATACCCAGAATCATAACCAATAAATTAATTAAGTATACACAATTAGCATAATATTTTCAAACCACAATAATTATATGGTTTCATTTCTTGTCTTTATAAATCACATTCCCCAGCACTCTACCACCACTGCAGGCACAGTAATAGGGGGAAAGCAAATGCTTTGTTCGGAGGCGATAGTCTGTAGCTTGGGGCTACCACATACAGTTATACAGGTTGTATACTGCATAAGTACGTCACTTTTACCAAGGCTCCATTCACATTATAGACAACATAGTTCGCGTATTTATTTTAACAAAAATCTCCCAGCAGACGGCAGTCAAATGTCTTATCCTGAGGAAATCAAGATAAAGCAACAATTTTCTGACAGAGGGAAATAAAGCTTTTTGAAGAAGGACCACCGTTTTCTGATTCACAAAAAGGCACTGTGAACAGGCTAGCTCATGGGGGATATACCTCATGGGGAATTATAAGGATTAATTCAGTCATAATAGTTCCTGGCTCATAGAAATCTCTGAATAAATGTTAGCTACTACACTACACAGTCACTACTCTGTGTACTGCTGTCATCATTTTCATTATCTCTATGAGGACAAGCAAAGAGTTTTCACACATATTGGCAGTATCATTTGGGAGAAGAGATGGTATGAAAATCTGTCTTACCTAAAAAGACTGAATGTTCCATAAGATGGTATTTAAACAAGCCCAGATGAAGACTTAAACTTTAAATAGAATGAATATTCAGAAGTAAAGAGACTTACAAATTTAAGTCAACCCCCTCCCAGTATGGTGGAAAGTGAGGGTCAAAGACTTGTAAGGAAGATTATATCAGTTCTGGAAAAGTTACTATTTTTTCCTACTTCCAAGTGAGGTGCTGTGTCCGTTCAAGTCTTCTGAGAAGAGAACTCTAAGACAAGATAGTACATGATATTTGGTGGGTAGAACACCTGTAGGGATAGAGAGAGGGACCAGGGAAGGAAAGGTTTCAGATGGTGATGCAGGACTGATACCCATGAAAGGAGAAACAGGAGGAAGGGGAATTGGATAGGAATAACTCCAGGCTATAATGCATTTCTGAGAAAGCCTCAGCCAAACCAATGGAGAGTCCCCAAGCAAAGGTTGCCCACTGAAGGAGTCCCACACTGGACAGGAGTAGCTTGGCTCTAGAACTCTCCATTCTCCATGTTCAGTTAATGGCTGGGAACAGTGCAGAGGAAGTGTGTTCTCTGAATGAACACAATGGTGGATCCAAAGGTACAGCAGCTGGGGCTGTCAGTCAGCTATGTTCCTTATTGGCAGGTTCTCTTGAAGGGACATCTGAATGAGACACCTACATGGCAGCCACAGAAACTGCTTCACATGTTTAAAAGCATAAATACAACCCCCTCTTTAAAAAAATGCATAATAGTATGAGCAACCATTTACAGAATTGAAGAGAGAACTAGGCAACTATACAATAATAGTAGAAGACTTTGACACCCCATTTTCAATAATAGAAAGAACAACCAGACAGAAGATCAATAAGGAAATAGAGGACTTGAACAAGACTATAGAATAATGAGACCTAACAGACATATCCAGAACACTCCATCCAAAACAGCAGAATATACAATTTTTTCAAATGTACGTGGAACATTTTCTAGGACAGATCATATGTTAGGTCACAAAACAAATCGCAATAAATTTTAAAAGATAGGCTAAGCGTTGTAATTGTGTAAGACTGTTGAATCACAGACCTGTACCTCTGAAACAAATAATATATGTTAAAAAAAAAAAAGATAGTAGGAAGAGAAAAATGAAGGGGGGAATTGGAGGGGGAGACAAGCCATGAGAGACTATAGACTCTGAGAAACAAACTGAGGGTTCTAGAGGGGAGGGGGTTGGGGGGGTGGGCTAGCCTGGTGATGGGTATTAAAGAGGGCATGTACTGAATGGAGCACTGGGGTGTTATACGCAAACAATGAATCATGGAACACTACATCAAAAACTAATGATGTAATGTATGGTGATTAACATAACATAATAAAAAAACTAATGATGTAATGTACGGTGATTAACATAACATAATAAAATAAAATTTAAAAAAAGATTAAAACCATACAGAGTGTATTTTCTGATCATAAAGGAATGCAACTAGAAATCAGTTGCAGAAGGAAAATTGGAAAATCCATGAATACGAGGAAATTAAACTGCATACACTTAAACAACCAGTGGGTGAAAGAAAAATTCACAAGGAAGTTAGAAAATATTTTGAGACAAATGAAAATGAAACACAGCATAGCGAAATGTATGGGATGTAGCAAAAGTGGTGTTAGTAAGGAAGTTTATATTTATAAATGTCTACATTAAAAAAGAAAGAAAGATCTCAGATTGACAACTTAACTTTACACCACAAGGGACTAGAAAAAGAAGGACAAACTAAACATAAAACTAGCAGAAGGAAGAAAATAATGAAGATTAGAGCAGAGATAAAATGGAGAATAGAATAACTAGAGAAAAATCAATGAAACCAAGAGTTGATTCTTTGAAAATTCAATAAAATTGACAAACTTTTAGCTGGATTGACAAAGAAAAAAGAGAGAAGGCTCAAATAACTAAAATAAATGAAAGAGGGTACATTAATATTAATATCATAGAAATTAAAAGGAATATGAGAATATTGTGAACAATTGTACACCAACAAATCAGATAACCTAGATGAAATGGATAAATTCTTAGATACAAACAACCTACCAAAACTGAATCATGCAGAATTAGAAAATCTTAACAGACCTATAACTAGTAAGGAGATTGAATCAGTAATCAAAAATCTTCCAACAAAGCAAAGCCCACAATCAGAGGCCTTCCCTAGTGACTTTCTAAAGAAGAAGTAACACAAATCATCCTGAAACTGTTTCATAAAAGTGAAGAGAAGGCAATAGTTCCAAACTAATTTCATGAATCAGTGTTACTCTGATACTAGAATCAAAGACACTTCAGGAAAACTACAAACCAATATCCCTGAGGAATATTGGTGCAAAAATCCTCAACAAGATATTAGCAAATAGAATTCAACAGCATGTTGACAAAGGATTATACACTATGACCATGTGGAATTTATTCCTGGAATGCAAGAATGGTTCAACATTTGAAAATTGATTAATGTAATACACTACATTAATAGAATGAAAGGGGAAAAACCATATGATCATCTCAGTTGATTCAGAAAAAGCATTTGACAAAATTCAACACCCTTTTGTTATAAAAATTCTCAAAAAACTAGGAATTAAAGGAAACTACCTCAACATAAGAAAGGCATATATGAAAAACCCATAGCTAACATCATATTCAATAGTGAAAGGCTAAAAGTTTTTCCCGTAAGATAAGGAGCAAGACAAGAATGCCCACTTTTGCTACTTCTATCAACATAGTTCTGGAATTAGGCAAGAAAAAGACAAGTTATCCAAATTGGAAGGAAGAAGTAAAATGATCTGTTCTCAGACAACATGATCTTATATGTAGAAAGCCCTAAAGATCCCACAAAAAACTTAGAACTAATAAACAAATTTAGTAAAGTACTAGGATACAAAGTCAACATGCAAAAATTAGTTGCATTTCTGTACACTAACAATGAACAATCTGAAAAGGAAATTAATAACTCTATTTACAATAGCATCAGAAAGTATAAAATCCTTAGGGATAAACTTAACCAAGAAGGCAAAAGACTTGTACACTGAAACTCACAAAGCATTTTTGAAAGAAATTAAAGAAGACAAAAATAAATGGAATGATATCCCATGTTTGTGTGTTGGAAGATTTAATAATGTTAAGATGTCAATACTGCCCAAAGCAATCTACAGATTCAGTGTACTCCCTATCAAAATCCTAACACTGTTTTGCAGAAATAAAAAAATCCATCCTAAAATTCATCTAAATCTTAAGAGACTGTTTCAATCTTGAAAAAGAGAAACAAAGTTGGAGGCCTCACACTTCCTGGGTTCAAAACTTATTAAAGAGGTACATTAATTAAAACAGTGTAGTACTGGTATAAACATAGACACATGGAATAGAATACACAATGCAGAAATAAACCCTCGCATATATGGTCAAATGATTTTTGGCAAGGGCACTAAGACCTTAGTGGGTGTCAGGCAATCTTTTCAACAAATGGTGCTGGGAAAACTGGATATCTATACATGCAAAACAGTGAAGCTGGTCCTTACCTTACATCATATACAAAAATTAACTCAAAAATCGATCAAAGACCTAAACATGAGAGCTAACACTATAAAACTCTTGGAAGAAAACATAGAGGAAAATCTTTATGACGTTGGATTTAGCAATGATTTCTTGGTTATACCAAAAGCACAGGCAACAAAAGAAAAAATAGGCAAATTGGACTACATCAAAATTAAAAACTCTTATGCATCAAAGAACACTGTCCACAGAGTGAAAAGACAACCCATGGAATAGGAGAAAGTATTTGCAAATTACATATCTGATAAGGGCTAAATATCCAGACTGTATAAAGAACTCCTATTACCACCACCACCAAAAGCAAACTTCTTGATTAAAAAATGAGCAAAGAACTCAAATAGACGTTTCTCCAAAGATATACAACTGGCCAGTAAGCTCATGAGAAGATCTCAATATCAATAATCGTTAGGGAAATGTAAAAAAGTACCATAATGAGATACCACATCACTTATCTCATCAGGATGCTATTATCAAAAAAGGAGAAAATAACAAATGCTGGTAAGGATGTAGAAATATCAGAACCTTTGTGCACTGTTGATGGGAATGTAAAATGGTGCAGCCATTATGGAAAACAGTATGGTGGTTCCTCAAAAAATTAAAAATAGAGTTACCATATGATCCAGTGATTCCATTTCTGGGTATGTATCCAAAAGATTTGAAAGCAGGGACTCTAACAGATATTTATACATTTTCCTATCAGCATTATTCATAATAGCCAAAAGGTGAAAGCAACCCTTTTGTATCTCTGCATCTTTCTGTTTTCTCTTTTTGATTTTCCTTCTTTCTCTTCCTTCCTTCCTTCCTTCTTCCTTCCTTCCTTCTTCTCTCCCTCCCTCCCTTCCTCCCACTCTCCCTCCCTCCCTCCCTCCCTCCCTTCTTTCCTTCCTTCTTTCCTTCCTCTTTCTTTATTTCCCCCTATTTTACTATCTCTCCTCCTCCTCCTCCCTGTTCTTCCTTCCTTTCCCTCCCCCACCCCCCATTCACATCGACATTTCATTGATGTTCCCATCTCTGTCCTGCTCATTGGATGAATGGGTAAGCAAAATGTGATATATACATATAATGGGAAAATTATTCAGTCTTAAAAAGGGAAAGAAGTTCTGACATGTGCTTTAATATGGATGAGCCTTGAAAACATTACACTAAGTGAAATAAGCTAGCCACAGAAGGACAAATACTATATGATAGAGATTAGATAGAGATTAAATAGAGATTAGATAGAGATTAAAAAGAAGAAAGGTGGTTACCAGGGGCTAGGAGGAGGGAGAAGTGTGGTGTTATTGTTTAATGGTTATGGATTTTTGGTTCAAAAGCTGAAAAAAATTCTTGGGAGAGATGGTGGTGATGGTTGCACAACAATGTAAATGTACTTAATGCCATTGAGCTGTACACTTAAAAATGACTTAAGTGGTAAATTTCATGTTATATCTATTTTACCACACACATCTTAAAAAATAATCAAAAATATATTAAAATTCATAGAATAAACCAACTCACTTCAGAAAAATGCATAATAGTTTAACAATATTAATCATAAGTAATTTAAGCAATGATAATTTGGTCAGTAGAGATGGGTTGATTTAAAAAATATCAGTTTAGCATTAAGTTGTCAGGTGAAAGAGAAGCCTAAACATTCAGTTTCTTTAAGTCCTTTTGGATGTATTTATATTACAAGAATGAGAAAAACAAACAAAATAAAAAAAACTTCCAAACTCAATAGAAGGAAATGTCACTTGGATGAACTAATCCCAACGTTCTTTAAGGAATTTTGGTGAAAGAATTGAAGCTGTAGTGTTAGGCTATTTTATGGACTAAAACTTTGTAACTATTTCAGAATACTTCCTTTTTTTTTTTTTTTTTTTCTTAAACAACAGACATTTATTTCTCACAGTTCTGGAGGTTGAGAAGTACAAGATCAAGGTGCTGACAGGTTCAGTTCTTTCTTTTCTATTTTTTTAAATTTAATTTAATTTAATTTAATTTTATTTTATTTTATTTATTTTGTTATATTATGTTAATCACCATACATTACATCATTAGTTTTTGATGGATATGAGGAATTCTTAATCTCAGAATACTTCCTCTTTACTACATAATAATATTAAAGTTTTATGGCTGGGATTTACTCAAACACTTCAGTAAGCTGGGAAAAAATAGTACCATCATTAGGTGATTATTTATTTTACTCCTTGATGAGAAATTTCTCTATATACCAGGATATTTGAAATCAATATGTGGCTAAAGGAAACATAACATTATTGAAAAACCACTGACCCCAACAATTGTCATTATTTAACAACCCAAAGTGTATCTGATATCAGTTCTCATTGTTTAACTGTTTTGTATTTTGAGGAAGTCTGTTAAACATGATTATTTTTTACTAATCTATAATATTTTCAGAGCATTGGATAAATGATAAATACAGATACTTCTCCAAACTTTAACATCTATAAAGATGTTATAAAGAAAAATATAATTCTTCAAATTTCTTTTCTTTTTTTTCAAGTAATATTTTTTTCTGATGGGAAGACAGTAGAAAAATATATGTACGGACACATACATGCACATACATACAAAAATAATATGTTACTACTTCTTTTAAAGGAAAACTATATAAACAATAATGACATTTTAAATAGTTTATATTATGACAGTGAAAGACTGCTGAGTCCATCTGATAGAGTCAAAATGAAATTTAGCTCTAGGGTCTCTAAACTGTATAACCTTTTCATCTTCTCCCAAAAGTTAAGAATCATGTGTTGGAGAAGGGGATTAGCTAATGTGTGCTTAGGGCACATAGAACAGTTTCTGGCACATGGAAAAGTCTTATCATCATCATCATTTATACCAGTGATTCTCAACCACTGGTGGTTTTTGTCTCCCAGGGGACATTTGGCCATACCTGGAGATAATTTTGGTTGTCATGACTTAGGGGACGCTACTGGCTTCTACTGGGTTAGAGCACAGGATTCTGCTAAAATTCCTCCAATGCACAGCACAACCCCCACACAAAGAATTAGCAGGCCCAAAATATCAATAGTGCTAAGGTTGAGAAACAATGATTTAAGTTATTCTTTTGTGGGAGATGATGTTTAAAGGCCAGCAAACATTTTCAAAATGTTGCAAATAATGCTGATTAATCCTAACATTAACTCTGTATTTTCTAAGTTTCTGTTAAGCAAACTGTATCAAGAATCAGAAACCTCTATGGATATATAACTCAGGGGTGGGAAAAGTTTCTGAGGGAGTAATAAGGTAACAAGTGTGGTCCTACAAAATAGAGTAAAAAAATAAAAGAAAAGATGCTGGAGGAAAACTAGTGGGAGCAGGGACTGATCTGGAAGAGGAGAATCTCAAGAACCTGATTTTAGGTTTTCTGTTTTAATACCCTGCTCCTCAGCATCTGATGTAGGTTTATAACTTTATAGTTAATTTCAGTTTGAATGAATGAATGAAAAGAACTACCTGATTACAACTCATCCCTTCACTCTCCACTTCACTTAACAAGTTCTCAACTGCACTGACTATTCCCCCAAAGCTCTACAGTGCTCTATTTTTTCTCCTAATCATCAGCAAAATGAGGAAAGACCCAGTGCCCCCTAATTGCTTTCCATTGAGGAGGAAAATTGGATTGAGAAAGGATTGGCAGGAATATGTATAGACAGAAATGGTGAGATCAAGTGGGACCCATTCCTACCCATATGTAAAGCTCCCTTCAGCCAGTACACAATTGTATTTATTCTATCTATTGAATTTGCAGACTACTTGACCTGATTTTGGTAGCTGTTATTGATTTATTTTTATGGAAATAGTTCTTTTGCTATGTTCTAAACCAAATCACCATGAATCAAATCACAGATGGTGTGCAACTCCTGTGATTAGAAATCCCCATCATCATGAGATTCTGATGTAATTGTGTGTATGGGAGGGGCACCTTTCTTAATATAATGCTATTTTAAGTGTGGAGGTTTTACTAAACAATATAGTAAGGAAAAAAATAAGAAAAAATATAGTAAGAACTAAAGGCATTTTCTGTGTTAAGGGTGCTCACATTGTGACTCAGTGGCCATTACTATGTTTGCTAGACCAAGATGTATGCTTTCTGGGTGTTTCTGTTAGCTTTGTACATCACATTTCACTGCATATATACCCAGTAAGTCATTATCTGGTTTCTAATCAAAAGACACGTAGTGAGCCAAAAAGCAAGGCCAGTTTACACTTTCGTTATCCTGTAGTTGTGCTTTTATTTCAACCAGCTAAGCATTGATTTGATTTTTAAGTTTCTTATGTTACAAGGTGGAAAATTGTGTTTTCCAGAAGTATGCACCCTGTAAGAAAAGTGGTAAGAGCAGAAAACTATGCAGAGGGGTAGGTGGTGGGCTTTGGGAAGGCAATAGATGGTAGAGAGAGAAAGGAGGAGGAGGAGGAAGGAGGAAGAGGAGAAGAGGGGAGGGAGGGAGAATAAGGGAGAGTGATAAAAAGAGGGACAGTGAAAGAAAGAGAGGCAGAAAGGCATAGAGAGGGAAGCAGAAAGAGATATTTAGCGAGACAGAGACAGAAAACAAACACTGAACATCAGAACCAGAGAAATTTGGCAGCTCTGAAGGGTTAAAAGGCCTCAGGAAAAGAGTGATAGCAATCAAAGACAAGTAGAAAATGTGAAATGTTAGGTGCTCTGTAACTTCTGTTTCTCTAAGAGTTTTCTGAACCTTTGTTTCTCTAAGATTTCTGCAAATAATTGCTTTTGAAGTTGGATTTTTTTTAATGTGGCAATGTTTGTAACTGGTCCCAGAAGTGGCAGGAAGAGCCAAGTTACATTTGAGTTATACTTAGATATACCCCTAACTTAATGGTGTGTAGAAAACTGGGAACCATTTTTGAAGACTAATAAAATAATATGCCCTCTAATGTTATTACTTTTATTTACTTGGCTCCATCCAATATTTTAAGATCATTTAAAATCAGTCTTACAATTTTGAAGGCCCATTGCCATGTTCCATACAGTGCAATTTATACTTGAATGTCACCATTAACCCAACTTTATCCTAATAATTTTATGCTCTTTCAGCAAAGAGCAGGCACATTTAAAGAAAGAATTTCACAATCCTCTTCCCTTAAATTATTAATGAACAAATTTTTACAGATTTCCATAAGTACAGAACCAACAAGCGAGAAGGTTTCACAAAACACAGTTGTTTTTATGGTGCAAATAAGGACCATCTATATGAGACATAAAATTTTTAAAATAGAGTATGAGAGCAATGGTCTAGGAGCCTAGATACTGGGGTCCCAGGCACAGCTCTGCCTCAAATTAGTCATGGGACCTTGGCCACTACATTTATACTCTCTTGGTTTTTGTTTTCTTATCTCTTATGTGAGAAATTTTATCAAGATTACCCTTTAAATCTCTTCCAATTTTAATTTTTATGTGTTCTGAGGGTTGCGTCCTGAGGGTTGGTCACTTGGAAAATCAGAGTCAAAGGGTATAAACCCAGCATGTGCAGTGAGGAGTGGTGTTTATGGTTTGCTATAATTTTGATATTTAGCTATAAAGTAGTTAATATTCTATATTATAGCCTGTTTCATAAGTTATTTTAAAAAAATGTAGTATGAATTATCACTTTCTACATAAACTACCAAATATACTTTCTGGAACATTTTCTAAAATTTTTTGTGTTCATGTAAGCTTAAATGTTAATGGAAAGAGAGGAGACCCTTCCATATTTTTTTCAAATTACACTTTTTACTTAGAGATAATTGTAGATTCATATATAGTTGTAAGAACTAGTACAGAGAGATTGTGTGTACCCTTTAACCACTTTCCCCTGATGGTAACATCTTTTTTTTTTATTATTATGTTATGTTAATCACCATACATTACATCATTAGTTTTTGATGTAGTGTTCCATGATTCATTGTTTGCATATAACACCCAGTGCTCCATTCAATACGTGCCCTCTTTAATACCCATCACCAGGCTAACCCATCCCCCCACCTCCCTCCACTCTAGAACCCTCAGTTTATTTCTCAGAGTCCATAGTCTCTCATGGTTCATCTCCCCCTCCGATTTCCCCCCCTTCATTTTCCCTTCCTACTATCTTCTTTTTTTTTACATATAATATATTATTTGTTTCAGAGGTACAGGTCTGTGATTCAGCAGTCTTACACAATTCACAGCACTCACCATAGCACATACCCTCCCCAGTGTCTATCACCCAGCCACCCCATCCCTCCCACCCCCCACCACTCCAGCAATTCTCAGTTTGTTTCCTGAGATTAAGAATTTCTCATATCAGTGAGATCATATGATACATGTCTTTCTCTGATTGACTTATTTCACTCAGCATAATACCCTCCAGTTCCATCCATGTTGTTGCAAATGGCAAGATTTCATTCCTTTTGATGGCTGCATAATATTCCCTTATATATATATACCACAGCTTCTTTATCCATTCATCTGTCGATGGACATCTTGGCTCTTTCCATAGTTTGGCTATTGTGGACATTGCTGCTATAAACATCAGGTTGCATGTACAACTTCGGATCCCTACATTTGTATCTTTGGGGTAAATACCCAGTAGTGCAATTGCTGGGTCATAGGGTAGCTCTATTTTCAACTTTTGGAGGAACCTCCATACTGTTTTCCAGAGTGGCTGCACCAGCTTGCATTCCCACCAACAGTGTAGGAGGGTTCCCCTTTCTCCGCATCCCCGCCAACATCTGTCATTTCCTGACTTGTTAATTTTAGCCATTCTGACTGGTGTGAGGTGGTATCTCATTGAGGTTTTGATTTGGATTTCTCTGATGCTGAGCGATGTTGAACACTTTTTCATGTGTCTGTTGGCTATTTGGATGTCTTCTTTGGAAAAATGTCTGTTCATGTCTTATGCCTATTTCTTGATTGGATTCTTTGTTCTTTGGGTGTTGAGTTTGATAAGTTCTTTATAGATTTTTGGATACTAGCCCTTTATCTGATATGTCATTTGCAAATATCTTCTCCCATTCTGTCGGTTGTCTTTTGGTTTTGTTGACTATTTCTTCTGCTGTGCAAAAGCTTTTTATCTTGACGAAGTCCCAATAGTTCATTTTTTCCTTGCTTCCCTTGCCTTTGTGATGTTTCTAGGAAGAAGGTGCTGCGGCTGAGGTCGAAGAGGTTGCTGCCTGTGTTCTCGTTTAGGATTTTGATGGACTCCTGTCTCACATTTAGGTCTTTCAACCATTTGGAGTCTATTTTTGTGTGTGGTGTAAGGAAATGGTCCAGTTTCATTCTTCTGCATGTGGCTGTCCAATTTTCCCAACACCATTTGCTGTCTTTTTTTCCATTGGACGTTCTTTCCTGCTTTGTCGAAGATTAGTTGACCGTAGAGTTGAGGGTCCATTTCTGGGCTCTCTATTCTGTTCCATTGATCTATGTGTCTGTTTTTGTGCCAGTACCATACTGTCTTGATAATGACAGCTTTGTAATAGAGCTTGAAGTCCGCAATTGTGATGCCACCAGCTTTGCTTTTCTTTTTCAACATTCCTTTGCTATTCGGGGTCTTTTCTGGTTCCATACAAATTTTAGGATTATTTGTTCCATTTCTTTGAAAAAAGTGGATCGTATTTTGATAGGGATTGCATTAAATGTGTAGCTAGCTCTAGGTAGTATTGACATCTTCACAGTATTTGTTCTTCCAATCCATGAGCATGGAACATTTTTCCACTTCTTTGTGTCTTCCTCAATTTCTTTTATGAGTATTTTATAGTTTCTGAGTACAAATTCTTTGCCTCTTTGGTTAGATTTATTCCTAGATATCTTATGGTTTTGGTTGCAATTGTAAATGGGATCAACTCTTTAATTTCTCTTTCTTCTGTCTTGTTGTTGGTGTATAGGAATGCCACTGATATCTGTGCATTGATTTTATATCCTGTCACTTTACTGAATTCCTGTATGAGTTCTAGCAGTTTTGGGGTGGAGCCTTTTGGGTTTTCCACATAAAGTATCATATCATCTGCAAAGAGTGAGAGTTTGACTTCTTCTTTGCCGATTTGGATGCCTTTTATTTCTTTTTGTTGTCTGATTGCTGTACTATGTTGAATAGCAGTGGTGATAGTGGACATCCCTGCCACATTCCTGACCTTAGGGGAAAAGCTCTCAGTTTTTCCCCATTGAGAATGATATTCGCTGTGGGTTTTTCATAGATGGCTTTTATGATATTGAGGTATGTACCCTCTATACTCTGAAGAGTTTTGATCAAGAAAAGATGCTGTACTTTGTCAAATACTTTTTCTGCATCTACTGAGAGGATCATATGTTTCTTGTTCTTTCTTTTATTAATGTATTGCATCACATTGATTGATTTGCGGATGTTGAACCAAACTTGCAGCCCAGGAATAAATCCTACTTGGTCGTGGTGAATAATCCTTTTAATGTACTGTTGGGTCCTATTGGCTAGTATTTTGGTGAGAATTTTTGCATCCATGTTCATCAGGAATATTGGTCTGTAATTCTCCTTTTTGATGGGGTCTTGATGGTAACATCTTCCAACACTGTGGTACAACATCACGATCAGGATTTTGACAGTAATAGACCCAAGTTATAGGACATTTTCATCACCACCTGTTACACATTAATAACCACCCACATTCCCTTCTACCTCACCTCCACCTTAACCCTTGGCAACCCTGAATCTGTTCTTTATTTCTATAATTTTCATTTCAAAAATGTCACATAAATCAAATTACAGTATAACCTTTTGGGGTTGTATTTTATCCTTCAACATGATTTTCTGGTTTCATCCTGGTTGTTGCCTATATCAATAGTGCATTCCTTTTTATTGCTGAGTAGTATTCTATGCTATGGATATGTCACAGTGTTTAACAGTCCACCCACTGAAGGACATTGGGTTGTTGCCAGTTTTGAGCTATTATGAATAAAACTGATATAAATCTTTGTGTACAGGTTTTGTGTGAACACAGATTTTCATTTCTCTGGGACAAATGCCCTAAGAGTTCAGTTGCTGGGTTGTATGATAGTTACTTATTTCATTTTTTAAGAAACTACCAAACTGTTTTTTAGAGTGGCTATACCATATTACATTTACATCACCAGTGTATGAGTGATCCAGTTTCTTTACAACCTCTCCAACATTTAGTATTGTTACTATTTTTTTTACTGTTTTTTTAAAAAGTTTTAGATTTATATAAAAACTGAGCAAGTAAAGCAGAGTGTTCCCATATACTCCCTCACACACATTTTTCCCTATTATTAACATTTTACATTCGTGTGCTACATTTGTTACAACTATTGAACCACTGTTGGTGCATTATTATTAACTAAAGTCAATAGTTTATTCAGATTTCATTAGTTCTTACCTACTGACCTTTTTCTTTTCTGGAATACCATCTAAGACACCATATTATATCTAGCTGCCTTAGGCTCCTCTTGGCTGTGACAATTTTTCACACTTGCCTTGCTTTTGATGACCTTTATTTTGATGACCTGGTGTTGTCATTTTACTAACTCAAGGTAAGTGTAGAAATCTCTACTTGCATCCTGTTACCCTTCTCTGTTTATAATATAATTGCCTTAAACATTTCCTCTACATACATTTGGAATCATAAGATAATTCTCAAGAAGAGAAGGAAAGTCTATTTAAGCTATCTATATTTTTGCTTACTCTGTTCTTTCTTCTTTCCTGATACTCTAACACTCCTTACTTTATTGTTTTCCTTTCTGTTTAAGGAGCTTTCTTTAGCCACTTTTTTAAAGAAAGTATGCTGATGCCAGATCCTTTCAGTTTTCCTTCATCTGAGCATGTCTTGGTTTTCCCTTCATTCCTGAAAGGTATGGTGACTGGATATAGGATTTAAGGTTCACAATTCTTTTCCTTTTCAGCTTTAAGAAATACGACTCCACATTTCCTGACCTCCATGGTTTCTGATGAGAAATTCCCTGTCATTCAGATTGTTTTCCACTATAGATGTAAGGTGTTCTCTCATTGTTTTCAGATGTTTGTCTTTAGCTTTCAGAAGTTTGACTATGATTTGTCTTGGCGTCAGTTTTTTTGAGTTTTTCATGTTTGGGGTTTGCTCAGCTTCCCTAGGTTTATGTCTTTTGCCAAATTTGAAAGATTTCCAGCTATTATGCTTTCAACAATCTTTCTGCACTGTCATCTTTTTCCTCTTTCTGGGACTTTGATAACACAGGTCCCTGATGCTATACTCTTTTTTTTTTTTTCTTCTTTTTCCTCCAGTGTGTTTTCTCTTCATTCTCCAGATTGGCTGATTTCTCTGTCTTCAAGTTTATGGATTCTTCCCTCTGCCCTGCCTGCCCCCATTATGCTTCTGAGCCCATCCATTAACTTTTTTATTTCGGTTATATATTTTTCAGTTCTAAAATTTCTATTTGGTTCTTTGTTATGTCTTCTATTTGCTGAGACTTTCTCTTTCCTTGCTGAGACTTTCCATTTTTTTATTATTTCAAGCATGTTCATAATTGAGGATTTTGTAATGGATGCATTTCATTGCCAAATAATTCTAACATCTCAGTTATCTTGTATTGACATCCATGATTGTATTTTTCATTTCATCTTGAAATCTTTTTGATTTTTTGCATGACACATTTTGATTTTGACTGGATGTTTCTTTTTGTTATTGTTGTTATGAGATGCTAGTTCTTACTTAAACCTTCTGTTTTAGCTGGCTTCCTGTAACCTTGTTCTAAAAGGGGAAGAGGTTATGCTGCTTTTGTTGCTAGGTGGGATAAAAATCCATGTTCCCCACTTGTCCTCTGTTGGGAGGAACATTCCTCATCATTGCTGAGTGGAGGTGGGAATCCCAGACCTCCGATAGTCTCTTGTTGGGGGAGGATGAAGGATGGCACTGCTAGTATTGGGTGATAGTGGAAGTCCTTATTCTTCATTTGGCCTTCTTTGATATCACCCAAGTGAAAATAGGGTGAGGCATCTTGTAACTGTTAGATGAAGATGAAGGCTCCCCATGGTCTCCATGCCTTGTTACTGCCTGATGGAAATGAAAGTCCCAACTCTCCTCTTGGTCTCCCATGACACCAACCTGGATGGAGGGCTGGGGTGCCTCATTCCTGCCTGGTAAAGGTTAAAGTCAGACTATGTTGACATGGGTGGAGGTGGGTCTACAGTTGTTGTTTTTTTCCTATGATTTTGGGGATAGATTAGAGCAGTTAGTGTCTAAGTTTACAGCCTTGTTAGGTCCTAGCCCCTTTCCTAGTTCTTGGGCTAGAAAGAGCAGGCCTTTGTTTGTTTGCTTGTCTTTTTCTTCATTCATTGGTGTTTCTGGGTTGCCAGCTTCTTCATTTTCAAGTCTGGGATATGTGAGGCAAGAGGAAAACCCAGGAAACTCACCACCATGTTGTACCACAGATCTTGAGGTATAGGTCCCTAGCCTGTCTGTTCTTCTCACTACCTTTTGGAGTCTTCTTATGTTTGTTTTATATATAATGTTCAGAGTTTTTCTGGGAAGGATATGGAAAAGTATGTCTACTCTGTTTTCCCAGAAGTGGAAATAAATGTATACAGTCCTTTCTGTATGTATTTAATGCTCTCTTTGAGAATTCCCAGTAAAGCAAAATGTGATTTATTTGCCCATTCCAAGAAAATTTGCAGGAAGAAAATTCCTTCCTTTGAAATCATAAGAACCTTCTGCAACACCTGTTTTATCTGTGGCCACTCTACTTCTTAGTATTCATACCTCCCTATCTCTTGCCATGAATTTTGAACTTCCTCCATAGTTTGCATTCCCAGATTATGCTGTTAACTGCCCCAGAGAGTTAAAGTTCCAGAATCTGATTTAGTTTCAACTTTGTAAATTTTTTTGCTTTATTAATTGGTGTATTGAATAAATGATTGTCTTTTTAGTCACTGTTACCACCCACTTTATCCTCAAAACTGAAACCTTTATCTGGGTATAGATGTGTGGAGGAAGGGGTGGGCTGAAGAGATGATTGGGCCAGCAAGCAGTACTTTTCAGCCAAGGGCACTTATTTTTTCTTAACTGCAGTCATTGCCATATTTTAGGGTTTTAAAAATTCCATGGACATTCCTAGCTACATAGCTTGTAGACCTAGTACAAAATATAAAAATGTGAGGCTCCTTATTTGAAAAACAGGAAAGGGGCCATTAAAGACACTAAAATACAAAGTTTTTATTTTTTTTCTGCAGTCTCTTTTGGCTTGTCATGGTGATTTTTTTTTTTTAATTTGCTAATGGTTATTCTTAGAGAAAATTTACAAATCTTATCATTCATTTTTATATTCCTACCAGTTTTAATGCCACTTACCAGACAGTGGAAATGCTACACAAAACTAACTAAACTGTTTTTATTTTATTTCTTGAACACATGCATTCTATTCACATTCTATCTTCAGCTTATTAGTGATTAAGTAAGGACTGAAAAGAAAGGGGACTGTGGGCTGCTCTATCTTTATCTATTCTTCTATGCCATTTTTAGCATAATTAGTTGGATAATACAAGGAAGTAACATGCATGAGAAAGGATATGATTGTGTTTCTTAGTCATTTGTGTTTTTAGAACTTCATTGCTTGCTTTCTGCATTTAAAGCAAGTTCTGGTTAAAATGGAATACCTGTCTCTTAGAGCTGTCTGTGCCCCTGCTTATTCAGTTGTATATATAACATGCTTAATTTGTACTTGCTTTGAGTTTCGCTGAACTCTCATGCCTGGTGGGTCCACAAGTATTGTGTGCACATGGTGGCTAGGCCTAGTGCACATATGTATATTCTCTATTCACATACATGCTCCATTGTCCCATTGGACTTCACTTACTAAAGACAAGTTCAAAAATAAAATTATTGAGGGGGCACCTAGGTGGCTCAGTCAGTTAAGTATCCAACTTTTGATTTCGGCTCAGATCATGATCTCAGGGTAGTGAGATTGAGCCCTGTGTTGGGCTCTGTGCTGAGCATGGAGCCTGCTTGAGATTCTCTCTCCCTCTCTGCTCCTCCCCTGCTACTCACACACATGCTCTCTCTCTCAAAAAAAAAAAAAAATTATTGAGCTTTTTCAAGACATTGTTAGCAAAGCATTTAATCAAGCATAGCTCTGAGCACAGAGCTCTGGCTAACCGCACAGCTCATGACCATGAAACCTGCCCTATGGATCAGAAGCAAATTTTCCTGTATTTTTAGTGCCCTACACCTAAATTTTCTGATACTCTTTGCTTTGCCCACCTAAATACCTAGTTTTCCTTTAAGTTATGAAATCTGACATTTCAGTTTCCTATTACCTAAAGGATTTATTAGTTGAGCACTTTGCTTAACCAATTTTTGTTTAAGTATTTACTTGGCTCCTACCTCTATCACATATATTGGCCCTTGTTATCTCTGTGAGTGCAGTTGTCTTTTTTTCTCCTGTTTTAAGCTTTCTACTTCAGTTCTGCTACATGTGAACTTCAGACTTTCTGTTTTCAGGATCATTGTCTAGGTTAACACTCATACTTCCTAGCTGTGCCCTAATTAACCTGTTTCTTATTCCTTGATTTTTATCTGCAATCTAGTAATGCCTATGATTTGGTGCTGATGTAGTCTAGAGCAGTGTTTTGTTTCAAACTGTGGCAACATGTTCATGTTGATATTCATGTAGATATTGCTTTTTAACACACACACATACCCACAAAGTTGTATATTGGTTCACAGGATTAAATGCATTTATTAATGTGGGCTGTGGGTCGTGGTAAAAATGTCTGAAATCTGGTCTACTATAAACACATATTATTTTCACATTGGAAAAAATGTCTAAATCATTGCATAAACTGCAACATATTATAAAGTAAGTGCATAAATCCTGCTGTACTAAAGGGATGCTGGAGTGATGATTGTGCCATAAAGGAATGATCATCATGCCATAAGGTCCATCAATGATACTTCTTGTTACTATAATCTTCAATGTGGACTACCAGCAGTATTGAAGAGAAGGAGATGGAGCCAACAGGGGGAGGAAAAACACATGTGAAGTATACAGATGGAATGTGCAGATTAGTTTGACTAGAGGATCCAGGGCTTTATGGAAGCAGAGAACAATGGCATTTGAGTTCAGGAAATACAAGGACATTCTTTGTTAGACTATGTTGCATGCTTGTATTCCGAATTTGATACAGTCATTTCATTAGAAAGCTACTGGAGATTACTAAGTATCAGAATGATGCAATAAAAGTGGGGGTTTGGATGATTATCTTGATAACAGTTTATATCTTGGATTAGAGAAGACAAAACCTGGACTTTAAGAGACCATCTAGAGCTGTGCTATCCATTATGGTGGTCACTGGCCAAACATAACTCCTGATCAGTTGAAATATGTCCATGTAACTGAAGCCTTGATCTCTTTCTCATCTGTAAAAAGAGAGTGATAATTGTACCCATGTTATAGAGTTGTGTGAGGCTTAAATGACTCATCCATGTAAAGCCTTTAGAAGAGTACCATGTTAAAAAACAAAAAACAAAAAAAGAAGAAAAGAGCACCAGGTATGGAGTAAGTGTTTAATTTAATATTGAATCTTATGTATATTGTTCACAAAAATACTATATATTTAAAGGAATGTCCAAATATGTTGTAGTCCCAGAAGTATTTAGCATGAGCACTGCAGGTGAAGAACTTCTTTCTTTTTTTTTTTTTAAAGATTTTATTTATTTATTTGACAGAGAGAGCACAAGCAGGGGGAGTGGCAGGCAGAGGGAGAGGGAGAAGCAGGTTCCCCACTGAGCAGGGAGCCCAGGACCCTGGAATCATGACCCGAGCTGAAGGCAGATGCTTAAATGACTGAGCCACCCAGGCGCCCCTGCAGGTGAAGAAATTCTAAGTATCCTTTAAAAAATATTTGGCTATTGCTCTCAAACTATTTCTTGGTCTACTTTGAGTTAGAATAATTAAATGTTTGAGTCAAATCTTAGAAGTCAGATTACATAAACTTGAAATTTGACCAGATCTGACTGAAGGCAAATTACTTAACCCTTAGCAAGTCTCTGTTTTCTCATCTCTGCAATGAACGTAAAAATGTTTTCTCAGTCTGTGTGCCCATTGTTAGGAGATGATTAATGGAAAGAGTCAAGCATAGTGCCAGACACATGTGATTTCATTTCTTTTAGAAATACTCTTATTTCTTTTAGAAGAACGCTTTGCAATCCTGTAAATCTAGAACTTTTTATTTTAATCTCATTACAAGAATATATTTTTGAATCATGGCCACAAAATCTGAAAGACAAACATTTTAATTTTTCTTTTCATTTTCTCCTTTATCGTTTAAGGCTGCATTTATTATGAAAAACCTATTTCTGTTGAGTCTTTTAACCTATCCACTGGCTTATAAAACTGTTAATTGGTTCGGGAAAACAGACAGCTAAATCTATTTTTTAGCTTAGTACCCCCATTTGAATCTTTTTTTTTTGCTGTGACATTTTTAGATTTATGTATCTTTAACTTTTCTTCTCTAGATATATAGTTTGCTTAATTAACTCTTACTTCTGCTGACTTGGCTGTAATGACCTTGCATTTGGAGGTTGGGGCAAAATAACTGAATGAGAATCATTATTAATAAAAAATGATTTTAGGATTTGTTATTCCTTTATATAAGAATACATATTTGCTTTTTTTAAAAAAGATTTTATTTATTTATTTGAGGGAGAAAGAGAGAAAGAACACGAGCAGGGGAGGGGCAGAGGGAGAAGAAGACTCCCTGGTGAGCATGAAGCTGGATGGGGCTCGATCCCAGGACCTGAGATCATGACCTGAGTTGAAGGCAGATGCTTATCCAACTGAACCACCCAGGCGCCCCTAACAATACATACTTGCTTTCTAATCCGAGGTTAACACTCCAGGAAAAGGAACTTTTTAAAGATTGCTTCTTGAACAATTATTTTCTATGTGTAAACAAGAGGAGATACTTTGTAAGAAACACTTATTCTGTCATTGATTAAATAGCTATTCCTTTCTGCCCAGTTATAGCACAGAAATCTAAGGGACATAGAACTCTAAAGGACATAAATAAACACTATTCTCTCATTGGTCAAATAGCTATTCTTTTCTGCCCAGTTACAACATGGAACTCTAAAGAAATCTGGTTTTCAAGTTCTCTTTACTAGCATCCTCAGATGCTGACCAACACAAAGTTAAGGAGCTTGAAACATTGTTAAAATGTTACTCTTGGTATGGCGTTATAGGGCCTCTCTCAAAATGGGTTGAATTATTTGATTTATCTAATGACAGATTTTACTCTTATTTATTAAGTGATCTGCCCTACATATGCTCTAAATGGGATCACAAAATAATTCTAAGATATATTCATCTCTTCAGGGCTCTCCACAGGGTTTGCTTGATAGACCTATCATTTGTTTATATGGATTCTGGCCTGAGAATGAGGGTTGGATTATGGAGCAGAGAACATACACTGAATTTTATGTGTTGTGAAATATGCCTTAACCAGAAATGGCTTTAAAGAAATTTTTTTTAATTTTAGTAGAGTTTACATACAATGTTACATTAGTTACAGGTGTACAGTATAGTGATTCAGCTTCTTTATATGTTATGCTATGCTCCCTGCAAGTGTAGCTGCCATCGGTTACTATTCATGCTATTATGATATCATTGACTATGTTCCCTTGCTCAGCCTTTTATTTCTGTGACTTATTCATTTCATAACTGGAAGCCTGGATCTCCCACTTCCCTTCGCCCATCTTGCCCATCCCCCTACCCCTCTCCCTTCTGGCAACAATCCGTTTGGTCTCTGTATTTATAGGTCTGATTTTGCTTTTTGTTTGTTTGTTTTGTTTTTTAGATTCCATATGTGAGTGAGATCATATGGTATTTATCTTTCTCTTTCTGACTTATTTCACTTAGCATAATACCCTCTAGGTACATCCATGTTGTTGCAAATAGCACGTTCTCATCTTTTTATGGCTACATAATAATCTATTGTAGATATATCTCCCTTATCCATTCATTTATTGATGGACACTTAGTCTGCTTCCATATTTTGGCTATTGAATAATACTGCAATAAACATGGGGGGCATGCATTTTTGGGAAAGGCTTTTTAATTTATGTGTCTCCTCATTTTAGATGAAAAATTTATCATCCTTCCAAATGAAGTTAGCTTGAGAATTCTCTGTTGTGAGATTAAGTTAATGGTAGTTCCTCATACATTATATATTTACTATCCTACTAGAGCTTGGGAGGTAATAAAGCTGCCAAGAGAGAAGAGGTAAAGTAAGAACCAGAAAATTTTGTAAGGTTAGAAATAAAGTCATGTTCTAATTATAAGAGCAAGGCCAAAGATAAACACATAAGAGTATGTGTGAATGGAAGAGGAACTGTTAAACTAGGAGGTCAGTTGGATGAAAAGCAAGAAGTTTCTTCATGTCTAAAATGGAACTAGGAGCTAATCATATCTTGCTGTTAGGTTTTTGAGTATATTTTTGTTAATGCTCCTAATAGTGCCTGGCACCTAGTAAATGCTCAATCAATAACAGACATTACCAATATCATCATTTTTATTTGAATTGAGGAATCTGACCCTGATAATATTTTCCAAATATGAAAATTTAGAAATGGGTTCTTACATCCCTTTCCAAACTTAAATGCGTATCTGGTGCATGGAATTCAACCCTAAGGCCATTGGAGTTCATGTCACATGTGTTCCTTCTTCTTTTTTTCATCACAGAGAGATGCAGCTCTCCTATCCTCATGATGAGTTTAGTGATTTAGAAATCAAGCCCAGTAACTATATTACCTATTCAGTTGGTGAACTGTGACACACTATTTCATTAGTCATATCAGGTTGTTTTGGAAATATGTCCTATCAACCTATAAATTATGGAGCTGCTGTTATAAATTCATAACACAACTATATGGGAAGTTTTGGATTAAGTTCATATTCTCTTTAGCTGAATTAAAATATGAATGAGCTACTTTACATCCCAGACTTTGGTTCACTCTGAGGTGGGAGGAGGATGTTAAGGAAAAAAAAAATGAGAACACAGTATTATTTGAAGTCCATATCCAACCTGTCATTTTGACAGATGCATGTTCTTGGCTTATTTTAATACTTAGATTGAAAAAAAAATTAAGAACTCTAGCTTGGTCTTCTATGGCTTTTCAAATATATAAAGATTTTTCACTCCTATGGGGAAGAGGAGATTATGAGATTCTAAATAATAGGAGGAAGTTTTATGTTTGATGATGATTTAAATTAATCCAGGATGTTGTTTATGGCTCTGCTAGTTTATTGTGTTATTTTTCCCAGTTCCTACCTAATTCAATCAAGCAACAATATATTGAGTGCTAGGTTATATAGTTACCATGCTTGACACCCCTCCTCCAAGAGTATGCAATATAACCGCCCAGAACACAGATGTGTAAAAGACAACAATGGCAGAGTGTCTGTTGTATTGTTAAACAAATGATACTGATAGCAAGTGCTGTCAAACTTCAGAGACTGTCTTTTGCTCTAAAAATGTTTCAGAGACTTCATTCTTAGGCTGGAAGTGGCACTTCTCTATGACTCCAGCCTTGCCTCCAGCTGTGACCTCTTTACCACACTCATGTCACTCAACTCTCCTCACTTGGGGATAAATCAAAGTAGGACTTAGCCAGGCTAGGAGAAGAATTATGTAGTAAAGCCACATATAGACTCTTTACATTATCCTAGGTAGCCCTCCACTTATGGTCCCCCAAAATTTGTTGTCAGATGATATCAGTTTCCCTGACTGTGTGAGAGTGCTTAACATTAGTGCTTGACACAAAGAAGAAACTTAACAGGTGTTTGTGTAATCAATCGTTTCTAAAATTGTTTTAACCTGCATTCAGATGTCATTGCTTATAAATTTAAAAAATATAATTATAATTTTTTTGAACTGTATTTTCAAAGAAGCCCAATGACCACAACTCATATTTACAGAAGTCCACTAGTCATAAGCAGCTTTGTACGCTATTCACATACCTCACAGACTATTATGTCCCTCAGAGAGGGCCTTTGCATGCACTTTCTACATTTACCTGTTCAGGTTTTCCTTCATACTACATTTATTGAGTACCTACCATTCTAGGATTCTAGGCACCAGGGATACAGTAGTGAACAAGACCTATGAAGCCTCTATTCTTGCATTCTGTTGGAGAAATGGACAATAAGCTAATACAGACATAAAATACCAGTAATCATAAGGGCTAAGAAGAAAAACAAACCAAAGTAAAAGGATGCAGAGGGATTGGTGGTAAGAAATGAGCTGGTCAAAGTAGTTGTTTCTGCAAAGATAATATTTGAACTGAGACCTGAATGAAGTGAGGGAGTAAGGTAAGAGCATTCAAGCAGAGAGAACAGCAAGTGTGTAGGTACTGAGGCTGGAGCATACCAGGCATGTCTGAGGAACAGCAGGGAACCCACGGGCCTGGTTGAGATCACAGTGATATGATAAGAATTTCCAAAGGTAGGAGAAGGACTTTTAGACTATCATAAGGACTTTGGGATTTCTCTGCGTGAGACAAGAAAGAGGAATGACAAGCTCTGACTTGTGCTGTGAAAGAAAATATCTGATGTGTTGAGATTAGTACTTAGGAAGCCAAGTTAGAAGCAGGGAGAACATTTAGAAAGTTCCAGCAATAGACCTGGTGGGATATAGTGATAGGTTGAGCCAGAGTGGTAGCTGTTATGTGGGGAAAGTGATGAGGTTTCTCAATTAATTTCAAAAGTAGACCTGACAGGATTCATCAATGGATTGGATGTGGGTTGTGATCTGAGAAGAATCAAGAGTATCTCTAAGATTTTTGTAAGCATGGAGTTTATACTTACTGAACTAAGGAACACTAGGAAGAGGGCAGGTATGTGTGTGTGTGTGGGGGGGGATAAGTTTGGTTTTGGATGTATTAATTTCAAGAGCTATCAGACATAAAAGTTGAGAGGTCGAGTTGGCAATTGAATATATGGGCTTAGAGATGGGAGTAATGAGGGCTGAAAATATAATATCAGGAGTCTTCTGCATGTAAATGGCATTTAAAGCATGGAGCTAGATGAGCTCACCTATAGAATAAATGCTGATAGAGAAGGGAGTAGATGAGAGGACTAAGTCCTTAGGGCACTCCAAAATGTCAAGGTGGGGGAGCTGAGGAGAAATTAATTATGGTGCCAGAAGAAGCAAGTGAGGAAGGAAGAGTCCCAAGACAAGGGCATCATGAAAGGAAACATGTTTCAGGAAGAGGGAAGTTACAAGACGTATTAAACACTGCTGAGAGAGTGAGTAAAATGAGAACTGAGAATTAACCAAAAGACTTTAGAATAAGGAGAACATTGGTAACCCCCTTCCTGAAATACCCTTTTCTCACCTTTGCATATAGCTGGTGCATAAACAGTTATCCCAAAACAAAGCAATCAAAAACAGATTGAGAGAGGAGAGGGGTAGGGGAGAGGAGGGGGGAAAATGGAAACATATTAAATAATATAAATATATACAAATGTTAAAACAATGAAATGGGATGAGGGAGTTCTAGATAGAGGTCTAAGCTATATGATAGTATTAACAGATACTGTTGTGTTGTGGGGGTGAGTCCTAGGCACATGCCTACTAACAAGCCATATGAGAGAAGGCATCACTGATATTTTGAGCTTGCTAATGATAGAGCTTAGACTAACACATAGAAGAATGTAAAAACAGAGCTTTGTCCTCTTTTCATCATCACTGAATCTGATGATAAATGAGAGTCAATCGGTTTTCAAAAATCTTATCTTCGCTGTACCAAGGAAACAGGCTGTTGATATCACTTTGTAAGATGTTATTTTCTTTTGTTTACACAAATATGCTAGAAAATAGTTTCTGAAAGTACAGTATATAACCCTTTTAAATTAGGAAATACAATATTTGAGATACAGTGTTGCTTTTTTAAAGTAATTTTTTAAAAATTTTTTTATTGTTATGTTAATCCCCATACATTACATCATTAGTTTTAGATGTAGTGTTCCATGATTCATTGTTTGTGCATAACACCCAGTGCTCCATGCAGAACATGCCCTCCTCAATACCCATCACTGGGCTAAGCCATCCTCCCACCCCCCTCCCCTCTAGAACCCTCAGTTTGTTTTCAGAGTCCATCGTCTCTCATGGTTCGTCTACCCCTCTGATTTTCCCCCCTTCATTCTTCCCCTCCTGCTATCTTCTTTTTTTTTTTCCTTAACATATATTGCATTATTTGTTTCAGAGGTACAGATCTGAGATTCAACAGTCTTGCACAATTCACAGTGCTTACCAGAGTACATACCCTCCCCAGTGTCTTATCACCCAGTCACCCCATCCCTCCCACCCCACCCCCCACTCCAGCAACCCTCAGTTTGTTTCCTGAGATTAAGAATTCCTCATATCGGTGAGGTCATATGATACATGTCTTTCTCTGTTTGACTGATTTCGCTCAGCATAATACCCTCCAGTTCCATCCACATCGTTGCAAATGGCAAGATCTCATTCCTAAAGTAATTTTTAATAAGAAAACTAGTATGAATGAATGAAAAAGGAAGTAATTGGGGCCTCTCCAATAAAGGAGTAATCATGAGGAAGCTCACTAGATAGCTCTGCATATTAAGTAATATATAGTAATATAGTTATATAGTATATAGGAGTGGCTCTGTAGTCTATCTAGATACATAGAGGAATTAAGTAATAGATTAAACTAAGCCATTGACAATTGTTTTCTTAAGTCATATATTAGGAGAAAATAGAATTGAGATTAAAAAAAATTATTCTACTTAAACATAGAGCCAAAGGAAGAGAGATGCATAAATAACATTTGGAACACAGATCCATAGTGCAAGAGAAAACAGGACTAACAGAAAGTGGGTAATGAATAAAAAAATAGTATTCCATTTTTAATTGTATTATTTTTCATGGGATGTTATCATACTCTTATTGAGTGAGAAATGGTGATTGTGTTGTTTCAGGAAGATATTTATTTTCTTTTATTAAAGCAACATAATGATTTCAGAAATTATATTATTGATTATAGTGAGAGTTGATGCTACAAATTTATGGGTCTACTCTAGTGCTTCTCAAACTTAAATGTGCACACAAATCACCAGGGGATCCTACTACCATCAGATTCTGGCTCAATAAGTCTGGAATGGGATCTGAGATTTTGCATTTCTAACCAACTTTCAGGTAAAGTCCGTGTTGCTGATTAGAGTGTGACGCTTTGAATAGGAAGGTACAGAGGAATTGTACTTCCTCAGTACCTAGGCTGACTTACAGACTGTACTTGATTCTTTCTCAGAGTGAATCTCTTTGGACCTGATTACACCTCTGGTTAGCATCCTTTCAGTTCGCATTGTTCTTCATAGATGAACATCATATTCTTGACTAATAACTGAGCATGCTTTCAGTAGAAGTGATAGATTTACAGTTGTTTATTCCTGTTCATTACCCAGACTTCTTTATGACCAAGAGGGAACATTCTAAGTGTTGGGGAACATTCTGTGGACAGGGGTAGAATGAAGTCAATAGTCCTTTGTAAAGATTGTGCCCATGGCCTCATTAGCCCTGTGTTCTAAATCTGGGTTTTATTCAGTTTTGTTAATCAGTCAGATTTTTTGACTAATGAGGCCAAGAGTGGAGGCAATGCTCTTGATCCTGTTCCATGACTGTGGACTATACTTTTAAACCAAACTATGAATAGTATAGATTCAGAAATATGAATCATTTTTGTTTGAAGAAAAGGTATATTTAAAGAAAAGTAGCACAAATACTAATACTGATAAAAGCAACCCAAAATTCATTATCTACATAGAGTAAAACACTCCCTCTTCCTGCTGTCTAGTCAAGATAGTAGCTCTCAACAACCCTGGCTTCCCATTAATCATTTGGGTAAGTTTAAAAAATATTCCAAACTGGACCCACCACCGCTAAAGGTTCTGATTTAGTTGGTAGAGAGGGGTCTTAGGTATCCGCATTAGTTTTAAAGATCCCTCTTGTTCTAATGTGTAGCTAAGGTTAAGAACCACTGTTTAAATGAGTTAGAAAGGGGAATGTTTGCAGATTTCTCTTTTTGAGGAAAAATATAAGCCACACAACAAATGGCTTAAAAATAGTAAGTGTTCAATAAATATTTAGTAAATGAATGGTGTTTAAAATTGAGGGTACCTGAGGGTACCTCTGCTTAATTGATCTGTTTACTCCCCCAAAAGAGATACAAAAAATGGGTTAATTGATGACAGATCTAAAGTTCACAGTGATTTCTTTTTTTCATCTCTAAGGTGAAAAACAAATCTCCATTAATTTTTTTAACAGTTTTCTCAGTACCTAATAATACGTTTACACCCCTGCTGAGGGTTGTTCAATCAAATGGGACTTGGATAAACCCCCATTCTCCTATAATATAAATGAAAAAGGTATCAATTTTTGAAATGTATTTTGGTCTGAACTACCTAGGGTTACACTTTCAAGAGTTTTCTCTCTCAGCAAGTTTATGTCTACATATAGCTACTACTCAAGAATTCCAGTCATCTTATATTTTCTCACTTTTTTGCCTTTGCTCAGTCTTAGGATTCCTACTTTTATCTCTCAGATCTTCAAAAACATAAATTTGAACATTCCACTCATTTTCTAGGTTATATTGAAATGATACTTATTCCATGAAGCCTTCTTTCTTCCTTCGGCCAGAATAGTTCTCTCCTACATAAAATATTAATTAATAATTATCTTTAGTAGCCTATCATGCCTTATCTAGTAGATATTTATGTATGTTATTATTACCATCCACTCAAAAATATAAGCAGCTTGAAAGGTGGGACTATGACTTATGAAAATTTTGAAAGACATATATTTACTTATTTTAGAGAGAGAGAGAGAGCACATACGCGTGCAGGAGCTGGGGGAAGGGCAGAGGGAGAGGAAGAGAATCTCAAACAGACTTCCCGCTTAGCATGGAGCCCAAGGCAGGGCTCGTTCTCATGACCCTGAGATCATGACCCTGAGATCATGACCTGTGCCAAAATCGAGAGTCGGATGCTTAACTGACTGAGCCACGCAGGGCACCCTGGTTATGGAAATTTTATTTATCATAAACTCTTATCATATATATAGATACATAAATGCATTAACAAATAAATTGTACTTTGATTGAATTAAACAAATAATCTTGATTATTATAAATTTATTTTTATTAATTTCATTTCAGAAGGTAAGTTTTCCTGACTTCATCATCAGATTCTCAGACATTATACTTTTTCTTTTATGGACCAACCACATTATTTAAATTAAAAAGCATTCTTTTCCAACAGAAAGAATATGACAGTCATGACATTTAAAAAATAATCCTTTTATAAAAATGGATTTTGTTTTCAGCAAAGCTAGATGATCAGAATTCCCACAATCCTCAGAATACAGAGGGATTTAGCTAAAATTCAACACAGGAAGCTAGGCAAATGAAGAATCAGTGAAACAGAGAAAATTTCACACAGACTAAATTACAGACAAGGAGGAAAAGCTGTAAGAAATCACGGAGTGATTTCTTAGACTCTCATACTTTAGTGAAACAGCCTAAGCCCTGAAGAATCTCAAAAGTATTCAACAAATGCACATTCTTAGAATGATAGAGAAGAAACTGAAGAAACTTTTATTGAGAACAGAACCTAAATTGAACAAATTGGAACCCTGGAGATGAGACCAGGAGAAAAAGACCTGGTTATATGGTTATATACCATAACCACAAAATATAATTTTTGAACATGAGAACACTGATGTGGAAGTCTAAAATTCTGGACCTCTCAGAGGTAGAGTCAGGATATCTATCTACCTCCCTTCCTTCCTCCCTCCCTCCCTCCCTCCTTCCCTCCTTTCCTCCTCTTTCTTTCTTTCTTTCTTTCTTTCTTTCTTTCTTTCTTTCTTTCTTTCTTTCTTTCTTCTTTCTTTTCTTCTTTCTTTCTTTCTTTCTTTTCTTGCCTTCTTCCTTTCTCTCTCTCTTTCTTCCCTTCCCTTTCTTCTCTCTTCTTTCTTCGCTCTCTTTCCTTCCTCCCTCCCTTTCTCCTTCCCTTTTCTTTCTCTTTCTTTCTTTCTTCCTTTCTTTCTTTCTTTCCTAGATTCAGGGGAGGTTATATTTATTTTTTTATTTGAGTATAGTTGACACACAATGTGACATTAGTTTCAGGTGAACAACAGAGTGTTTCAATGACTCTATAGGCTACTCTATGCTCCAGGTGTAGCTCCCATCTGTCACTGTTCAAAGACGGTTAGACAACTTTCTGAATCAAGCTCAGCCTCCAGACACAGAACTGAAAACAAAAAGGAGCTATATTTCTGAATATATTCATAGTAACAGCAGAAAAGGGAGCTCTTGAGCCATGAATTTGTGAAACTCTGACTTTTCTCCACTCCCTATGTAGTAACACCTTCCTAATTTAACTAACTAGTTAAAAACAAAAAAACAAAAGAACCCCAAAAGCAACTTCACTCAAATACAGAAAAAAATTATTTACAATCCAACCCCATATAAATTGCAATTTATAAATAAATTGTAAATAAACTAAACAATGTTCCAACAGATGAGAACGTGCTAGAAAAATCGAGCCACAAAGAAGATAAAAACTACTGTTGTATTTTTAAATAGTCCAGAAAATTAAGAAAATGATCAAAGGTTTGCAAGAAAAGCATAAATCTCTAATATGACAGCTTCAAAGTGAGGTAGCTAGACAATCATAGAATCTGAAAAGACAGAAATTAGTAATGCTCTAGAAAAATATAAAAGAAAAACATTTTAGAAAGAGACATTAAAATATAAGAAATACAGAACGTATAGTTTCACACACACAAAAGGAGTAGTATAGGATATAGGATATAAAATAGAAAAATTCAAATTTAATGAACAACGTAAGAACAAATAAAGCAAAATAATATAAAAATATTTTAGAAGAAAATTGTAAGTATAAATCATAGTCTATATATACGCATATATACTGGTCATATCAATAATTTTAAATTGATTAACTCATTAAAATAGAATTTTAGATTGCCAATAAAATCATATTCAATTTTATTTAATAAGAGATAAAGATAAATGATTAATAAATATTAAAAATAAAAAGGATGGATAGTGATATATATCAAAATGAATAATGTCTGGAAGATATTTAAAATATACTGAATATACAAAAAGTCCCAATTAATAATTATACTAACACAAACCAACAAAAAACATAGACACTGGAAGTGGCCAGAACACCCACTTACTATCTTGAAAACTGATCAGTAGAAAAAATAAATAAGTAATTATTCTACCTTTACAATAAAACCTGTATTTCAGGATAACTAAATAGCCTCAATAGGTAAGGTCTTCAGTGCATAAACTTTACAGGTAATTTGTGCAGAAGGAATAATAGAATTAAAAATACCATAGTTTTATGATCTCTAATGAAATAAATGATTCAGACACTGGGTCATTAATAGATGATAAAGCTATTAGGTTAAAGTTGATGGGAAACTTTTCAATGAAGAGATCAAGCTGTCACCATTGATCAGTTTATTTTCACTAAAAATGAGGTGCTTAAACATCATGTTCCTCCTCATATGATGTAGTATGAAGAACACTACCACATGTGAAGTATCCTTATCACACACACACACACAAACACACACACATATGCACACAGAGAACTTGAGTCAACTCTTTAGATCTAATTTTCAGTCTGTTGGAAGTAGAGGGGATCAGGGAACAAGTTAACTGACATCAATAGGAAGCAATCAACTAAATCCAGAATGGGGATATTTTATAGGAAAAATGACCCAATTTCTCTAATGACATTAATAAAAAGGGTGATGGTGGTGATGCTCTGAATTAAAAACATCTTAAAAAAAAACTCAGTAGATTGAGGATATTTTCTAGTTGGCTGAGACAGTCATGATTCGCTCTTTTTATCCCAGTGTAATTATTGCTAATACTCTTTTATTCCAGAAGTATTTGGGGTAGAGTTTAGATTAGATTATATGACCACCTTACTTATGAGCTGTACAACTAAATACACTGAGAAGATCTAGCTTGGATCCTGATCCACACAAACAACAACAACAAAAAAATCCTCCAAAGAAAAACACACAAAAATAACATATATATGTAATATATGTAATATTTATACATGTAAATTAAAAACCTGGGCTTTCATTTACATATGCTTTCTTTTAACAATTAGGGGAATTTGAATATAAATTGAGATTTAGGTAACATTATGGAATTTCTGTTAGGGAATTCTGTGTGCAATAAAATTGCATTATATTAGAATATATCCTTCACTGTAAAGTATATCTCAGTATTTTGGTATGAAATGACATGATGTTTGGGATTTCCTTTATTTTTTAATTTTTAAAATTTTTTGAAAAAGATTTTCTTTATTTGAGAAAGAGAGTGAGAGAGAAAGAGATTACGAGCAGGAGGGAAGGGCAGAGGGAGAAGCAGATGCCTTGCTGAGCAGGGAGCCCCACGTGGGACTGGATCCCAGAACTCCGGGATCATGACCTGAGCCGAAGGCAGACATCAGAAAAAACTGATAGAATTGAGGGGCACTTGGGTGACTCAGTCCATTAAGTATCTGCCTTAGGCTCAGGTCATGATCTCAGAGTCCTGGGATCAAGCCCCACCCTGTGCTGGGCTCCCTGCTCAGCAGGGAGTCAGCCTCTCCCTCTCCCTCTTCCCCTCCCAACCACCTCCCCCACTCCGCCCCGTGCCGTCTCTCTCTCTCTCTCTCTCAAATAAATAAAATCTTTTTTTAAAAAACTGGTAGAATTGAAAAGAGGAATGCAACAGTTCACAATATTAGTCAGAGATTTCAATACCAAACCCTCTAAAAATTGATAGGACAAGTAGACAATCAGTAAGGTTATAGACTATTTGAATTACACTACCAACCAACTTGACCAAATTGACATTTATAAAACACTCCACCCAACAAAAGTATAATATACATTCTCTTCCAGCAGACATGGAACATTTGCAAAGACAGACAATATTTTGGGCCATGAAACAAGTCTCAGTAAATAAAACAATTCAAGTCACACATAATAAATTCTCTAAGCAAAATAAAATTAAATGAGAAATAAGTAACAGAAAGATCTCTGGAAAATCCCCCTAATATTTGGAAATGAAATGACACACTTCTAAATAATCCATGTGTCAAAGAAGAAATCAAAATGGAAATTTAGGAATTATTTTGAACTGAATGAAAACAAAAACATGACATATCAAAATTTGTGGCATGCTACTAAAGAAGTACTTGGGGAAAAGTTATAGCACTAAATACCTGTATTTGAAAAAAATAAAAGTCTCAAGTTAATGATCTCAGCTTCTACACAAAGAAACCAGAAAATAAGGGCAACTTATATCTGAAATATGTAGAAGAAAACAAATGATGAAGATCAGCAGAGTAGAAATTAATGAAATAGAAAACAGAAAAATAATAGAGAAAATCAGTGGAACCAATATCTGGCTTTCTGATATTATCAATAAAACTGATAAACTTTTACCAGACTGATCAAGCAAATAAGGGAAGAGTTATTGGGATGCCTGGGTGGCTCAGTCAGTTAAGCATCTGCCTTTGGCTGTGGTCATGATCCTAGAGTCCTGGGATTGAGTCCCGTGTGAGGTTCCTTGCTCAACAGGGAGCCTGCTGCTCCCCCTGCGTATGTTCTCTCTCTCTCTGACAAATAAATAAAATCTTAAAAAAAAAAAAAAAAGGGAAGAGTTACAAATTACCAATTGCAGGAATGAGAGAGGAAGCATTATTACAAATTCTACATATATTAAACAGATAATAAAGGGATATTATGGACTGCTTTATAGCAATAAATTCAACAATTCTGATGAAATGGAAATATTTATTGAGAGACAAAAACTGTCAAAGCTCACTCAAGAAGAAATAGCTAATGGGAATAGCCCTGTATCTATTTTTTAAATTTAATTTTTAGTTAAAAGCCTTCCCACAGAGAAAGTGCAAAGCCCAGATATCTTCACTGGTGAATTCTTTTTTTTTTTTTTTTAAGATTTTATTTATTTATTTGACAAGAGAGAGACAGCGAGAGCGGGAACACAAACAGGGGGAGCGGGAGAGGGAGAAGCAGGCTTCCTGCTGAGCAGGGAGCCTGATGCGGGGTTCGATCCCAGGACCCTGGGATCATGACCTGAGCCGAAGGCAGATGCTTAACGACTGAGCCACCCAGGCACCCCTTCACTGGTGAATTCTACCAACTGTTTAAGGAAGAAATAATATCAACTGTATACACAATCTTGTAGATATTTAAAAGGAGGGAATACTTCAAACTCATTCTATGAAGCCAGCATTACTCAGATTCCAAACCAAATACCATACAAGAAAACTGCAGACCAATACCCCTCATAAACATAGATGCAAAAATACTGAACAAAATTTTAGCAAATTGAATTCAACAGTTCAGGAAAAGGGTCAGACAACATGACCAAATGGGTTTTATCCCAGGAATAAAAGGTTGGTTTAATATTTGATCATCAATCAATGCAATGTACCACATTAACAAACGGTGGGGGGGGGGGGCAGGAGGCAGATGGAGAAAAATCCTTTGATAAATTCAGTGTCCATTCCTGATTTTAAACAAAAACATTCTCAGCAAGTAGGTGTAGAAGGTGTATTAGTTTCCTGTGACTGCTGTAACAAATGGTCACAAACTGGTTGGCTTAAGCAACAAAAATTTATTATTACACAGTTCTGGAGGTCAGAAATGTAAAATCAAGGTGCCAGGAAGGGCTGCACTCCCTTTGAAGGCTCTAGGGGAAAATCCTTCTGTGCCTTTTCCAGCTTCTGGTAGCTGTTGGCATTCCTTGCCTTTCTTGGTTCATCACTCTGACTACCTCTGTCTTTCACTGCACCTTCTCCTCTGTGTGTCTGCGTCTTCTCCTTTTCTCTTGTAAAACACTTATCATTGAATTTAGGGCCCACTTGGGTAATCCATAATGTTCTTGTCTCAAGATCCCTAACTTAATTATATATGCCAATTTTTTTTTTTTCCAAATAGGATAACATTCACAGGTGCAAGTCCTCCTAACATTTAGGAGGCCACCATTCCACCCAACACAGAGGGGAATTTCCATATCCTGAAAAAGGGTGTCTATAGAAAGCTACAGCTAACATCATACTTAATGATGAAAGACTGAATACTTTTCTGCTAAGAACTAGAACAAGACAAGTATGTGTACTCTCAATACTTTTATTCATGATTGTACTGAAGGTTCTAGTCAGTGCAATAAGGCAAGAAAAAGAAACAAAAAACAGCCAGTCTGGAAAGGAATATACAAAACTTCCAAGACAAAGTGATCATCTATGTAAAAAGTATGGTGGAATCTACAAAACAAACAGACAACAACAACAACAAAAACAAACTATTAGAACTAATAAGTGAGTTTAGGATGATTGCAGAATGAAAGATCACTATACAAAAACCACTTCATTTTCTATATGCTAACAATGAACAACTGGAAACTGAAATTACAAAAAAAAAAAAAAAATCCCCCTGATTAGATTCATGACCACAAGTATTAGTATTAGTATTTGCTCTAAAGGACACTTTTTTTTTTGAACAAGTGGCAAAAGAGGAATAAGGTCAATTGATTATATAATAATATTATATCAATATTGGTTTTCTGATTTTGATAATTGGACTGTAGTTATGTGATAGACTAACCTTATTTTTAGGAAGTACACACTGAAATATTTAGTTGTTAAGGGACATTTCGAATAGTTCTAAAAAAAATAGTATGTATATGAGAGTAAGAGAAACGATAGTACAAATGATAAAAGTGATAGGGAATTTGGACAAAGGCTATACAGGACCTCTTTGTACTATTCTTATATCTGTTCTGTAAGTAAACCTGAAATTAATTCAAAATAAAATATTAGAAAATAGAATTTTAGGAAAGGAATTGAAAATAGCGTGTATAAATCCCTCTTCTGAGGAATTTTGCTGCAAATGGAGCCATAATTGATTGCCCAGATGAGGTCAAGAGTTATAAAACTTTATTATTGGCACAGCAAGATGCTCTTGTGATGAGAGGCATTAGCTCAGACAATGCTCAGACGAAGGTATGTCCAAGTCTCCATATTCTGATGTGATGAGCAGAAAGGTTAGCAACACTATTCTCTTTCTCTTTTCCATTCTCTCTTCTCTCTGACTCACACAGTTGAATTTGTGTTAAGTTAAATGCCATCATTATAGATTTTATTTATCAGTTCTCCTACCCAAGATTAGAATTTGCAGTATGCATTCATTTAACTTAGAATGTAAAAAAAAAAAAGCAACAAATATTGTAATAGAATACTTTTAAAATTTCTTACAAAATCTTCATAGTTTTCCAAAGAGGACTGAAGCAAAGTCCGTCGTTATCAGGGTATATTGTAACAGCATCTAGAGAAACAGAGGGAGAAGATGAAAATGCATTTTTAAAACTGAATGACTGACTCCCTTTGAGGAAGCTTCTCCCATTTACTGTCCTCCAAGGAAAGTAGGACAAATGAAAGCTCTTCTGTGAAGGACCCTGATACTTCATCAGGTTGCACGGTGCTGCTTTAACGCTCCCAGACCATTCTGGGGAATATGGCCTACAGAATCTTGCTTCAGGTGTTCTTTTCCACTGATGTACAAGAAAGGTAATTAGAGAGACCGGGGAAAGGGTGGTGGGAAGGCTTGGCTATGAATCCTGCAGTCATTATTTCTAGTAAAGTTATATACTCGATAGAAAAGTACTCATTATATGGCAGTTTTTCTAAAGTTAAGTCAGATTATCACCCTTCAGTAACCAACACACATTTATCAACATTATTTAGTAGGTGGCAGATTTTTCAAAACTGTCCTCTCTCTTCTTAATAAGATTCTTAGAAACTGTGGTTCCATTAAGAACACATAAAAATCTTCCCTTAGGGCATTTCCCCCCTGCAGTGGCTGAGTCTTTTTCATTAGGGTGGTTAGTTTTTTGTTTTGTTTTGTTTTGTTTCCATTTTAGAGGATGACTGAAGTCTAGAAATACTTTATCCCATTATTTATAGCGCCCAGAATTCAAGTTTAGTCTCCTATAAATGAGGTTTAGAAGGTGAGATATAGTGAAAAGAACATTTAATTTGTTGCCGGGAGAGAGAAAGAGAGAGAGAGAGAGAGAGAGAGAGAGAATGAGACAGGGAGAATGTCAGCATATCCACTCTTGGGGCTCAGAGAAATCATGGAAATCAATCATTGAGTTAAGATCCGGGTTAACTAAGGTAATGGGTGTGAAAGTGTACCCATTAAAAAGTATTATATAAGTTTTTGATATATTTATTACCAAAACAAACAAAAGAGGTCAGGTTTCTTCCTATTTGTGACGCGGGAGTGCGCCAGCGACGGCGCCGCCCCCGGGTTCCGGGGTCCTTAGCTCCTCAGCTCCGCGGCCGGGCGCGCGGTCTAGGAGTCGCCGCCGCCTGTCGGGCGGGCGTCTGCTCGGTCTTCCTCGTCGGTCTTCCTCGCTCGCGTGCGCTCCCCTGCCGCCCTTGGAGAGCTGGCGCTGCTGGAAGAGGCGCGGGCCAGGCGGGCACAGCACCCCGGGCACAGAGGGAGACAAAGCCGGTCGGCCCCCTAAATTTCAAAAAAAAAAAAGGGGGGGAGAAAGCATTTAGCAGTAAGGAGCTTTAAGATTAGTGATATTTATTGTAGGGTGTATTTTTGTTCTTTACGAGCTGTTTACACCATAAAATTGGGCAAGTGTCTACTTATTTGATGTTTACTGGCAAATTGTGATCTAAAAGAGGTGCTGGACAGAAAATAATGAATGCAAAACAAAAACTGTATAAGAGAAATCAAAATATAATTTATGGGAGGATCCTTTGAATAACATCAATTTTTGGAACCTATGTGTAAATGGAAAAGATGTAGATAATGTAATGTACAACCATCATGATATTAACTGAATTTTTGCATTCAAAATAAGAGGGCAATACTATTTCCTATGCTTGTCTGGTCAGACCATTCTTAGTAAATGGCAGTCTTCTGACTATCATAGCCAGCAGCAAGGGAATTTGCAGAATACCAAGCAAGTAAACTAGAAACAAGAAAGTTTGACTTCTAGTAGAAACAACAAAAACAATCCAATTTATAAAGCTTGGCCAAATTGAAATCGTCCTAGACAAGAATCTGTAGGCTATAAAGGAGAAAGAAAAATTGTTTATAATGTAGTAATGGGATGCAATTAGGGAAAAGAAAATGTAGGCTGAATATCAGAAACAATTTCCTAACAGTCTATTAGACTGTACATTAGTTTCCCAGAGGTAGAAATGGAAGCCTCATTGCCTGAATCATTTAGAGCTAGACTGATTCCCAGAGGGTGTGGCAACTCAGAAGGAAATGAAAAATGTAGAGTCTGAAAGTCAGTCTAAGTTAATTTTGTAGCACAGTGAAATGCTGTTCTAGGTATTGGAATGGGTCTAAAACCACTGCAAGGGATGTATTCTGTCACTTTAAAATGAATGGTTTACCTAGCCACATACCATCATCAGCATCAGATGGAGTCAGCTCTCCCGTAAAATCCAGTACTTTTTCTGGGCTGAGTGCTAGGACAGACAGCAGTAGATGCCGTTAAAGTGTTGGGGGGAAAAAATCAAAATATGGCTGCAACTTGTACCAATCCAAGAGGCAATAGAGCTGATTTAGATAATTCAGCTGCCTAAGTAGATACTTACTTCTCCTCTCTTTCCTCAAAACCCCACTGAAGAGGATGGACTCTAAAACAGGCTGTTTTTCAGTCAAGGGTAAACACCTCCAAGACTGAACTCCAGACTTAGGAGTGCTTTGGGGACCAGCTTGTACTGTTATATTGAACTATATTAGTGACAATGGTTTGTTGTTTTAGTCACAAGTAATATTTCTTTTCACTATCTTTTAGTCTTTTCTAATTTATCTTTCTTCTTCTTACCACCAAAGTTAGATTTTGTATTTCTGATGAACACTTACCTCTCTCACCCCAACCCCAAGATTTTCCAGATAGTTCAGGATCCACCCAACATTAAAATAAAATAGGATGTAAGTTTATTAATATAAGACACCAGTTTGACTCAAAAAGGCAGAAAAACATGCTTCCCATTAAACTGTGACAGTACTTTATCTCTTAGAATTTTTGTCTTATGCTTATTGAAATAGCTTTTTAAAGATTGTTACAGATGTTTTACCATAAATCATATTTGTGCATATTTTAAAATTGGTGAAATAAATTGCTTAACATATTTTTAAAACAATTTCACATTTAGAGTATAATTTTTCTGCATCCCTTTTAAGCCCAGAGTTGTTGATATCTGGCTGTGTTTTGTCACCAGATATGGTCTCCTGTGCCATTAAGAGCATTACCAATACAGCGTTTCTTTAGAGAGTGCTCCAGTACAATCTCTAGGATTTCTTCATCAGCTACTGACACCTGTTCTGCAAAATTTGTTGCTGGCATTGTCTTTTTTGGCATGTAATAGTCAATAGAAGCGAAAGATAACACATCTTTATCTTCTTGGAGGGCCTTTCTCCTTTAGTGCCAATAAATCACTTTGGTTTTGATGTCCAAGAAAAGAAATTATAGCATTCATTACTTTTAGGACGGAAATTTGCTTCTGGACTATTAAATATATGTCCTGCTGCATGGCTTCTGTGTCTTTCTGAACACACAACTTTTCATTTCAGTGCAGAATCATAATGTAATTTTTAAAGACATTTTAAATGGTAATTAAATGTACCACCTGTAGTACTAATGTAACTCAATTAAAATGACAATATGAAAGCCATGACCATATTTACTTATGTGCAGGCAATTGCAACTGTGTCATTACTGCTGCCTGGTTGAGAATAACAGGAAGATGTGAAAAACTATGTTTTCCTGAAAAATAAATCCCCTGGGGTTTTTTTTTTCAGTTTTATGTTATTTAAAAAATTTTTATTATTGAAGTATAGTTGACATACAATGTTATATTAGTTTCAGGTGTACGACACATTGATTCAATAATTCTGTACATAAGTCAGCGCTAACCTTGGTAAGTGTAGTCAACACTGTCACCATACAATGTTATTACAACATTATTGGCTATATTACTTTTTATCCCTGTGACTTACTTATTTTATAACTGGAAGTTTGTACCACTTGATTCCCTTGACATATTTCACCCATCCCCCAATCCTCTTTCCCTCTGGTAACCACAGTTTTTTTTCTGTATTTAGGAATCTTTTTCTATTTTTTTAGATTCCACAATAAGTGAAATCATATGGTATTTGTCTTTCTCTGTCTGATTTATTTCACTTAGCATAATATGTACACTCTGGGTCCATCCGTGTTGTTACAAATAGCAAGATCTTCTTTTTTATGGCCGAGTAATATTTCATTATATGTGTGTACCACATCTTCTTTATCTATTCATCTATCAGTGGACACTTAGGCTGCTTCCATATCTTGGCTAGTGTAAATAATGCTGCAGTAAACATAGGGGTGCATATATCTTTGGAATTAATGTTTTTGTTGTCTTTGGGTAAATACCCAGAAGTGGAATTACTGGACTGTATGGTATTTCTGTTTTTAATTTTTAAAGGAAGCTCTACACTGTTTTCCATTGTGGTTGCACCAATTTACATTCTTACCACCAGTGCACAAGTGTTCCTTTTTCTCTACATCCTCACCAACACTTGTTATTTCTTGCTTTTTTGACTAGCCATTCTGATTGACATGCAGTGGTATTTCATTGTAGTTTTGATTTGCATTTCCCTGATGATTAGTGATGTTGAGCACCTTTTCATGTGTCTGTTGGCCATCTCTGTGTCTTAGTTGGAAAAATGTCTATTCAGGTCCTCTGCCCATTTTTTAATTGGATTGTTTGGGGGTTTTTGTTGTTGTTTTGTTTTTTGCTGTGGAGTGGTATAAGTTCTTTATATATTTTGGATATCAACTCCGTATCAGATATTGCTTGCAAATATCTTCTCTCATTTAGTAGTTTGACTTTTCCTTTTGTTGATGGTTTCCTTTCCTGTGCAAAAGCTTTTTATTTTGGTGTATTTTCAATAGTTTATTTTTGCTTTTCTTTCCCTTGCCTGAGGAGACATACCCACATATATGTTGCTAAGGCCAATGTCAAAGAGATTACTGTCTGTGTTTCCTTTTAGGAGTTTTATGGTTTCAGGTCTCACATTTAGGTCTTTAATCCATTTTGACGTTATGTTTGTGTATGGTGTGAGAAAGTGGTCAGTTTCACTCTTTTGCATGTAGCTGTCTAGTTTTCCCAACTGAAGAGAAGAGACTGTCTTTCCCCCATTGTATATTCTTGCCTCCTTTGCCATAGATTAATTGACCATACAATTGTGAGCTTATTTCTGGGCTCTCTATTCTATTCTATTGATCTGTGTGTCTGTTTTTTTGCTGGGACCATACTGTTCTGATTACTCTAGCTTTGTATTATATCTTGAAATCTGGGATTGTGGTATGATCCCTCCAGCTTTGTTCTTTTTGCTCAAGATTACTTTGGTTACATGGGGTGTTTTGTGGTTCCATACAAATCTTAGGTTGAATTTCCTGTTCTTCTAGCACTTTTCCCCAGGCCTTATTCATGCTAACTGGAAAATTTCACTTATCCCTGAGTTAAAAAAACTAAGTTACTGAGGAAGCCGAATGGTGTCTTTCTCAAGGGAAATTGTACAGCTCCCTTGTTTCTTGCTCATGGAACCATCTATTTGATGAAAACTCACATATTAGAGTGCTTGAAACTGCTTGTCATTATTAGAACTTCTGTTGTTTCTTGTCTGAGGGGCCCTTTCCCCCCACATAAAACTAATTCCCTGTATAATGACTTTGAAGCAGTTTTTCAGAGGCTTTTTTTCTTGCTGTACTCAGCTAATAAGGAACAACCTTCCATTCCTTTAGATCTTGGTGATTTCAACAAGTATCATTAATTTTAAAATGATTTCTTATTTTAGAGATGTTAAATTATGGGAAAATATGTATCTTAGAATTGATGCAATAAAATATATGTCACTATACAGTTTTCCTTTCCCATTCATTTTACTCCGACTGAAGTTAGGTACCATGTCTGTACCGGGATCCTACTGTTGGATGGTCAATGTTATTTGGATCTTACTTTCTTCCTATGGATAATCCCTCACTACTGCAGGATTAGGATTAGTGCAAACACAGTTTTTGTTTTGTTTTGTTTTGTTTTTGCTTGTAACATAACCTTTATTCTTCAAAGTATTTTGAGAGTTACTAATACTGCTAGGGAGTATGTATGCTCCCAGTCCTATAAATCCATGCTACTTTTTCCCAGTGAACAGATGTTTATTAAGCACCTACCATGTACTGTATTTACTACTAGGCACTAGAGAGAATGATGAGCAAGTTAGATAATTCCTGACCCCACGCAGTCTACAGACTTGTTCTACACAAAGTCTCTATGGAATGCTGAGGAGCTGTTCAGGGATCTGGACAGCTCCAGTATCCCAAGACACGTTCCTTAAAGAAAAAAAAAGAAAAGATTTATTTATTCATTTGAAAGAGAGAGAGCACATGTGGGTGGGTGGGGGAGGCACAGAGGGGGAAGGAGAGGGACAAGCAGACTCTTCACTGAGCGTAGAGCACAACTCGGGGCTCATTTCACGACCCTGAGATCATGACCAGCCAAAAAAACTGAGCCACCCAGGCACCCCCCAAGACATGTTCTTAAAGTTATTAGGAAAGTGGACCTAAAACAATACCAATACAAATGCACTGGAATTGACTGAGGTCTGCATTACAGTAGCTTTGGAATTGTGTGTGTGTGTGTGGGTTACTGTATTAGAGGATAGAGAATACATCCAAAATTTTGACTAAAGAGCAAAGGACCCAAACAAAGCCTTTGGAAAGAAAACACTATAGATTGTATGTGGGCACCTCTTAAAACTATGCAAAGCCTCTTCTTGAAGTGAAAGAGCCAAACTTTGAGGTCAATAGAATAATTTTGCTGTCCTCTGTACACTTTAAAGAAATTAATGGAGAGGAAGAAAAATACCTATTTAAATTTACAAGGAAAGTGCTTTTAAGAGACCCAAATAATCCCCTTCAAATCATTTTAAGTTTCAAAAGGACAAGCAAATTGTTAATTGAATGTTTAATTAACATTTATTGCTAGCATATTAGGTTTACATGAGTCACATTGAGTAATACAGTAGAGGTGTGTTCTTGCTGCCGTATGTGCACTTTATAGCGTATTCAGTCCCCATGTATAATCAACACATATGGTTCATTTATACCCATTTTGTAACACTTGGAATATAATTTCCCTATTTTAAATAATTATAGGGGTTTATAGTTTTATCACTACTTTCACTGAATTCAGCATGAATTTATTGAGGAAACTAAAGTACTTTGCTAACAGCACTGTGAGAAATAAAAAGATGAAATATAGTTCCTGATGCTGGTTAAAGAATTTGGCATCTGAAAGGGAGGGCAGGTATTATTAGGTGCCTGTCTGTGCCTTGTGCTATGCTAGGCACCAGGGGTACAGAGAAGAGTAAGAGATGGTTTCTGCTCGTAAGCAGTTTAGCTTTAGTGGGGCATTGGAATAGTCAGAAGGAAATCGAAGGATGTTGAAAGGATCAGAGGCAAAAGAGATAAGGCATATTTGCAGAAATGGAAGTGGGTTCAATGTGTATTAAAAATAGAATGCAAAAGGTGAGAGAAATGCCTGAAAATTAAGCCATGTAAGTAGGGAGGGGTCTGGCAGTCATAGGCTTCATGTGTTATGAAGTTTGGAAGAGAATTATGGATAGTCACTGATGAATTTTAAAACAGAGAATGGCAGGGGGACCTTTTAGTTTTAAGAAAATTATTCCAGTAGTGGCAGAGGAGACAGAGAGACAGAGATTTGAGGGAGGTAGGGCCCCAGTCATTGAGCTACTGAGTACAAGAGGTGGGAAGAATGTACAGGTGAGGATTACAAAGTCTTCCTAATAGCTCCTCAATCCTGCCCTTCTTTTGGACGCTCCATTCTCTGTTTCCAGCCCAGATAACGTTATCTCTGCTTTTGTATGTAGGTTGGCTCCATTATTCCCTCATTGTAACAAAATTATCCTTTCCATATTCTATATTATGCAGTCCAAATCTTGGAGGAAGCTGGTCTAGCTGACTAAATAAATATCTTGGTACAAGTTCTAGAGTCATATATCAAGCTGCATATTATCACCTGGATACGCCAAAGGTTGACCTGAATTTAAAATGGCCACCTTCTATAAAAAACAGACACATAGATAATGGAACACAGTAGAGAGCCCAGAAATAAACCTACACATATAGGGTCAATAATTTACAGTAAAGGAGCCAAGAATATGTAGTGGGGTAAGGATAGTCTCTTCAATATTGTGTTGAGAAAACAGGATAACAAAATGTTAAAGAATGAAACTGGATCACCATCTTAAACCATACACAAAAATTAACTCAAAATGGATTAAAGATTTGAATGTAAGACCTGAAACTATAAAACTCCTAGAAGAAAATGTAGGTGGTAAGCTTGTTGACATTGGTCTTGACCATGATTTTTTGGATTTGATAACAAAAACACAGGCAAGTAAAGCAAAAATAAAGAAGTAGGATTATATCAAATTAAAAAGCTTCTGCACAGCAAAGGAAACCATCAACAAAAGGAAAAGATAACCTACTGAATGGGAGAAAATATTTGCAAATCATATATCTGATGAGCAATTAATATCCAAAATATATAAAGAACTCGTATACTCAATACTAAAAAACAAACAATCTAAAAAATGAGCAGAGGATGTGAATAGACATTTTTCCAGAGAAGACATACAGATGGCTAATAAGTACATGAAAAGATGTTCAACAGCATTAGTCATTAGGGAAATGCAAATCAAAACAACGAGATATCACTTCATACCTGTTAGGATGGCTGTTACCAAAGAAACAAGAAATAACATGTGTTGGCGAGGATGTGGATGAAAGGGAACCTTGTGCACTGTTGGTGGGAAGCTGAATTAGTGCAGCCAATGTGGAAACCAGTATGGAGGTTCCTCAAAAAATTAAAAATAGAAATATCATACTACCTCACAATTCCATTTCTGGGTATTTATCTGAAGAAAATGAAAACACGAACTTGAAAAGATATATGCACCCCCTTGTTAATTGCAGCATTTTTTATGAAAGCTGAGCTATGGAAATAACTTAAGTGTTCACTGATAGATGAATGGATAAAGAAAATTTGTGTGTGTGTGTGTGTACATACACAATTCAGTATTATTCAATCATAAAAAAAGAATGAAATCTTGCCATTTGTGACAGCCTGGGTGGTCCTTGAAGGTATTATGCTAAGTGAAATAAGATACAGACAAAGGCAAATACCACATGATCTCACTGATATGTGGAATAAAAATAAAAACAAAAACTGCAACAATAATAACAAAACAATCTCATAGATACAGAGAACAGTCGTTGGTTGCCAGAGACAGGGACAGACTGAGGGTGGATTAAACAGATAAAGGGAGTCAAAAGGTACCAACTTCCAGTTACAAAATAAGTAAGTCATGGGGATGTAATGTATAGCATGACAACTATAGTTAATAATACTGTGTTGCATAGCTGAAAGTTGGTAAGAGATTGAAACCTAAAATACTGATCAGAAGAAGAAAAAAATTTTGTAACTAAGTATGGTGACAGATGTTAGCTAGACTTATTGTGGTGATCATTTTCCAACATACACAAATATTGAATCATTATGTTGTATACAATATAATGATTATAATCTACAATGTATATGTATATAATGTATATAATATGTATATAATGATTGTAATATACAATATAATATAATGCAACAATATAATGTTTTATATCAATTATATCTCAATTAAAAAAAATTTTTAATGATAAAATGGCCAACTAATGATCCTTGTCTTTTGTGCATTTACTAAATTCCAGGCAATGTGCTAAGCATTTGATATTCATTGTTTCATTTTGAAAGACCATGTTGAATGTATAAAAGAACTAGGTGTAGTGGGACTCCTTAGTTCTGTCTTGGTTTCCGCAGCTATGCTGCTCCAATTTCAGGTCTAATATATCATTATCATAAACCATAAACTTCTTTCTTTTAAGTTGGTGTGATGGTTAATTTTATGTGTCATTTTAGTAGCAATTTAATCCAACACGCATCTAAGTGTTGTTGTGAAGGTATTTCATAGACGTGGTTAACATCTATGATCAGTTGACTTTAAATGAATCAGATTACCTTTGATAATGTGTGTCAGCCTCATCCAATCGGCTGAAGTTCTTAAGAGCAAAAGCTTGAGTTTTCCTGGAAAAGAAGGGATGATGCCTCAAGACTGTAACAGAGATCCTGCCTCATTTCCAGCCTGCTGACCTGCCCTACAAATTTCTGACTCTAGATAGTAGCAGTTCTTGCCTGTGTTTCTAGCCTGCTGGTCTGCCCTGCCGATCTTGAACTTGCCAGCTCCTATAATTACGTGAGCCGATTTCTTAACAAGAAATCATACCTTCACCTTCTGGTTCTGTTTCTCTGGTGAACTCTGACCAATACAATTGCCTTTTAGCTTTGCTTTATCTGTCTAATCCCAAGGATTTTCTCTCTACGTAGGAGGGTGAGTGGGTAAAATGGGAGGGCTACTCTACCTATTCCAAGCAAAGGGTGGCCATGGGACCCAAAGATTGAAAAGATTTGGAATTAATTTGTCGTGACAGTAGTTCCTGTTCTTTTTACTCCCTGAATCTTCTCATTACTTTTGCCATGTGGTCTGTCTCATGTCTTCCCCTTGGATATAGCTCTCCATGGGAAATACAGTCTATTTTCATATGCTAACTACATTATGTTTTCATGTTCTATTTGTAACACTTGTCAGAGAATGACTTTAGCTATGCTTAGGCATAGGAACAAGTAGCTTTGCATGTCTTTTGCATTCGTATATTGCTTATAGTCATTGAGTTCTAAATGACAGGTATTCAATGTTCCAATATCCATATGACTTTTTTTAAATTTAATGTTTTATTTGTAAGGTAAAAGATTCACAACCATCCCTGAGTAAAAACCATGGAGGCTTTTCTCCCCCTATGACTTTCATCTCATTGCTACTTTCAGAAGCAGGCAAAATCTTTTGCATTCACTGAAACACTGTGGGTAATGATCCTTAAAAAATTTTAGTCATTCTCTCTAATTAGTGCCTCCCCAGGGAGGAAGTGGTGATGGTGAGGGAAAAATTGACTATATGGGTATTCTCTTGATTAATGCTGCTATAACAGGAACAGACAACAGGAAGATAATTTTTAAATTACTAAATTAGTTAAATGGAAACCAATAGGTTGACTCATATTCTATTCAAAGGCAGCATAACCACTACTCTTTACAAATGATTCACGATGCCTATATCATGATTGGTATAGTTACAGATTTTTACAGCCTTGTTTCAGCGGCAAGAGACATAAGGGAAAGTGGAGTTTTGAGTTCTAGTCCTGACTGTTCCATGAGCTTTGAGCACTGATTCCATGTGCATTTCCGAAACTTCTTGTAAAGATAAAAATACAATGATAGATATAATATTGAAAAGTAGAATTGAAGAAGTAGAAAGCCTTATAATTAGAAGTTTATATGGAATAAGGTGCAACTCAAACCCCACTCCCTGCCCCTGCTCACCATTTTCTGGAAATAATAATTCTTTCTGAGAACTTAAATCACTCTGCATATAGTAGAGCAGAGCAGAGCTTTGTAAAGTCACTTTAAGGGAAAAAAAATGGGTTCAAGTTAAAAACTCTAGTTAAGAAACTTTGACTGTTAACATTCAAAGGTGTGAAAATTTCTAAAACGAGTATTATCATCCAAAAAAGATTTAGGTTTTGTTCTGTTTGTTACTTGAGCTGAACACTAAAAACAAAAGTTCCCGAAGTTAAAATGTCATCAAAGCTGGCTTCATGGGCATGTGACCTGCGCTGTCTGACCAGCTCAGTGCCATGCTCAGAAGAGCCCCACACTTGGTGTATTACTCTGCTGAGAATGTCTTGAGGTTCTTAACTGTATCTTTGAATGTGTATTTTGTAAGTGAAATCCAATGGGACACTGGGGAACATGTGTTAGTAGAGGACATACATTTCTAGCAAAATGTGTGTTCGCCATTCCTTATTGCTCCATTCAAAAAGCGTGTTTGTGATGCCCCATGGGCACAGAATTCTTGTGGTCTTAGTATCTGTAGGAGTGCAGAGAGACTCCAAGCAAGTATAAGGGAAGCTGTGTTAAATCAACGACTAAGTGGGGGCACTGACAGTCTGGGGAAGCCGCCCTTTCTGTCTGATCCAGAGCTTGCTTCAAATGCAGAAAGAAGGCAATGGCATTCTAAGAAACATTAATAATAAAAAGCTGCCATATCCTTTCATATTCTTGTTACATTTCCTAAATTAGTCAACCACCTATGATAAAAACCATATTAAAAAAAGGGAAAGAAAGAGCAACCCATAGTTCCTTTACCTTTCAGTTTTTCCTCACCTACCAGCAAGCCTGAAGTAGAGTGTTAGAATATATGCATATCGGGCGCCTGGGTGGCTCAGCTGGTTAAGCAACTGCCTTCAGCTCAGGTCATGATCCTGGAGACCCAGGACCGAGTCCTGCATCAGGCTCCCTGCTCAGCAGGGAGTCTGCTTCTCCCTCTGACCCTCCCCCCCTCATGTGCTCTCTCTCTCTCTCATTCTCCCTCTCAAATAAATAAATAAATAAAATCTAAAAAAAAAAAGAATATATGCATATCAAGAACTGAAATAAAAACAGTTGAGTTACTTCTATGTTGTGTTTCCTTTGTCTGATAAGAGCAAAATTCATACACCTGTAGGAACTGATATACAAGTTGTGAAATTTTGGTGATTCTGCATTTGAGTTCAATGGTCTTATGTTTGCACTTAAAACTGGCATTGCATAATTAAAGATGAGGTGTAAAATTCACACAATGAAAATTTCTGTTTTTTCTTTACTTAGGATGACATTTAAGAACAAATTTAAAAAGCAATGAGACACCATGACAAGTTGTGAGAGAGACCACAGAAGAAAAAAAACTAAAAACAAAACAAAACAAAAATCCAGCCCCTTTTATGTCATTTTTGGTCACTTTTTTCCTGCATTTTGAATAAGAAGCCTCTCATTTCCGTTTTGCACTGGGTCCTACAAATTATGCAACCAGCCCTGGGTGTCATTAGCTTTTCTCATCCATCTTCACTCTTGGCTAATACAAAGCTTATAAGGAAAGCTCTTCTTGGCTTTCATATGAATTGCTTTCCTTTTGGTCTCAGTCCAATCTCCTATTCTGATACCACGTGTTCAATTTTTTGCGGGCTGCTTTGTTTGATTTTCTTTCTACCTAAGTATAGGATGTTGCACTTAATAATTTTAAATTTAATCATGTTACATTTCCCATCGGCAAAATTGATTTTCTATTAATAACTGCTAGCAAAATAGAACTGAACCCTGAGCTAGGCCTTCTCATTTTGGCAAGGTGTCTGTCTGCTCTTCAGGAAGATCTTTTACTTCAATTCAGTGTTTCCTCCTGCAAGAGTTATTTCTTTCTTTCTCTTGTATCTTTCTTTTTCCCCTAAGATTGAGAAGAATTTTCTTCATAACATTTTGGATTACTTCAGTGACACACATGGTAGCTATTACTTGTCTCATATTCAATCACCAACTAATTATATGCATGAAATATAATTCAGCAGTTTTCCAGCTGGATACACCAGCCTGAGATGGTAATCTTTAAGGAGAACTAATATGGTTTTTCCTACTGTAGTCCACTTAATAAAAAACTCCAAAATTATTTTCAAATAATATTAATAAAATTTTTATGTGCCTTTACATTGTAACTGGATATTAACTGCCGGCTGCTTACATGTATATTCTTCACAGCTCTTTTTCTGGTACATTCATACATTTTTATTTATTGAAAAAGTAAAGAATGCCCTCAGCTATACAAATGTTATTTAGCAGTTTCTTAACAGTTAAGTAACAAGTGATGAAGCACCAACGCTAGTTCCTCATAAAAGTAACCTTTGCTTAGTAGACAGTGAAAGAATTCTGAACAGACCAGTTGTATAAACTGAGGCAAGCTGCTCAGCTGTGGGCTCTGCCCTCCTCATTTGTAAAATGAAGGTAATAGAACCTAATTTAAACTTTTGTTAGAGGAATGCTTGTCACACTATAAATGCTCAATAAACGCCTTCTGGTATGGCCGCTCTTATTCTTGGTGCTCTTACTGTTGTTGTTGTTGTTGTTGTTGTTGTTGTTGTTACAGTTTGTAGTTAATTGCCACAAACCTCCCCCCTCTTCCTGGCTGACAGAAGTTGGATTTGGAATCAAAGTGGTGATATTTTCACCTCGGGTTTTGGGCTGCGGTTAGTCTTAGGCAATAATAATGATCCTATTTCTCACTCTTCCTTAATTTACCTGTATCACTTGCAACTAACTTGTGCAGCCAAAGGACCTAAGTTAGGCCAGGAAGCTCTAAGCAGAAATTTTCTGATGAGGTTTTTCTGAGAAGGCATTTAATTACCTTGTAAAAGGGGACAGATGTGGCTGAAATAGACCCATAGCCCGTGGCCTCTTATCTCTTTCTGCCTTCTTTGAATATGGACCTGATGAAACAGCCGTCTTTTGACAAGGCTTTAGGGAAAAAGCCAACACACTCAACCAGGGCAAGCGGAGAAATAGAAAAGGTCTGTGTGTCAGATTACATCATCGAGCAGTGAGGCACAGTTTGGATACATCCTGTGCCGCTAAGAAACACAGAATGGCATCATATTTAATTACTTTGGCTACGTCTAATAGCTTATCATTCATGATTTTTCAGATAAATAATTTTGCTCTCAGTGTATAATTGCAATGGCATATAGTGCCTGGCACACAGAATCTTAAAAATAACTTCAAGGGAAAATGAATTATATCTAGTCTATCTTCTGGATGAATTTAAATAATTTTCCTGAAAAAAGGCTGAATACAACCTTATAGAAATTTCAAAATGGTCTAACTGTTGTCTACTCATTGCTGGATCTGCAAATGTCATTTAATTTAAGATTAGATGTTATTTTAAAAAGTGATCTTCAAACATAGAGCAGTGGTTCTCAACTGAGGGCAGCTCTGCAATTGGCAATGTCGGGAGACATTTTTAGTTGTCACACTGGACAGTGGTTACTAGAATGGAGTGTTTAGAGGCCACGGATGCTGCCAAACACAAACATCTTATAATGTACAGGACTGCTTAGTGCACAGGATTCTCCCCTCCCCCAACAAAAATTATCCTGCCCGGAATGCCAGTAGTAGCAAAGTATTTGCATAGGATTTAGCATGTGTCCATATTTTCCTTAATTAAGCTACTTCTTATTAGTTACCCTTAATGGCCAGATTCTACTTGTGACAGTTCTAGTGCCAAATTTCAGATATCCTGACAGTTTTTTTTTTAACTGAAGGGATACAAATAAGTTTTGATTACATGACTGTAGATGAGAGCAAAATATTAACTACACGCAATAAAAATCTGAGATAATACACATAACAAGACCATTGATGTCATAAAGGGCCTCCACTCTACTGACTAATAAAAAACTAATGTCATTATTTTTGCAACCTTATCCTTCGAAATCTCATACCCTTATGGTTCAATAATATGTGTAAAGTTTAAAAAGTAAACTTCCTGTATTTTAAGTGTATCTATTGCCGCACATATTTTCAATTAAGTAAATGGTTAGTAAACGCTTATTTTGCAGCCAAAGTTAAAGGAGCTACCATAATCTAATGCAATTCCAGAATTAGAACCCTAAGCTTGGGGATTCAAGTTTGCTAACTAATTTATAGTGCTATCTAAGATACACGTATTTTTCAAGATTAAATTTTTCATTATGTTCTGTCCATTTTTGTACTTTTGACTGCTTCTGGAACAACAAAATAATTCGATTTTAGTTCTCCTAAAAAAGTGATGGTATCATACAAAGTATAACTGCTTTTTAGTAAGGAACTGGGCTACATTCACCATTCATTATTTTATGACCCTGGAGGCACTCTCTTAGAATTTTATTTAATGGAGATTACAATAAGGACTAAATGAGATTTTGCAGGCAAAAAAGTGCTTCATCCCCTACCTGGCACAGAATGAGGTTCTCAAGAATGCTGTTACTTTTTCCTCTCTGCTTTGGTATTTTTGCTCCAACAGAATGCTTGTGATGATTCATGGCTCATGGTCATGACTTAAAACTTACCTTGTTTTGACTGAGCAGCATCTGTGTTTCAAAAGAGAGACTAGATCCCTGATGTTCTTTTTTTAATCTATCAATTTTTATGTTATTGATTTTGAATATTTTGCTCATTAGACACAGACAATTTACTTTTAATTGTCTGGACATGCTTTGGATTAAGCAATAGATTAAGACAAACAGACTTACTTTAGACGATAAACTGGAATCCCACAACTGGAATTAACATTTAAAACAAAGAGTGAATGAAATCCTTTTTGAAACTCTGAGGTCTTTTCTTCACCATCAATTTGAAGCATAACTGTTTTCCTGCTTTATGTTTATAAGAGATGAACTTTAATACTACCAAGTACATAGCAACCCATTCAGAATGATTTCTTTGTCTTGTTGACTTCAGAGGTAATAACAGAGATGGAGTTAAATAGACCACTTAGGAAAATGTCTGCCATTTTAGATTGTAACCTACCACTTTGCTTTCCGTTGAAAGTCAAGCAAAGCGTTATATAGTAGGGTAGATTGAGAGAAGTCCAGCCAGTGTTAACCTGCTTCATGAAGATCTAATGATATACTTGCTTCTTTGCTGATGACATTTTTGTTAGCAAGAAAGAGCACAGTTAAGAGATGTAGATACTCAGTGTCTGCCTGACAGCAAATGTGAATCTTTCCTAGGTACATAGCAACAAAACTTTAAATAGAATCCAGCAACTCTTAAATTAAGAACGAGAATACTTATTTTACTTTTTCTATAGTCCCATTGTTTTGTGATTCAAACATTAACTCATCCTGTCTTATATTTAAGCTATAGCCAATAAAGAGCAAAATTTTCCTACCATCCATAGGGCTTTGGAAGTTTCTAGCCTCATTTCACAAATGAAGCTCAGGCAGTTTACTCAGCTACCTTCTTAGGACTAGAAGTTGCCTCCCCCCCCTTTTTAAATGAACAGTTTTAAAGTCCTACGTGTATATTTCAGTTGTAAACAGGCACAATATCTAAACAGAACTAGGTTGGAAGTAAGCTTGGAGATTAAATTCAGATCTGCTTTTAGATTCAAAATGACCCCATACATTCAATTTCAGAATCACCTTCTTTGTTTTCTGTGATGTGGATTAGAGACTGCCTTCCCTGAGATTTTCTTTTTCCTTTTTGAGTATGCAAGTGACATTTTCCTGTTCATCCGAAGAATGAAGTAAACCCGATTAGATTTGTTCTCCATCTGGGAGCAGGAAATTAACTTTGAAAATGATTTAAATCTCTTGCCTGGGGTGGGACTTTTACTGCCCTGAGTTCAATAGTTCAATTTGACAGAAGCCTTTGCCAGATTTCTAATACATAGTTGTGTTTAAAAAAAGGATGAAAATGAGGCTGCTTTAAATTTCATTAACTGAATTCTTGTATCAGGCCAAATTTGGAGACCTGTCAGATTGAAAAAGTTGGCCCAGCAAACCTTTTAAGTAGACATGTATTATAGTTTCAAAGGAGAAGAAATACAGGCTTTTGTATATTGAGAGGAAATCTTCAGGTCTGAGAGTTATTCCTTGTAATTTTTTTTATCGTTGTAGCCATAAGAACAGACAGTGCAGACCTGAAACTATGAAGACTGGTTGTGTACATTCAGAGTTTATTTTGGTAATCAAACAAAAGAACAAAATTATTCTGACATATTTTTAATGATATACATAATAATTGTGCTGAAAGGTAACTAGTCAAAGATGACAAGATGTTCATAGAAATAACCTTATTTTGAATTTTTATATCCAAACAGATGCCAGTTTTAGAATTTCTTTCTTCTTATTTGTTTATTTGCACATATTCTTAACATTGGTGATCACAGTAATTCCCTTATGACTATCACACTCTCACATACACATTTGTGTTTATATATACTTTATTCTCTGTAACTGGATTTTCTTTGCTTAGGACCCTTTGTCCCATGTCCTGGGAGTAGGATTCCTGCTGTTCCCTCCATGCAATCATACTCACAGTGTTTCCCCTCACACCAAGGCATTCTTGTTCAGTATCTGTCAAGCAGATGATAGTTAGTTTAGGCCACAGTAGGTTGTGGCAGCAAATGACCCTCATGTTTCTGTCTTTTTTAGAAAAAAAATCTTTGATTTTTGCTTCTATTATGTATTAATTGGGGGTTGACTACAGTTCTACTGAATGCTATCTTCATTCCATGACCCAGGCTGTGATGGGTCAGTTTCTAATGAGATATTATCAAATTTATGGCAGAGAAAAATAGCAGAGGTAGAATTATAAGGTAACTTTTAAATCTTTTGCTTGGAAGATCACACATCACTTCTCAGATTTAATTGACCATATTAAGTCATGTAGCCAAACCCAATGTCTATGGGGCAGGAAATATAATTCTCCCATAAGGAGTGGCTTGATAGGGAGGGATCTCAGATATCTGAAATAAATGTGACTAAACCACAAATAGAATATATTTTACATGACCCAGTATATACATGTACATATAAGCCAGTGCAAGGAATATAGTAGGTGCTCAACAAATATTTGTTGAATGGATAAATGAGTGAATATATTCATTGATAAAACATTAGTACATTATGATGTACTCTGATATTTCTATTCCATTGTATTCTTTTGTATTGTATTCAGTTTCATTTTGTGAAGTGTTAACCATGACCCACTAAATTGATTTCACGATCTAGTTTAGAAACACTGAATTAGCAAATGTCAGACTGAAAGCAATATTATTTTCAATCCTTAAATCTGTCTTTTTCCCCTGAAAACATAATAATCATTTATTACATTTCTTCTGTGTGCTAGGTGAGTATTAATATTGGTATTATGAAATAATGAGAGTTTAAATATACATCTAAGAAGCCCAAGGTTAATACCTACACCATTAATATAACAGAAACTTGGTGATCGCTCGTAAACAGATGTGTAAAAATTGAGGGAGAACTATAAAGGTTTCCCCAAGGAAGTGATGCTTAAACTAAGCATCATTATTCATGATAATGAATAATAGGTTTTGGAAACATAAGAAGGACTTGCATGAGAAAATTCTCAATGGCATGAAAGTTTATGGTGAGTTTGAAGAAGGCCAAATAGTCTAAGAGAAAAGTGGTCAGAAATATGAGAAAGTTATGGCTCATACATGACCAACTAACCTTTTTTTTTTTTAAGATTTTATTATTTATTTGAGAGAGAAAGAAAGAGCACAGAGGGAGAGTGAGCGGGAGAAGCAGACTCCCCATTGAGCAGAGAGCCCAACATGGGGCTCAATCCCAGAACCCTGAGATCATGACCCAAGCTGAAGGCAGACACCTAACCAACTGAGCCACCCAGGTACCCTGACCAACTAACTATTCTTTGTCTACTAGATATATCAGGAATCTCTGGTCTGCAATTCTACCTTTTTAAAAAAGCTATTGAAAGGAAAGCAGGAAAGTTGTGGAAATCAGAGTTTTATTTCACAAACAGATCAGATTAAAGGTTAACAAATTCCCTATCTCACATATTTATTAGATGAGTTTTTTATGCCTCCCAAATATACTGGACTGATTTTTCCTCTTTTTCAAATTTTTCCCATTTATGATTTGCCGTGTACCAATTATATAGATGTAAAACAAACTGGCCTCAATTGCATGACCTATATAAATAAATTCGTAATACTTACCTGCTGTGTCCATTAGGAAATATATTTTGCAACATGTAACCAAAAAAGGGTATAATGTTTTCATCACATAAGAACTAATAGGATAAGCCAGAGCAGATAGAGTGGCCCAAGAATATTGAGGCCAAGATCCCTGTGTCCCTGCAGTATTCCTTTATGCTTGCAAGATAATTGGTAGACTTCAGTTAAAACATCCATAACATCAGGCAGGAGGATGAGAAAGAGACAATGAAAAATAGACAAACCTACATCAGTAGTAGTCCACACCTTTCCAGAGATTCCCTAGCAGACTTTGAATCACATTTCAGTGGCCATAGATCATATTCATATCATGTGGCCAGTTCTAGATGCAAAGGAGGCTGGGAAATAAACTGTGCTATTGCTACTTTGAATAAAATTAGAGTTCCTGATAATTAAGAAGGGGAAAATAATATCTGCCAGCCACATCCTCTTACCTCTCAGGGTTGTTGAGGAAATCAAATGAGAATATAGATATGTAAGGATGTAAGAACTATCAAGTAATCATGAGCAAGTAAAATAGAATTTAGAAAAAAGTAAGAAACATGCAAAATTAAACTTAGCTACCTAGCTGTTTCTGACATAAAAATTCTTAGAAATTCCAGCAGCAGCACGCACGCACACAACCATTCATACACATAGATGCTGCTGCGTTAATGTATGTAAAACATTTAATCATCTGTTGTATCTGCCTACATAGATTATTTAGAGATCATTTACACTAGTTTATAATGAAGTTTCACACATATGTAAATATACAAATAATAATATATACACAATAAAATAACTGAAAAATCAAAGATACTATTTTTCTTTTTAATTTTATGCTACGAAGGATTCAAAATCTTCCACAATGTGATATTGTGAATTTATTTCAGAACCACCCACCAAAGTGCCTGTCATTTACGTGGCAGTTTTGTCTTTTTCAAGGAGACTTTTTAACTGAAAATTTGGAATATACAGATTAACAAGGAGGGACAGATATATACACATTCACCACAAAATTCATAGGCAATTTGTAAAACTCACAGAGTTCTGAAAATCTGAATAGAGTTTAGGAGCATTGACTCAGACAGAGGAACAACACTGAAGGAAGGTATGATAGCTCTCAGGTATATAAAGGTGCGTTACACAGTTAAATAGCAATTATTCTATTAGTTAATAAGGACAGAACATGTTATAACGGGTTGAAGCTGTAGCAAGGAGTGTTCTTTAAATAATAGGGGAAAAGTCAATTGAAGCTGCCAGAAAGGTATGTTATTACACCCACTGGAGATATTTAAGGAACAACATTATTGATATTTTAGAGTCTTTCTGACATAGCAGAAGAGCTACTATATTTATATCCTATTTGTACTTCTGGACATTTTATTTCAGTTTCTGCATTATTGTTATTATTTACTGGATCAACTGGCTGAAAACTTTATATTATTACACTGTAATTATAGCAAGATAGTATGTGTGAAGACCCTTTGTAAAACTACCAAGTACTGAAACAGAAGTCTAAGCAAATACAATGTAATATTATTATGATCGCACTGTAACACAAAATCCTGGGCTGATGCAGTACTGTACAGTAGTGGTTTTCTAAGTGTAGCTGTGGATTCCTGGGGGTCCCCAGACTATTTCAGGTGGCCGATGAGGTTAAAAGATTTTCACAATAATATGAAGATGTATTTGCAATTTTTTTTTACTGTGTTGACGTTTGTACTGATGGTGCAAAACAATAGTGGAGCAAACTGCTGGCACTTGAGCATGAATCAAGGCAGTGGCGCCAAACTGTACTAGTAGTTGTATTTTTCATCACTATGCACTTGCCATGTGCACGCGCGCACACACACACACACACCAGTTTGGCTTAGGGATATCCTTGATAAAGCAGTGGATATTATTAACTTTATTAAATACTGACCCTTGAGTTACATGTCTTTTTAATACTCTGTATGATAAAACGGGGGTGGGGGTGGGGAGGCTCCTACAGCACTTCCCTTGCACACGGAAGTTCCTGGTCTGTCTTGAGGAAAACACACTGTGCTGTGAGCTGAACTAGCTTCTTTTTTAATTGAACTCCTTCCTTTCCCAAAAGAAAAATGACAAACTATGGTATCGAGACTTGGGGCAGACATTTTCTCAAAAAATGAAGTGAGTCTATCACTTCAAGGAAAATGAGTATGTTTGCTAATGTATTTGAACTTTAAAATGAAAATTAGAATTTTTAAAAACTTACAGTCACCACCACGAATTTGACTACTTTCCAGTTTTTACTGACTTTTCTGATGAGATCAGGAGTGCTATAAATGCATGTGATTTTTTTTGATATTTCATAATGAAAAGGCAGTATTTGGAAGTTCTGCATAACTCAGTGAAACAATATTTTCCAAATGACCAATGCAATTGGTAAAAGATCCATTTAACCTATAACATAGGCCAATGGATTTTAATGTAACAGTACAAAAAGATCATTGTAAGAAACATGGTTTCTTAAAAGTTAGTTGCAAGGCTGGATCTGAGACTATCACATGTCATGTTTTGGTGAAGAGTCAAAGAAGAGTATCCACAATCATCTAAAAAGGTTACTAAAATACTTCTCTTTCTTCCAACCACTTATCGGTGTATGGCCAGACTTCTCTCAGATAGTTCAACCAAAACAGTATATAGCAATAGAATGAATGCAGAAACAAATAGGAGGATCCAGCTGTCTCTATTAAGGCAGTCATTAAATTTATAAAAACAATAAAACTCTTCTTATTATATTTGTTTGTTTTGGAAAACATAGTAATTGTTCATAAATAATATGTTTTAATGTGAACCTGTCAAGGGTTTATTACTATTATTTGTAAGTAGCTTAATACATAAAAAGTTACGAATTTCTCTATTTATTTATTTTTAAAAGACTTTATTTATTTGAGAGAGAGAACACAAGCAGGGGGAGAGCAGAGGGAGAGGGGGAAGGGAGAACCAGGCTCCTCACTGAGCAGGAAGCCCGATGCAGGGACTTGGTCCCAGGACCCTGGGATCATGACCTGAGCTGAAGGCAGACAATGGATTGAGCCACCAGGAGCCCCACAAATTTCTCTTTTAATTTCAAATGTAGTATACATCAGTTGATATAATCACATAAATAAGTGCTCATTGGGGTATTCATTAATTTATAAGACTATCAAGGGGTTCCAAGACCAAATGTTTGTGAACCACTCTTACAAAGAAACCATTAAAACACATGGTTTAACTTTATACCGTTACTTAATATATTTTAGACTTTGATCCATTTGTTGCTTTTGTGTTCTTCCTTATGTCACAAACTTTGGTTTTGTTCTTTTGTTCTCCAGTATTTAATTTCCCCATTCAGATAAGAAGATTGACTCCTTAAGCTCCCTGTGCTTTTTAAATCACAATGATCTCCAAGGCCTTTGCATTTCTCACTGTGTTTCACATTATGTTTATATTTCTTTTCTTACAGAATTATGTGGTAAGCCAGAAGCCACATGCCTTGGTGTGCTGGTAAACCCACCCTGAGAGGGGCGGGGAAAAGCCCTGATTTGAAGCGCCTCCTGATGCATTTAAGCCAGCAAGCTCACATCACTCTCCATGGAGCAGGAGTTGGGCAGAGACATGAACAGTGGCTCTCCTGAGTGGCAGGAACTGCCTCCAGCACAGCCTCGGCCCATGGCAGTATTATTGGCAAGTGTTTCTATCTTTCTTTTTATTTTTTTTTTAGTGTTCCATGATTCATTGTTTGCGTATAACACCGAGTGCTCCATTCAGTACGTGCCCTCTTTAGTACCCATCACCAGGCTAACCCATCCCCCCACCCCCCTCCCCTCCAGAACCCTCAGCTTGTTTTTCAGAGTCCATCATCTCTCATGGTTGGGCTCCCCCTCCGATATCCCCCCCTTCATTCTTTCATCTTTTAAAAAAGATAATTCCACATTTTCCTGTTTTCACTCAGAACATATCTGTTCTGACATCTCTGTCAAAAAAATAGAGTCCTTGGTTTGTTTGTTTGTTTGTTTGTTTTAACATCTCTCTATCGAGCCGTCAGCCATTTAGGCCACAGTGTGGTGTGGAGACACCTGGCATTACGCAAAGCTATAAAAGGTATCAAATGTTCTCTGCTCTGGAAGAGCCAAATTCACACAATGCACTTTGAATTTTAAATGTGGCTGTTATCTGGGTAACTTTATCAGTGAGAACTTTAAGGATGAATAGTTTGCCTTGCTACTCAAAGTGCAGTTCTTGGACTTCCACATCCCCTGGGAGCTTGTTGGAAATGCAGAATCTGGGGTTCTTGGGTGGCTCAGTGGGTTAAGCGTCTGCCTTCGGCTCAGGTCATGATCCCAGGGTCCTGGGATTGAGTTCCGCATCCACTCCCTGCTCAGCAGGGAGCCTGCTTCTCCCTCTCTCTGCCACTCCCCCTCCTTGTACTCTCTCTTTCTGTCAAATAAATAAATCTTAAAAAAAAAAAAAAGAAATGCAGAATCTCAGGCCTCACCCCATCCCACAGCTTCATCAAAATCTGCATTTTACAAGATCCCCAGGTGATTCTTGTGGGCATAAAGTTTCTGAGGGCTGCTTTAGGGTAATTTGAACCCTAGTGATCTCAGCCTGCCACCTTATACTGATAAACGGTTACTACAAAAATACAAATCTCATAAACTGTGTTATGTTTCAGAATATTAACCAAGATATTCTACCCACCTTATTTCTTAGTTTATCCTTAATGTTATTTTTCCCTAGTTAATTGAGGTTGAGTCTATGTATGTGCCTATGTCTTTTTGTAATCTATTTTCTTTAAAACATAGAATTTCTATTCTCTTTGGAGCATCAGATTCATCACTTCAGTTTCTATTAGATTTTTGTCTCCTTGAAAATCCTGATGTATAAATTCTTTGCTTTGTGACGTGATCAGTAGGAGTTAGTACATATTTTTTCCTTCTCTCTTGATATGGAGATTCACTTTTATGTGTTACTCAATTAGTAAGGTGTTAAAATGCTGTGCCTCTGAATTCTGTGAATCATCCCCAGCCCCTTGGCAATAAAGGCTAACATAATTTACTATCATATAGTTCAAGAGCTTGACAGAGAAATGGACATTTTTTTTGGAAGAAGAATACATATAAAATTAACATATTTATAGGAGTTTAAGAAAGTCTCTCTAAGGCAACTGATCCCACTCTGGCTACACTTTAGAATTATCCAGAAAGCTTTTAAGAAACCTAGGACTGGGTTCCCTCCCCAGAGACTCTGGTTTAATTTGATCCAGTGTGTTTTTCATGTGTCAGTATTTTTAAAAACTCTGCAAATAGTGCAAACCAGGGATTGAGAGTCACTGCTATACAGAGTGCCAAAGCCAAGAATAAATAGGCCTTGGCCAGGCACCCTGCTGACAGCATTCTCGTTCCTTAAGGGGTCTACTTATCCCATGCACTAATGTGGTGATTAAATTTGTCAGCTAGGTCCATCAAATTTAATTACATATCTTTAAGAATTACTGAAATGTTTGTTTTTAACCTAGCTTTATGAATACAGAAAACAAATTGAACAATGATCAGGAGGTTACACTATCATATAAAGTTTAATAAAAATAGCTAACTTAAAGTGAAATCTGTATGCAGCAAACAAAAAAGAATGTAAGGATGAATATATATGGTAATTTCCTCAAACCTGTTCTCTGAGTAAAAGCAGAATATAAATACATAATTTCAGGTGAGCCTAAAGACATAAACACAAACTAGCCTAGTACAATAACCTGCAGTGATTTGAAATTTTATTTTTTCTTAAAGTTTCATGTCAGTTTTGCATTATATCTCCTAAATATATTTCATCATCTATATTGATATATTGATATATATTTCATCAAATATATTGATCAAATATGAAATATGTATATTCTAGTTATTAATATGTAATTCAAAAGATAATAGATATTTTAATATTGGTATATTTAAAATTTCATAAGAAAACTTCCATTAGAAAACTTTCCATCATCACCTTCCTCAAGGTAAGTCAGAGGGATAATAGATTAAACGTTTTGGTTCAATGTCCTGTATCATTATGTGTTTGGTAAAGTACAAACATCTAGAGAGAGTGGATTAATCAGCTTGGGCTGTCATAACAAAATACCACAGACTGGATGACTTAAATAACAGAAACCTATTTTCTCACAGTTCTGGAGGCTGAAAGTCTGAGCTCAGGGTGGCAGCCTGGTCGGTTTCTGGTGAGAGTTTCCCACTTAGGTTGCAGAAAGCTGCTGCCTTCTCTCTGTGCGCTCACGTGCTATTTCCTTGGTGAGTGTGTGCAGGAGAGAGTGAGCTCTCCGGTGTCTCTCTTATAAGGTCACTAATCCTATCAGATTAGGGCTCCACCTTGATGACTTTATTTAATCTTAATTACTTTTTTTAGAAGCCCCATCTCCAAATACAGCCACACTGGGGGTTAGTACTTCAACACATAAATTTGAGTAGGACACATTCAGTCCATAACAGAGAGGTTCTTGATTGAGCACATACCTATTTTTCCTTACGCAACATTTATAATATTCTAGAAATATTGTTTTTGAGTACAGTTTGGTGTATATGTATGAAAATTAGCAAGAAATTTATACTGAGCAGAAGGGAGACATGGGGACGGGGGTGGGGAGAGGGGGAGAGAGAGAGGCATTCACTAAAAATTATACATATTACCTACGAGTTGACATAATCTCCTATACCCCCTGCCCCCTCACCCTTCCCAATGACATGAAACACTATGTCGAAAACCCATGTTGAAGCAGAGGATCTGTAATACCAAGAATGAGGTTTAGGAAGCTCCTTCAAGAAAACTGACAAGAGTAAAGCCACCCTGGGAAAGGATAAAGCAGCTGGGAATGATGGTCTAGCTCCTGGCTATCGCTTTATAAGCTTGACTTATGTTCCCGCTGAAGAGCTAAAAACATTGAGTCAGCCATTGAACAGCTTTCACCTCAGATTTCTATGAGAAACTCATTACTTAGCTTCTTATCTAATGGAGTGTCTAGGAAATCTTCTGGAGTGTCAATCATTCAACCATGCCTGGAGAGTCAGGAACTAAAAGAATATTTCAAGACCTTCACCATATCACTTTCCCCCAAATAAACACTGGGGAGAGTAATAAGCATTTTAAACAAGGAACTGTCTTGCTTAAAGTTCTTCATTACTATTTTAGCCTTGAGGCAAAGTGCTTTTTACTTAAAAAATGATAAGTGATTAATAAAAATGGTAAAGGATTTTAAACTTCAAAAGCAACCCAACTTCTACTTAGGAGATTTACATGAGAATTATGAGCATTCTATGGAACTCTGAGTTAAGGTGCTAATTGTAAGCACTACTGAAGTTACTGGTTGAGTTAGTTAAAATGATGGTGTTGATTCAGGCTACCAATCTACAATTTTGCTTACCAGAGATTTGGTCCTTGCTGTATGCACATCTGTATGTTGCCTCACCCCCTGCCCCCAGCCCCTTAAATACCAAGCAACACTGGTAAAAACTCACTTCTCTGGCCAATAAAATACTCCCTATTATTTCATGATCAAACACTTTACATAATGTCTTCACAGATATAGTCATTATAAATCAAACAGAATGACCAAATTCACCATGTTTTAACCAACTATAAAGAAATCTTGAGATTGTTTACCTCATACAAATGTAAAATTCCCATAATATCATCTGATGTGGTTTTATTCAGATAATTTTTCTTACACATGTGTAGTGTCAAAAGAATGAAAAATTTAAAATGTTTTTCCTCAAATTTTCTAGTCAAATCACCAGTTTGGGAAGATGTGTCAGGTTTATCCTGACTTCAGGCAAGATCAGGGCCTACCTTAGACTGAGACACAAAAACAGGGAGGGAACTCAAACCTACCTCCTTTGGGCTATGGTGGATCAAGCAGGTATTTTCACTAATAAAAGTGTTTTCTTTCTCTACTGCCTTTGTGGAGAGGATTTCTGGGTTGGAAGAAGATTTTGCTTTTAATTATATCTCCACAACACTGGTTCCCCAGAAATCTTACTCCTATGCTAGTTGATCAACTAGTGACCAGTTGATGACATTGGTCACTATCTTGTCAATAATAACTATTCTTAGGCTCTGTCTGGAATTGCTCAAAATACAGTCTTTAAAGTTGCCACTTTCTCAACTGCATTTTATTGTTCTTGTCACGTCAACTTTGTTAAAAAGCTGGTGCAGGGGCACCTGGGTGGTTCAGTCCCTTGAGTGTCTGCCTTTGGCTCAGATCATGATCCCAGGGTCTTGGGATAGAGCCCCGCATCAGGCTCTCTGCTCAGCAGGGAATCTGCTTCTCCCTCTTCCTCTGCTGCTCCCCCTGCTTATTCTCTCTCTCTCTCTCCCTCTCTGTCAAATAAATAAATAAATTCTTTTTTTAAAAAAGCTAGTGCAAATATTTTCAGTGGGAATTTGTTTTGCAGATGCCATCTATGAAATCCCATCTTCCCTATGTTCCTCAGTTAGAAGGTATTTTTAAACGTCCTTAATTTTAGGTGGAGAAAGACTTACTTCTAAAGTTCTCTGATTTCAGTTTTAAGGGGGTAAATGTTAATTGCTAATCTTGGGTTGAATTTTAACTAAGATTGCTGACCTTTATTCTATTAATATTAACACTGATTGGATCAGTGTAACTCACTAACAAATGGAAGGAAGGAATAGGCATTCCAAATAAGAGTCAAGGTCAATAGAATATGGATTTATAGGAATCAAGGGTAATCTAAGCCACAGCCCTCTTCACCTCCAAAATAGGTGTCCTTCTAAACAGACTTGCAGTTGTACTTTTCAGACAAAATATGTACAGAAAAAAATGTCTATTAAAATAGATTCTAAAGCTATTATTACTGAGGCTCAGTCATAGAAAATGCTTCATAGCGTGTCTATTAGAGCCTAAGAGGGATTGGGATAGTTAACTTGAACCAAAGGAGCTCAGTACAGCACGTGAAACAGCATTTTGAAAGTCATTTGCACATAAATGAAGAGCTTGCTTCTCCACTGCTGCCTGTTAAACTTTGGAAACTTGCAGCAGCAGAGGAATGGCAGTCTGATTATGCCCTTGGACAGTCCGCTAGAGCCTGCAGTCCATTTTATTTTCCATGTGGTGTTCATTAAAGGCAGGTCAAGTAAAAAGATTTTCTCTACGTCTGTATTACTGCTATGAAATCATCAGCTTGGAGAAAACAAGTAGTTGTTTGTGTTAAATACCTTGGCTAAGCACAAAACAAATCTTTGTCAAAACCCTAAAAAGCACTAATCAGCACTTTCACATGCCTAACTTTAATAAACATCACAATTCATTTAAATTCAATTTAATGGGCATTTTATTAAGTATGTACTGTGTGCTCTTGCCAAGTGCTCTGAAAACTATAAAGAAAGTGTAAGATACAGCTCCTGTCCCTAAAAGAGTGCAGTATTCAAACAGAACTGGAATGAACTGAGTAGAAGTCCAGAAATAATTTTCCAACCTTTCTTGGTATACAAAGTAGTGATTTACATTATCTCCTCTGGGTGGGACCATCTTTAAATGGCTTATATTTGCATAATGGCTTTTCTTTTGTTCCTTCTGTTGTCCCAAGTAATTGCTTGCCTATAGCAATTTATGGCTCTCTAATGAGTACCTCCCTCCTTTATGAAAAATAAAAATGATCGGGTTTCTTCCAAAGCATAAAGCTGACATTGATACCTGAAAGTTGAGGATGGTATTACACCCCTGGGATACATGAGAGAAGAAAAGTTCAAGACAAAAGCAAGAAATGTCCACTTGTATGTCTTTTGTTCTGTTTATTAAAGAAAAAGGAGGCTGTGGAGATGGAGATAAACCCTACAAGTCTAGGAGATGACTCTATAAAATATTTTAACATTGAATCAGGGCTTTCAATTAGCCGTGGTGTTTTTCCTTTTTAAGTTAGGTTTGTCTCTGGTGGATACCATGTAGTCAAAAAATATCCTGATTTTTTGAGCCAATCAAACTGTGTCTTTAGTAAGTTATTCAGAGATCTAAGGAGCCACAGCTGTGGGGGGGGGGGTTCATTTATTTAGAGTCTTCATTAAAGATGTGCTAAAGTTAGAGTAATGGCAAATGTAAAAGAAAAATTGCACCAGATCAGTTAAATGAGCAAGGAAGACTTTATTCAAGACTATTGCAATAGAGGAGAGAAACTGAACTCAATTCCTCTGAAACAAAAGATGGGAAGATTTTAAAATGAGGATGGGCCGCCTGGGTGGCTCAATCCGTTAAAATGAGGGTAAGATTCTGGATGTAATTCGGGCATCTGTGTTTGCTAATTGGTGCTTATTGATGTTAATCTCCTCCCTTCACACAGAGACTGGAGAGAGGGGCCCTATCTCCTTCCATGATTACATTTCAAACGGATGACTCCCAGGTCTTTGAGAAAGACAATTCTAGGTTGTAGAAGATTTACATCTCAAAGGGGCAGAGAAAGAATTAGAATTGCAAGTTTTCTAAAATAAATGCTCTAAGAAAGGTCAGGGAACTAAAATAAATGCTCTAAGAGGTGAGGGAACTATAGTCAGGAAGAAGCCAGTCTAAGGTTCAGTCCAGCTCAGAGGAATGGCAAGGCTGCCTTGGTCCCAAATATAAATGTGGCTAAGACATATGGCTAAGATTTTTCCTCTCTTTCTTTCCCCGCCTTCCTCTGTTGCTTTTTCTCTCCTTCCCTCACTCTTCCTTCTCTCCCTCTGTCTCACTCATCATACACATATTCTCTCTCTCTTCAGTCTGTGAAGCCACAATAATGTACATTAATCTTTATTTTTAAGCCTGATCTGATAGTGGACATTTAGACCAAGAAGAAGTTATCATGTTAATCATGGACGTAGCAATAGTCAGAGTGTGATGAACTATAGTTAAATTGTGATGAGATGTATTTATCACAACAATACAATATATATTTGAACTTATCATTTATGAGATACTTTAAGTGTTTTATATACAATCACCATGAACTGTATAGTTTTTAAATGCCCTAAACTAATTTTGGTTATTTTATAATAGTAATGATTTGGAATAGAATGTGCAAAATGATTTTTATTTTGGTAATATAATTTGTGAAAGCTAATGTTATGAAAATAGGCCTATTTTCCTAAATGTTATATAGAATATTTGATATTTTCTTTGTTAGTGTTAATATAGGAGACTAAAATATTTTTAAAGTATAAAAATGTGATTGAGATTCCAAAAGAAGATTTAATATTAAAGTAATATTTCTATAAATTATATTCCAAAGATATTCATTATATACCCTAACTCCAATTCATTTTATTGTTTGACTTGCTCATTCAAATCCAGGTACACATTCTGAAAGAATATGGCTTTTCCCTTTTAGTAAAAGGTGAAAGATTTATAATCAGCCAAGACCTGAATGATTATTAACCCACTCTACTTTCTAGAGTTGGCAAAGATAAGCTGATTGTCTATGATTCTCTTTGGTTCTTAGGGGGCCAGCAATTGGCTACTTATTGCCTATTAGTAATGTTTTAATTAGAAGGAATCCAAACAAAAAGGTGCTATGGTCAAAATACTATTGTCAAAAGCTGAGAAAAATAAGAAAGAATAAATAAACAATTGCAGAAGGAAAAAAAAAAGGTCAAGGTTATGGAGTGAGTAGAACTGCTGGGGTAATGAACACTATGTTTGCAGGCCAGAATTCACTTCTATAATCTGTTAGCTGATAGAACGAGGCCTGGCCTGTCCTCTGGATCTCAACCAATCCCTTCTTAAAATGGTCAATGGCTTGGGCCAATATGAATAATGCCATACACCTTTCTTTTTTAAAAAAAATTACATCAGGGAAGGGGCGCCTGGGTGGCTCAGATGGTTAAGCGTCTACCTTTGCTCAGGTCATGATCCCAGGGGCCTGGGATCAAGCCCCGCATCAGGCTCCCTGCTCAGTGCAGAGCCTGCTTATCCCTCTTCCTCTGCCAGTCCCTCTGCTTGTGCTCTCTGGCTCTCTCTCTCTGTCAAATAAATAAAATCTTTAAACAAAAAATTACATCAGGGAAGACTCTGATACTTTCACGTCCCAATTTTGTCTTTCAGTTGGATATTGGGGAGACAATGTAATATGGTGTATATGAGCACAGGCTTTGGAGTCAGCCTGCCTGGGTTTGAATTTTAGCCCTCCTCCTACTCACTTAACTTTATGACCCGGGCGAGTTACTTAACCTCAGTTTCCTGATCTCTCAAGATGGAGTTAACAGTGCCCAGAGGACAGTGTGTATGAAAACTAAATGAAACAATAACTGTGTAATAGGATATCATTTTGGAAATCTCATCTTAGGCATCAAGAGAGAAAAGAGATGCTAAAGTAATTTTGTAAGATAGAATGTTCTGTAGAAATTTTGAAGTAGGTTAGATGATGACATATCATAGAAGAGAGTCAGATATTGAAGATTAGGATGTATATGAGCAGAATTTTCTTCAAGAGAACAGCTGCTGTCCTTTATTTGCCTTCCAGCACTATGTCAAGAGTGTATAAGAGTGGGGATGCTTCCATAGTTCTCTCAGGTCAGTGGAGAGGGCTTCAATCATAACATTCAGAGAGCTTAATATACGTGCTCTGATTTGGGGCATAGAGCAGACTGGTATCTTATTCCTACCTTAGAAATCTGATGAACTTGGGTCTCAGACTGGAATCTAATTGAACTCCTTGGCTTTGCATTACTGACACTTGTTCTAAAAATAAATACATGAATGTTTCCTGTGGACCAGATGTGGAATAGATGTGTGTTGAGAGATGTGTCCAAAGGGGACTCTTGGAGGATCATCAGGCTTCAACATGGTTGAGAAGATGAAGATGGACCACAGGATTTCTAAGAGCTAATTAGACAGAAAATGATGTTGGGGAGTCCATTTTCCTGGAGACCAGGGAACTTTGAGGGAGTAACTGCTAGCAGCTCTATGAGAGGGGTCAGATGGGGTGCTCTGGTAGGCACAGAGAACAGGACGTCATTTTATGAGACCTCTGTTCATGTAAGAATTTTCCTGCTCTCGTTACCTTTCTGTGCTATCTCCCTCCCCTATTAAATTGGGAAATTTGATTATTACATGGATGGGAGAATTTTAAAATTTACTAAACTGAGAATATGTTTATGACAGAGAGATGGCAGGGCTTTATATTGACAGTGACAGAAAACTCATAGGGTTTACTCAAGTTTTCTTCCAGAGGAGAGGAAGAAATTCCCCAAATGAGTACATTTTATTGGAGAGAGGAAATAAAAATATAGTTGCATTCTGATTGTCTCCCAGGAGTCATGCTTGTTCAATACACATGGTACAAATCTAAAACAGTTAGAACTGTGAATGACCCATAAGAAGCATACAATAAATGTGAAGGCATGTGTTTGTTAGTTTATTTTGTTTTATCTTAATGATTCTACTTTCAGATTTCTACCTGGACCCCTAATATTAGCCATGTCTGGGAATTTGTTTCAACTTTTGCATGCAGGGCATAAAAGCTCCTTTGACAATTTCAAGTATTTCCCCCATCTTTAAAGATCTTTATATTTGGTTTCCAACCTTCTTTGCCTGTCTTTTTGGGTTTTGTAAGTATCTTGGCCACTGATTATTTACTTGAAGTTTTGAAGTATCACTCTGCCTAATTCTTTCGTTTCATCATGGTTCCTGTTGCCAAACTAATTCCTGCTTCATGGTTGACTCTAATATCGAGGGTTAAGGTATTTCTGGACTTTCTGATGACTTACTCTAATCTTTCATCAACTCCTACACATGTTCGGGTTCTAGCCTGTGGACTGGATCCCACTGAAGTGGCCTTTCTTATACTCCTACACTGTGTCGCAGCTGCTCGTGGCCACAGCCCTCCTGAGTAAGCACTTGAGTCTCACAGTGGTATGGGATTCCTCCTCCCTTCAGAACCTTTCAGATATGTAGTAAAATTACATCTTTGAGGCCCTTTTCCTGTTATAGTAACCCACTGGTGAATCAAAAAGTATTGCCGTATACTTTTCTGTATGTGAACATCTATATTGTTCTACATTGTGTCTGTGCTTATCTTTCCACGTATATACCCCCAAAACCTGGAAGTAGAGGAAAATCCCTGTGTTAATAGAAATTCAGCTATAGCTTACGTTTTTTTTCCATCTTGGTGAATTTAATGTGCCAACAGGGAGGGAGAAGGGCACAAGATTTGGAGGCACAAAGCATATAAATTGTAGTCTTGACTTTCAGTGGAAACATGGAGCATAATAAAACTCTTCTTCCATCAGAAAGAAGAGAAGATGGATGTTCTTTCCCCTTGTGTGAATTGCTATACAGTGATTGCACTGGAAACAGAATTTAGAGCACACACACTGATAATCAAAGTGTACGTGTTTCTTGCTCAAAGAAGCTGCTGTAATAGAAAGAAATGGGGGAAAGCTCAGAACTAAGGCTATGATAGAGGATGATGTAATTATTGCTGACTGGAGTACTACATATTTATAATGTGACTGGTAGTGATCCCTTTGGGTCAGTTGGTTCCTGAGCCTGTTTATTTTATTCATGCTGACAGGAGCACTGCTGACAAACTACATGTGGATCATCAAATATTTACTCATTATTGAATTGGTATAACACCTCTCCTCTTAAGAGCTTACTGTGCTCCACATGAAACTTTTAAATTGTACAACTAACTTTCAGATAAATACCTATGTATGGAAACAGCGAAGCACAATATGGAGCCTGGGGGAAAAGAGATGAGTAGTGGAAATACAGGGCTAGTCCTTGATTATCTGTGACCTTGGCCCAGCTGTGTTCTGAAAGAAATAATAAAAGGCATGTTTAGTCCAAATGCACAACCTAATTACGTGAACAGGACCACTACTCAGAATTCTGCTTAAATTACTCAGGGAATGGGTCTAGGCAGTTAGAAGGAAATCGTTTTTCCTTACCCTCCCTCTTTCCCTTCCTCCTCCCCATGCAGTCCCAAAGCGGGCTTTGAGGAGCCACCTCTCAATTGTTTCCTCATTGGTCCCTCTTAACAGCTCAGATTTAAAGCTAGTGCCCAAATCTCTAGCCGTGATGTATACTTTCTTCAGTCTCATCATAAAATTAGCATTTTCTGTAGAAGGAGTGGAGAAAATAGAGGTTGGATAAAAGCTGTTGAAATTCTCCATAAGCTCCATAAACAAGGTAGTCCAGCCTCCACCCCCTAACAGCATGGGGAGTCAGGCATACGAAATGTTATTTATTCATTTATTTCTGTGTCCCTAGGAAATGGATGTTGTTCTCTGACTTCAGTTTCTGTTCATTGGTGGCTCTTGAAACCTCATCTCGTAGAATGTGGTGGTCCTCCAAGTCTAGATGGGTTCAGGCAGCTGCCAAGCTAATGGAGGAGGGCAGCTTCAAGTATGGTGATGACAGGGGCACATGTAGCAATATAAAAGAATCATCTCAACATAGGGACTTTGCTGAAACCTTCTCAGTTCCTAGTATAGTGCCTGGCATGTAATAGGTGCTTAATAAGTATTTGTGGAATGAAGGAATGGACACATAGTATATTTATACATACACAAATATGAAGTTATTCTTTTTGATTATGTTTCTTCCATGAGACTCAGTTCTACAAATGCTTTACATAGAACTTTTTATTTTGTATAATAACCTGAACATCATGGAAGAAAAATCCAGGATCCCATCTGGGTCTGATATCTGCCCTCACCAGAGCTTTTATGCTGAACATATTGGCTAGGTAGATTCCACCAGCATATTTTCCAGCACATCTTTTCTTTAACAGCATTCTGTCAAGATAGCTATTGCAACAAAATAAGGATGTTTTGCCCTTGGCATACAGATGTTAAATGGGGTTTCTAGCAAGTCTAAGCCACCTAAATAAGCAACTTGGTCTTCAGAGGATCTAGGGAAAGTTTGAACATTTGTTAGTAGTGCCTCCATATCCTTATTTAAATTCAGATTTCATTACATTTTGGTCCAGTTGGAGAACAGTGGCTCCCCATTGGCTGTAGGACAATGTCTATACAACTAAACCTGAACTTAGCTTCTCCCCTCTCAGCTCCTAGAAAACGGATCAGGATTATTTTTAAGAGCTTATTAAACAATGTGTGTTACAAGCTATATTTTATTGATGAATATGTGAATACTGTAGTTAAGAAAAATTTTACTCACTGGTCATGTCTTACTAAACAGTATAAAGAATTATTGATATTTATAACTATTAAAATCTCACATCTGTGATCCCACATTATGGGGTGAAAGGCTGAAAAAAATTAAAAATACATGGTGGGGTGGGGCACCTGGGTGGCTCAGTCAGTTAAGCATCCAACCGTTGATCTCAACTCAGGTCTTGATCTCAGCGTGGTGAGTTCAAGCCCATGCTGGGCATGGAGCCTACTTAAAAAAAAAAAATACATGGTGGCTATTATCACCCTTAACAATGATCCCATGGCCTTAAATTGCTAGATGAATCAATACTTCCTTCAATGTAAAGGAAAAAAGTAAGTGCTTAAAGGTGAACCTTGCAGGTAGATTGGATTCAAGTAGTGGGGAAGGCATTTCAGGAGATGTATGCAATAACACAGAAGCCGGAAATGCCTGACTTCCAGTGGCAAAGTGATAGGAGATTTGGTGGAAAGACGTAGTTTAAATTAAAAAAAAAAAAAAAAGTCTTCAGAAGCTAATAGTGGCTTAATGTACCTAGGAAAAAAAATTGACCCTGGCTCTAGAAATTACACAAAAGTTTCTTTCACACATTCTTATTAAATTGGCCCTAGAACAAAAATCTCTTACCATATTTCTGCCACTTTAGCTGGCAGTTAAGACACCAAGATAAAAGACCTCACATTGGTACTAGTGAGATTTTTAAAATTAATTTCTGTGTGACTCTAATATCTTTGATTACAAGTTTAAGGCAAGTTTATATGAATTCTCTGTCCATTTCTGAAGCATCTTCACAAATTTTTTTCTTTACTTCCAGTAATATTTGTAAATACTTGTGGTTACATTCACCTAAACACAATGAGAATTAATTTTCTTTGTGAAATAAAACAACTTTCTTTTTTCCAACATAATGTGAGTTGGGGCTAATGATTGCTGAAGTTGCATTTTATACTGGTAAACGTGGTTTTCCTTTTTTTTGTTTAAGATTCACTTATTTATTTGAGAGAGAGGGAGAGAGAGTGTGTGCACAGAGGGGAGGCGTAGAGGGAGAGGGAGAGAGAAGCCTAATAGGTCTTGATCCCGCAGCCCTGAGATCATGATCCGAGCCAAAATCAAGAGTCAGACGCCTAACTGATTGAGCCATCCAGGTGCTCCTTCCTTTTTATCATTGTAACATTTATTAGTATTTAGGATGTTACATAATTTGGGGATGTACAGAATAAAATATTAATTGCTATATAAACTAAAAAATTGCTCTCACATAGTTAAAATTACTTTAAAAAGCCTAGAGTTTTCCAAAAACAATTCTTTAACATGCTTTTTGAACAATTAATACATACAAATTATAAAAAAATTCAGGTTTTAAATAGCATAAAACAGCCCTATCTCTTAGCAATCTACAGATTATCATCACAGCCATATTCTAAACATATATAGGGCTTATATAATATATACAAATATATAAACACATATACACACATATGTATGTATGTGTGTGTGTGTGTGTATATATATATATATTTATATCTTGGCAAAATTCAAAATTTGTTGATTATTGGCAAATTTCTTTCCAAGGAGTTGTATCAATTACACTTCTACAATAAAGCAACAATATATGAAGATCCCTATTTCCTTACATCCTCACCAACACAATGTAACAACACTATCAAACTATCTGCTTGTTATTGCTTTTTAGTCTTAATTAGTATTTTTCTCTTGTGAAGGAGATTGAGCACATTTTCATTTGTTTAACACACATATTTATTTCTTCTTCTTTGCACTATCTGTTCATGTATTTTTGCCATTTTCTATTGTTTGTTTTATTAATTTATAGTAGCTCTTTATATATTAAGGAAATTATACCATGATTGTGATATGAGTTGCATATATTTTTTTGAACCGTGGAATTTCTCTAATTTAGTTTGTGTCAAGTTTTTCTAAGGTCATTTTTTAATACTTGTATAATTTAAAAAAATGCATTTTTTCCATAGCTCTTTTGAAGTATAATTGACGTTCAATAAAGTGCACATATTTAAAGTATACAATTTAATAAGTTTTAACATATGAATACACATGTGACACTGTAACTTCAGTCAAGATAGTGAACATATTCATCACCCCAAAAGTTTCCTCATGTACCTTTATAATCCCTCTAATTAGCAGCTTCACACAAAATCTGATGGGTTATATATTAATTTTCATTCAGTTAAAATACTTTCTAACTTTACCTTTGAAGAAACTAAGGCTTCCCATTTCTTAAGCATCATTCTTTGTTTAAAGTAGTGATTTTTGGCCTGATTCTAGTGTCCAGAAAACTGTTGTTTTATATATCATGTCTAGCTTTTTAGATTAAAGGATAAATCTGGTCCCTGCTACTCTATCTTGGGTAGGATCCTATGTAATCTAATTTAACAGTCTTTTTTCTTGTGGCATCTAGTATTTACATTCCACTTAGAATGGCCTTAAAAAAAAACTCAGTTTTTTTTTAAACCATCAGGTTTTTTTCTAGTATTTTTGTTTGTTTTTATGGAATGTATTTTGAAGTAAATTATGAAGTGTAGAGCCAGCATCCCTACCATCACCTACCCCACACAAACACTCATAGCTCTCTAATTGTCCTAACATCATTTACTAAGTAACATAGCTACCTTTCATGTCCTAAATTCCAGCATGCATTTGAGTTTATTTCTTGGCTCCCTCTTATTCAATTGCTGTCTATTCATGAGCCAGTGCCACACTGTTTTAATTTTTATGACCCTGTAAAATAATGTTGGATACAATTAGCCCTACTTGGGCACCTGGGTGGCTCAGTCGTTAAGTGTCTGCCTTCGGCTCAGGTCCTGATCCCAGGGTCCTGGGATTGAGCCCCGCATCGGACTCCCTGCTCAGCGGGGAGTCTGCTTCTCCCTCTCCCACTCCCCTGCTTGTGTTCCCTCTCTCACTGTATGTCTCTCTGTCAAATAAATAAATAAAATCTTAAAAAAAAAAAAGAATTAGTCCTACTTTGTTTTTAATTTTTCAAAAATTCTTTAATTTTGCTTGTTTATTTTTCTATGTAGAATTTAGAAATAGTTTGTTAATTACAAAAAAAAAAAAAATCAGGTTAGAATCAAGTTAGATTCGTAGATTATCTTTGAAAGAATTGATATCTGTAAGATGTTGTATCATTCTGTGCAAACATAGTATCCAAACCTTTTCAACTTGATCAAGAGTTCCTTTATGTATTTTGGTAGTGCTTTATGTTTTCTTTATTTAGTTTTTGCATATTTGTTCTTAAGTTTATTCCTAGATGTTTATGGTTGCATTACTTCTATAAATGTGGCCTTTTTCTTCCATTGCTTTTTCTAATTAGTTTTTGTTTAAAGTAGTGATTTGATGTATTACTAGTGTAGACACTGCAGGTCGGTGCACCCAGCACCAGCTACTCCATCCAAACCACCTTCTTCTTTGCCTGCCTGCATTATAAAGGTTGTACAAATTAAGTTCTTGAGTTCTCAGCCTAAACATCGATTCATAGTGGCCATCTTGTGGCCATGAAGGAAAGGCCTAGAGAATGTCAGAGACATACTATTGTGGAGTTACATCCAACACCAGCAAACTGCATTCCCCCTGCCTGATTCTAGACTTTTGATTTTGAAGAAACGTGAAAACAAAAACTAAAAACTTCTTACAGGACTTTGAAAGATTATGTATGATTGATATGAACATTTTTTCCAGAAATCATACATTTAGAGATCTACTGCCTGAAGGTATAACCATTTAACCAGACTATACTCTACAGATTAATAATACTAAAACCAGAATTATACTACAAAATGCTCTTTATACAATATATGTTTTTCATCGAATTAAGAATATAGAAATAGTATTCTTTTTTTTTTTTAAGATTTTATTTATTTGACAGAGAGAGAGAGAGCACACAAGCAGGGGGAAGGGCAGAGGGAGAAGCAGGCTCCCCATGTGGGACTCGATTCCAGGGCCCTGGGATCATGACCTGAGCTGAAGGCAGACACTTAACTGACTGAGCCACCTAGGCACTCTAGAAATAGTATTCTTATAGTAAAAGATCTTTTAACATTTTAGAATAACTATTCTGGGACTGTTAAAATACTACTTTTTGTTTTTTTGTTTAAATAATCTCAACGTGACAAACATGGGAGTTAAAAAATCTTAGTCAAAGAATGAGAATATTTCCTTCACAATTTTTAATTCAATGATTATTTCACAAAAGTTAAACTTGACAGCAAAACTAACATCAAACATAATAGGCAGACATTTGAGAACTACTTATAAAAAAAAGTCCGTCTTCTTTACTAAAACTTCACTCTTACTATTTTACTGAACGAATATTTATTTTGACCTTTGAATCATGAAGTCATAAGGGAAGAAGATATTGGACTCCTAGAAAAAAAAGGCTGAACGTGAAGTGTCCTCAGCGGGCTTAAAGTAACAAGAACAGAGGAAGATGGTGGAGGTGGGGTTGGGAGGTCAGGTCACAGGGGGAAAAGCAGTATGTCTGTTGAGTTCATTAATGGCACACTGCATCAACATTTTGTCAAGGGTATTTCAGTTGCTTATTCTCACCGAAGAATTCAGAGCGACCATTCTGGAAAACAGTACAGTAGTCAAAAATATGTATGTGAGTGATAATAGTGACAATTACATGTCATGATTTGCATTTAGAATTGAAAAGGCAGTGTGGCTGTAAAAGCCCTGACTTTAATGGAATGAGTTTTGGAAGTCTCTGGTTTATTAGGTCAGCTGCTTGTATCTCCAGAGCTGTAAAGCTTTCTCAGATAAAGCGTTCCAGATACCATTGCCCCTGCATTCTACAGTTCATCTGAAAGTGCTTTTATTTGCCAGTAAAAATTTGCCTTATAAAAACCAAATTGGATTCATCAAATAAGGAGTGTGGCTGCTCCATTGCATCTGTATTATAGTTGTAGTGATAAGATATTTTTAATGTGATAAAATTATCTTTTTACAGATTTGTAGGTAGTAAAGCTATTACAGTCAGATGCTGGGACAATGAAACTATCCTTACCAATTAAATAAAGGAGGTTCCAGTTTATTGAAGGCAATGAGAAAAGGATTTTCTTTTTCTTTCCTCCTTGTCCTCTTCAACATTTAGCTAGCACTTTCCATTTGCATTGAACACCTTGTACTTTCCATGGGATTTACATGTTACTAGTAATTTCCTCTCTCAGCTCAGGAGGAAGGTCGGTAATAGTTTTATCCCTGTTTAAATGAGCACAGAGTGTGACAGCATGCCACAAGATAATCGTTTTAGTCAGTCCCTGAAGCAGGGAGAGAAGGAGGTGGGCTGCTAGTGCCAAATTTAAATGTAGAATAAGGACGAGGGTGGGAATGAGACTGGGCCAAGCACAGGCTCTGCACTGACAGCAGTAGAGAGAACTGTTTCTGTCATGATGGGGACCTCAGTCCTTCACTTTTCCTTCTTCAAAACTTCTTCTCAGGCTCTTAATTCTGTGTCTAGCTCATGGAACTTTGACCTCAGCTGATCCTCCTTGGTAGTGAAGGATAGACTATTTGGACTCAATGTTTGGAAATGTTGGATCTTCTTCTTGGACAAGCTGTGAATGCCAGCTCAAGACCCTTAGCAAGCGTGTGTGGTTAAAGTTCAGAGATTGTGGGGAACCAAAGCAAACCTTTTCTTGGAAGGCTGCCACAGGCCTGAACCACAGGCCTCAGCCTGAGACTCAGACTGACCTCATGATCCCCATTATCCACTCATTCCCCAACTCAAACTCTCCACCTCAGGTAAGCTACTGAGCATATACTTCCCAAATCATATGCTGTATTCTTCTCTCCATGTCTGTCCTTGTTCTGTGCCCTCAAAATGAGATGTTTGCCTTCCTTCCTTCCTGTGGTTTGGGAGTTCAATTCTTCTATGAGAAACCTCAATATCACCTAACATTCTTCTTTTTAATTATTTTGTTATTTTTTAATTTATTTTTCTTACAAGATTTTATTTAAATTCAAGTTAGTTAACATAGAGTATAGTATTAGTTTCAGAAATAGAATTTAATGATTCATCACTTACATACAACACCCAGAGCTCATCACAACAAGTGCCCTTCTTAATGCCCATCACCCATTTAGCCCATCCCCCTACCCACCTCCTCTCCAGCAACCCTCAATTTATTCTCTATAGTCAAGAGTCTCTTATGGTTTGCCTCCCTCTCTGTTTTTGTCTTATTTTATTTTTCTTTCCCTTCCCCTATGCTCATCTGTTTTGTTTCTTAAATTCCACATAGGAATGAAATCATATGGTATTTGTCTTTCCCTCACTGACTTACTTCGCTTAGCATTAATACACACTAGTTGCATCCATGTCATTGCAAATGGTAAGATTTCATTCTTTTAGATGGCTGAGTAATATTCCACTGTGTGTATGTATGTGTGGATCACATCTTTTTAAAAAAAATATTTTATTTACTTATTTATTTATTTGAGAGAGAGTGGGGGGGGAGAGCAGAGGGAGAGGGACAAGCAGACCTCTGCTGAGTGGGGAGCCCAAAATAGGGCTCAGTCTCACGACCCTGAGATCATGACCTGAGCTGAAATCAAGCGTCCGACGCTTAAACAACTGAGCCATGCAAGCACCCCAATATACCACATCTTCTTTATCCATTCATCAGTTGATGGACATTTGGGTTCTTTTCATAATTTGGCTATTGTTGATAGTGCTGCTATAAACATTGGGGTGCATGTGCCCCTTTGAATCAGTATTTCTGTATCCTTTGGATAAATACCTAGTAGTGCAATTGTTGGGTCATAGGGTAGTTCTATTTTTAACTTTTTGCAGAATCTCCATACTGTTTTCCAGAGTGGCTGTACAAGCTTGCATTCCCACCAACAGTGTAAGAGGGTTCCCCTTTCTCCTCGTCCTCACCAATATGTGTCATTTCTTGAGTGGTAATTTTAGCCATTCTGATGGGTGTGAGGTGGTATCTCATTGTAGTTTTGATTTGTATTTTCCTGATGATGAGTGATGTTGAACATTTTTTCTCTTTTAGCCACTTATATATCTTCTTTGGGGGAAATGTCTGTTCATGTCTTCTGCCCATTTCTTAACTGGATTGTTCATTTTTTGGGTATTGAGTTTGATAAGTTCTTTATAGATTTTGGATACTAGTGCTTTATCCAATATGTCATTTGCAGATATCTTCTCCTATTCTGTAGTTTGCCTTTTAGTTTTGTTGATTGTTTCCTTTGCTGTGCAGAAGCTTTTTATCTTGATGAAGTCCCAATAGTTCATTTTTGCTTTTGTTTCCCTTGCCTCTGGAGACATGTCTAATAAGGAGTTGCTGTGGCCAAGGTCAAAGAGGTTGCTGCCTGTGTTCTCTTCTAGAATTTTGATGGATTCCTGTTGCACATTTAGGTCTTTCATCCATTTTGAGTTTATTTTTGTGTACGGTGTAAGAAACTGGTCCAGTTTCATTCTTCTGCATGTGGCTGTCCAATTTTCCCAACACCATTTGTTGAAGAGACTGCCTTTTTTTCCATTGGATATTCTTTCCTGCTTTGTCAAAGATTAGTTGACTATAGAGTTGAGGGTCCATTTCTGGGCTCTCTATTCTGTTCCATTGATCTATGTGTCTGTTTTTGTGCCAGTACCATACTGTCTTGATGATTTCAGCTTTGTAATAGAGCTGGAAGTCCTAATTGTGAGGCCTCCAGCTTTGGTTTTCTTTTTCAACATTACTTTGGCTATTCAGGGTCTTTTCTGCTTACATAACAAACTTTCTGTTTTGATTTATCTCATTCAGTCTGTGTTTCTGATACCAGCAACTATAATTTTAAAAAATAGTGTATATAGCCAAATATATAAAAGATAGCAGAAGTGGCAAAATTAATGTCAGATTGGAATTACAATCCAAAAACATTAAGAAGGACAAGTAGTGAAGACATAAAATCTATGAAACTTAATGGATGAAATAAAACAAAATAAAAAATATAAAGTGAACATAGAACTATAAGGAAAAGTTAACAGAAATATAATTGACCTGGGAAATCTGAAAACATCACTCTCTTTTTATGGCAACCAAACTAAACCAAAATATATTGAAATGGAAAATCTGAATAACATTAAGAAGGTTATTTAAAGAGATATATGGAAAGCTTTACACACAAGAATCAAAAAGAGTGTATATTATTTTCAAATGTCCATGGAACATCTTCAAACTTATCTTTTAAAAACTGAAAATGACAGGAAATTAGAAATTGTGGTGACCACATCTTACAATTTGGAATCTAGACATGATTCAGAAAATGTCCTAAAAACTTGGGGCACCTGGGTGGTTAAGCATCTGCCTTCAGTTCAGGTCATGATTCCAGGGTTCTGGGGTTGAGTCCTGCATCGGGTTCCCTGCTCAGCTGGGAGTCTGCTTCTACCTCTCCCTCTACCCCTACCCCCCTGCTAATGCTCTCTCTCTTATTCTCACTTGCTCTCTCTCAAATAAATAAATAAATTCTTTAAAAAAAATTAAAAAAAGGAAAATGTCCTAAAACTCATTAAAAAAATGGAATCTAGATTTTTTTAAAAAGGTAATGTATTTATCGTGATGAACGCTGAGTAATGTATAGAATTGTTGAATCATGATATTGTATGACTGAAACTAATATAACACTCTATGTTAAATAAAAAAATGATAACACAACTTATAATCATACAAGTAAAAACCACATGAAGCATTTATTGAATCAGTGGTAAATTCTTTACCTAAACACTTTTACATTAAAAGAGAAAACATGAAAAGAAGTGAGCTAGTCATTCAGCTTCAGTTAGACCAAAAAAAGCAAACATAAGAACAGTATAGAGAAGGAAATAAGCATAAAAGCAGACAATAATGATTCCATATGGACAATGCAATAGGATGAACAAATCCAAGAGATTTTTTAGAATTTTATTTTTGTTTTATTTTATTTTATTTTTTTTAAGAAAATAATACATGAAGAAAAAAACCGAAAGCCAATGCAGGAAAAGAAAGAAAAAAACCCAATGATATACAAATAGATACAGCAAATATTAAAAATAAATTATATACTTTTGGGAAAATATAAATGACCTAAATTTACTCAGAATAAAGTATAAGCCTGAATAGGCCATTAAGCAATTAACTAAAATAGTGTTCAAAGTACCAATAATAAAATGATGCACAAAAGAGGTGGTTTAATAGGCAATTCCTTCAAACCTTAAAAAACAGAATTTCTGTATCATATAAAATGTTCTGGAAGCTAGAAAAGGAGAGAAAACCACTTCTCTTTTACAACTTTGTAAGGCTAGTGTAACATTTACAATCTGACAAAGATAAATTCTTTATATTCCTTATGGTAATTGTGTAACTCAGTATTTTATTGGGCTTTTTATTTTTTTAATTTTTTGAAGATTTATTCATTTGTGAGAGAGAGAGATAGAGAGAGCCAGAGAGAGCACAAGCAGGGAGAGCAAGCAGGCAGAGGGAGAAGCAGGCTCCCCGATGACCACAGGACTCAACCCCAGAACCCTGGGCCACTCAGGCGTCCCTTACTGGGCTTTTCAGAAGCACCAAGGTAAATTTGAAGTTCAAATATACATATGGTTGTATATTTGTAATCATCTTTACTGGTCCTGTTTCTCTATAGGCCACATTGTTCCACTTTAATTTATAAGTTATTTTATGCATTCTTGCTATACCATTATAATTTTGCACATATTCTTGCTATAAGTCTTTCCAAATCCTTTGAGATGAAGATTGGATAAAATTAATTACTTCCTTTAAAAAATATTTTTACTTAAATTTCAAGTCCACAGAAAAGTTGTGAGCATAGTAATATGAACTTCTTATGTCCTTCATCTGGATTCACTCATTGTTAGTATTTAGCCACACTTCATACTGTCTTACTCTTACTCTGGGAGTAGGTTGCATATCAAGAAGTCCTTCATCCCTTTTTCAGTGAACCCCTGTCCTTGGGAAGTAATCACTGATCTGATTTCTATCACTATTGAATAATTTGACCTATTCTGGAATTTCACGAGGTCAAACGGTATGTACTTTGTGTCTGGCTTCTTTCACTCAGCAGAATATCTTTGAGATCCATCTATGTTGTTGCATGTATAATTTACTCATTTCTTTTGTAGTGCAGAGTAATACTCCACTGAATGACAACCCAATTTATTTATCCAGTCTTCCTTTGGTAGACATTTAGACATTACTATTTCTAGTTTTTGACTATTAGGAATTAAAATATGAACATTATGAATGAAATTAGATTCTTTTTTAAAAAAAATGGATATGTTTGCTTCAGTATCATTTAAGAGATCTTCATTTGCCCCATTGAATTACTTTGACAACATTGTTTAAAAATCATTTGAGCAGATAATTCAGTTTCTTTCTCTTTTGTTCTACTGGCCTATGGCCTATTTTGTCTATTCTTTTACCACACTTACCTGAGTACTATAGGTTTTCAGTAAGTCTAGATTCGGGTAGAATAAATCCTTCAATTCTGTTCTTCTTTATCTAATTGTTTTGGTTATTTGAGTTCCTTTGTCTTTCAAAATAAACTTTAAAATAAGCTTTAATTTTCTAGAAAGAATCTTCCTAATATTTTGAGGTTGTACTGAATATATGGATCAATTTAGGGAAAATTAATGTCTTAACACTATCAAGTCTTCCAATCCATAGATATAGTGTATTTCTTTCTTTTTTTTAAGATTTTATTTTTTTAAAGTAGTCTCTACACCTAATGTGGGGCTTGAACTCACAACCCCAGCATCAGAAGAAGCATGCTCCACTATCTGAACCAGCCAAGTTTCCCAATATAGTGTATTTCTCATTTACTTAAGGCCTCTTTAACTCAGAAATGTTTTATAGTTTTCAATGTAAATATATTATACATCTTTTGTTAAATTTATGCATAATATTTAATGTTTTAAATGCTGTTGTACATGGTACTTTTAATTTCATCTTCAAATTTTTCATTGCTAACATATATAAGTACAACTGGTTTTTGTATATTGATTTTGTATCCTGTGACATTGTGAAATTTACTTATTAGTTCTGGTACTCTTCTGGTAGATTCCTTAGGACTTTCTAAATAACACAGTGATGTCATCTGCGTGACAAAGACACAGATAATTTTACTGCATCTTTTCCAGTCTTCATGTTTGTTATGATCTTTTCTTGGTACTAACTTTAGGGAGAAAGCATTCAATATTTCACTATTATATATCATATTAGCTCTAAATATTTCATGGATGCCCTTTATAGTTTAACGAAGTTTTCTTCTACTCCTAGTTTGCCAAGAGTTTTAAATATAAATGGGTATTTACTTAAAGTTTGTATTGAAATAATTAAATAATAATTTTTTACTTCTCTGTCTCAAATTGCTAATGTGATAAAGTATATTGACTAACATATGCTAAACTAATCTCGCATTTGTGGGATCAACCCCATTTAGTATGAAGTTTATTGTTTTTGTATATTGTTGGATTTGACTTGCTAACATTTTGTTGAGGATTTTTGCATCTATAATTTCAGGGATATTTGGGAGAGTGGATGGTTTAACAAACATACTAAGTACATAAGACATTTATGATTATTAGAAGAAGGATATGGAATCAGTGTCAGTGTTTGCTTCTTGTTTGGCCATCTCAAGTAAAAGAAAATCTCCAGGCTTATTTGATGACTCCACGGGAAGGAAATGAAAAGAGGGTATTGGGAATTGCATTGGTCGCAGAGATCACAATAAACATTTGCTCTGAGTTGTGGTTTCTTTTTATGAAAACTTTAAAACAAATCTTATAATTCTGCTGAAAATTTTCTCTTCATATTTACATTTATATTTGGGATTTTTCCTGTGTAAATTTTTACCAAAATCATCAATTTTCTTTGAAACCATTCTTGCATTCTTTTGATTGGAAAATAAGTAATATAGAAATTATAATTTATGTGATTTTATGGAGCATACAAAGTGTTGCAAACAAAGCAATTCTAATGCAGTGTTATTCTACACATAACTAATCACTTTTACTTAAAAGTCATCGTGGATTTGTTCCTGGGACCAATTTTAATCCAGTGCGTAAAAGAGTGATAAAAAAAATGGTCCATCAAAACTAGAGAAACCACCAGATAGAACCATGAGTTTAAAAAGGCTTCTAAAAATCATAAAACAGAGAAAAATGGTATTCCATCACTTATAAGTCTTCATCCAGTGATGAAAGCATTTTATAGTGCCACAAAATTCATACAATAATAAATCAGTAGTATTGGCTACCTTCATGATGATGAGAGGAAATGCAAGGAAACTGACTAAAATCATAATTCTAGCCTACACTAACTGTAGCTTTGGAGAAGTCATTTCAGCTTTCTGAATCTCTTCCCTGTTCTCTAAGATAAGAGGCTTAGAAAATATAATATAGTTTGTAAGATCTTTTTCAGACCTCATGTATACTTATAATAATTAATAATAATTAATATAATATTTAATTAATAATTAATAATAATAATTAATAATTAATAATCATCAGGATGACTCTGAAACATTATGAAGTCTTGAAATGCTTTTGAGTCCTCAAAGAAATTATGTTCAAATTTTTCTCTAGACACTTGCTGGTTTTGTCCCCTTAGCATCTATTCCTTCTTCTCTTGGGAATAGCACTCAAATATTTGCTTTGATATTTTTTTCTTCCCCAGATAGTTCATTGCTTCAGGAATGATGCAGGTGCTTCAAGCTTAAAATGACTGGTATGATTTCCATTTCCTTGATTTCAGTGGTTCTTTGGATATGGTAAAAAAAACAAAAACAAAACCAAAAACAAAAAATCCCCACAGCTAATTGATTAAATCAGACTCCACCCCAGACCTCTTATTTAGAAATTAGAGATTTATTTCTGTGCTTATCATGAGCGAGAAAGCATGATGCCCTGGAGCTATCTGCAGCCATCTCAGGACCACAAAGGTGAAGCTTGCTGATAATGCAGCCAATACCGAGAAAGAGCTGAAAAATGAATGAGAATCAAAGGCATAATTACTTTGTTTAAGTTTTCAAATCAAGCCTGTCAGAAGACACAAAAATCTTTGCATTTTTTTAGTTGCTTAAATTCCTTTATTCTCTAAGCTAATTTGGTTCTTGTCTTTTTTACTTATAGCCAAAAACATCCTGCTAATATTAATTGAGGAAATGCTTTGTTTTAAATACAGCTAGACAGGCTACAAGGAGCCTGTATCTCCCATGTGTGTATTTGTCCTAATACCAGTGCATTGTCCTGCTAGTAGTGATTTCTCTTCCTGCTCACTACCTTTCCCCATTCCCCTTCTTTATGAAACAGATCCTTTTCCTTTGGGAAATCTTCCATGTTTTCTACCTGGACCAACTCATACTTCCTTAGGGGAACTCCCAACTCAAGTCTTTGTGGTTCTGTAGTGCCTATAATGACAATATCCAAGCCATTTGTGTTAGCTTGGACCCATCAAGAATCCAACATTCCTGGCAGAGTAACTAGCATAAGGCTGGACATGTGGCTTAATAGAAGAACCGGACGTTTTCTTTATATCAGTCTGTGACATTTAGAAAGAGGAACCCTTTTCCTGCTTGGGTTTCTAGGCTGGGAGGATTTGAATTTGGGTTCCCAATAGTCATGTCCCTAGTCACTCGAAGGAAATGCATATGCAGTAAGAAAGAATGAGGCCAGCTCAGAAAAAAAGAAGAAATGATGGGGGAGAGGGAGCCCAGAAAATAGCTTTGGAGACCAATATTCCTGACATGGCTGAAGCTAGGCCTCAAAGTTGAACTTATCTGTTCTTTCAGTCAATAAATTCCTTCTTGAGGTTAATGTAGCATGAGTAGGATTTCTGTACTTCTCAAGACCTAGCTTATAAAACATAAGAAAACCAGTTCAAACGTCTGTGTACATAAAGATACCTCCTGATTTAATGTAGCTGCGCACCTGCTCGTTTCACTTCCTCCTTGCCATTTGTAGTCTCTTTTCTCGGCATTTGATGCTCTCATGGTATTGGGGAAACTGATAGAACTCTCTACCGGCTCCCCACACTCTATGCTGCCCATGCCTGTCCCTGACAACAAGCCTCCTAATGAGGAAGTAGCCACGGGGGCTTTTTGAATCACCGCTTGGGGCCTTATATCAACTAGACTTAGCAGAGGTTTCTTTGGAGCGGCCAAAGCAAACATACTGGCCTGCATGTGAATTGATGAGCTGCACTCTCACCGTCATTTTGCTGACTGTGTCCCAGTGGCGGTCAGCTGAAGCTGGGGGCACTGTGAAGAGACAGCATTTTTATCTTCTTCTCTCTGCAAAGTGGTTCCTAGGGCAGAGGCGGCTATCAGAGAATATCCCCAGATCAGTGGAAACACCGATCACCTTGAATAGATCTAGTTTGATATTGCATTTTATTATTTTTGTTTTTTTAATGGAAAATTTACTTTTTTTTTCATATTTAGATAATCAGAAATGACCTAAGGTTGGCATGGATGCCCCTCTCTCACTCAAGCTGGGATCACAGTACAAGTACTTAGCTACAGTTGGGGCCAAATGGATGGTATGTTTTATTTGACAGATTGTGGCTCTTTAACTGTATCAAACAATGGGCTGGTTAATGTCTCAGAATGTCATTGGTTACAGTACATATCTTTACACTAAAATGTCCCTGTTCTTTTCTCTCACTGTATCTCTCTTCCAGCTGCCCTTCCACTGCCCTGTGCACACACACCATTAATATGATCAGTGTCTCCCTTCTAGAGATGGGTATTACCATCTAGTTACAGGTGCTTAAAAAACTAATTGTAGATAATGTTTTCATTCTTGCATTCAAATTTATACTTAAGAAACAGTATTTCAGACAATGAATTGCTTCATCCTTTGTCATCAATTTCTAGTTCATTTAATCTGCAGATATTTATCAGTTGCATATTTTGAGCCAGATACCGTGGCAAACAAGAGAAAGCCACACCCTATTGTCATCAAGCTAGCTAATAAAAGATGAATTGGGGAGCTCTTACCTTCCATTCTCATTTAGTCAAGTGCCCATTTATTAGGGTTTTTAATGCATCATCCAATTATAATGCATATAACTATTGTTTGTGCATGCTTGGTAAATTATACTGTATGCAAATATAAGTAATTAATTGTGTCAATAACTCTAAAAGTGACAGGAAGATAAAGAGGGCATTCATTGCCACTGCTGCTGTTTGCTTTGTATTCTTTTCTCTCTTCTCATGAACAGTAGAAAGAGGCAACATTATGTTATCCTGTCAAATTCCCAAATGTTCAGTTGTTCAAAAATAGCCCCACCATGGTAACAGAAAAACCTACCATTGAATGTCGCCTCCTTCTGGATATGGGCAAGGTATTGTGTATCCAAGAAGCATGTGCTGAAACACAGAATAGCAACCACAATAGAGACAGATATTTACTGAGTAAACCCAACAGTGTGACCTACTAATATTTTTTAAAATCCACTTTTTAATGTTCCTGGATTAGTTATTCTCATCATCACAGGGCCTGGGAGACTGGGATTTTAAAAAATAAGTTGTGGTGGTGGGAAAAGATGGTGACTATTGGGGTGCTTGTGCTATGCAGAATTTCTTAGTATGGAGTATATACTCTAGACAGCTATGTCTACTAAAAACTCATTATTACCATGGAGATGTCTCAGTATTGTCTTGTTGGACACATGACAGGCCATAGTCTCCCAAGAGACAATCAGGGTGACATTTCCCTTTGGTGCACCTTTCCCCGAAGTATTTTCTGAGGAAATAAATTCTGTGAACTACTCTAAAATAAAATAATTTTGAAGTCAACTAAGTTTATCTCTATATCATATCCTGTTATTAAAGACTCAAGCATGTTGCACATAACACATTAAGGGATCTGAGAAGCTATAAATTAAATATACTTGTTTAACTTTGGTCCATGTAGTAGAACCTTGCTTATTTGAAACAAGTAATATCCTGTAGGTTTACTTTGGATAATACGAACTTATGTGAATTTTCTTTATGATGTTTTTTGATAACACTTATAAATTTCTGTCTATATGTCAAGCTACTTTGGGAGATGAGGAAGCTGAGATAGCAAGATCTTGTGATTATTATGTGGTAGAGCCAGAATTCAGACTCAGGTAGCTTGGTACCAAAGTCCAGGCATTTGATCACTATACATCCAAGGTTTGAACTTAAACCTTGAATTTTTGGAAACCAAGTCCTGGCATGCTACATCCTGTAGGGCAAGAGACATATTAGACAAAATCTAGACACTGATGTTTCAAACCAAAATGTCTACTTTATAATTTACAATAATAAATTGCCACCATAAATATTGGAGCATTCAAAGTGCATCATTTATGCATTTTTCTCTTCTAGGAAGATCTATGTGGAAAACCATGCCACATGCAAAGTGTTGCTGGATGAGAATGGAATCAGAACAAGGGGAGTTAATTAAATCACTGTTTTTCATTCTGTGCTTCAGGGACTTAAAATTGGGGGGAAACATTAGTTGAAGTTCTTCATCATTGGTATAGTGAAGTTTACTTTTTCCCATCACAACTATCATAAGTAGGGAGATTGCACCAAAATGAAAGACTGAGAGCTTGTGCCTACTCATCTTCCCCTCTAAAAGCCAACTAAAAGAAAGAGAAGATTCATTTATTCAATGAATAAACCCACGACTATGGAAAAGCTACACATAATGTCATTAGACAACCAGAACTATCATAAGTTTCCTGAAAGATAAAAAGCAAATGTGAATAGATTACTGAAGAGTAAAACCATAAGAAAACAAAATATAAAACATGATCTAAATATTCCTGAAGTAGTAGTGATAACTTCCCGATTGAGCCAGGCCCAATGCAACGAACACAAACTGTTGGGTGGAACTTGGGATGACAGGTTGATGTCATTGCTGAGCTGTATCTTGTGCACCTAGAGCAACTAATTTCCCACTTCTCCTCTATTTCACCAAGCAGTGGTCTGGGCATTATTTGGTTACAGGATAAAGCAGAAAGCCAGAACATGAGTAATTATAAAATCAAGGCGAGATGACAGGGGGCTGTTGGTTTCCAAGAAAAGACGGGGTTGTCTCTATTCATTAGACTGTTTAACTCACATCCCAAATTTACCACAGCCCTGACCTCTCCTCTCCCATAGAGGCAAAATGTGGTCATCAAAGCAGTCAAGAGGTGTCTAATTGAAATATGATCAAATAGCCAAGAATTACCAAATATCTGAAGGAAATTAACATTATTACTAAAAGAAACATTAAGTATATAACACCTGACAAAATTGAGTAAGTAATAGCAAAAATAGTAGAAAACCTGAGGATAAGCAAGATTATATTTGAGGGGAGTTGCAGCAGAATATTATGGTCATGAAAAAGAATAATGTAGAGATTTGGGACATTCAAAGTTTGTTGAATGGAAGGACTGGATGTAAAATAGGCATAACTATAGAGCATATTTGTGAGCTGGGGGTTAACCTAGGAATTTCCCCCAAAATTTTAACAAAAATAAGAGATGGTACATATAGCACAATAAAATAAATTCATAAAAATAAGAGAGAAATTAATTCAGATAAAAAATAATGAAATGTAAAAGCCAAGAGAAAAAAACCCAGCTGGTTTCTGAAAAATTAATGAACTAGACAAGTCTCTGGAATAATTCATCAAGAAAAAGAGGGAATATGGGAATAAATTATATTAAACATGAGAAAGAGGACATGAATACAGATTCAGGGGAGATTAAAATGTGTGAGAAATTCTGTACAACTTTATGCCAATGAATTTGAAAATGTAGAAAAAATGGACAACTTTCTAGAAGAGTTAAAATTTGCTGAAAAGTTTTTCTTTTAATAATGATCTTGTGAAGTGGAAGACTTTTCTTAGGCAAGACACAAAATTTAGAATCTATAAAGTTTAGAGAGACAACGTTGACCTCATACAAATTAAAAACAAATTTCTGATGATGAGCCTCATGAACATGGTTAAAAAAACTGACAAAGAAAAAATATTATTAGTTCCTTTATTAGTAGGCAAATATTTACTATCATGATATGTCAAACACTACCAAAAATTTATCAGAAGATAATCATTCCATTGGAAACAAAGGACCCTGCCAAGTCCCCTTTCCTATGTTATTTTTTTCCATAGAACCTGACATACTTATATATATTACTTATTTGCATTATAGTATCTTTCTTTCCCTATCAAAATGTAAATTCCAAGACTGCAATATTTTTTTTTTTCTGTTTTAGTCAATTCTGTACTGACCAAAGGATATCATAAGGGTTCATGGGCAATTCATGGAATCAAAATACAAATCACCAATAACCATGTGATGGCACACTGCAAGAATTAGGGGAGAGCGAATTAAAACAAGTTCTAAATTTTTTGTCGGTCACATTTGCAAATAAGGGAAAATAATTTTGATGTATTAGAAAGGATATGGAAATATAAGTTTTCTTTGTGTGATTTTAGATTTAAAAAGCAAGTTTAGAAAACAATTTGAAATCAGTTATTGGCATTTAAAATACATAACCTCTTTGACCACAAAATTTTGCTTCTATGAACACATTCTAAGAAGTACTTGCACACATGCTCAAGCTATGTGAGCAAGCATGTGTTACTGCAGCATTGTTTATAATAGTAAAAGACTGGAAATAAATCTATCAATCCATATGAAGTAGGTGTATATGAATTGATATAAAAAGATCTAGATGTTATATAAACTTTAAATAGTTATATAAAGATACAGTATCTCTTTTGTATAAATATAAAATTAAAAAGCCTGTAACTATAGGAAGAGAGGACCGATAGATTGGGTACACACCGAACTGTTTTTAGTAGTTACCTCTGGATAGAAGATAGAAGTTAAAAGATTTAATAACTCTTCTCTGTATACTTCTGTATGCTAAAACAAGAATAATGCCATGTATTACTTGTATCATTAAGTGTGTGTGAACATATAATTTTCATGTTGTAACAATTATATTTGATTTTAATTCCTTAAAAATTTTACGTTATGTACGCTAAAGCCTTCATAATTATCATTTGTAAAAGTTGCATGTTATTTCAATATCTTCTAAAACCAGTTAGTCATTGGTTTTGGGTAGGTTTTGTGAAACTTGATCATTGGAAGTAGAAAGGAATTAATGAATTACTTGTTGAGTTAGCTTTGGCCCTTCTTGGCAAGAGACATGTAAATAACCCTTAGAAGCCAGAAGAAAGCTTGTGAAAGCAGTCAGTTATAACAGTGAGAATAGAGAAAATTTGTTTGAAATATGCTTTCTCAGAATATGTTTTAAGGAACACCAGACTTCCAAGGCATTCCATTTGAAAGATTTTGAAAAGAAAATTTGGAAAAAACAACAGCTATTATATTTTCCCATTATATTATTGCCACGTATTCCACAAATGACATTAAAGTTCTAGGAAAAAAAGAATATATATCTAGGATGGCTTTAAAAGTTTTAAAAAATATATTTAACAATTTTATTAGTTTTCAATTGCTTTGTAACAAACAATCCCAAAATTTAGCAGCTTAAATCAACAAAAAGATATTATCTCACAGTTTCTCTAGGTCAGGAGCCTAGCTGTATTGTTTCTGGTTCAGAGTCTCTCCTGAGTTTGCAGTCAAGATGTTGGCTGAGGATACGATCACCTGAAGGCTTAACTAGCCCTGAAGGATCTATTTTTAAGGTGGCTTACCCCCTTGCTGGTCATGGTCAGTTCCTCACAACGTAGACCTCTCTGGAGGGCTACTAAAATGTCCTCATAACATGGCAGCTGGTTTCTCCCAGAGCCAATGATCCAAGAGAGAGAGGAAACACAATGTGCCTCCCTCATTTTTTTCTTCCTAATGCCTTTTATGACATTGTTTCTTTAGTTATACATTGTTAAAAACAAGTCAGGAATTACAACCCACACTCAAGGGGAAGGTACTTAAGTTCTACCTTTTGAAGAGAAGAATATCAAAGAATTTGTGGACATAATTTGAAACCACCGCAGTATCAGAATCCCTTCTTTTCCCTGGATAATACCTATTAACATTCTAATGATCCCAGTGGGAATACTTGGCAATAAGGCCTTAATACTGAAGAGGGCTCCTTATGTTATCTCTTCAGTGGAAAGAATAGGAGGAACTGACTCATTCTGTATTCAGTATCTATATGGTAATTGCATTTTGCATATCCTTAGGAACTACATGTTTTAAATAATGTATAAATGGGTTACCTATGATACAATTTTTTAAAACAGAGAGTAAGTGCAAATCAAAACAACATGTAAATCCCATATAAAAATCAACAACAGGGACAGGGCATGGGTTTTGTATCTTGAACTTCTCTCTCATATTTACTCATTCTGACATCCACTCTTCCATTTGTCAACCTATCTTGACAGCTTAATGTTCATCAGAACTGCACCGTATACTGTATAGAAAATCTAGTGAACAGAAGGAGCCTCCACTCACCTTTAGAAAAAATCAGTCTTGTGGAAGGAACCACACATGGAACCAATTGTCAAGAAATAGGCTAAAGTAAATACCCTCACAGAGATAAGATCAAGGATTTGAGAGCAGAGAGATGGGTATATGTTCACTCTCTATACAAAATCTCTCCGTCGCTCTCCTTATTAAGCTAATGAGGACACTTTTACCTAGACCTTCAGAATTGTACATTATTTCTTATTTTTTAGCACTGACCACAGGTATTGTTATAAGACTGGAGTTGAAAGAAGAGCATACAGGCTAAGTGATGGCTTTTGGGGAGGCAGTGGGGTCTGTTAGGATAAATATGGGCTTTAGCATCATTTCCTAACCAGCTCAGACTAATTATGCCTGGGAAATATCTAGGATGAAACCTTACATTTTTCTCTCTATTGTTAGTTTACTTTTAATTTGTTGTGAATCCTAGCACTGTAAACCTTTTTTAGAAGTAGCAATTCAAGGGGTGCCCGGGTGGCTCAGTCAGTTAAGCGTCTGCCTTCAGCTCAGGTCATGATCCCAGGGTCCTGGGATGGAGCCCAGTGTCGGGCTCCCAGCTCAGTGGGGTGTCTGCTTGTATGGCTATCCCTCCCCTTCCCTTTACCCCTCCCTTTACCCCTCCATCTACCCTTCTTCCTCCTCATTCTCTCTCTCTCTCTCTTTCAAATAAATAAAATCTTTAAAAAAAAAGAAAAGAAGTAGCAATTCAGTGTGTGACTAGTCTGCATACATTGTGGAATTTATTCAACCAGTGAATCCTATACACACTCAATAGATTCTATTTTTTTAAAGCATGTTTTGTACCATGCTTCATTTAGGAACAATTTACTATATCAACCATAAGAGAGAAAGCTAATAGAATCAGATCATAAATATGTGTGCATATATGTATGTGTGTATATAAATTAGATACATGAGCATCCATAACATCTATCCTGTCAGGGTCATACAATACTTGCTATATGTTCACTCTCTATACAAAATCTCTCCGTCGCTCTCCTTATTAAGCTAATGAGGACACTTTTACCTGGACCTTCAGGATTGTACATTATTTCTTATTTTTTAGCACTGACCACAGGTATTGTTATAAGACTGGAGTTGAAAGAAGAGCATACAGGCTAAGTGATGGCTTTTGGGGAGGCAGTGGGGTCTGTTAGGATAAATATGGGCTTTAGCATCATTTCCTAACCAGCTCAATGTTGCTGGTGGTGTGGTCTAAGTTATTTAAACTCTGTAAGCCTCAGTTTTCTCAATTGTAAAATGGGCATAGTCACATCTACTTCCAGCATTGTGGTGGGAGGATAAATAAAATAATGTTTAAATTCTTATCATAGTGCCTGGCACTAAAGAGTTACTCAATAAATAATCATATTTTCTATTATTTACTGAGCACTTACTTTATAATGGGAATGTGTGAAGCACTTTATACACATTTAAAAAGCCCTGTTAATTTATAGAAAAGGGAACTGAGACTGGGAAAGGTTTAAGACCTTGTCCCAAGTCATTGGCCAGTATTCAGACCCAGGTGTCTTTTCCAGTACTTTAGATGAGAGTGTCATGCCCATGAGATGTACTTTTTTTTCCCTGTCAAATTGGTAAACATCTTGAAAAAACATCCAGTCTTTCAAAATTATCTTGGCTGTAGGAGTTTGTCAAATGGGGTCATATCCTTTTTTTTTTTTTTTAAATCATGTCTAGCTATGATAATCAGGAAAAATGATTCATATCCCTATTGCCAGCATCCCAGTCAAGCTCCAAGGAGAGTTCCAATTAATGGAGACAGGTACAGAGGATTTTTTTGCTCTGTTCCTTTAGTAATCTCTTAGAGATCTTTTTTGGCTCTCACCTCCCAAGAGTCACTTATCTCTGCACTTTCTGTTGCTACCACAGTTTCATGAACACTTTGAGGACACTGCAAAATAATATAGAATGCAGCGCAGTATCTGCTACAGATTGGGCTCAGTGAGTGTCATTCGACTGAATAGACGATCAGATGGATGAGTGGTTGAACAAATGAAGAAGGGATGGATGGGAAGAAGGGTACGGGGGATGAGCATAAGGTTGAGAGATGATTGTGACACTAGTCATGAGTCATACCCTTCCTAGAAATGCATTAATATTCCTCAGCTCACTTGTTATGAGCTCTTGGAGTGAGGAAAGCACTCAGTATCACTGTGGATTGCAGAGCAGTAAGACCTGTGTGCCAGCAGAGTACTTCCAAATGGAAAAGTCACATGCTCCTGTCACCCTCCAGGGCTCAAGATTTCCCATCCTTTCCATTTTTATGGACTTAAATATTACAGTTACCGCCACCACATTATCTCCTTCCCATAGGTAGTCTAGAGCAATCTAAAACATAGGTTTTTGCCTATTTGTTTCTTGTTTCTTTTTATGAGGTCAGGAACTTTGTTTAACTTATTGTGCTTTGCTTTATTGCCTTTCACAGATAATGTCTTTTTTATAAATTCAGGGTTTGTCGTAACTCTGTGTTGAAAAAGGCTCCTGGTACCATTTTTCTATTAGCTCACTTTGTGTCTCTGTGTCACATTTTGGTAATTCTCGCCATATTTCAAACTTCTTCACTATTGTTACATTTGTTATAGTTATCTGTGATCAGTGATCACTCACTGAAAGCTCAGATGATGGTTAATATTTTTTAGCAATAAAGTATTTTTCAAATAAGTACATTGTTTTTTTTTAGACATAATGCTATTGTACCCTTAATAGACTACAGTATAGTATAAACATAACTTTTATGTGCTCTGGGAAACCAAAAAATTTATTTGTCTTGTTTTATTGTGATATTTGCTTTATTGTGGGGATCTGGAACCATAACCATGAAACCTCCAAGGTATGCCTGTATTTCCTGCTGTAACCAACCTTCCTAAAATAATGTGTGACACTTAATAGGTGCTCAGTAAATGTTTTCAGGATGCTTAAGTGAGTCAATGTCCATGTTTGGTAACATTTAATTTTACAACAGCTCTTTGTCAGCACTTAACACAATCATAGGATGCTTGAGACTTTGGGACTCAACCTAGAGAGTTTATTTTCCTCATTTTTTAGATAAGGCAGCTGTGTTTCAGAGAGATTACATTAGTTGTGCAAAATCACATTCCAGTCATTATAGCACTTAGATGAGAAACCAGGTTTCACATCTGTCAGACTGAGGCATTTCTGACTAATCCAAATTTCTTCCTGTTTTTCTTATACCCACTCCTTACTATTATCTTTGTATAGAACTATAATCTTGCTTTCTTTAACTGTAAGAAACCCTTAGTGTGTTTATTTTTTAATGTTTGTAACTCTAAATAAAGCTGTTTTTTTACTTTGGTCAGTGTTAATTCTACTGGATAATGTAAATTAGTGTCACAAAGAACTAAAGGAAAGCTATTACCATGCATACCAAATGATTGCCACCGGAAGGTGTTTGGCATTCCAGAGAGACCCATGGTATAAACTCTTCCCTTGAACTTGCAAACAAACAAGCAGACAGCAAATATTTGGGCTTTTTCTACTCAAGCAATTTACCACATGTTTTGGGTCATCTTTTTATTTCCTGGATTAACTGGTCTACTTCATGGCTAATTCATCAACTTGACCAAAAATAATAAAGGGAATTTATACTCCAGTTAGTTTGATTCAAGTCAGAAGGATTTTAACCCAGAAACAGTGCTTGACACTTTAAGATACATTATTTCATTCACTTCTTCAGCACTACCATAGCCCCATTTTAGACATGAGAGACTGAGGCTCCCAAATGATAACTTGTTTATAATCACATGTTAAGAATAAAGTCAGGATTTGAAGCCACTTTGCTGTGTTTGTTTACTGAACATGTTGTGGCGTCTTTTTTGTAATCTCCCATAGCTGTGGGGATGGTGAGTGGGAAGCAGACAGACAAAAATAGTGGCTATTGATTCTAGCGATAACATAAGTAATTGGGCTGACTCAGCTGTTAATTCACCTGCCATGATGATTATCAGAATAGATCTACAATCTGCTTTTTTTCTCAATGTCCTTGCTAAGGATAATAATGCTTCCAAAGATTTCCTGGTGTGACAATGTCAATTCACTACAAGATTAAGGACTTTTATCTTTATTTCCTCTGATTAAATATAATGCTTTAATATGTGGAATGATAATAGTTTCATCTTTTCAGTGACTTCCTGTTCAGTCTTTCAGGGTAGGACTTAAATTGTCTTGACCAATAAAGACATTCTAGGTTACATACAGACAAAAGGAATGGTGAGATGGGGGAGACCACTTAGTCTACCAACATTTTCATTCTAGATAGAGGCATCATTGTGAGCATCAGATTCCTTTTTTGTTTTCAAAGAGTACAATAAAGTTTTTGCTTTGTTTTGTTTTAAAATCATTAACTCAGGATTTTGCATCAGTGTTAAGAGCTGAGGCTCCAGAGACAGCATGACCTTGGTTTGGATATTAGCTCTGTGACATGCTAGCTCTGTGAACTTTGGCCTGGAAAAACCTGTTTTCTCATCTTCAAAATTGGAATGACAACAACAGCAATAATATATTTCATGTGCTTTATATCAAGATTAAATGAGTTACTGCAGATAACAGTTCATAGCTCATAGTAATCATTAAGTATGTATTATTATTTGATAAACTTTACCTAAGCAAGACTCTGCTGAACCTTCTCCTTTGCTCATATTATTTGAGTTATAGGTGAATATCATTCACTATTTAAAAACATGAAAAATTAGAACTAAAAACAAATGAAGAAACAAGCAATGTGCTGCTTTCTCATCATAGTCTGTCCATTCCCATCTCTAAAGTCAAATACCCTCTTCTTGTTCTTTGGGAATCACTGAATCCCTAGATGTTACTGATTGATAATATTCTACACACATTGCCTACCAAAGAAAGAAATCAAAGAAATAGTCGGAATCTGTTTAGCTTTGTTGTTCCATTTTTTTAAGTATTTATTAATATAAGTTGGACAAGTTCAAAGTTGACCAATCCATAAAAGTCTATGAAAAGTACATATAGGGTTGTTCCAGGTATATTATAAAGGATAGCAGTCATTTTTTCCTCCAAATATTACTTTTTATTTCTTAAGAGACAGAATCCTAAAAAGAGAGAGAGAATCCTGAGTCATAGATTATGGTTCTGTCTCAAAATGACATTTTCTTCCTGAAAGAAGTTAACTATAGACAAGTGTTTATGTTCCTATGTTCTCTGAACCAGCATCAGAAACATGGAACATCAATAGATAGAACGAGGGTGAGAGTTTTAGGTGCAAAAAAAATGGATGACTTAAAAATATGAGCAAGCTTACTGTTTGCTTTGAAATACACTAAAGCCTCCCCTGTTTGAGTGCCTTTCTGGAAGATTAAGACACATTATATTTTAAAGCTACTGAAATATTTCATCTTGAACTCAATGGCCATGTATGTGAGGTTGAGGGAAGGATTATTGGGGAGCAGTTAGCTAGAAGAATGGAATATGATGATCCTTTAGTAAGAATATTATAACATTTTTGTTACAAGATGATGGAATATGTATAAAATATTATTGTATTCTAAACCATTCATAACCTAAACTATTTTTGTAATATTTGTAGTTGATCAAGCGACTTAATTAATTTGACTAATAAACTAGAATGGAGGGACGTCTGGGTGGCTCAGTTGGTTAAGCATCTGCCTTCAGCTTAGGTCATGATCCCAGGGTCCTGGGACCGTGGGGCTCTCTGCTCAGCGGGGAGTCTGCTTCTCCCTCTCCCTCTGCCTGCCGCTCCCCCGCTTGTGCTTGCTCTCTCTGTCTGACTAATAAATAAATAAAATATTAAAAAAAAACAACCCCAAACCTAGAATGGATCCTTGGCATTTGCTAAGGCCAAATATGAATGATAAACTTCCATATATCAAACCTTACTTCCTTCTGCTTGATCCTAACAACTGTATTAATGAGAAGACTGAGGTCTAAAGAGTCAACAAAGTCTTACAGAGCCTGCTTAGCTAGCTTAGTTAATACCAGGCACAGAATAAACCAACTACCTGTGTTCTCCAGTTGAGCTTTGCTCCCTGACTTCCCAACTTAAGTGGAGAAAACTTTAAAACATTCAAGAACAATCTCTTTCATTAGGCTAGATCTGAAGCCACTAAAACCATCAATATTACGATGACTATTTTAATTCTCAGGGACAAGTTATTTTATTGAGTAGCTCTTTGTTTTTCTTTTTTATGTATGCAGAAAATAAGAAAGAGATTACAGCCAAACTTAGAGCTGGTTGAAGCCAATTTCAAAGCAAGAGAAATGAGAATTTAGATGCAGATGTGAAGCAATTAAGTATTTTCACCAGAAATAATTGGACTATTGGGATTCAAAAATACATTTAAAAATATAACTTACCTATTTAGATATATGTAATTGTTAGGTTTTGTTTTAAACTTAGAAACAGTAAAACTAATTTCATACCACATTTTAAACTATAGGCTCCCTACAGGACTGTACACCTGGAATTTAAAGACTGATGCATGAAAAATTGATTCATTTCAGCCTTCTCAGTGATCAGTGTGGCTGTATGCATATATTCTGGGTATCGATTTTGAAGGATAGCTATGCTTTCATCCAGATTATCTATTTCATTGTCTCAACCGTCATCTTATTTTGATGATCTTCTTTCTAAAATGCTACCTATTATTAAAGTAATTACCTCTGAGTATTTTCTTGCAGCAATACTTTATAGCACTCCGGTATCTTACAAACCATATTTATTTTGATATGTTAGGCAGCTAGAGTATGTGATTAGAATTAAATATTAAAAATCCAAATTAAGAAGAATGTTAATTTATTTTGTTCTGAAAGCTTATTAACTGAAGAAAAGTCTGATTTTCTATCTATTTTGAGTATCTTGTGTCAGCAATATCATGTTCATAGCACACCTCATTAAGTAAAGTAATTTAACAAAAAACTGTATCCAGATGAATGCTAATAACTTACAAAAGCACAAATAAAATTGAATTTGTATGAGGAAGTGTTTGCCTATGTCTAGACACTAAGTAATCATTAATTTCCACATATTCCCTAGAAATAATTAGAAAATTTCATTGTTTTGCTTAACCTTTGGATTTTCAAGAATACCATATAAAATTAAAGACAAAAAAGTAAGCAATAAATCTTAACTTTTCCCCCAAATTGTCATCTTTTCCAAGAAAATTTAACACTATCTTGTATCAATTTGCCATTTATTTCCTTATTCTTTCCATGATTTTCATAAAGTTTCATATCAAATTGCTCTCCCTATCAGTACAGAATGAGTTTTTAAAATTAGGAAGGAATTTGAACCTGAGTAGAAAGTCATTATTAGTCATAATAACTAATGATACTCTTTTAGCAATTATAACATTTTGAAGGCACATATTTCCTATAGATGCTCCTGAATCAATCATTAACAAATGTTGATTCTGTCATTGGTAAGACATTGTTTTGAGCCCCATTGTACCAGGGCCTGTGCCTTTGGGAAATAGCTTTCTCACGTGGTGGTCTGCTAGTTACCTAGAAGTTTTAGAATTCAGTCTACCATTACACATGGAACATTCTTTGGGCCACATGTATAACATTGGCAATTTTCAGGGAAAAGGATGGTTTTTAAATAAATTTTAAAAATATTTTAATTTTCACATGACATTTTTCTGTTAGACAATGACTGGTCTTAATGTGGATAAACTTTTTGAGATACATCTCACCCCTCAGGAAGCTGCAATTCTTTAAGTGGTCTTCTGCTGACATCTATATAACTGATTACAGTTCTTATTACACATACAGCTTTTTCTTTAATGCCTTAAGTATTTGTTTCTATGTTTGTTTATTTGTTGCTTTCTCTAAAATATAAGCTCCATAAGGGCAGAGGCTTTTGCCTGTTTTGTTTTATGCTATTTCATTTTCAGCTGCACATTCAACAAACATTTTCTCTGTCCATAAGAAACTCAGTTATTTTTCCTTTATAATGCTGAGGAGTAAGTGAGCTAAATTTTGTCAATTTGCGATTTTAAAAATATTGAAATTTTAGTCAAAGTCAGTCATTTTGCAGCAAGACCTTTAGTCTCTTTAATATGAGATTATTTGTACAAGGTTTGTTGTAAAGATCCAAAATATAATGATTATGAATCTCTTAGAAAAATTCTTGCCACAACCATTCCATTGCTGTAGGCTAGTTCCCCGCCCCCCCATGCAAATTTCATGTGTAGTGTAGTTTTTTGGTTTGTGGGATTTATTTTCAGTTTTTAAAAACTGCTTAATTTAAAAACTACACAATATAGTTATATGTATCAAAAGTCAAAACTGTATAAAAATTTATAGTTTGAGAAGTTTGCTTAATTCCTTCTCACCTACTTTGGTAATTATTTTTTAAATTTCTCACTTACTCTACCAGTGACTCTTTATACAAATAGACTCAGAAGACCTGTTTCATTAGTAATATTATTGATTGTTTTAATTGAGATTTCACATATCTTATACATTTAAGACAGTATCTATTCTTTCCGAAGTTTTTGTAATGAACCAGAGTGTTAGTCATTATAGTCTGTTATTGGAGAGGCAGCATGGGTCTGGAACCAGATGTTTTTGAATTACCATTCCAGCTCTGCTATTTACAAGATGTGTGGTTCTGTAAAGTCAGTCAGTGACTCTGAGCTAAATTTCATCATTGCAAAGTGGAACTAATAACATTTACCTCTTAAAGATTAAAAGAAATGTGGTAGCCATGGATTGTGACACTTAGATATCTTTTCAAGAGGAACTACCCCTTTCTTTTGTCGTCGTCTTTTTTTTTTTTTTTTAAGTAATCTTTACACCCAGTGTAGGGCTTGAACTCATGACTCTGAGATCAGGAGTAGCATGCTTACTGACTGAGCCAGCCAGGTGCCCTGAAACTGTCCCTTTCTATTAAGGGCTAGCACATCTGGATCAGTAAAGACACCGTAAAAGTCTCTCCCCTACAAGACAACAGATGCTTCTTGAAGAGTAGCCCACCTCCTCTCCTGGCTTCTAGGCCAATAACTCGGGTTAAATCTCAGCATAATCTGAGTGGAGATGACCTAAGCCTGATAATGGATGAAAGAATTTTATATACAAAGGAGCTGTAAAGATGGGTCAGCATTTATCAGCTGGATCCAAGGAATGGGCTGGATTTTGAGGAAGCTTGATCAAGTAGGCCAGAATGTAAGTCTAAATATGTAAGAATTCACTGATTTGGGTGTCTTTCTTGGAACACAGGATTTAATACTATAGCAAGGACCTTAGGGGATATGGTGAAGTCAGTGTTAGAACCTGGAGAAAGTGAGAGCCCATGCATGCCAGAACGGATCTGCCTGAGTTTCCCTGGTAGATAGTGGAGGAAGTAGTAGTGGTTGATTATGATGTGTCAACATAGGTTCATCCTTGGTAACAAAATGTACTAGTCTGGTGAGTGATGTTGATAATGGGGGAGGGTATGCATGTGTAGGGGCAGGGACTATATGGAAAATCTCTGTGCCTTCCTCTTTTTTGTTGTGAACCTAAAACTGTTCTAAAAACCTAAAATCTTTATTAAAAAAAAAAAAAAGTATGTGCCCATAGTAAGAGCCTCAGCATCACTAAGAACTTTGATGGTGCCTCTCAGCTCTGCAGGCAGAGATGATGGTAGAAGTACTCACAGAATGGGGTTTAGTAAGAGCAGAGGGAATAATGGAGCTTGAAGGAATAGAGCCTATTTGGAAGTGCTTGATTGCTGAAGCTATGTCATCACAATTTCTATAATGACTGGCAAGGATGACTGACAGCCACGGGACTTTGACTTGCAGGGAGTTGTGGGGATGGTTAGTGGCATCTCTAGGGGCAGAATAGATGGACAATCAATAAGGGAACTGCTTAACATGTACACACAGAAGAAGGTAAAATTGAGGAACGATATTGCAACAATGCAGCAAGTGTAGACTGCGTAGATTCCTTCAGGCTTTGCAGCAGATCCTATGGTGTAGGACATGTCAGTGGTGGATAATGATGCAGTGTGGGGTTTATAAGCCCTAGTGGAAAAATTAAAACACAGGCCTCTGGGGTTTTGGAGCAAGGCAATGCCATCTGCAGCAAAGGAGTACATGCCTCCCGAGAAACCACTCCTGCTATTTTACTGAGCCCTGGTGGAGACAGAACCCTTATCCATGGTGTAACAAGTGACCATGCATTTAGAACTATTCATTATAACTGGGCTCTCTCTTGGACACACCAAGTCATAAAGTTAAGCAGACCCATCAGCATTCCATCATAAGATGGAAATAGTACATTCTGGTTGAGCCTGAGAAGGATTAGAGGACATGAGTATAATGCAGAAGCAGGTATCCCAAACCACCATGTCGTTCATCACAGTTGCACCAGTGCTCCTCCCCCAGCTTGCACCTGAGGCCTGATTTGTGGAGGGTGGGGGCAGGGGGTTGGGATTCCATATGACCACCTGAAAAAGGGAAAAAATCCTGAGTTTGGCTCATGGATAGGTCAGTTTGTATGTGGATGTAAGCTGAAAATTGACGTTGGCTACATTATAGTAACATTCAAGGGTGGCTTAGAGATTCGATGAAGAGGGTAATCTTTCCTCATTGGTAGAACTGCAAGAAATGCACATGGTTATCTACTTTATGGGGCAAGAAGAGTGACCTGAGGTGAAAACATATACAGATTCTTGGGCAGGGACAATGACCTAGGACTGGAAAATAAAAGGATTAGATTAGTGAAGATAAGGCAGTCTGGAGTAGAAATATGTGGAAAGTCATATGGGAGGAGACCAAGAGTCTGGAAATTTTTGTATCCTAAGTCAATGCTGACAACAAATCATTTTTCACTGCAGAGGTACCGAATACCTAGGTACACAAAATGATTTGGCTCATGACGTTAGCCAACTTTTGTCATCAACCACCCCAGAACTGGCATAATGGACATATGAACAGAGTAGTCACAGTGGCAGAGATGGAGGCTACAAACTGGTCCTGTAGCATGAATTCCCACTTAGCAAGGCTGATCCAGCTACTGCCACATCTGGATGTCCAATCTTCCAGCAAAAGATACCAAGTGAACTCTTGTTAACAATTCAGTTACACTGGGGATGCTCCATTCTAAAAGGTCCAGGAATTCACTCTCACAGGGAAAGAGATCTATTATGAATATGGGTACACTTATGGGTTTGACTTTCCTTCCAAAAGGGATTTAGTCAGCACTACTATCTGGAGGTTTACTGAAAGTCTGATCCATAGGCATTGAATTCCTCACAATATCATCCAACAGAGAAACCACAATAAATATGGTATAGGTATGGACCAATGGCCACAGGATCCACTGACTGAATCACATACCACACCATCCAGAGGCAGCTCTTCTCACAGAATGTTGGAATGACCTTCTATTGGAGAGTCAGCTTGGTGGCAGTACTGTGTGAAGAGGCGTTGCCATACTTCAGGACATAATAGATACTAAGTCAGAGGTCTAAATAAGAAGAATATATGGGCCCAAGTACCAAGAGGTAGGAAAGGAATGGTGCTACTTACAGTCTACTCCTAACTCCACTGTGGAACTTTCCATTAGAGGCCCTAGTCTGCAAAGGGGCAAACTCTTGCCAAGGAAAAGAGCAGAGGTATCATTAAACTAAAAGCTACAGCTGCTACTTAGGCAGTTCGGACAATTTGTGTCCAGAAAATACCAGGTAAGGAGGGGAGTCACCATTTTTGCAGCAGTAATGAATCCGTTTTCCAGAACAATATAAGGCTACTTTTTTCATGAGGGAGGCAGTATGTGTGGAATCCAGGTGATTCACTTTGACATCTGTGATATTTCGTTGTCCAGTTTTTTTTTTTAAAGATTTTTATTTATTTATTTGAAAGAAAGAGAGTGAGTGAGAGAGAGAGAGCATGAGCAGGGGGAGGGGAAGAAGCAGACTCCCCTGTTAAGCAGGGAGCCTGACTCGGGGCTCAATCCCAGGACTCTGGGATCATGACCTGAGCTGAAGGCAGTCGCTTAACTGACTGAGCCACTCAAGCACCCCAGTCCCTTGTTCAGTTTTAATAGTGAGTGGACAGGGGTGCCTTGGTGGTTCAATCAGCTAAGCCTCCAACTCTTGGTTTCAGCTCAGGTCATGATCTCAAGATCCTGGGATGGAGCCCTGTGTTGGGCTCTGTGCTCAGTGGGGAGTCTGCTTCTCTGCTTCTCTGCCTCTCTCTCCTTCTTCTGCCTCTCCCCTGCTCATGCGCACGCTCTCTCTCTCTCTCTCTAAAATAAATAAATAAATCTTTAAAAAAAATAGTGAGTGGACATATGCAGCAATCTTTGTTTGAAAAAGGTATGATTGGGTAGGTCTCAGAATCATCAAGAATGAGTTTTTGGGTTACAACACCAGGTAAACCAGCAGGACCTACAATTGTTACACAAAACTAACTGCAGAGACAGGGCTATGATTTGTCCTAACATACCACCATTTAAAATTTTTCTCAGGAAGAGAGATCCACAGGAATGAAGAGATACTTCCTGGATATCTGTGGAGGAGAGATTTCATGAGATATACAAGGGGTGGACTGTAGTGGCCATGGAAGTGTACCACTCAGATATCCCTTGTAGAAAACAGTTGGCAAATGACCTCTAGTTGCTAGGCTTCATTGCATCGTTCCTGTAAAGCCCATGCTCTCCTGGGCTGCCCCCAGCCCATAACTGAGTATAACAGAGGTACCGTATATAACCAGGTAATTCTGGCCTAATCTAACACTCTGCTTATGGGCAATTTTTCCTTTGGCACTGTACTGCTCCCCTACCCAACCTTTCACAGATGTCAGACCTGCACCAGAATCTGAAGGCTTTTCCTGATCTTGCTCCTTCTCTTTATCCTCCGCAGGCATTTCTCCCAGCAAATCACTTGCACATCTAATTCTTAGCATCTACTTCTCACAGGAATAAAACTGAGACATTAGATAATGCTGCCTATGGAAGTTCTAATCATTGTGATTCAAACTAAGTGCTCAAAAAAATTTTTTTAAGTCCTTATGAGTCAGTATATGTTTTTAATATGTTCTAGAAATTGCTTATGTCTTAAGCCATTTTCTGATACCTCCTAACCATGGAGCTAAGAATATTTTGCATGCATATAAGGTTTGATTATATAAAAAATATATTATACTGTATTTATTAATTTGAAATAACAAATAGTCATTTATATTATTTGCCAAGTCCATAATCTATTGTAGAAGTATAAAGAAGCAATATCCAAATATAGTGTATTTTAAAATATAACCCTTTTCTGCTTATAGATATCTTACTTTTAAGTAAGGCATATTCTTTCTGGAATCCATTTCTGATCATTCAAAAGTTGAATAATAAATAGTTGAAATAGAAAAAAATCTTTTACATAGTTTCATTTGTGTCACTGTCACTGAATAAGAGAGAAAAGATAATGTTTTTCATTTGAATACAATCATCCTCAAAGGCAAATACTTGTAGGTATTATTGCAGGTATAGGGAGTAGGTTGGTTGATCTACTACTTCTTAGCTGATAACTGCAGTAATCTGTGGCAAGGAATTGAACTGAGAATATGTCAAAATAGAGTATAGCTAAGTTTATGCTGGTATGCAATGCACAAAATAGAGCATTAATAATGCTGACCTCATCACTTTTGCATTTGTCTAACAAGAATGAAGTATTTTAAGTCACTGCTCTATCAATTTTGGATTTGTATATTTTTTAGATCACATTTTCTTTAGGGACTTGTTTTATTAGCATATAAAAGATATATATTTTAGACATCTGGTTAAGAAAGAAGATGCAAGAACTGTTTCTGTTCATGCTAATGTTAGTATCAGGCTCAGGGTTGATTTCCTTAGACAAATATGCTGTGTATGTTTGGGTTGCTTTTCCCATGCATATCCTCTTGACAAGGACTGTAGACCTTGCTAAGTAGCTCTGAACACAGAACTATACCATGTGACTTTCTCTTTGTGGCCAGAGTTACATAGCTAGTTTTCTCTCTCTAGTTTGTTTTGGAACTTCAGCTGTCTGCTGGAGTTCCACCTAAGAGAGCCTAGAGTTACTTCTGGAATGAAGAATGTGGCTGGACTTTGTCCCTGGTTCTTCAGAGGAATCCTTTAAATCCTTGGATTTCCCAGGTGATAGGAGTATCTTTGTTACTTATGGTGGGCCTTTTGAGCCCCACCTGAGTTTACGCTAATAAGATAACTCTTGGAGTACCTTTAGATAGCTAACCCAATGAGCCAGAATGGGGGCTGGAAAGGAAAGATCAATCATGTAAGTAGAGGTTTAGGGCTTTGAGTCCTGTGATATCAGCCTGACCTCTGGGGAGGGGAAGGAGGTTAGAGATTAAGTTCAGTTTTATAGCCAGCGATTCAGTCAGTCATGCCTATGTAATGAAACTCCAATAAAAAATCATGTACAATGATGTTCAGTTCAGCCTCTTGAGCTGCTGACGCTCATCAGTATCCTGAGAGGGTGATACATCTTGAGGACACAGAAGCTTCACAATTGGGAAGCTCCCACATCTTCCTGTATGTTTCTTCATTTAGCTTGTTCTGATTTTTATCCTTTACAATAAAACTTTAGTGCTTTCCTGAATCCCGTGAGTCATTTGAGTGAATTATCAAACCTGAAGGAATAGTGGGCAGCTCCAAATTTATAGCCACTTGGCCCCAAGGATGGGTGGCCTGGGAACCCTAGAGCTTGCGGCTGAAGGGAGAGTGGTCTTGTGGGGGGCTGTGCCCTAAACCTGTGAAGTTTGACTGAATTTGGATTGTTAGCCTCAGAACTGCATTGCACATTCTATAAATCCTAAAGCATAAGCTCCTTTAATGGCCAACCAATTTATCTGCTGAACTTTGTTTTTCTTCCCACATTTGCACCATTCAGTCCAGTTTCTTCTTCCTTTGTAACATATTTCACAGGCATCCCCTTCAGTTCGTGTTCTGCTGGCGCACGTGTATTCCTTTTGGCTTGGGCTAATTCACTACAACTTAAGCTGCCTATCCTCGTTGCATTCTCTTCTGTATTGATCAAATTATCTCCCTTCCCCTCTCCTCAACCTCAAACACCTTTTTCAGAGATAACATGTTTAGTGCCCACTGCAACAATCTCTCACATGGCAGGCACTCATTTATTTGTTGAATAAATATCTCCCTGCTGTTCAAACCCCATTTCTCCAAGGAACCCCACAAGTTGATCCCTATACATCTCTTCAGTTCTGTTTTTCTTACTTCCATAAATGAATCCCTTATTCCAACCCAGTTGTTTGCTCCCAAACAATATGGGTCCATCTCCATTCCACTGCACAAGCTGCCTGTCTGAAATGCTCCTTTTCCTTCTCCACTTGTTTAAGTGCCACCTCCAGGAGCCTTCATGGACTCCATTCCTCAGGGATGGCTCTCACCTCCGAATTCTCTTAGCACACCTTGTAGGCATATTGTGTGTATTGTATGCAGTTCTCATTTGGCTCTTAGTCTTGACCACCTGGGATTTTATATTATTCCAGGTTCTTTTAAAATCCATACCACGGTCTTTTGAAAACAGGCAAATGTAATACAATTTTTTTGTGATCTCGACTAACACATGTAAAAGGTGCACCAGATTTCCACTTTTTCTATAGATTTTTCTTTTATTCTGTCTAATTAGTGCAAGCAGTCAAGCCTGATCTATAAAAACAATGAAGATGGGGAAGATACCTTAGCTACTAATTGTGCAGCTGTTCTAATCAACCCAGTATTTTAATGTCTGAAATTTTAGAGGTAGTCTTGTCCATACTATCCTCCTTGTAGCCAGAATTACAGAGAATTTGTTTGTTGTCCTTCAGTAGGGCATGTGTGATTTTTTCACTTATTTGTTCTAATCTGAACTTTTCTCACCTGAATCTTCAAAGTCAGCAAAGGCTCACATTTTCCACCATGAAACGAAGCAAAAAATACACTTACAAACATAATAGGGCAGACCTCACTGTTTCCAAACAGGGAAGAAACCATGCCCCAAACTTTATTTAAATAATACAATCTTTTTAGGCAGTTTTGCCATCCTTACTTTGGCATATCTTCTTACATCACCTGGATGCCCATATATAATTGAGGACTAAATATTGGCAGTATTGGGGCGCCTGAGTGGCTCAGTCGGTTAAGCGTCTGCCTTTGGCTCAGGTCATGATTCCAGGGTCCTGGGATCGAGCCCCACATCGGGCTCCCTCCTCAGCGGGAAGCCTGCTTCTCCCTCTCCCACTCCCCCTGCTTGTGTTCCCTCTCTCGCTGTCTCTCTCTCTGTCGAATAAATAAATAAAATCTTTTAAAATAAACAAACAAACAAACAAACAAATAAATAAATAAATATTGGCAGTCTTTGTTATTTTGTGGCAAAGAGAAGAAAAGCTAGATTCCATTCTCACTAATCAAGAAGGGTGCACAATTCAGCATTCATTCAATAGAGACATGCCTTGGGAAGAAATGGCCTTTTTGTGAGCAAAACACAATTTTTTAGAAAAAAATCAAAACCTGAAGTTGACTGCAGGAAGTTTACTAATTTTACTTTTGGGCAAATGGGTTCTGCGGCATTAGGTCTACATTTGTTTTAAAGAGGTTTATATGTTCTGAAACGGACTGATCAATAATAATACTGAAAAAGTAGGGTGTTATAAAGCTGAATTTTAAAGTACAGCACATCTAATCTGTGAATAAAGATGAATGTGTTTGGAAATAAAGATAAAGGGAATAGTGAAAACTTACTTCTCTGAAAAATATTAGATGTTAGATGTATTAGACCTAAATTTGTTAGATAAATTTCAAATTTCCTTATAAGATTCCACATTATTTTTACTTACTGTCAGTAGAAACACATTTTTACAGATCTTGCTTTGTGAAATGTAATCTCGTGGTGATTTCATATTCCTACACCTGAGTTAATGGTTTCTTTCAAATAGTTCTTCCAACCATTTACACGTTTATGGGTCAATACACATTTGAAAGCACTCAGTAGGGAATTTGAAAATTAACTCCTATTAACTCAAAGGGATAGCAGAATTATGTACTGATATAATGGTCTTGTAGAGAGCAAGATGGAGTCACTCAGGTCAAGCAGGGGCCTGTGTCAGGCAAATGCAGGCAGTTTAGGATACTGCAGCTATGAAATATCCCCGAGACCAACACCAGCTGACGACACCCCAGAACTAATAGCAAGCAGAAGCAGAGGAGGTCTGCAGGGGCCCAAGACTGATTATATCCCTTTAAAAGGGGAGGATTTTTGTAGCAAACTGTCAGACTCTTCAGACACTGACCCCTCTATGTCTGACCACTTAAGAAAGGCAGCTGCCGCAGAAGGTTCTGCACGATTGATCTCCGAACGGAACCGAGAGCCTTCACTGCTGGAACGTAATAAGCAGTAAGTGCCAAGAGCTGACCCGGACTGGACAGAGGCCTTATTTCAACTGCACGCCCACAGAGCAGTGTTTGGTTCGTTAACCTCCTACCCCCTGTGTATCTTGTTTGTTGTGTGGCTTGTCCTGTGTTCTGCTCTGTGTGCTGGGTAAAAAGCCCAAGTTAATCATGTGGTGAAATGTCATTGAGTTTGGAATCCTGAACCTGCTTTGTAATTACGTTAACCTTGCTTTATGACTGAATGAAGCTGACATTGTGGAAAGACACAACTTGTGTGTGCCTTCATAGCGTGCTCGTGACAGGTCTGTAAAATGGGATAGTGACTGAAAATTTCAGTTATTTTTACATTCTTACTCCTGCCTTTTGAATTTGTTGTTAAACATGATACTGAGCTGCTAAGAAATCAGACTAGTAAAAAGAAACATAGATATGTTCATATTTTAGACACCTCTTTATTTTCAAATTTTACAGATGTACGATAGCGTCTGATAGCCGAAGATCATGCTTGTACCAAAGTTGATTTCAAGAGTGAAAGGTAGAGCAAAAACATAGGTGCAAGACTGCTTCCTGGAGAAGACCCCCAGCTTCAACTATTGAAGGCTCCAGTGTCTTCTGTAGTGAATAGGATTGACTTTTGAGGAAAGTACCTAGAACCAAAGCAGAGGTACATGATTGGGAAAAGCTTTCTTGGGAAATTTCTCACATACAATAAAGGGTTGTATTATGGCAATAATACTGCGTCTACTTGCAGAGCAAATTCTGAACAGATGCCTGCAATGAAGAGGTGCAGAATAGGTACCAATGGAGCGGGTTTTCTGTTTTAAGGGTCCTTGGACTTTGGGCAAGAGAAGAGAGTGGCCAGGAGATAATGACAACAGTGATGAGCAGGGAATGTATTTCATCATATCACTAAAAGGGAAGAGCTAGGGGCATCTGGGTGGCTCAGTTGGTTAAGCGTCTGCCTTCAGCTCAGGCCATGATCTCAGGGTCCTGAGATCGAGCCCCACATTGGGCTCCCTGCTCAGCGGGGAACCTGCTTCTCCCTCTCCCACTGCCTCTCCCCACCCCTGCTCTCACTCTCTCTCTCTGACAAATAAATAAATAAAATCTTAAAAATAAATAATAAATAAATAAATAAATAAATACATAAATAAATAAAAGGGAAGAGCTGGACTCTATGTATGGGGGATATAAACTATCCCAAAGAATGGCATCTTGGAGTTCAGTGCATATATCTAGGGCTGAGCTGAGTGTTGGAGGCTTATGTCAGGATTCTGCATATACTACCTATTTGTCTCTTTTGGTTGGGTGGCTTTTTAGACTCCTTAGTGAGAGGCAGTATTGCTTTAGAACCAAATTATTTTAAGTTGGAAGCTGAAGTTGTATCTCTCCCTTTCTTTGATGAACATCT